>NC_063215.1:72425675-73034009 GCF_020740725.1 Corvus hawaiiensis
CCCACATTATCCTTCCCTGCTGAGCAGCAGTTCTGAAGAGTGCTCATTTCCTCTGTCTGGTTTTCTCAAGCCCCAGAATAATCTCCACCCTTTCTTTAACCCCCAGTGGTATACTGCTCACACTCCTCAGCAGAAGTTTCCAGTGTGACTAGCCTGGTTTCCTGTGTCTGTCCCACTGTAGACCTGCTGTGCAACACAGGACAGAGAACACACTACCTGCAGAGTGCTTTTCAACCAAGCCCCTGCCAGTGCATTCCCTGGACAAAGGTCAATGGTGAAGCCAGGGATGACAAGAAAAAACCCACCCCACATGTCAAGGAAACATAAAGAGGATATTCACACTGTGTAATCCATGTATTTGACTTCAGAACCTGCACTCCCTCACTCCATTTTCAGCAAGGAGAGGCAGGGACTTGTGTAGAGTGGGCCTAATAGTAGGTTCCCCAGCAGATGGTATTAACACCTGCTGAAGGTAAAAGATGGCACTAAGAGTTGACTGGTTATAAGGCTGGGAATGCAGTCAGAGGCAAAAGACCTGGAAGGTATTTCTTGATTGTGTTTCTAACAACATGAAGGCAGCGGTAATCCCTTCAAAGTCACCATTATGATGTCTACCACCTGTTGTCTGAACCCTGTCTTTCAATGGCACCACTTTTTTTCCTTCCAGACTGAGAACCCAAGTCTTATGATGATAGTTTTAGACTGACTTATAGATCAAAACTAAGCTTTGAAGGAAATTTCAAAAGTTAGATATACACACCAAACTGACCTTAAAAATAAAGAGGGCATTACATTTAAAACATAAATATCTAGCAAAAAGTATGAGTATTTCAATCTGTTGGGTAACACCACTGGTTTTTTTGCAGATAACAACATAGATCAATGACATCTGAATAAACAGAGTTCAAAATACTTACCCTTAGGTACTCCTGTGTCTTGGACAGGATATTTTTCAGTCTGTCACAAAAAGGCAAGAAACACAGATGTTTGCTATTTTGAGTGTAATTATGCTGAGGAAGGAGTATATATATACACTTTCTTTATGCAGTCTTCTAAGTGCATAATTATAGTTGTATCTCTCAAGTCGCTACTAGTTGATCTGTTCACCATCAGATACAGTAACACTTGTGGGAACTGAGATGCTACTAACACTACTGATTAGTACATGAACGAGTAATAGAGATTGCTGCTTTGCTACAGTACTTTTAAAGCTATTTTTAGTGAAAAAGCAGAGTTTAGGAAAGAAATTTTCTACTGAATTAGTAAGATAATCTTGAAAATGTAACTCATGCCAGGAGGAACAAAGATGACTTCAAATTCTCTTTTAGCATATTAGGCTTTTAATAAAATGTTACTGCATTGAAAAAAAATATATATTTTCCCCTTCTGCTCTAAACTTACATAGCTGATTAAGATGCAATAGGAAACCTATTACTGAGTTTAAGGAAACAGCTACTGATTCCCAGGCATGACATAACTTACTACTGTACCTGAAGTTTACCGCCTTCCCTATGGCCCCCACCCTTATGTGAAAGTAGGTTTGGCTTTTATGGAAAGCCACATTTTTAAAAAGTGTTCATAGAATTTCGTACTATTTCTAGTCCCACCTCGGCACGGGACTGGGATGTTTGAGATCCCGACACAAGCGGTGCTCGTGCGCCAGCGAACACCAGAGGGCGCGGTTTGGTCCCTCCCGAGGCGCAGCCGCGCCTGCCTAAGGCACCGCTCACGGATCCGACCTTGCCATGACTTCAAACCAGCTACAGGAATAAGAAGAGCTTAGTACTATTGAACTTTTAAGCCCTATGTGGGTTTTTTTATCCCTCCAAACTGTATAGACAGAAGAACATCAGCACCAATTTGTCTCAGTTGGGGCTTTTTTAAATTAAAGAGATGGCACTGCCACAGCCTCTGGAAGTTATCCCATGGACAGCTCCACTGATACCATCCAATTCACCTGATGCACCTGTTGGTATGTTTACTTACACTTTAACTGCACAAGTTAGTAAATTAAAGTTTGTTTGTGCAGTCAAACAGATAAGCAAAATCTTGTATATACACTCACAGTTTGAGTTAGCATCCTTGAATGTTTTTTCTCACTGCTGCATTACATAACCATAGAGAGCTGTAATGATTTCAACCGCACTCGACCAGAAACACATACCATTGTTAAGGAAAGAGTGCTTGGATCCGTATCCTCCACTGGCTCTTTTGCTGCATGATCTGCTGGAGATAAGAAAGCTTTATCCTTGCATAATCATCAAAGTCTTTCTGCCAATTCATATTTTGCCTCTTTGTCTGACCAAGATAAAATGTAACAATGCAGCCATTACATACATTATGTCATATTTCCACAAGAAAACATGACAAACTGGAAAATGTCAGAACTACTAGCACAGAGATGAGAGACTACATGCAACAAGGAAACCCAACTCTACCCTAACAAAAGATAGACTTAAATTAAAATCCTGAATTATTTTTGTGAAAAAAATCACAAAACATTTCAGCAATAAATAACAAAATACAGTAAATTTCTTAAAGCTAAGTTCTGTTTTCCTATTGACAGCATTCAATTTTTTTCCTCAAAGAAATAATTCAAACAGGAAACAAACATACCCACTACAACAAAAATTAATACTTTAACAAACACCAGATTACAATAGAAAATTTAAGATACTAATTAAAAAACAGTTGAGGAAAATATTAATTATTTGTATACAATAGAACTATAAACTTCAACTATATTAATATCAAAAGAAAAACAAAATAAATCTTCAAAGTACCTGCAGGTGAATCATGAAATGTTAACCCCCCTAGCTAAATTGACAAATACTAGTGGGGTATTGACCACAAGTGCACAGAGAATCTGAAACAAATCTCACACACAAGTCAGGATTCACAAAACTACGCCTGTAATTTAACATCATCCTGCCATATTTTTGAGAAGTCTCTTCTGTTGATAAGTATAAATGTTTACAAAAATAGAAAAACATTTTAAATTATGTGGTAAGATCTTCACTCTTGTCACTCTTACTCTAAAAGTCACTTACTGGAAGTACACACTAAGTTTTCAGCTGCAACCAGTAAGACATGATTGTAATCAGTATTTGGTGATTACCTTCTTTGGAATATTAAAACCAGTGGATTTAGAGTCACAGAAATTAACTACAAAGCACACAGTACAAACAGTGAGCCCCAAAACAGAACAGAAGTTACACAGACACTATTCTAACCAGCTCATATTCAGCATAATTGCTTATTTGGTGACCAGCTCCTACAAATCCACTCAATACAACAGAACAAGCTGCAATGCTAACCAGTGCAAGACAGCACAATAAACTGAAAATAAAAAAGGTGGCAGCAGTGGGACAGAGTTGTTCCCCCTCTTGCTTCTGTGAGGCAGCCACACCAGCAGCAGTTCCTGGGTGTCCCTGAGATTTCAGGTAAAGCCTTTCTCAGTGCTAGAGCCCCCAGGAAATCCACAGGCATTGTCCAGGCAGGTGGCACATGATCAGAGGGGTCAGATGAGAAGGGCTGAGCACAGTCTTTGCACACTGAATGTTTTTAAAAGGCAGGGGCCTATGAAATTGCAGATGAGCATTGTTCACACTGCAAATTAGGAAGCCATATACAGAAGAGGAAAAAAACTCAAAACCAATCTAAAACCCCATGTTGTCATGTGTACTTTTTGGTAAATATGAAATCCCTGCTCCAGAAACATGGTATTAACAAAAATGTTCTGGATAAAGCCTGTCCTGATAGCAAGAGTCAGCACAAACTCTCAAATGCAGAGAGGTTGAGAGTCACCAGGATATGGGAAAATAAAATAAGCTGGCATAAGACATTGATTGAGAGTAGGGCCAAAAATAGAGGCTCCCTAGTGGGAACTGTAGTGGAAAGCTGCAGAGGAACCAGAAATGAAGCTGGGGCAAAGAGAAGCCCACCCGGTAAAGGAAAACTGAAATACAAGGAGGCACTGGGAGCCAAAGAAAGGTTCTAGGGAAGAAGGCCAGCCCAGGCATCCCTAGTCTCACTGTTTTACCAACCCAGTGGCAAAGCATGCACTTTATTGTTGGTTTATTCTGGAGGCCTTTCAGCTCCTCTTTACAGATTCTTAGATGAATTACAAAAAAAAAAAAACAAACAAAAAACCCAAAACAAAACAAAAAAAACCCCAGCCAAACAAACAAAAAAAACCCCTGGAACTTCGTTTTTCCCATGTCAGAGGAGCCTTGAGGCAGATGAAAGCAGACCCCACAGAATGTCCATGCCCTGGTGAATCTCACTGGCTACTGTAGCTATGGCAAGGGCTCTGTCCCCTGTCCTCTGTTACATCTCCAAGGCACCAAGGTATATTTTGACACTGGTAACTTAGTTTCCACAATCCAGAGGGAAGCACTGAAAAAATTGGAGAAGCTCAGAGAATACAGGCATTTGAAATAAGGACTTCACAGACCCAAGGGTATCTCTACAAGAGGTGATGGGGTACAGGGTGGTACCTCTGACTCCTGCTTTCTAGGTCTCACACATAAACACAGTCATGGGAATCTGTGACTCTGCATGTTTCTTGCTTAGCATCCATCCTGAAAAGTATTTTAAAATTGTATTTCATTTTCTGTACCTCAATTGCTTCCCTTTATTTAATAGTTCTTTATGAAGAATAGTAATTTCCATTGTTTTGTTTAGGTTGCAGAGCACTACCAAGTCCCAAATTTCTTTAAAGTGCCATGTATGTATATTTGCACCTAAGATTAAAGGCTCTACGTATTGGGTTGCAGATGATTCACCATGGTCCTGTTGACCACTCATAGTAGGCAAATAATCTTAAAACCACAGACCTAGTATTTTATTATGAATAAGGCAATTAGAATGTCCCTTCCCTCTTCCCCAACATTCCACAGCTCGTGTGATAGAGCTGGACACAGGTGCACAAAGCAGTAGGGAGGAAAGTTCTGTTTATCTCAGATGTAAACCATCCACAGTTTTGCATGCTGAAAGGCCAACAGGAAATGCGGGTATCATCTGACTGACTGTCTGATTTCATGGTTACTTTGACAGACAGCTTCATAACAATACTACCTGGGACCCCTCACAAAATCACTACCACTCTACTTGCCACTGACACAACACAAACAATAGACAACATTTAACAGACATAAGTCAGGTTCAGTGGTTGCTCCTGAAGTTCATTTCTGCCACACAGCTCAGCAGCTGCCACAGCTCTGCCAGGGCCCATCCAGTATGACCAGTCTGTAAGAAGAGTGGCAGACTCGTACCAATCCCCACCTTTTCTCTCTGTTCAGTACTGCTACTTTAATGGGGATGCAATGCTCTGCACTTACCAGTGCAAACAGTTTTTCTGCTTTTCACCCTTGCATTAGAAGGAAGTCTGAAAGTGAGTTTTACAGACCTCAGCATTCTGACCTTTAAGCAGGAGGGGGTTCACAAAGCATCAATTAGCTGAGATAATATTCCCCTCTGTTACAGTTTTTCTCTGCAACACAGTCTTGACACCACCAGTAGTGAGTGAAGCACCTAAGGTCGGTTGTAGTTACATACTTCAACCATGCTCGTAAGACCTTTTTCACACCAAGGCTGGGCACACACATTAAGAGTTTTCACTTACCACAACTTAAACAAGTGATCACTCTAATACTAATGTTGCTCATAGAGATGAACCCTTTGATTAAACCCAAATGAAAAATGTTGACTAGAAGCAATAGATGAATTTCAGATGTGAATAGGAGGAGAAGATATGGCAAATTATACTAGAATATTCAGTATCCTGAAAAGTTTAAGTCCATCAGCACTTGTGCATTTTTGTTTACTGTTAACTACTCAAAACTTTGTCCCTATGTGAGCAGATAGGTATGGAAAAATCTGTAATGCTGGCACCCCACAGGTGAGGTACTTAGAAGTCATTTGCACCCTTACCATTACTATATAAGTTAATGCGTGTGGACTTTGTAGCCACCCGAGCTCTGGGATTCTAAGTTAATGTCTTTGAAAAAGGTCTTTTTAACATGCTATTAACTAGCGCAAACTAACTTACACGCTAAATACTGGAGCAGGCTTCGACATGACAAGTTGCACTAAATCACACCAGCAGAGCACATGATAAATTATTACCATACTTAATTAGCGTGTGCGGAGGGGGAAGGGAGCAACTAACAACCTCTTTTCAGCCCGGCCGGGGCTACGCTCCTCACCTGGCTCCCAGGAGCCGCGGCCCCGGGTCTGCCTGGCCCGGGATGGGCGCCGCGGGCCGCACCCCGTGCATCGCCGGCCCCGGACCCCTGGGGACCCCGGCAGCGGCCGCCGCCCCTCGGGGCACCCCCGCCCGCCCGCCCGGCTCCCCGCGGCGCCGGCCTCACCTGGGGGCAGCGGGTCCTGCGGAGCGGCCATGGGGCGCGGCGGGTCCCGGGGCGAGGAACGCGACGTGCCCGGAACCGCCGCCCCACCGCGCCGCCCCCTTCCTGCACCGCCCCGCCGCAGGTAGGGCGCTCCCGGGAGGGACTGAGCGGGGTAGGTCGGTCCCACACACGGCCGTCCCGGGCGCGACGGCCGCCGGGAGCCCGCATTTCCCAGCGGGAAATACCGCGCTCCCGCGGACACGTCGGGGTAAATCCTCCGTGCGGGAGGTGCTCCCCTGTGTGAAAACGCCGTGTTTCGCTAAGACCTCAGTCACGGGGTGTATGTACGGCTCGTCACTAGTTTGGATCTAAAAGTGAGCTGCTTCAGCAGTATGAAATCAAGTGCTCGCTCTCCTGTTCTTGAGGACATTTACGCGCGTAAATCACTGCCTTCCGACAGAGAAAGGCAGTCTCCATTAGGGCTTAAGGTGCATCTGCGGGTGGCTCAACGTGCACGGACAGAGTTTACAAACGCAAGTACTGCAAAACAACAATTAAAAACTGCACTGGTTCCTCACAGACATTCAAATTTCTTCTTATGCTACAGGCACATCCGATACCATGACAATGTTAAATCTTTGGGTGTAATTGCTTTGGAACCCCACTGTCATCTCTGGCAAATTCTCTCACTTATGGTTTCGATGTAAAGTAAAACAGGCTTCCTAATTGGGGTCTGTGCGTGAAATCACTCTCTAAATAAGAAATATTATGTATTTCTATTTATTGTACAATACAGCAAAAGAAGCCGGGACAACTGAATTTGCCATTATAAAGATCACATTTCTGAGCCACCTGGCTCATTTATTAAAGAGGTAAATTTACAGACATTTACATTTACAGTTTTGTTCCACTGAGAGAGCTCCAATTCAGCCAACTGGCTTGCACTGGCATAACTAAAAGTAGTCTTTGGTCCATAAAGCATTAAAATGGAGTGCTTTTCCACGGATTATTTTCCATCTCTCATGCATGTTACAAATAATAGTCCAAAAAAAGTGATAAAGATTAAATTGTTCTTATTTTCAGAATTTAAATTGATGAGAGTAGCTGTCATCCTGTTGTCACAAACAAGTATTTCTCAGATCACACTGCAGCCTGGAAAGCGGCGCGGGGGGGGGGGGGGGGGAATGCACCACCACACCTGTTATTTGGTTTTTCACTAACATCAGTAATATTGATGTTTTTCAATGATTCTCTTACTGAATTTCATCTGAGATAAAACTCATTTCATCTAAGATAAATGGAGGCTTGGCCACTGGGTTATACACACAAACACATATACATATCTCTGCATATCTTAATCTCCAAGGTACAGCTAACAGATCACTAAGATTTCTGCAATTCATGATGTGTAAAAAACAAAGAATTTTTTTTTTATGCATATCATTGGAGTCCAGCTCTTCAAGGGGTCGGTTGACTATCATTTCTTCCACATTTATATTAAAATTCATTCTCAGAGAATAGGGGCTTACTTTAAAAAGGTAACACCAAATCTAATTAGAAATAAAGCTACTCGTTCTGTGTGTTTCCCTAGATTTCTTTAGTGGCACAATGTTTTTGGTGATGGATAATTAGGCTGACAGCAGAAGAAGTGTATTCTTATCTATACAGATCTGCACAAATGCTAGACTAATAATTGGAGTCTCTTTTATAACTGTGAGGAATGACATAGCCACAGTAAAGCTAAAAATGTTCTAGATTTTAAACCTGTCAAATTTATGCTTCAATCAAATGAATGCCATGTCTATCCTGAGGACCTCCATGTAGGTATTATCTCTGTGTGCGGTTCAAAAACTACTGGACTTAACCCCAAAAGTAGACATAGTGACTGCAAAACCTTCGGGGAAATATATTTACAACCTACATAAAAATGTATCCATTGATTTCCTTCCAAATATCCCTAGTGTACTATTGTTTCACAGATGGCTGTAAACAGCAGAAGGCTACAAAACATTGGTGTTGGGGGCTAAGTCAGGTTTTACAATCAACGTGGCATTTACTCTTCTCATAACTTACAACCTGGAATCTTCCTACATTAGGATTAAAAAGTTAGTTCAGTAACCAGTAACAAAGTATTTTTAGTGGAACAACACTTGTGCCAGCAGCCAAAACTGGTTAATGTTGTTCAAAATAATGTCTTTAAGAAGTATACCTATACATTAGATTGGCTTTTCAATTTGAAGCAGATCAAAAAAAATATTTACAAAGTAGTCTTTAAAATAATGAAATGTAATAATGGAAATGAATAGTCTAGATAATATTACTGCTTTAAAACTTAGGTTAGTCATCATCATTTAACAATTTTTCCATAGTACTGAAGGAAGAGACTGCAATTACTTACAAGTATCTCTAGAGCACTGTTAACAGTACAGATGAATTTGGCTGTTGCATGCCTGTTCTTATATCATTCTTTAATGGGTGTTGTAGAAATCTTTGTTACTTAGCTAACTGACCAGTGCAGAAAGCCAGCAATTATTTTGGCAAAATTAAATACAACTGTATCATAAAAGTTAAGTCCAGAATGAGATAACTTTAAGCAACAGCGTCCCATAGAATGCTGGATTAATTTTCTCATCACATTTCTAAACCTAAGTACTATCTGTATCTTATCTTGCTGTGACCCTATAAGCTACTAAATTCAGCATAATTAATCATAATGGGAAGAGTTCAGAATTTTGTAAATTTCCACTCAAATGCAGAATTAATAATTTCAAATAGTTTTCACAAATCAAGTCTATGCAGATCTCTTCTCACTCCTTTCCTCTTGGCCCCGTCAAAAAACCCGGCCATGTTTGATGAGGACAGAGGCTTTTCTCAAAGATCCACAAACTATCTGGTAATATATAGCTGGAGAATTTATTGTCTGAAATAGCAAATAATACACAGTCTCAAGAGGCTTCCCACCTTCTAAGCACAAGACTGCAGACAAAACCATGGACAATATATTCCTCTCCAGAAAAATATTACTTCTATATCCCCACCAAAAAAAAAAAAAAAAACCTCAAAAAACCAACAACAACCACCAAAAAAAAAACCCCCAAAAAACCCCAAAAAAACACACCACACAAAAACCCAACGAAAACAAAATATTTTTTTCCAGTTGATCCTCTGTAGCTTTTCCACATTGAAATAGAGAGCTTTTGTTCCAGATCACAAATGCTACTAAAACACAGTGGATCAGTAACACTCCCCGTGCCTCGACACGGTTGCCAATAGTCATGGTACGTGTGGGCCTGCCAGAATCGCATGGCAACCTTGTTTATTCTTCCTCATCTGTTTGCTTTCTACATTTCAAACATCTTCACTTAAGGAAGTTCATATTGAGTAAGATACTTCTATGTCAACATAAACTCTTCATGCCTCCTGTATTTCAGTAGATTTAGGAAAAACCTCCCTGCATTTTCTCTCCCAATATCCTATAGATAGTTTTTAACTGTCAGCAACTTCAGAGTGGTGCTAGAAAATTTCTTTCAAATTCTGAGACTACTTTGGAGTAGGAATAATTAATCAGCAGCTAAAAAGTTAAAACTACTTTCTCTGCCAATAATGATACTGGTTTGCTCTTTTACAGTTCTTTTACAGGAACATCACAATTTTGACATTTAATTGACAGAAACAGCACTATATGGAGAAAATGTAAGAAATGACACACACCTAGACCATCTTATATAAGCCTGTGGATAATTTGTTTCCCTGCCAAGACTGCATGATATGGAAATGTTCCCACCACTGTGGGAGCTGTGCTGTGTCCAAGTCAAACACACACCACAGAAACAGTGAAACCTTGCTTTCTCTAGGTTGACGTGTTGAAACTGAGCCTAATACGATTGATTTCAGGCTGTAGCTTATGCCTCTGCAGGGACATTAGCACAGTCCCCCCGGCTGGCTTCTTGTTTCCATAAGTGTACAATTTAGATGAGATCTATACCTCATGGTCAGATTTGCTGACAGATAAGCATGCACACAGAAAGAGCAAGTGCACAAATCTTAGGTGTTTTTTTAAACAAGATTATGTATTTTCATCACACCCACTATACTCAGAAGTTTGACAGAGTGAGTAGACTCACTCCTATATTAGCATTTCTTCTTAAGAATTATAGGTACTACAGGAATCAATAATACTCCGTAGAATACTTCTACTTTTCATTCAGATCATGCTCTTATAGACTACACAATGCACTTTGTTAACATCCAGCTGTAACACACACACGAAACATGGAAATGACACAGGTGTATAGCTAAAATTTGCAGTTAGTTTTTCACTGCCTACAAAAACTTCCTAAAAAATGTACTTCCTCCCTGTAGCTTGCTATTCTTTATTTTTTACTGTGTTCTATCTTGCTTTTTTCCTCATAGTCATTGTGAAAATATTGCTGTATTTTCTTATTAAAAATTATCTTTTTCCCCACTATACTGAATTTGACATATTGTTTTGCCATTTACAGACCACACCCCTGCAATAACCCTAGACATCCCCAGGTACTTTTCAAAAGTTATTTGCACCCAGTGCCACAGACATGAGCATATGTTGTGGCTTTCAGGCAGACATCAGTAGGTGGGAACAAGATGTCAATGAGGCATGACTTGCAAGGAAACATAACTTGTATCAGACCTAAAAACAGCAGGACAGAACAGGGGTGAGGGTGTACAAGCTCTTCATGGTAGGAGGCCTGACAGACCACAGAACTCATGTGCCCTGGTGCTTGACTGCTTTCTGTACTTACATCAGGTGGCTTACTGAAAGTTCTTACCCACAGCTGTGCCCTGCTGTATCATTAAATCTAGACGACCACAAGATGTTCCATGGCTCAACAGGCACTGCCCTCCCACTGCTGCTGTTTGCCAGACTTAAACAGAAGTTTGTGACATATTGATTCCTCTGGTTTACTCTCCTAAGTTTAGGAAGGACTCATTCAAAAGTTAATTTGGAAAAATAAATAAAGGCAAAAGTTTCAAGGGCAAAAAGCTTCAAAATAAAAATCCACATTTCAGATTACTGAAATCTAGTTCATGAACTTGACAAAGCAGCTGGGATTTACCAAGTTTTGCCTAATGTGAAATGTGAAGCCACCCTGTTTTACCATGTATGCTCACTTAAATCAGTCCATAGTAATCTCTAAGATCCATTTTTACACTGTTGATGCCCATAGGTCATTATTTCTGTCTACAACCAGAGTCCATAAACTCAATTCTGGCAAATAAGAGCTGGCTAAAAAGCACCAATGGAGGTAATACAATAAAACTTGCAGGACTTGATCAGTTTCAGGCCAGAGGCAAGTTTGGTAATTGCAGATTTGCTGCATCCACTAAAAGATGGTCTCTCTCTGGTGCACCCAGATCTCTGCCCACTCTAGAGAACATCACAGAGTCATGCAGCGGAAGTGACTCTGATGTGCTTTACTTAATTCTTGTTTAAGAATACAGAATAATGTTGTTAGTTCCTGTGTTCAAGGCTTTCTTTGCTTGCACATACAAAGAAAATGTTAGTGCTTGTAAATAAAACTGTCAACATGTGTAACAGCAGCGCATATTATAAAATCACAGAAGATGTTTGTTCTTATGACAACCACACTGAAAAATTATATATATAGTCCAGACTCTTCATTACCCCAGCAACCTGTAAACTGTGATTATCCCTCTCCCTACTAAAGGCTTGTCCTCAGTCCTTGCTAAAATTTTATAACATTGTGGCAAATTTCTTTAAAAGAAAGAGGCTTAGTAGGCACTACAGCTTTGTAATATGCTGTTGGGTTTTGATTGCAATTGTAAGACTGCTTTTTCTGCAGATGTTTCCTGAAACTGATTTCACAAAGAAATCCTATATTAGGATTTTTATGTTCGGGGGTTTTTAAACATTTTTATACCACTAGCAAAGTAGCATGCATAGATTTAAATTGACACTAAAACATAAGATTGAAAATACCCTAGTGTTTAGAAAACTGTGTTAAGCTACATTCAGCTCTGTTATAGTAGATAATATTTATGTATACAAGGAATAGGTTTTTTTATTGCCTCTTAAAATTATCCATTATATACTTCTGACAGCCAATTCCTTATCCTTCTAATATGGCAGTAAAAAGCTAAACTACAACTGATTTTGGAGACAAGCATTTCAGAGATGAAGAAATAAAGTACCCTCTGTAACTAACATAAAGTGTTCTGAACTGAAAACGGAGTGAACACTATGACTTAAAAATATGATAGTTTATTTCTAATTTGTATAGTCCTTTATGTAGCCCAAGAGTGTGACAGTGCTTGATTCTTCCAAGGTTTTAGGGCTTTTCTAAATACACGTGATGGAAACTTTTTTCCAGAATCAAAGGTACAAAATGTAAACAAATACAATGAATTCAACTTAATCTGTTGAACAGAAACAGTTCCTTTGTGAAAAGTACAAACCTCTTGTGATAAAGTATGGAGTACTGATACTGAGAGCAAACTATGGCAATGTAAACATTAACATTAGCTGTTCTGACATTTCTTCTCAAAATGTCTAGCAAACGTATTGCTCCACTGATGCTGGAAGTAGGAATAGGTTCTTATTTAGTCATCTGTTCCCAAATTATGGTTGTACTGCCTGTACTCCAGAGAGGAAAGAAAGGAGCAATTACATCATCTCTCTGGAACCGGACTGACAAACTGCTGCCTACTTCATCTCATGGTCTCTGTGATTCCTAGACACCATCCCTTCGAGGCATTTTCAGCAATGCAAAACTCTGGCCCCTTAAGGACAAATGTAATGGAAAGCTAATTTGAATTAATTTGTAAGTAAATAATAAAGGTCAATCTTAAAACTTTTAAGCTCTCTGAAGTAGTTATCCCAAACTTAAAGCTTGTCTCCACACTCTGGTAAAGGAGTATTCTCCAACTGAAAGGGTGTAAGAAGAACCTGAGTTAGCATCTGAATTGAAAATAAAATCCTAATTTCAACAACCCTGCACATTAAATCAGTGCAACACTCATGTTTTTCACAGGAATATGACTTTTTGCAATTCTTGAAATGAATCACAGATAAACATTTAACTGTTGGGAGCAAAAGATTGGTTCTGAGCTGCCCCAACAGTGGGAGCAGGGGGTCCTGCAGCCCTGCCCAATTCACCCACATAGTGCCAGTGCAGCATGGGCCCAGCCCGCGGGGTTATACTGGGATATAGTGGGCCAAACTGGTTTATACAGGTCTGGACTGGGTTGTATGGATTGGACCAGATTTAGACTGGGGTTATAGGGGGATGTGCTGGGACATACTTGATTTGTTGAGTCTAGAAAAGAGGAGAGTGAGGGGAGACCTCATTGTGATCTCCAGTATCCTCACAAGGGGAAGTGGAGGGGCAGGTATCGATCTCTTCACTCTGGTGACCGTGACAGGACTCAAGGAAAAGGCCTGAAGCTGAGTCAGGGGAGGTTTAGGCTGGTATCAGGAAAAGGTTCTTCACTCAGAGGGTGGATGGGCACTGGAAGAAGTTTGGACAACAAGAAGAGTTTGGACAACACTGCTGGGTGTCACTCTTGGGGATGGTGCTGTGCAGGGCTGGGAGTTAGACTTTGATGATCTTCGTGGGTCCCTTCCAGCTCAGGATATGATTCTATGATACCGAGCTTAACCGGCTGATACTGCCTTGGCCTGGGTTATACTGGGATGGACTGCGATATACTGGCCTGGACTCAGTTTAGGCTGGGTTAGACTGGTTTATACGGGTCTGGACTGGGACAAACTGGTTTCACAGCGCGCCTCCGCCGCCGCTCCTCGCGCGCCCCTCCTCACGCGGCCCTGCCCGCGCCGCGCGCACGAGCCCAGCCGCCCCCTCGCGCGCCGCCGCCACTTGTTTTGGAGGCGCGCGTGGTCCTCTCCGATTGGGCGCCGGCGCCCCGCCCCGCCCCGCCCCGGGCAAGGGAACTACATCTCCCGGCGTGCCGCGCGGCGGCGGCCCGGGAGCGGCGGGCGCTGGAGCAGGGTGGCGGCGGCGGTGCCGCTACTTCGCGAGAGGAGCCCGGGCGCGCGCGGCGCTGCCGCGGACAGGTCGCGGTGAGCGCGGCGCCCCCGCCCGACGGGTCCCGTCGCCCGGAGGAGCGGCCGCGCCGGGAGGAGACGCTGCCGCCGCCGACCCGCGGCGCGTCCCTTTCCTTCCTGTGCCGGCGGCGGCGGGGCGAGGGCTGCCCCCTCCTCCGTCAGTCGCGGCGGCAGCAGCAGTAGCAGCATGAGCGGCGGCGGTGCCGGCCGGAGCGCGGCGGCGAGGGCACGGCTGGCAGCGCGGCTTCTGGTGGTGCTCGGCTGCGTCCTGACACCGGAGGCCCAGGTAGGAACCGGCGGCTGGCGGGGACGGTGCGGCGGGGTGGGACGGCAGGGAGCAGGAGGGACCGTGGCTGGGCAGGGATGCCCGCCGGCTGTGAGTAGGGCTGCGGAGCCTTTCCGGAGGGACCGGAGGGCAGAGGCGGAAGGTGAAGTCACTTCGGGGGATCGTGGGCAGAGGGCAGCTCTGGGCCGTGTCTTCCGCAGGCTCCCCGCGGAGAAGTCGAGAAATCTGTTGCTGGTGGCTGTAGCACACGTCCTTCCCCTTCCGTGCCCTGTGGCTGGCACTTGCCGGGATCCAGCCCGGGGCCGGTGCCGCCGGTCTGTGGGGAGAAGTTGGTTGACCTGGGAACCACAGGTAGCACCAGCTAGTGGGATGTGTTGAGAAGCTCTGGGTTGGCTCACGCCCGTGGCTTCAGGCAGAAGCTTCGGTGCTCTGATGAAGTCTGTGAGAAGCCATATGTTCAATGGTGATGCCAGTGCTCGGGCTTGGCTTGTGCTTAGGTCGTTTGTCCACATTTCAGGCAAGAATGAGAACGCTCCTCCTTCCTTCTGTAAACTGCCTTCACAGCTTTAGGACAAGTGTCTGTAGTTAGGAGCTCACTATTCATCTGCCGTGTGACCGTGACTGAAATGATAGTTGGTGTCAAGTAGGAGAGGCTTTCAGCTGGGCCAAAGACGTTGGAGTGAGTTTATAGAGGAATACACAGACCACGTGAAGCAAAGCTTGTCCTCCGGATTATTATTTTTCTTATATTTTCTAAATTTCTGCGTTGTATAACATGCTATACTGTAAGTAGCCATCCAAGGTGGTGATGACAGTAGCATAGATAACTTTAATTGCAGCTTTTTTGGTAGTAAGTTGAGGTTGTCTCCAGTTTAAAAATCTAGTATTTTAGTAATTATTTTAGCATAACTAAATGCTAATTGAAATAAAGTTCTTAAAGAAGCACTTAGTAAAGTGGCATGGGTTTTTTTGCACTGCTTGGCAGAGAGATTGGTTGTTGCTATTTCATAAAATTGTTAGCATGTTGTGTTCAGAGTTTGGCTTGTGCAGAGAAAGGTAAGCTAGCCATTAGTTCTCGGAGTCATGTTACCTAGGGCTGTTCTCTCATTCTGCAGCTATGGCAAAGTAGAACATCTAAGGAAAAAAACAAGGTGTCCCAGGTGATCTTCTAATTGTTAAAGCAATTAAAGTACAATAACCTGATAACACTAATAAGGTTGTTTATATGAATAGGTTGCTTATTTTTATATACATTCATTCAGGTTTTTCTTAAAGTACTGACTGTGTTTCTCTTTCCAGATTTCATAAGGAGAAATTGATGCAGGTTGGACATTGACCTTTTCTTCTGAAAGGTTGATTTATCTTGGAGAAGATAAGTTAAAAGTTTCACTTCTCCAGTATAGCTCTAATACCTGTTTAAGAGCTAAACTAGATTTGACAGTACTTTGATAAGCATATTGGAAATGTAAAAAAAATAGCAGCTTTGCAATCTCAGGTGACTTCTTGAACACAAATTATAGTAGGCTAATGCTTTTAGAGTTTATTGTAGAGTTCAAAGTAATTAATAGATGGAAAGAAATCGTGATACTTGTCCATTGTAATAAAAGTGTGATAACTTACAGTACAGTTTAACTTTATATTTGTGGACTAAGTTAACTAGTATAGTTTAATTTAAAAAGGCAAAGTACAAATTGTGTGAATAACAAAGTAGGTCTTGCAATACATAGTTTTAACCATGTAGTGCAATGTTCTTATTTTGATGTCTCCAGTTTGAAAAAAAGAAATCATTAGAAGATCCAGGTGTTGACAAAAATGGAATAATTTTCTGCATGTTCTTGGAGTGTTCCAAGCCTGCACTTAGGCTAATTAAAAAAACCCTCTAACTGGAGTACTCGAAGCCAGTGTTGCTGTTGCATTACTGTGCTGTGAACTGACTCCACTGCTGTGCAGTATTACTGTTTTATATATGCTGTTAAAGTATTTTATAAATTGTGATTTGGTACAGATATAGCTTAGTTTAATTTTAGAGCATGCTTTCCAAGGAAGCATTGATTTTGCTATTTTATGTATACAGGGAGCTAACTGTTCCAGTTCTGAAAATGTTGTGAGAAAAAGAAATGGAGAAGTTAGTTTGCTTGCTTACTCTGAATTATTTTTTCTCTTCATAATTTCCTAGATAATTTCTAGTTTTTGGGGAGGATTCATTTCTGAAACTTCATTGATCTAGGTAAACTGTTCTGAGTTTTCAAAGATGTTCTTAGAATTGAGATCTTAGTTAAATAAAAAGGCTGAAGCTTTTTATTGTTCCATGAGGATTTGACACTGAGTGTAACTATTGCATTTCTCTGGGACATTTTTCCCCTGAAAAAGCATTTTCCATTTTGCATAGATGGTAAAATTATTTTTGTAAGCAGTGGATAGTCTTATGTACTGGTCATCAAAATAGTTTCCTACTCTTTATCTTCTCAGTTCAAAAAAACTTTATCTTATCATCCTATTAATACAGTCCAGTAACATTTGAGCAAAATGTTTAGAGTTATCTTTCTGCCTTTTTATATTACAATGAAATGTTATGCTGTTTGCTTTGTGGTATGGTGTTACCTGTAAGGGCTGCACCTTTACAGATTCCTGCCTCTTTGTGATCAATAAGAAAATTTGGAATTTTTAATTGAATTATTATAGATTAAAATGCATGGGGGTTTTATTTCTGGAATAACAAGTTTTTTCTTCTGGCTTTGAAGTTGGCAGTTATGTGGGCTGTGAAAAACCTGTAATTACACATTGGCTCTTTGTTAGTTCTTTGCCCAGGTTTGAAGTCAGATAACATTAACAAGGCAAGCATAACAGCAGGAAAAAATTTTGGTTAAAGTAACTTTCCTGAAATTAGTTTTACTTCATTGCCATATCTGCTCTACAGAATTGTGACAGCCTGTTTAGTGTCTCAAGAAAAGTAGGATGTATGTAAGGTGAATTTTCCATTTAAGTGCTTTATTGCCATATCCTCACCTCTTTATTCTCGCAGAGAGTTGGGGGAAATCCATTTCCCAGGCCTCCTTTATGCTTCATAAAGAAGCAGAAGCCTACAATTTGGTTTCTAGTGGCTTTTGTACATCAAGCTTGGTTATATAAGGGTATCTGTTTTGTAAAGTACAGGAGTGATTTATCATGCATAAAACAGATTAGATGATTTCATAATCTCATCTGTGTGAAGTCTGTGGAGGAAAAAAAGCCCAAAAATCTTTTTTGTCTCCTTTTGCACATAACATTTTAATAGTTAGAAGTTCTTCTAATCCCATGCAAGATATAAGATGTGTGGGAATTTCTATTTTAAATACATTCTAGGCCATCATGGATGTCAATGAATTTCCTGTGTGGCTGAAGGAATAGAAGCAGTAAACACCAGTGTTTGGTTCCATTGCCTTAATGTGGTCTGAAGCCTTCAGACATGTCTGTAGCAGTTTAAGAAGCTATGCCTAAAAGAGTTCATTTAGATTTATTGAAATTTATCATTCATAGAATCACACTTTCAGTGTTTCCACCTTTCCATCAGACACTGCCAGGGTCTGAGCAAGAGTGTTGCCGTAGCCTAGTCTACGACGTTAGTTGGAGCTGTCCTCTCTGCTACACGCACAGTCCTGCCTTCCATTTCTGTGTTGGCAGTAGAACTTCTGCACTTGTAGTGTGCTGCCTTTCGTAGAGGTGGTCTTAACCTAGTGCAGTAGCAGTACAGCTTGCTGTCCTAGCAGAAAAAGAGGGATGAGACCTGGAAAAGACACACTCAGTTTCATGATAGATTCACAGCATTACAATATAGATCCCTGCACTTGGTTTTCCTAGTATTTTTTTGTTGAATTTATTTGTGAAATTACAAACTTCTTGGGCACAGAAGAACCTAAACTCCTTTTCCTTATGCCTCTAAGGAAACTGGATGGAGTGTTTTCACACTTTGAGAAGAAATATGAAAATAAGATGACAGTGTGTGATTGTAGGGTTTTTTTAGGCAATTCGACTCATGAGCATTTGGTAGGAGAATACTTGATATGCAACTCTGCTAATATACCACATGTTTGTAATTTGGAAAAATCTTGTTGCTCATTCTGCAGAAAGTTCTATGTGCTGAAAGTGTCAACAAATTTCAGGGATGAAATTGTTCATCTTGCTAACATTGATTCAGCATTGCATTTAGAGGTGGGCTTAAGCTCAAAAAAGTTCTGCAGTCTTACTTTGAGTTTGTGAGGTATATTACAGAGTATTTTAGTGATGAGAAATATTTGCTATGGAACTATATTTCACTCGTATTTCTTTCAACTACCATCTTTTTCTCTTTAAAGGATTTTTCTGCAGTTAATATTCTATTTCTATATTAAAAATAAATGTTTATGTATTTTTCAATAGCTCACAGGAGTCCTAGATGATTGTTTATGTGACATAGAAAGCATCGATGACTTCAATACTTTCAAGATCTTTCCCAAAATCCAGAAACTGCAAGAACGTGATTACTTCAGATATTACAAGGTACACTTAGAATGGTGTTTTCCTGAATAATTTAAATAAAATGCAGAAAATATACGAAGGATTGCATATTAAGTCAACTTGCTAGTGTTAGGCTGTCTATTAGAAGCCCACAGCTCTTTAATTTGGTTGAAGCTGGTTTTCAGTCCCTGACAGTTGTGTTGGTAATAAGTCTTGTTTGCTGTGTTAATCCTGGAGTCAGTGACAATAGATCATGACCACTTTCATTCAATTGATAAGCGGTAATTTTAAAGATAGTGCCTTTGTACTGCTGCATCTAGGAAAGGATCATATATTAGCAGTTTTCTGACAGCATGCAGTGCTTATCTTCTAAGAAATGTGTATAATTTGAAATGGAAATATTGCAATGACTTACTTTTCTTGTAAGTTGCTGTCTTATTTCTGATTTAGTGTTTCCTATCTAGACAACTGTTATTCCTTTGAAAAATAGGTAAAACTTTCCTTTTTCAAGTAATATATAATATCACTCTTTATTACTTGAAGCATTTTTTTCTCTGTATTACTATCTGATGCACAAATGAGGATCTGAAGCCTGATACTCCTGTTTTCAGATATGCTTAATTTAAAAATGAAGTTGCATTTTGGCTGAGCTAATCAGATGGCTGCCTGCCACTGGAAAAACGTGGTTACACTCCTCTAGGGCAGCATCCTGCCCCTTTGCTACTTTTAGCTCTCAGTTAGGCCAATGCATCTCTTTAACCTGGTGGATATTTAGTTTGGGTGTTTCAGTTTGTCATTTGGTAGGGGATTTCGTTGGTAGGGTTTTGTTGATTTTGTTGGGGGTTTTTTGTTGGTTTTGGGTTTTTTTTCTCCTCAGGATATAGAAAGTCATCTAGCCGACCTGGAATTGGACAAATATTAAACTTATGCAAGATGGGGTTATGAGTGTGCAGGAGAAAAGAGCACTAGACTCCTCCCTTTCTAGCCTGAGCAAGCAGTAATGTGTAACTGCAGCCTGAATCTCCTGCTACATGATAGAGTTCTAAATTCGCTTTTCAGGAGAAACAGGATATGTGCGACTTCAGTACTAATACATCACATAGCAGTGGTAATGAGATTCTCCAGAGGCAATAGAAAAATACAAAACAAAGTATGCGAAGATGAGGAGCAACAGGTATATGAGACTTCACACAACAGTAATTTTATTCTGCAAATTTAGAGCTTATGTGCATTTCAACAGCAGTTCTGCAGATCATACTCTAAAGGTGTATCACAATCCTGCCTCATCTTTTATACTGATCTTCCTAATAGATGGGCAGATCCAAGGACCTGTGTGCAGTGCACCCAGCACCACACTTCACTTAGTACTTCCAGTGGTGGCAGGGAAGAATTTGTGTTGAACAAGTGAACTGCATAAATCAGTCAGAATGTTCTTCACCCTTTCCTGTTTGAATAAGCAACAGCTTTTTTGATATCCCTGTGCAGAATGTTGGAAGTGCTTTTAAGCACATAAATGAATGTGAGAATTGTGAAGGTAGGTGTCATGGTTTAGGAGTGGTACTCCCCAAATCAGTGCCCCCACTGAACCATGCACCACTCACTCTTGTTCCCCTGTTTTCCTCTCCCTCTCCATGCTATGTCAGGATGGAGATGAGAATTGGAGGCACAAAAGGTAAAGATCATGGGTCCATATAAGAACAATTTTCTGGAAAGAGCAGTGAAATAAGAAAATGAACAGTAACAGCAACAGTACTAATGAGAGAGGGCATAAGAAAAGAAATTATTCACATAGAGGGGAAAAAAATAATAGACAATATCAGGTGACTCTCTCTGCTATGTTTTCTTGACTGGAAGGAACTCCTTCTCCCTGGAAGACAGTCCCTTTCCTCTGCCCCTGGCAATGATGTGAGGTGTTATGCAAAAACCTTCAGGTCCTAGCCATGCCCTCTCTCGGTTACTGCAAGTATGAACCCTGACCTGGCCAGAACCAGGACATTATTCAATGATCATCTAGGTCAGCTACAGCATAGGGGGAATATACTTGTTCTTGGAGTGAAAACACTCCTACTCTGAAGTAATTGAATTTGTAATAGGAACTTGGATTGTGAACTTTTGTAATTTCTGTCACAGTATTCCTATTGTGCTGCTAGTTCAACAGCTGTAAAATAACTCAAACCTTAATGTATAATACTGAATGGATGAGGTAGTTTTTACACAAAGGCCAGAGAAAACTTCATAAAGTCTTGCAGAAATTGTGCTAGGTGGTTTCTAAATAGTACAACAGTTCTCAATGAAAGAAATAAAAATTTTTGTCTCTTTAGTTTTATGCATCAAAACACACAAACTGTGGAAACCTCATGATCAAGAATCTGTCTTTTGATTTGTGAAAGGACTGAATAATACTCTGAGTGATAATGATGAAATCCAATACCTCATAGCCTGAAGAAGATAGGATGGTCTATGTAGACAGTACATGATTGGTATTGATTAAAGTGCAGGTGCTATACAACCTCATTTTGTGTGTGTACTGGTTTTTGGTGCTCTTCAGTCATTCTGGGACTAGTATATCTTGATTTGTATGTGTTCTTTCTGAATTAATCTGCTGTTTAGGCCGTGGTATTTTATTTATATAGTTTATATTAGTTTATTTAGTTTAATGCAGTTTATATTATTTATTTATATTTTACACTATATAATATAAATATATACTATTGTATAGTATATATTTATATTATATAGTGTAAAAGCAGTGGCTGCCTAGTTACTTACATTTTCCTCAGTGTGTAAGCATTTTTTATTGTGAGAGTTTACTTTGAAGAAGGTTATGATTTAACTATGTTAGCTGGTCTTTTTTTGGTAGAAATTGGTAGGAGGCAAAAGTTTTATATAATAGGTCTTATTGTGAAGGTGAAGTGGAATGTAAAACTGTTTTGTGCTTTATTTAAAAAAATTTGAGGGAATGAGTACAAAAAATAATTGTACTTTTTTTTCTAGGAATGATATTTGTGCATTGAATAGAGGAAATGGGGGGGAAGCAACCTAAAATCTCTGCTTTTGTTGTATCTGTGCTAGCAAGGTTTGAGCTGTAAAGAGAAGATGTTTGTGATCACTTCTAAGAAGTTGTACCATCTGCTAAATGTCTTGTCAGGGGTTTTTTGACTAAGGAATCTCTTTAACATTTTAAAATAATAATCTGTTTTTAGTCTAATTTTGAAATCCAAAATCGTCCAAGCACTTACTTGAATTAGTAAATTTTACTAGTGAGAGATTTAATTTTTGCTTTAACATACTATGTGTTTGTGTTCACTCACTGGAGACCATTATCATTAACAGTTTTACTGCACAAAGCTTCAGCTCATGTAGTTAGAGAGAGTAATTAGAAGAAACCAAATGACAGACCAAACCCCTCCAAAACCCCCTAAACTTAAAGTACTTAATATAACACTTTTTCCTTGTATCCTCTCCTTTAATTTAAAGGATTTCCTGATACTGAGAGCTTTCTTCTACAGATGTCTTATGTAAGTGTTGATTGTAAACTTCTGGTTTTGTGTGTTTAGGTCAACCTGAAGAGACCATGCCCATTTTGGGCTGACGATGGCCATTGTTCTATAAAAGATTGTCATGTAGAGCCTTGTCCTGAGGTATGGATCAAATAATATATTTATTATGATATATAATAATATCAAATAATATAAAAAGGGGGTTTTGGCTTAAAATTTGCCAATTTGCGGTGGCTAGTACTATAGTAACAATGTTTACTAATGAGAACTTAAATTTAAATAAAAGTGACAAAATTCTTTTCCATCCCAAAAGTAGAAATACGACCAAAATATTTTAAGGTCTTACTCATTTTATGAACAAAGCAGGTAGCTTCAAGAATAAGTCTCTTCTAAGCTCTAGCACTGTTTTGGATATAACATGTTGAGAAGCTAAAGGAGCAAATTAATTTTTCAAAAAACAAGTTTGCTTTGACCTCTGTAGGAGTGTTAGATAATTGGTAGGTTTTTATCAAGCATAAACATTTCTATGAACAGTGTAAAAGCTGTGATTTATTTTTTGTTTTTAGAGCAAAATACCTGTCGGAATTAAGGCTGGGAGTGCTAATAAAGTAAGTACCCCTTTATTTTCTAAGTTCTTTCTATTTTTTAAAAATCTTAACTTTATAACAGCTGTGTGACTTTTTAGTACAAACCTTCAGTGTTTGCATACTGATGAAATAGTTAAGATACCTGATTGATGTGGCTTTACCTTTTTACCTTTATGTATAGTAGTGTTTCTGACATAGCTGGTACGGTCATGTCATTTTGAGTCTGTCATTGCTGGAGAGATGATGCAGACTGAATCAATGGATGATGGGGGACTGCACTGCATAGCCACAGAATGACTGGTGCAAAATTGTTGCTTCAGTTCTGAGTACAGGCCACCTTCTAGAAAGCTATAGGCTAAGGTGCACAGAGGCAGTAGCAGTGCAGTCTTTTTTAAGAATCATAAGTAATCACAACATCTAATATTACGAGAACTGAAATGATTGCATGTAGTTCTGCTAGGTCTTATTTTCAAGAGGTCATTAGTCCAGAGATTATTTGGTCATTAGTCTAAAGACAGTTTAGGCCAAAGTGGCCAGTGCAAACTTAAGTAGTCAGTCTGTGCTGTTGGCTTTGCTTACTTCTCTCCAAGTCATCCTTCCTAGATCACCAAGTGATCTTAGTAAAGCCAAAAAAAGTAGAGAGGCTATATATGCCTAGGAAAGAGGTCAGAGCAGAAAGACTAATAACCACCCACCCACACATCCCAAACACAGTCCCCAAGAATGAGGATTTTAGCAGTTGATGGGATAATGGTGCCCAAATGAGAGATCTTCCTGAGTGCCTCGACTGTGTTGTAGATACTTACACTTGATTAACATATCATATCTCCATCCCCCCCCAGTGCTTTCTACCTCACTTGGCAGACTAAGTGTAGTCCACCATATCATAAAGGACTTATGAAAAGGACTGTTGGCATTAGGTTTAGACCTCATGCCAAGAAACATTATCAGAGATAGCTGAAATGAATACTTCATTGTGAATTGATGACTTGTGTCCTGCTGTCTTGAGCAGTACAGGCAAGTCTGTCTAAGCTTTAGCTCAAGAGGAAGTCATGTTTCCTTTATACATACATTGTTAACTCACTCTGAAGTAAAGACTGCCTCTTCATTTAAAGGTTCCTGGTTATCAGAGAAGAAAAATCTTTCTCACTGACATAACTTAACTGTCAGTCAATTCACCATTCCAGCACAAGCAGCAATAGTTGTTCTGAAAAGCTGACACTATCTCTGGGCAGCAGATCTTGTGTTTTAGCTGAATAATCTGTTGCCAGTTCTCTTTTTCATTGACTCTTTTATCTTCCAAGCTTGATTGTAGAGAAGATGACTCTTGGAATAGCATAATGCCTCCTAGAGAGAGGGACTGCAAGACTTTAGACTGTTTTAGAAAGGATTCTTGTAGCAGGCATTTGAGCTTCCTGATTGATTAATCTTGAAAGCCATAAATAAGCTGTTAAATAGTAACCAAGGGTATGCTGTTCTTTAGATACTTCACATAAGCATATCAAATTGGATTTAGGAAGTGAAAAAACAGATGCCTTTTGCTGTCACCACAATAAATTGGGATAGCTTCTTTGGGAAGCTGCCATTTGCTGTGTGTTTGCTACAGTGGTTTCCTTTGAGTTGCCTTGTAGGTTGTTGAAACCAGCTACAGTACTCAAAGTTAGGCAATTCTGTACCTTTAATCTGCAGTAGAAGACACTAATGCATGCTGCTTTTCTGTTAGAGAAGCAAATATTTCTGGGGGAAAATTGTCATCAGAACAGACATAAATCTTACCTGTGCCATTTTCTTACTTCTTATGGTTCAGTTAAAAGATCTTTCTTGGAGCCAATTAAAAATCTACAATCTCATTTAATATCCTTTTAAGGAAATATAAAATTTGTTTTAGTATGAATGTTTTGTTTCAAGGACTGGGCAAGTACTGTGCTATTAGCCTGTGCTAATTTCCCATTTGGGGGAGTCTTGCACCTTATGGCTAATCTGCAAAGTACTGGGTTAACAAAAAAAGGGGTTTTTTCCCCAAGGACATACATGTCCAGTTTCTCTCTTTCATCCTGATAGTGTTTATCTTGGAAAGCTGAAAATAACCAAAGGTGTTGTTAACAGTGAGAATTATAATCTCTTGAATAGATATACTCTTGGTGGAATCCTGCAGAGAAGTTTTCTGTGGCTTCTGTCCAGTTTCCCTTTGCCTTTCTCTCCTTGTGTAGAGGAGCTTGTAAACTTCTAGCTTTATTTAGGCTTTTGTGGGGGATTTTTTTTTGTTTGTTTGCTGAACAATGATGAGAACGGTTCTTTTGAAAGCTCATCTAGCTGCAAAGACCAAGGTTACACTTGTACAACTTCCCCACAGGAGTGCAGTTAGCAATAGAAGATGTCTTTTAAATTCTTGACACCACCATAAGCCTTTTGAAATAGTGCTGTAGAGGCAAACAGTAATTTCCTTTTCTATAGCATATTTTGGGGCTAGACATTAAGGCTGTATTAATCTTCGAAGCACGGGACAGGATGCAGTAACTCAAGGTTACAACATGTAGCTTTAATTTACTTCCTGCCCTTCTCTTTTCTGTTTTTTTTTCCAGTAACTGGTCTTAGGAGATCCTGGTTGTCAAGAACAGATATTTTGTCCTGATCTTGTCAGTGGTCACAGAGCACTGATCCAATAACTGTTCCTGTTAAACACTAAGGAATAGGGAAATCTGGAAACACATTTTGAGACTTGTTCATTTCGTTGGAAATTTAGGATTATAATCTTGGCAGTAACCTTTTTTCACTTCAGGGTAGGGATTGGTTTGCAACTCTAGACATGCAGAATGTTTACTTCAGCATCTCAGTATGTTATTTCATCAGCAGTATCTATTTCAGTCTAGGTTAAAGCCATTCCTTGTTCCCATTTTTCCGTTTAACATCCATACAATGCTGAAGAATGAGGTCCCGTGCCTGTCAAATCCAAGAAAATTGAGTGAGAAGTTCCTTCTAGAGTAAATATTTATGGACACGGCTCCTAACAAGATTTAAATTTTTTGGTTTTTTTAATCTCCTTCACTTCTTTGGTCTTCAGTAGGTTCTGCTGGTTTTCTTTATGTTGGTTCAGGCAAATGCATTTTTAAAAAGCAACTCATTTTGCTTACTCATCTGAACAGTTTTAATTAAATACTATCTTTTTTTGAGAAGTATCGTGATACGTATTGTGGTGGTACTTTGCCTCTGGCATCTTGACCACAAGACTGTCCTCAGAAATGAATTATTCTTTCTTTTAAAATTTATCATTTATTTATTTTATTAATTGACTTAAGGCTTAGTCTGGAAAAAACACATATTCTCACCCCCCTCCACGCCCCCCCCATCCAAAAACCCCAAAGAGGAGGAAATTTTGTTTATCTTTTAAGAGAGCACTGCTAGTACCTTTTATGTTCCAAAACTTAGAAGAACATTTTGAGCTTTAAGCTGACAGACTTGAATTCCCTGCTGATATAACCATATTATTATAGAATAGTGGAATTTAATCTTTAATTCTTCAAACGTTTTCCTTAGAAATGTTCCAGAGGTAAGTATTTTAGTGGATTACTTTTTAAAAAATATTTTAGAATCAAAGTTCATCTTACATATTTCTATTCTATCTTTAAAATAAGTAAAATTTGAGTCTTCCAGACCTGTGCACATCTGAAGCAAGCCAGTGAATTGGATTAAATGAAACATGAGGGGGAAATGGCCAAAACTAATAAATATACCTACTGAAATAACCAAGGAAACTTGGGGTATGATTATACTTGAAAAACAAAGTGTGTTTATAGGTATAGTGCTGCATGGCTTTCAAGGTCCTTTTATGAGACTGTAAATAAGTATCTGGAACACTTATGTGGGTGTTTCATAACAAAAGAACTCCATTTAATTTAAACAAAAGGCAAAACAAAACTTTGACATCTTTAGCTGAATTCCCTGTAGTAGTTAAATTCACAGAATGAAATCAGCTTGATGAACTTAAGTGAAAAAAAAAAATCAAAGTAAGAAATGTTCCATAATCATATACTGCTTCTAGAATAAGAGGGGTTCCCTTAATACTAGGGTGTTCACTGCTAAATTTAGAAATCCTTTCACAACACCTGTTCTTAGAGGATTTAAGTAATTCATTTGCATATTAAATATGACTTTTCTTACAGTATTCAAAAGCAGCAAATAATTCCAAAGAATTGGAAGACTGTGAGCAAGCTAACAAGCTGGGAGCAGTTAACAGTACCTTAAGGTATGCTGTTATTTACATCAACAGTACCAAAATAGTAAGAAAGGAACATTTTAATTTCTGTCTGGTTTTGGCAATGTGCTGGTTTTTGTTCTTCATTCTTTCCATAACCCATTAGAAAGTAAATGTGAAATGATGGAAGAACATCTGAAGGCTAAGGTGTTAAATGATAAGTAGACCTTTTTTGTTGTTGTTTAAAGTACAATTTTATATTATTTAAAAGATGTATCTTAAAGCATCAAGAGTCAGAAGAAACTTGCAAATAAAAGCACTGCTTTTCTCTACTCTTTGTTCTTGACGACTGTGATGGATTAAGGGGTTTTGTCCTGCTTTGTCCCACTGTTGCACTGATGTGCCTGTTTGTGATCATTCAGTGAACCAGATCAGGGAGTTGAGTTACTTTTGTTGTTGGCAAAGTTATTTTTAGCTTGGATCAATTGTCTCATCTTTCTTATTGCATGGCACTTTCAAGGTTGGGTGGGAGGAATTCTGCAGGATGGTGTTGCCCCTGGGTACAAAAGTGTGTGGAACAGCATCTAGAAAACATAGCACTCTGCTGGATTCCCCACTTTTGAAAAACAGAAATAGAAAAATCAATTCTTCACTGTTGATGGAGGGATGTGGTGTCTTTGCCCACAATTTTCAGCAGTTCTCCCTGGTAAAGATGTTGAAACTCTCTTGTGCCACAAAAACCTGACTGTTTCTGCATGGTGTGTGGTGTTTTAGGGGAAATAAGAAACTATGAATTCTGTTCCATTTCTGTAAGGCAAAAGAATGTGAGATTGGAAATGGACAGCAAGAGATAATGCCTTTATGAGAGTAGGACAGATGATTAAAGTTTGGAGAGGACAGGTAATGGATCCTTTATGTGGAGGAGGAGTTTGTGCTTTGCAGGAAAATCTCCATGTTTTCGACCTAGCAGTGCATCATCCTCTTGGTGTTTTGGGTTATTTTCCTTTATAAGTTGTATTTCTTGTGGTTATCAAATCTTGTCTGTTGGTAATTACCACAGAATTTCCTCACCTAATGCCTAGTATAAAGTCTCCTACTGTGATTTGGCAGAAGTTTAGAAATGTATCTTGTTGTTGAATTGCCTCTGTTTGTAGAATTGAGATGGTACTAATTTGATCAAACAAAATAGGTTGTTTTTGTTGTTTCAAGGTGCCTCACTCCACCCTGGAGCAGAGTTCCCAATCTTAACTTTGCTTACATTTTTCTGTCAGGAGTGTGGCATCAGTAGTTCAGTGCTGCATGCAGTCGTAGAAGAAAGGTTTTGGCACTGTTTGTGTTTCATAGTGTGGGAACTTCAAAGTACTTGTCTCTCTAGTACAATGCACCTTTGAAAATGCTAGAGTGAGTGGAATACCATTATTATTAAAATGGCTTAGGATAAATCATATTCACAGAGTCTTTAGCTTAAAGAGGGATTTAGACATTTATTCTCCCAGTAAAAAGTAAGGCACTAACTATTGTAGGTTTCATTGAAAGTTCAGGTTATGAAAACAGGGTGATTCCTCCCTCCCTTACCCTCAAAGTGACAGCTGCTAAAGTAGTACTTTGAAATGTGTTAAAAATATATTCTGTGAACATATTTTCCCAAGTTCTTACTGGAGGAAGAGAAGCCACTGCACAGTTTGTTCAAATAATGGTGAAATCTTTGCCTCAACATTAAGGTGACTTTTGAAAGTATTGCAGTTGATGCTTGTTTGAATTTTTGTGCAATTAACAAGGGGTAACTCCATATATCCTCAATTTTCAGATATACTAACTCAGAATCAACTTCCAAGCTATATGTGGGTTGTATTTCTTTCAGAAGCTCTTATTGGTGTTGTTTATTTAGAAGTTTAAAATCAAATTTTTTTTCCCCTCAGTAACCAAAGTAAGGAGGCTTTCATTGACTGGGCAAGATACGATGATTCACAGGATCATTTTTGCGAACTTGATGGTAAAATGTTTAAGCTTTTTCAGAGTGCTTGTTTTATTTGCTGTCTCATAAAAATGCAAAAGATCATGGTTTCTCTACAAATAACCATTTTTAAAGTTTTAATTTTGCCTTAATCGACAGAAATGTGACAGTTCGTATCATGCACACAAAGTGCAAATTTTTTGCAATTTTACAAGAAGTGTTTGGTAGCCTACACAGTGCACATTCACTGTTACCTCCTTTTAGTATATTGAGAGATATTTATGTAAATAAAAAAGACAACAAATGGGAGGGGGCTAACATTTTTTAAAAAGCTTCTTACAGAAAAATTGCATCTAGCACAAATATAAGACAAAGGCTTGCAGCTGATTGTTTCTTACTACTCTATTGTTTTGTTGCTATTCTTCTGTGCTTGGACTGAGTTTATTCCCCTTCTGCTCTTGCAGTTTCCAAATGATCTCTGCACCCATGTTTGTAAGGACTTTCTTATTGTTAAAACATTAGGGTACTGGATTGTGTCTTTACACCATGTATGTGAGTCTTTTTATTTGCTTGTAATGTTCAAAGCTCAAAGGAATGTTTTCCAGACAAATGTGAGAATTGCCAACTTCAGGATTGACTATTAAAGTCCTTTTTAATAAACACCTTAGGAAGCTTTCTATACTAGGAATATTTAGGGCATAATGCTAGATGTTTTCATCTACCTTTGGACTTATGTTTGGTGTCACCTGAGAAAGTAGCAGCTGCAGTGGACTTAGCAGCTGCAGTTCTCTTTCAGCACTTCTGCTGCATCTGATCTGACCACTTTCTATATGAGCTGTTTCTGTAATAGCTGATGAGCATTACTGTAGATCTGAACTGTTATATGAAATTATCTGCTGTCTCTACTATCTTCAAGTTGTCTACATTCATTTTTTAGTAGTACTGAGCTGTGAAAGGTATAGTTGAGGAGCATTTCTTTGAGAAGTAATACTAACTTAGTAGTTCCTGATTCTAACTCCATCTCTCCTTATATCATGCCCTGCTGAAGGAGGATGTCCCCAGCTGTGTTCTTGCAGTGTGGTGGGTTTTTTTGTACTGTCTCTGGTGTGCATCTTTCTGCATGGTCAGCTGATTAGGCTTACCTAATAGCGGGAAAGTAAGTTGCCATCTCCCAGCCACTGCCCACACTGTTGTGATGAACTGGCTTGTCGAGTGAGTTTGTGATCTGGAGCAGGGAGAGTGAGAGAGAGTAACTACTGGGAGTCATGGGGAGGAAGTAGAAACCCTTGCTCTCTTCTTCTCTCTTGCTGTTGGGCTTAATGATAAACTAGATAAGGGAATTGATCTAGCTGAAAAAACTTAGTAACCCGGGTCAGCTTTCTGCCTTTCTGTTGTGTGGCTCCACAGCGCACATAGACTCAGTTGTATGTGGATAACAAGAAGAAAAACGGACCCTGAAGTAATCAGGGAGTGTAAGAGCTGCTTAGGTTAGCCACACTGTCAAATAAATAAATAAAGCTGTAATTTGACTTTCTCTCGTCTGGCAGTCATTGTTATGTGTCTTGTATCAGCTCCTTTCTTTGTTTTTGCTACTGCTGCTGAAGTGATGCTTAATTGCTCATGCAGAATCACCTTTTTCAGAGCAGTTTCACTGTCTGTTTCTATGGCTTTTTTTGTTATCTGAGGGAAGTACTACGTGGCACTTACTGGCCATTCTTATTCCTATGAATAAGTCTCTGGACTATTGGCTTGTATTGTATGTGGGGTTTGTTTAAGCATGAGTTGGTCTTGACCTAGAATTTCAAAGAGGGGCAAACTCCTCCTGCTTTTTACTGGTTGTAGCTTGAAACTATTTCTGTTTCTACAGTGTTTTTAAGCAGAGAGAGTCCTGTTTCACAAATTTCTTTGGATAAGTTGCCTGAAATTTGTAGCAAACTTCAGAGATGAGGGTATAGCTTGTTGAAAGGTTGCTTGAGTAACATGCTGCTTGTTGTAACCAAGAGATTTGTTCTGCAATATGCTGAAAGGTTTGCTCAGTTAAGCAATGTGATTCAGACTTTTCTGCCAGTATACAAGGGTATTCAGAGGAAAAATGGATTTAGCTAATAAATTTACAGTATGTACCAACTACAAGATGTACTACTTTGATCTTCTTATTATTAAGAACCTACTGTATGCAGTATACCCATTGCAAAAAAGCAACTCCTTCAACCAAATACTGCCAGACAAACCCTAAATTTGAAGGCCATTTAAAACATAACACTGTTTATATCTTAGCCTAGAGTCAGGGAATACAGTGCACGTCAACTGTTCATGGTAAACTTAAAGACGCCACCTAGATGATCATCAAACATTATAGAAATGAGAGGCACACAGGAAACTTTGGAATAGGTTATATACTTTTGGGCTTTGTATTCAGCATTTATATTGCTGCATTTTTACATACAGGGCACTTACAATCCAACTGGAAGGTAGAAGAGTATTATATGAGACCTCTTGTTTATATTTAGTTGTGTGACTGGTTAAATTAAATCTTTTTCAAATGATCAGTTAGCATATGTAACAAAACTTTTCCTATTTAGATGAGAGATCTCCAGATGCACAGTATGTGGATTTGCTGCTGAATCCAGAGCGTTACACTGGATATAAGGGACCTTCTGCTTGGAGAGTATGGAACAGCATTTACGAAGAAAACTGCTTCAAGTAATTGGGAGGGAGAGGAAGCCTGTTTCTTATACTTGTACCTCAATTTGGCTAAAAACTGATCTTTGTGTTTTCTAACTTATTTTTTAGGCCTCGATCTGTCTATCGTCCTTTAAATCCACTGGCGCCTAGTAGGGGTGGGTCTTGCCTGTTTTATTTTCCAATGCACTTCTTTTAACATAGTGACTGTTGCAGTAAAAGTGATACAAATATCAATCTCCAGTCTGTAGGTGTGCTTTCTGCTTATTTGATTTCCTCTGTAGAAGTAGCTGTACATTTTCAATATTTAGACTAAGGCTTGTGGTACTTTATTACATACCTACCTAATCTTATCCCTATTAGTAGTCTTATTAATGTCAGGTAAGCTGATATGAAAACTAAATTGTAGGTCTCAAACTGTTTACTAAGTTTCACACTAATTTTCCAATTTGGAAATTTGTATTCTTGTTTCTTTTTTCAAAAAGCATTTAATTTAGTCATTTTGGTTCATACTTACACTGGTGTAATGTAGTTGTACATTTTTCATCCATAACGTGTAGTGTAGTACAGCTGTACAAATAATTACATTACTTGAAGGAGTTGATACTTAGGAACGATCAATTATCTGCAAGAATGTTTTAAAAAAGTATGCTATTGACCTGGGGTTTGTTTTCAGTTTTAAGTTGAAAGCTATAACCTGGTGTTTCAAGTGAATCAGCTTTCCCCTGCCAGTGTGTCTCATTTCCCTTAAAAATTAACTATTAGGCAATAGATTAAATTTTTAAAAAAATCACCATCCGTTAGAAAAATCAAGGTATCTCAATATTTATAATGACTAAAAGCTGATATATTGCTGATGCACACAAATAAAAAGAATTTTAACAATGGTTTAATGCAGGGATCAGAATTTCAGAAAGGAACTCTGGCCTGATCCTTGAGCAATGCAAACTAAAGACTATGACTTCCTAACCACCTTTCTGAAGCTAAAATACAGCTTTCAAGAACATGTGAATCGGCTGCTAATAAGATTTCAAGTTCTTGGTGACTTTCATTATTACAGTGCGTTAAGTATTGTGTGGTCTTGAGGAACAAGAATGGAGGGATGGAAAGTAGCCTATTCTTTATAAATTCAATAAGAGTTCTTGCACTTTGAGTGTTTGTAGTAAAGTCTGTTTCATTACTATGTTGCTGTGGAAATTATCTTTTTAATGCTTATGCATTTCTTTTTTTTTTCCCCCCCCTCTAAGGAGGAGATGATGGTAAGTCATTTTCCTTGACCTGCAGAAATGAAGTAAGCATTAGAGATTTTTGGATTTTGGATTTATTCACTTTACTGTTATTGAATTAGAGAGCAGGAAAGTTAGGTTTTTGTGCAGATTATTGATCAGAAAATGTTTTTAATTGAATCATACTTCCATTTGGAGTAAGGGGATGATAAGAGCAAACCACAGTTCTCAGTTCTTATTCTTGTAACAGAATATATGTTGTGATAATGTTATTAGTTCTTCCAGAACCCCACTGATACTGATGTCAGATCCCTTAAAAGAAGAGGGACTATTTGTTGTGTACCTTCTTGAATGTCCTTGCTTTTGGGAAGATGGAGAGAGAGTGGGAAGAAAATATTTGATCTGCCTACAGGGAGGCAGACTTTAAGATTTTTCAGTAAACTGAAAGCTCTCAGGCATAAGATCTAAGTCTTAGGGAAATCTTTGGGCAGGTCAAGGTGAAGGCTGCCAGAATTGCACTCTGCCATCCTGTCTTTCACCAGTAGGACATATAATCAGACTTGTGCTTCCGTACACCGCTGAATGCCCTGACCTGTAGCTTAGTCGTGGTCATTCTTGTATTTCTCCTATTCTGACCCCAATAGCTTTAAACTAACCTCAAAGTTAGCTGCTTCTGTGCCTGTTCTCATTTTAATAGCTAAATTACTTAACTTCACATCCAGATAGCAGCTAATGTTGTATGCATAGTAATATAAAAATACTGTAATATTGGAAATTAATACTCTTCATTTAATGATGTACTTTGTATTTACAGGAGAATCTTTCTACACATGGCTAGAAGGTGAGGGCTCTTGGATGAGTTAATATAGTGTTAAATTCACTAGAAGAAACACTGTAGCACTTTTTTCATTTCCTCAAATATTTTTCATAGCATAGGCTTTTTAGTAATTTGTGCAGTACTTCCGAGTGTTGTTCAAGTATTTCTTAACTTGAGGGTCTTTGGAAATCTTCTCATTTACTTAGATGGTATACTCCTTAACCTTTTAGGTGTTTTATCTTTTATAAAGGGAGAGTTCACTTTGTGCCAGTTACTTTGAATTTTTTGGTTATTTTACACATTTAAGCAGGGGCATTATTAGTAGTAGTAGTATTGGTAAGCATTATTATTTGGAAACAGCTTTAAAGAACATTAAAGACTTCGATGGCTCTATTCCCAGTTTATAATCTAAGTATGTGTGTTCAGAAGGCAAAGCAATTTTGTTTTTATTCATGTCGAAATGGAAATTTTTATTCCTGTGGTAGCAATCAAAATCACATTCTGGAGGTGTGCAGAAAATTAAGTGAGTTAAATGTACTTAATTTTAAAATTAGTTTGTTCTGCCTTTCCTAAGCCTTTACTTGTGTGGTGGTATTGTAGGAAAGCATACAAATTTACATGCCTTTAAAAATGTGATGTCTGTAAATGAGGACACATGTCAGCCTCACAGGTAGGCTTCACTATCAGCTCTTCCTGCTTCCATTTGTAGAGATTGGAGTGCCAGGAAAGTTGCAAAAACCATATCTTTGAGAGGAACAAACTCTTTAAATTTCAAGTGTAGTCTCCATCTTTGGTTCTAGTTGGAACTATAAGTAACTTCTGCATATAAATTATATTTTGACCACTCAATGCCACTGTATTTCCATTTATGCTGTAGAAGTATGACATATTTTTAATATTAATCAAGTCATATTTTCCAAGGTTTTGTCCTGTGCATTTAAATCTTCAGTGAATTTACAGTACAGCTATGAAGAAGTGTTTTTGCTGTTTTCCAGTGCTGTAAGGTTTTCTAGGGCTTTTGATGTTTTTCTGTAGGGCCACTCCTCTAATTCAGTGGTAGTTCTAATTGTAATTAAGATGGGTCACAGTATATTTCTGATTTCCAGACCGTCAAAATTCAAGATTATTACAAATTTATTGCTCAAACACTGTAAGCATCTTATTTTTGTGTAGCAATTTATCTGTGCCAATTGAACAGATCCTTATTTGACTGTTTACTAGAACACTAAAATACCAAGCAAGAAATGTCAAATGTCATTCTTAGTATTGCTTTATATAAAAAATAGGAGGTAAACTTTCCCTATTATGTCTATAAGGGCTTATCAACAATAGTCAAGTGCTGTAATTGTAATTCTTGAAAGTTAACAATGCAGATTTGCACCACTAAAATGTCAGGGTATATTCATTCTGTTGTTTCCAGTATATAGTTTGGCATCTGTTTGTCTTTTTTCTTGGGCAGGTCTGTGCCTTGAGAAAAGAGTGTTTTATAAACTGATTTCTGGACTTCATGCTAGCATCAACTTGCATTTGTGTGCAAATTATCTTCTTGAAGGTATGTCTGGGTAAAATTGCTGAATGGAATTCTACAGTATATGTAATACACATCTTGGTTTTTCTGAAAATTCTTGGTGTATACTTAGTTGCTTTTATTTTCTAAATGTGTCTCTTTTACTGCTTCTGCCCTTTTTTTTTTTTCCTCTGTGTAGAAACGTGGGGGAAGCCTCGCTGGGGACCAAATGTGAAAGAGTTCACTCGCCGCTTTGACCCTGCTGAAACGAAAGGAGAAGGCCCAAGGAGGCTCAAGAACTTGTATTTCTTATATTTGATAGAGCTGCGTGCTTTGTCAAAGGTTGCCCCTTACTTTGAGCGTGCAGTTGTCGACCTTTACACTGGCAATGGCCACGAGGATGCTGAATCTAAAGCTCTCTTACTAGATATCTTCAGGGATACCAAGTAAGGCATAGGGGTTTTCTTATCAGTGGTTTGAAATTTTCAGTTGTATTTGGAAGTGAGAATAGGTGACTCCTTGATAGGATAGGACAAGGAGAGTGGTATGAAGAAATAAAGTTTAAGTAATGGGAGAGATCAAGGGGAATTTGTATGTTTGATAGGAGAGACTAATAGTTTTGAGGTTTGAATATACCAATCTTTAAAAACAAACAAACAAAAGCACTCAACCCCAAGCCATACAATACCCTGGGCTATTCCCTCTGTGTTGTTTTTTCTGATTCTTCAGTATAAAATGCACATGATTTATTTTGAAAAGGAAATTAGTATATATAGTTTTTTAATGGTCCACTGAGTAATCTGGTTTTTATCACAGACTTAGCTTCTGGTGGTTTGGCCATCCATTCTTCCTTCTATTTATTCCATAATGTCCTTAAGTTCAGTTCCTTTGCTCTCTTTTTTGCTAGTTTTTGTGATTCGTAACATGTTGTGTGGTTTCATTGCTGTCCCTAATCACAGTCTTGCTAGGTAATTGAGATGTAGTCAGACAATGATCAATTGGAAGGCAAACATTAAGCCAATTTCAGTATTAGTTGGAAAAAAACTGTGAATAACAGATTTCAAGTTAGTGATTGAATAGTAAAACTGATATTACTGAGTAATTCTTTAAGGCCTGATCTGCAAAGACTAGGAACTCTGAAAAATGTTACACTGATGGCATCAGCTGCTTACCAAGCTTAATTGAGCACTGTAGTTTATGCCAGCATTTGTTTTGATTGCATTTTGTCTTTATTAGGTCCTTCCATATGCACTTTGATGAAAAGTCCATGTTTGCTGGAGATAAAAAAGGAGCCAAGTCACTAAAGGTAAAGCTAGTTTTCTGAATGACATCCAAAATACCCATTTTTAAATTAAGCTGTTTTATTTTGGAAAACCCTTCTGCCAACCACAAACATACTGCTGAGAGTAAGGTTTTATCCCTGCCTTTTCTAGAGTTGTATCTGAGGCCTTTTAATCAACTTTATAGTAAGGTGCTGTCCTGATCCAAGCAGACTGAAATCTCTGGCTTTGTGCCTTGAGTCTGGCATCAGGACTGTGGTGGGGCAAATGAATTAGTATTACCAGTAAGTGCAGTGGTGCTTATTTTTAAGTAGACTATCTGTTTCATAATTATCTGGAGAAAAAGAACCAACCCAGTCATGTTTGCTTTAAAAAATGATGCCTTATATAGCATAATATAACATAATATACAGTATGGTACCATGTAATATAATGATAAACATTAGAAAAACATAGTTCCTAGACATGGGAACCCAATGTGAAAGCTGTGCCTAACTAGCAACTTCCAGTGTTAGCACGCAGGTGTTCAGGTTGGTATGCATTACAAGTCCACAGCTGGAGTGGGGCTTAGTAACAAAGGCCTGTTTTAATATTTATTAATGCTTCTAATACCTATTTCAGTAGCAGTATGGAATGTCATCAGCATTACAAAAAATGCTATTAGAAAAGCGACAGTGTTTTATCAGCCCAGCTAGTGTTTTTTTTTGGACTTCAAAAAATTAATTGAGATCAGCTTAATTAGTTCTGCACTGTGCTTGGTCCCACTCTGCCTGAAGTTGCAAGGCAACAATCTACCCATAGTTTTGAACAGGAAATATCTTTTGTGAATTGTAACCTGTTTGTCAAAAAGGTGGCTCGTTCAAAAGAGAGTTAAAAAAATGGGCAGGGAAACAGATACAGTACTTACAGCTTAGAAAATTTTGAGGAAGTTGGTAGAAAGTGTACAGAATCGAAGTGTTCTGTATTTTGGGGGAGATTTTTTTGTGGAATTAGCTGTTAGAAGCAGCTTGGAAACAAGATTCTGGGTTTACATGGATCTTTGTTATGGCCTGACTGCATAAGGCAATGGTTTTGTTCAGTTTTGCTAAGAAAATTGATATTCTAATGGTACTAGATTTTTATTGGTACTAAGTTCATTAACCTTCTATTTTTGTAAAGCTAAGATGTACATTAACCAAAGCTTTTAAATTTTGTTTTTAACTGATAGGAAGAATTCAGATTGCATTTCAAGAACATCTCCCGCATAATGGATTGTGTTGGATGTGACAAATGCAGGCTGTGGGGCAAGCTGCAGGTACAGGTTATTTTGTGTAGGTGTGTGTGTTCTGGCAGGGGCAGCTTCCAAGATAAGCATCTCTTTCATTTTGTCAGGACTCTTTTACCTTAGCATTCAGACTTTCTGCACATGATTGGTCCTTGATATCCTTACCTATATAATAGAAATAGATATATATTAATTACTGTTGAACATTTTTAAACTTTTTTTCAAGGTGTGTTTTTCATTTAGTCAACAGCTGTTCAGTTTACTGAAAGGTAGAGTTTGTGTTCTAAAAAAGATACTTTTAAAGCAGATGCCTCATGGTGAGATATTACTAGCAGTCAATATCTTACCTGTATTCAGTGATCAGATGAGCCTTGCAGAATCACTTGTGGAAAATCTTCCTTTAAATACAGCACTAACTTGTTAGGGAATCCAGTGTGATATTTAACTCCACAAACTGGGGTGTAAGGAAAAGAAGTAATTCAGATTTTCAGTTTATGTAGAGGGCACCAAATGAACACAAAGGTGCTCAGTAAAGCTGAAAACCAGTTTCATTTTCTTGGCAGTTACTATTTTTATTTTACTGAGAACAGTATTTTAAACCTCAAGACTAATGTCAAGTCCAGACTGAGAATAGTTATTTTGGAGTGCCTGCTGTATGGTACCACTGTATTGCATTAAACTTACCAGAGTGCAGTTTTCAAGAGTTTGCAGCATCAAAAATTTGGTGGTCTCTGCTGAATTTGTGGAGTTCTGCTTACCCTGTCCTAGTTAATACTTCTGATCTTATTGTTTTTTCCTCCTCACTCAGGATTAAAAAAAGCCAGATTTCCTGACCTATAAAGTTCTCTTGCAGCCAGCTTCAACCACTTTTTGTTAAAATTCAGTGGTTGCTTATGTAGCCCAATTAAAAGTGAAAATAAGAAAAGCTGCTTCTGTTCTATTCCAGCATAGAAAATAGGGGTTGAAATTGAAACTGCAATGTTTACCACTAGGATTGAAGGTGGGAAAAGAACATCTGTTGTGATATCTCATAAGAAAACTTAGTTTGACTTCAAAGGGGAAGGGGAGAGGGAAAGGGGAGATGTGCTCCTGCAGGAGTGGGGCATCTGTAAGGTAAGGGGTGGGAGGGAGCTGGAATTGTTGTAATGGGCATATTTTCATATGCATGGCCAAGAAGAAAAGAGATGGGAAAAGAAGAGATATAAAAGACAAGGATGAAGAGTAAGTATACCTGAGGAAACAAATGTTCTTAAATAAATAACTGAACCTGGTACACATTAGTGCCCTGATTTTTGTGCAGTTTTTTGGGTTGAGGGTCAGTATGTAAGAATTGGTACTAAAGTTTGCCTGGATTAGTATGTTTTTATCTTTTTTTGTGGTTTATGACTATTTAAAGGAATGATCTTATTGATGTTAAAACATTGGACTTCTTTTATAGACTCAAGGCTTAGGAACTGCTCTGAAGATCTTGTTTTCTGAGAAAGAAATACAGAGCCTTCCTGAGAACAGCCCATCAAAAGGTTTTCAGCTCACACGGCAAGAAATAGTTGCTCTTATAAATGCCTTTGGAAGGTAAAATGTTGCAATTTTAATAGTAGAAAAATATGAAACTTCAGTATCAATACTCAGGCTCTGTAGAAAGATGGTATTGTACATTTAGCTGTAGGTTTTTAAAGGCTGAATTGGTGATATTGATTAACTTAATGCCTTCAAACTGAGCATGTGGATTATTAACCTTGGTCATCATTCTGTGTTTGGAACGAATTCATCCCCTCTATCTCAAGTCTCATAAATCCACCTTCCACAAGATGAAATTTAAGTCTCTTAAATTTGATTAATTATTTAAAAATGTATCCCCTTTGAATGATGAAACATTGTAACAGCTTTAAAAGAAGTGTACATAGAGCATGCTTTGCTCATCATGTTAGTTCTTCAGATCTTAAATACAACAATCTGTTCCTGTTTAAACAATCTATTTAAACAATCTGATAAAAGAATGTAATAAACTTTATTACCTGTGGTTAGGGATTTTTAGATGTTTAATGAAGCTGGGACAATTAAACATTATATATAAACTTTAATCCCTGTCATATATTATGTAAATATAAAATGGAGAGTCAGATACTTTTTGAGAGAAAGTGTATTTTAAGTGTGTTACTCTTTGGAACAGAATTGTGTTTGAGAAAAAATCTAAAGGAAAATGAATGTCATAATTTGTAGTTCTCTTTTGCTGACTTGGTAACACTTGGGTGGTTTTTGTTTTACAGGCTTTCCACGAGTATAAAAGAGTTGCAGAATTTTAAAGTTTTATTACAACAAACTAGGTAATGAAGGTCTTTGCACAACCTGTTAGTGAAGATCATTTACATGACTGCATTGAGCAGAAGGAACTGATCCTTACAGGACTCACATGAACTGATAAAAAGTAAAATCAAATACCAACTTGAATATTTATGTTTCAACTAGGAATGGTTATTAATTAGAAAATATATTTATGAATGAAATATATAGTTTTTAAATGTGTAAATTATGCTGATCTGTTTATTTTTTAAGTTTTCTGCTCATAGTTCTGTTGTACTTAAACTTCATAAATTTTCTTATCTCCTTGTCTTTCTGAGACAGCTGTTTTATATGAAAACATATGTACCTCCACCCTGACTTGGCCTGTCTGGAGAGAGGGGAGCACTTCCTGTCTCTCCCCATTTACTGAACTTCAGTGTATTCTGAGGATTTGGTATGTTAGTTCTACTGTCAAAAGGAAGGGAGGGAAAAAACCTCCAAACAAACAAAAACAAACAAAAAAAAATCACAGTAAAAAAACCTCCCAAACACAAAAAAATGAACTACAGAAGGAAAATAAGGCTCTTGCTGAGTTTTAGCTTCTTACTGTAATAATTAAACTTACTTAAAAATAGCAAATTTACTGAGCAGAAATTTTTTTCATGCTGAGCTTCTTTGCATCATGGTGATACCAACATTTTTTACCCTTCTCTTGTGCTTTTCACATTTTCTTTTTTTTTTTTGTTTTTAAATTACTACCTTGTCTCTGCTCTGATGCAGCCGAGTTGAAAGTGACTTTTCTGCAGCCCCTTGCTGCAGCCCCTTACCTGCACGTATGTGGAGGTTGGGGTCAGGGCAGGGGGAGATGGTTAGTGGAGCGCTGCTAGCTGAAAAACTTCAGTCAATCAAATTTCTGTTTACTCCACATTATTTTCTAGATTGTAATCACAAGTTTGGTTTCCAAAAGTTGTCTTTTTAATGTCTAAAATGTTAAAATAGCACACATTGGTCTTTGAGCCATGGAAATAAATTTGTTCTTTGAGTCATGTTTGAGTGCTATGTTAAAAGGTCAGTGTAAAAATAACTTGCTTTTGTAGTCACTTTTAAAAAAAGATGCTTTTTAAAATTCGTAATCATACTGACATTCAATACCACATACTCTTATCTATGCAAACCCTTACTGTATCTTCTTTACAAGGATATTCAGCATAAAGAAACGGGTATGTTAATAACATTACTTTCATAAAATAAGAAATAACTCATGTATCATTGTCCACAGATGTCAGTCATAACTTACCAGTGTCAAAACAGAATTTAAAAACAGCATTACCAATTAGTAGCAACCAAATATTGGTTTAAATTTAAAATGAAGTAATTTCTTTTAAACCAGCATGTTTAAAAATGAAGTTAGGAGTTTTGAATGTAGGAAGTGCTGGTACAGTGTAGATACATCTCTTGCTTTAAAAACAAGTCTTCACAAAATTAAGTGCTCTTAAACATTTTTCACCCTATTAGATACTGAGTGACCTATTTATATAATTGATTGTAACTGTATTGGCTTCCTTAATGTGTTCCTTTACAACTGAGATTTTCTGAAGGCTGGAATATGCTCTGTCCTTTGTTTCCAGACTAGCTTCAAATTTCTACCTGACTGGAAATGAAGTAGACTATTCTGCTGACACTTGCTTTTATAAAAAATACTGTTGCTTCAGAAAGTTAGCCCCCTTGTGTCAAACTGGGATATGCTAAATGAAATGAAAACAAAAATAGGGAAAAACAAAACCCAGACAAAAAAAAAATCCAAGCCGCCCTTACGAAGTTTTGGTGATAGTTGCACAAATCGGCGATGAGCTGGCATCCTGGTGGAAGCTCCTGTTTAAGCCGGTAGGTGCTTGGACATGGTGTTAGGGGAAGCTGATGCCAGTTTGGGGATGTTATGTTTTTACCTAGTAGCCTCTCTGGCCTGTGGGCACCTGTGGCTGAGCAAGTTATCACAGGCTTTCTTTTTCTAGTTAATGCAGAAGAGCTGGAAGTTTCTGGGTGGATTCATGTGGCCTCTTCCAAGCTCTGTATTTGCACCCTTAGAGTTTATTTTTCTCTCTTAAATTGGAGTGGGAATCTAGATAAGTAGCTCAGATGTGAACAGCTGTGTTTGGTAAATGAGTTACACACTGAGTATCCAAATCTTCTGAGTAATTGTATTATGTTGAAAGAGTATAATTTTTAATTGGCTATTAATTCTTTGCCTTTTGGCTAGACCTGCAAGGGCTAGAACTGTAGGCTCACTTGTGTGAGGAGTGCTGTATAACTGGGATTTATCTGTATTGTTATATGTTATAGTGCCTAAAGCTTTAGGCAGGATTTTCTAGTTTAAAAAAACTAACGAAACTGTATTGACTGCACTGCCCCAGGAAGGACCTAAGTCTCAGAAATGTTTCTTCCTCTCTTCCCCTTGCTTCATGGGGAAGGTGAATTGCTTCCAACCTCCTCCTGGGGATGCAACTTGCTGTTTTTTTTTTTTTTTCTTTTTCCACCTGTGCCTGGCAAAAATCGACAGACACTGAAGCAGAATCATGCAGTTGCTCATGGGACAGGTGAGAGATTCAGGCATGCAGATCCTGGACACACCTGGTCCTTGCAGCCCTTGTTGGCACAAGGTTAATACTGTTGGGTAAGGATGTAGAGAGATGTGAAGCTTTTCTTCTTGTCCTTTGTCTCATGGGAACACAGGAATGCAACTGAACAGCAAATTGTGTGTAAGTTCTGTTGCACCTGAAGGTACGTCTCGCTTGATGATCAAATATGGAAGGCATTTCACTTCACTGCCGTTGTAGAGATAGGACATAAGATTTTTCCTGTAACAAATCTAGTTGAAACAATTTTCCTGTCACCATCTTTTCTACTGTATTTGATGTACATTCTGTGACTGCTGCCTATGAAGTTTTGCTGTGTGAGTTGGATGACTTAGTTCTTTATATGTTAAATTAACTTTTAAAAATTTACAGCTCTGTTTTTATACTAAAGAATAAGGTTAATTACACCGTCCATGACCTGTAAACTATTTTAAATTCCAGCTCCCTGTTGGAGATCAGCTTGTCAACAGTCTGCCATTCATTTCAGAGTAACAGGACATTTTCTTGTACAAATGACACAATGATTGTAGTCCCAGAGAGGTAGTGAGAAGACAAAGACAAAAATGTTTAATTGTTCCCAAGTCATGAAGACTTGTGTGAAATCGTGAAAAAAGACTTGGTGCAAACTGCATAGGTAAAAAGTAGGGCACTGTTGCTGAATAACTTGTTCTTCAGTGCCTGGGGAGGTAGGTCAGAATATAAATTTAAAACAATGAAATATAGAGACTCATGTAAGCTGGAATAATAAGTGTTTTCCTAGTTTTCAGCTGATGATCTGTACTGTCATTGTATGTGCATGAAATACACTGTGCCACACTTTCTTGAGTTGTGTTTGATGGTTGGGTTGCCTTTATCTGACCTTGCTTTGTGCTTTTCTGGGAAATGACCTGTAATATGTTGTAAATAATCTTGATGCTCATGTTTATAAAGTAGCAATCAGCAATTCATCACTTTACAATTTCTCCATATAGCTACCCTAATGAAATGTAATATTTATTAAAATCAAAATCAGTGTTGGAACTGCTTATTGAGATCTAAACACTTCTGAATCTTTGCTATGTTTGAATCTACAAAATGCAAATTAAAGTATTTTCTGCTACAACTTTTTGTGGATGTGATTTTTGGGGTTTCATTTGAAAATACATTTTTTACTTTTCATTTACCTTTCAATGACACTTGGTAGTTATTATATAAATTACTTTTGTGATAGTCATGCAAGATTAAAATAATGAGCAGATTTTCACTCTCACTTAAATTTCATTCAAAAGCTGAAGGTAACCTGTGTATTTCTTGCTGTTTGCAGTGCACTGTAGTGTGTCTGCACATCAGGAATCCATTGTAGAATTACAGTAGGTTTCTGTATGAATATGGCCGAATTTAGCCTCTGCTTGGGTCCGATTGTTTTAAGAGATAAAAAGGCTTATTTAGAAATTCTGTTCTGTCCCTTTCTAAGAATAGCTTATAAAATCAATTCTGTAAATATTTTTTTGTTTGTTCACCCAGTGGGGCTCTTCACATAGAAATTATTTCCCTGAAAGAGTCTCTCTTTCCTTCCATGTATGCATTTTTAACAAATTATCTTACTGAAAATTTGATACATATATTTCATCCTCAGCTTAGATGGGTAAGTGCCTGTTACAGAGGTGATGATAAATTAAATTTAGGATCTTACCTCTCACATTGTTTAAATCTCCTGTGTTTTAGAGTATTTAACTCATTACTATGGTTGGTTACAGTCATTTGCCATTCTACTTTTTTACATGCATACTGTGGCACAGGGATGAAGTTTGTTCTAACTGTGGAATTCTCTTAAGTTTTTGTTGTGCAGCTGTAACTACTGTGAACAAAATGAAATTCTCTTGCACTGGGTCTTCAGGCAGTTTTGTACAAACATGATTGTAGGACTCCAAAGGGTTTGATAAAATTTCAGTTCTTCTCCCAACCCTGTGGCCCTTCTTTTAATCTGACAGTTTAATTGGCTTTTTTTCTTCAGTGAATGTATGTGAAGAAGGCAATGTAAGCTTTGGGAGGGCAAATAGTTTACTTCTGCTGGAGGCAAGGCTCATGCTCACAAAGACCCCAAAACCCAAAGACCCTGTGAAAGACTCGGTGTGGGAGTATGGCATGGCTCTGCCTTTGGCTTTCAGGCAGATCTGATCACATTTACTCCCCATCCCTTCTTTTCTTACCCTGTATATTCTCTGTGAAATATGCACAAGAATTCTTGACTACTTGTACTTCCTGAAGTCGAGCCTGAGGAAAACATGAAGCCTGTCCACCACCCAGGGATGCTGTAATACAGCACAAAACAGAATACATTTATAGAAGTAAAGATTACTGAAAGTAGTATGTTTTTCTCCTAGGGAAATGTGGATTGAGTTACAGTATTTGTTTCACATAGGTAAGGAGAAAGATGCAGAGTTCTTCACTGTTGAGCACTGGGCATAATAAAAAGACCTGAAGTAGAGTCAGGGTTCCTGTTTGCCTTAATTAGTAATAATTGCTTTTAGGCTTGCTCTCTCCAATGTCACATCCTGGAATGGTATTTATCCACTATTTTCCCCCACAACTCACTACATTTATCCCTGAAGATACAAGGCTGAAGCATGGCTTTGCTGGCTTTCTTGTAATGCAGAAAGGCACACTTGAGGTTTTTCTGCTTTTTGCACTCCTGGTTCTTGTTCTATTCCCACACTGCAATTCCCAGGTTCTCAATAAATAAATAAACAAGTCTGTACTGTTGTCTGTATCCCTGTCCCTGGTGAGGTATTTGACTTATTCTATATAATATATATGGATCTGATTGGTGGACATGATTGCAGAACTTTAATTTTTCAAGCATACAAATTTTCAGCTTGTTTTGCAGTTCACAATGCTCCAGTTGGAGGAGATGCCCATCTCTACTCTTCTGAGAGTGTCCCTAAAGCTGAGAAGACACAATTTTCTTACTTTCTTAGAAGAATACAGGGTACAGATAGCTTCTAGCCTCCAACTATTACTGAGTAAGCAGTGATATCCAAAGAGTAAATTGTGCTCTGAGAACATAGCAATAACTTGAAAAGACAGTATTTAATTGGGTTGATATTTTTTTCCTTACAGGCTTTTATGTGCATGTAAAAATTGCAACTGTCATGCATTTGAAAAATCTATTCATGTGTTTACAGTATATTGATCATAATAATGTATTTCTAACTTTATACACAGTGTAAAAATAAAAATACTTAGAAAATAATTATGCCATTTCACTTCATGAAATTTGCTCTTTTAAAATGAGCATAAAAATGATTAAATTATACCTTCTAACAACTCTATTCAAAGCCAAAATACCATGACTTAGAACAAGGTATTAATTGGAACAGTCTTCAAAGTTTAAATCATTAGCTTATACTTCTCCTTGAACTATGAAAAGCTCATGGCAAGGTTCTTCATTTATGTGTGCATAGGAAAATTTCTAAAAACCAAAAGGTGAAGAAAAGTTGCTAAGCTTTGTTTTTCAGAACATTAGTTTTAATATTGGAATGTCCTAGAATGCTGTAGAGTTGATTGAAGTTAAATAGGGCTTGGCCGGTCTGTGTCCGGTGCTGGCTCTTGTTGGAGGGATCCTATGTAAGCCATGAAGCTGTTGTTCTGATGGCTCCAGTCGTAGTAGTCTGGAGAGAAACTTAAAAAGAAAATAGAAGAATTAGTGACTGGCAGATTGGTTCTGTAGATGCCTGGTTAGAGAACATGGGGAAAAGGCAATCATGCAGAGGTAGTTCTCATGCTGAAGTGCAAAAATAAAATAACCCCAAACAGGTGCTCAGGCAGCTATTTATTTTTCTGATCTGTCAATTATTTTGGCCCAAGTGTTCATTATCTCTTTCCTGATTATCTTGGTTCGCTAAAGACCCTCCCCTTTCTGATTTGCTGTTCCAGAAGGTGTTTGAAAATCCCAGAAGTGGTGCTGCTCATCCCTGCCAAGTCCTGGCACTGCAAGGGCCTGTCAGAAATCTTCCTATGTCTGTGTCCCAGAGGCTAGGACATGGTTTGCAGCTCTGGCATGCTGTCTTTTCTCCCATGAGCAGTGTGACACATGCATGTGGCTGGTTTAGTTTCCACTGGGAGCTCTGTGTGTGTTACTAGTGTGGCTGGTTCCCTGATGGCTCAGTGTGGCAAGGAGGGTGCCTCTGGCTCTAGGATGGATACCAGGCTGGCACAAACCACCTCCAGCATCCTCCGTGGGCTTAGTTACTATGTGAAAAATTAATTAATGTAGGAATAGGATGACTGATAACCGTAAAGAGTGAGTGTGCAACTTTGTGAGCCCAGACCACGGCTCAGTAGATAGTAAGTATGCAGTCTCACCTGAGTGTGACAAGAACTAGATCTGGGTCTGTTAACTACGGCTGGCGATTTAGCCAGCATTTTAAGATGAATGGTTACACAAATCTATTCGCGCCATAGTGTAGCTGCAGGAGCAACAAAGGAATAACACGACTGAGACTCCTTTCAGGGCAGGATAGAGTCCTGTCAGTGCCTTTCCTGCTCTGAATTGGGTGCTATTGTTTTTTGTGTGAACTGCTCCTTCCTGCACAGGAATCCTTACCTAAACCTCACAGCTGTGCAGAGAAAACAGTATTTTTGTGCCAGTTCTGGGTTGTGTTTCAGCAGTTCAGTGGATTTTCCTGAGCTTTCAACAGCTGGGAAAGCAGATGCTCCTTTTCATTTCACCTTCAAGACATTTAGCCATGTTACAGGGCAACCTAAGTTGAGAGGCTTCTCGCTACAACCATCAACACCTGCTGCCTGTGCTGTCCAGCTTTTCCCTTCTCTCCCTGAACAGCAAGACTGCTCTTGCTCTAGGCAGCCTTGCTCACACACTTGAATGAGTAGAAGTGGCACTTCTGAAGCCACTCTTGGAAGAAGCAGAGGGTGATACATGCAACCAAAGTTCTGACCCGAGTTTTTCAAAGAGCAGCACGTTGTTACAGTTCTTAAATTATGTACCCATTTTCAATTTTGTGTCTTTGTAGTCTCTGTGGGGCCCTCAGATCCCCACAGTCACTCAGTGCTGCCTTTCCACTTCCACTTCCCCTCATCCTGCTGGGATTTATGCAGCAATTGCAGCTAGACAATTCACATCCGTCTTTTGTGGTGTGTCAGAGTTCCTCCTCCAGTTTCTGTTTGGGAAGCAAGTGGTTCACTCTTGTATCTCACCTGCCCTGTGCCCCCTGTGGTGCAATATTCCAGGCTAGATCATCATCACTGTCGTATCTGCGGGGGTTGTCAAAGAAGTAAGATCTGGGACTGAAGCCATGGCTTGGGACCATTCCTGCATTGGCCTGGGGGAAGGGAAACCTCAGTCAGTATTTGCAACAGATATCAAAAGCTGTTTATCAACTGCTTGGTGCCTGACTTCTAGGAGTTGCTGCCAACTTACCTCATGGTTTCCAAAATAAAACATACAATTTTGCATTTGCTGAAGACAACTGAAATAATTTTACATTTACTGTTCATCTCTACCAGCACAGTGATAGTCTACTGATCTCAACAGCTTTTCCTTATCCTTATCTCTTAGCTAAGACATGACCCATTCCTGAAACCACCTTCCCAGTCTGCATTCAACCATTCTGCTGAATTCCTGTCCATCCAGGAGGCTTCATGCTTTTAGCCAGCTGACTTGAAGTGAGCACTAGGAAGCAGCCAAGGAGCTGAAAGGAACATGAAATGCCTGAAGAGATTCGATTTTTATGTCCCACATTGGTAATGCTCCCTCCTGGTGCCTTACCTCCCTTCCCACAGGAACTGATCATGTTGAAGCTTGGCGCCCTGCTTAGTGAAACCACATCTGAAAAGTCCCTTAGGCCCTCACTGAGCAATTTCAGTATCTACCCTGTAGTGCTGTGAGGGTCAAATTCTGAGGTCAAGTCCTTTGATAAAACAGGGAAAGGGGTGTACATGTAAATCTTTCATTTAGAGAGTGTTTTCACTTTATTTCCCTGTGAATCATACAAGAAAACATACAAGATTCAAGAAGTCAGTTTGATTTCAGAAACAGTGCAGAGAGACATCTAAGACACTGCTGAGCCTCATGCACTGATCCACTGCTCCCATCCCCAGGGAACAGGGGTTCTGTGTGCCTGTGGATAAGCCAGAATGACATCTTCTCTCTGGCCTTAAGTAGGAGAGCAGTTTAATCTCCACCTTTATATTATATGTTAAATGACTTTGACAAAGATGAAATGAAGATTAAGTGCATCTCTGTCATGCCCTCATTTCCAACATTTTTCTGGTTAAAGGCATGGCAAGGCAAAGGGCCATATGCTGCAGTAACCCTCTGTCAGCACCAGAGCCAACTGACAGCTCGTTCCAGCTCATCTGTGGAAAGGAGATTCATATTTGAGCAATGCTGAATGCAGGGCTCCCTCTACTCAAACTTTTTGTTTCTGAAGTCCCAAATGAAGCAAGTAACCAAAGCATTATTTCTCAGGATTGTTTATTAAAAATAATAAATAAAGAATATTTTTGACTTTTACTTTACCAGACTTGTTGTTAAGATTTTTTTTACCTAAAGGAGGGTTTGCTTTAATTCTAACCCCATGCTTTCCGGCCAAGTAGCAGCCTACAGAATGCATTCGCCTAAAATCATGCGGCCCTTGGTCTCCCTCTTGTGGCAACCTCACATTGAAGTTCAGTGTTCTCTTGCTACAGTCTCTTCATTTTTTGTTCGGTTCTACTTATTTCCAGTCTTCCTCTTAATATTTGTCCTATGTTAGAAAAGAAATCTATATATGACCTAACCCATGTGACAGAAAATGTTTACCCTAAAAAAGGTATCCATAAAAGAAGTGATATCACTGATTGCCTCTTCTGAACTGTGTCATTATGGATATTTAAGGCTTTCTGCAAATCACAATGCAAAAACATTGTTTTACTGCACTGCTCTTGTGAGAGAATACTGCCTGTCTGACTCCATTTGAGCTCTTGTTTGATTAAGATTCCAAGTCGTCATGGGATCAGCTTTTTGAAAGACTACTTCCCTTATTTTCATTCTCTGTGAATCTCTCACACACTATCCAAACTTGGCCACCAGGTCTAGCCTTACTAAACTCACTTTAAATGGAATGAGATCTTTCTGTGGTCACTTTTTAGAAGAGCAGGACCTCTGGCCTGTATTTAAAAACATTTCTTCTCTTTGCAGTTGTCCATGTTAACTCCTAGGCAGGAGTGAGGTTGAGATATTTTTGATCACAGACACTGGGATCCATGGGGTGCAACATCAGGTATTACTTCCTTGTTCATCTAGGCTTTATCATTGTCTCTGAAATGTGCATATGAGGATAAAACCCACCACCTTGTCTAGAAAGTTATTCTATTATTTGCTTCTCTTACTTGTGCATTTACCATTCACATCCCTTTTGAGGAATATTAGCTTTGGTTTCATTTGGCCTACAGAAACAGAGACATTACCTCTGTGATCCTAGTGAGAGCTGGTATTCTCTGTGTGCCTGTCAACCAGCTAACCTGGAGATATTGCCTACAGCTATAAAAAGGTGCTTGTCCATCTATTAACTATCTAGATATTAAGGACACTTACAGGGAATTATTCTTACAACTCACACCTTAATCTCTGGTCTTCTGAAATAGCAAACAAGTCAGCAAGTGCTGATTATGGCCACTGGTCTTTGACTTGGAAAAATTCAGTGGGTACAGGGCTGAAAGAATTCAATCTATTATTTCATAATCCCATGGAACATTTAGCACACCACCATTTTCACTGCTCTGTGATGAAAGGTACCAAGTTTGGATAACAAATACGTTTTCCTCTGACTCCAATAAAGTGCTATATTATCTCAAAGGGAAGTAGTCCCTACATTTAGGAAAGTTCCTGATTTTTAAGGTAAACTGCCTGAGAAACACCTGGCCTTCCTTCTGAATAAACCTGATGAGTTTCTTTCATGAGGAGTTAGCATAAAGAAGTGGGAAGTTTCGGTTGCTTTTATTCTGCCAAGGACACATGGAAAAAGAGAAGTCAGAATATAAAGAAGCAAAAGATCCCTCAGCAGCTGAGCCCTTCAGACCTGCCTGGATGTTACACTAACAAATTCCACTTACCAGATCTTTTGTAGGGTTTCGGACACGGAAGAAATACACAACCAAGGAAGTAGGCAAGAGCTCCCAGATGAAAAGGATCACTCCAAACACTATGTAACCTGCATCTCCCAGCTGACATTTCAGATCTGCCTGTTGAAAAGTAAAAGAGAAAAGTGTCTAAAAATAAAGATGGCAGTTCATTTAAAGGTGCAGGAGACAATGCCAGAAATTCCATTCGGTAGAGCCAGATAAACGTGGCTAATGATTAAAGGCCTACTAAAAAATCAATATGCTGTCTTGGGTACATGACTTCCCTTTCCTCCTCTGCTATCTTTCCTTCAGCAATATCAGTTTAATGCAACGGTCTTCCCAACTTAAAAGCCTGGCAAGCAATTACTTGATGAAATGATCAAATTCAGACAATGAGAAACTAGTTTTCAGTCCTTTTCCTGCTGGGACTAATTGTAAAGGAACAATCAATGGTCAAGGTCATTGCTTTTTTTACAGATCTGTTCAAATTGGTGCACAATCTAAGGTTGAATAATCCCACTGTCACTGCAGCATTAGCTGTGATCTTCTCTCTAGATTTCCACCATTTCCCATAGCTACAGAGGGCAAATCCTGTCCTTTCCTGTGTTTTGTACAGAAGAGAAAAGGGTGTTTCTGACCAGTGACCTGAGGCAATACATGAGTACATTTATTGGGCTGTAATTTAAAAAGTGACTTTTGATTCTGGTACCAAATTGAGTACCCACTCCTTAGTTCTAGGCCCTTTACATATAGTTCAAATAACTTACCCCAAAACCCGTGCAACCCTAATGTCACAAGCCAGAATAGATGTACAAAAAATGTAGTAGTAACCCAAGGTCTAAAAAGCATTCCAGTGAACTCCCAGTGAACAACCTCTGCCTCCAGAGGGCAAACAGGAGCAAGCAGTCTGGCCATACCGGCCCCTGTTAGTCCAGACTGTAGGAGTCAGAACAAGAATTGTCCCCTGCAAGGGGTCAGCAGAAGCACCAGCAGCTCTTCGGGGCTCAACAAGAGGGAAAATGTTTGATTCAGGAGGCAAGTCAGAGCCTAATGCCCTTCTGCCTAAACCTGTGTTCTAATTCCACTGGCAACATCTGCACTCCTCTTCTGTGCACTGCAGTAGGGTTGATTAGAGGTCCCTTGACAGACCCTACTCAACTAACTCATAACAAGGTCCTCTGGACAATCCTATCCTACTCTATACCTACTTCTTAATTACAGTTTTACTTACTGCTCAAAGGAAATTTGTTAACAGCTGCAGGTTTGCTTGGCCACCCTGGCAATGCAAGGTCCTTGCATGGCTGGGAACACTGCTTCGGGTCTGCAGCTGCTTGCTGATTGCAGGGGAGACATGGGATTTTAAGGCCGAACAAAAGATACTCATGATCCAGACCCAGGCCTGCCATTTTGCCTAGCCTTGAAAGAGCTGGAAAAATACTGGGACCTAACCACATTTTTCAAAGGAGAGAAAGGAACTGAGTGCTGAAATCCAATAAAATTCAACAAAGAATCCCCTGCTATTTCCTTTAGTGTTTTATTACTGTTATTTTTCAATGTAAATTGTCACTTGCACTTACAGGTTGGGAAGAGTTGTAGCCTTATCCTCAAACTACAGAGATTATCATGCTAATGCCAGAATCAAAGTAAATAACCTCACAGCTCTAGATGGCAGTGGAAGATGTTATGATGTCTTAGAGCTGAGCATTTCAGTGGAATCAAGTACTGGTTTTCTGCTTGTCTAAGTACAATACATTCTTTATAATGGACAAAACACCTGTTTTAATAAAAGGTGCTCTTTCTTTTGACAATAAAATCGAGGTTAAAAAAAGATCAATTTTTAAAAAATTATTTGTCTAGTGGTTACTTCTTTCTTTTAGCACAGAACTGGGGTCTGTATCCTCACACCAAAACTATCACAAATTTGTATTCCTGGAGCAAAACAATCTTAGTGTATTGAATTAAAAAAAAAAATAAGGTTTGAATATATTTATTCCTCTTGTGATAGCATTTAGGAAGTCAATCATCAGGTAGAGAATGAGGTTTTCTCATTAACCAATATTTTCATACTTGCCTGATCTGACACGTTGTACCAATCATAATCAAAAGAGTTGACTTTCTTGGTTTGAGAAAACGATAAGATGAACAAGTTGTAGCAGGCTCGTGAGGTATAAAGCAGTATAACAGTCACTCCTATACTTGTCACCTGACAGACAGATGAGCCCTGGAAGAGATTTAAGCACAGGTTGTTATTCATAAGGGAAGTTGAGAACAACATTTCTTTGCATGGACTTCGAGAGCTGTCATGCTACTCTGTCTCATGCGATTGACTTTTTGTCTTTCCTTCTTTGGCCAATATATCTGATTCTCTGTATAATCCTGAATTTTATCAGTACAGTGGTTTCCAGGCAACATTAGCAGTTCCAGCCCTTACCAAGATGGGCTGACTAATTTTTGCATTTTATTGAACAAGTGCTATTTTCAGAGCAATGAAAACACATAAGACCCACGCTCAGTATGAGGTGGCATGACAGGATGCAGCCTTCAGCACTGCATTAGCTACAGAGCATCCTGTGTCAGGTGCTGGCTAGCATGATGCAACCTTGCATCTTTTTACAACTGCTTGCTCTGCACCAATTTCATAAGTACAGAGCAGGTCATAGCAGTCAGCAGTTACACACAGCACAGGCAGGAACAGAACATCCTGCCTTAGCTAATGTCAACACAGAGCAGACAAAGTGGAAGCACAGCCTATGGGCAGAGTGACCATGGCAGGGCAGTCTGAGTGGCAGCTTGGGCACAGGGGCAGGAATGGGACTACAAGTGTGAAATTGCAACAGTTCCTGAGCCCTAGAGAGAAAACTGGACAGAGCCAGGGAAAGAGCCTGATCCAGTGAGAGGAGTAAGTGCCTGACCACTGTGTCAAGTGGGGAGGGTCACTGTCAGGGGCTGAGACTCCAGCATAGGAGTCGCAGCAGGAAGGAAGGAAGGATCCAGGAGCCACGGCTACAGGGATCTGTGTGAGTCTGATCACAGAGGAAGGCAGATGTACAAAAATGGGACTGGCTTTGAAAGAAGCTCAAAGTAAATTCTTTGTAGTTGGCTCTGAAGTAATGCTTTGACAGCCAAAGGAGGAAAGATCAGTTAAAGTGCTGTGTGCATTTAGAGGAAGTTGCCTTGCAGTCATTTGCTTCTCTAGCCCTGCCCTCTGCCTCTCCTGGCAGATACCCACACCAGGATGATGGATTCCTTTCATCTATGTGAGAGAGGGAGGCCAAGAGAGAATTTGCTTCTCCCTGTCACAGGATCTTTTAAACCGGTGGAGGAGACTGGAAAGTCTGCATCCTATTCCCTCTGCTCACACACTCTGCTTCCAGGTTTGCAGCTGAGGGGCAGAGGTTCAAAGCACTGTGGCAGGCAGAGCAGACATAGCAGAAGGGCTAAAGGAGTATCAGGGGAAGTCACCAAGCCACCATGTCCTGAGTTCCTGGACTTCAGGAGACTACCAGGGCTCCAGTGCTGCTCACCCATGCTGTTGGGTATTGACCCTGCAGCTTTGTTGACCCAGCTCCTCTGCACTCCCCGGTGAGCATAAGTTAAGAGCAGCTCAGGGAGTGTTTAAAAAAGCCTGCGCAAAATGAGCTTGCCTGTTTTCCCAGCAAAATAACATTGGTTCAGTGAACAGCCAGGCTCCAAAAATACCCAGTGCAGTCAAAGTCTCTGAATTCCAGCTTATAACAGCCTGGAAACACCACCATTCCCCAGGCCATAACCTGCAGCCATGTCAGGAGTGAGCCAAGAGACTACAGATACTCAGGAACTGAAGCCATAGCAGGCAGTGGCAAAAGCTGTGGCAATACCAGCAAGCAGGAAAGGCTTTAAAGAGGAAATGTTTGCTAGGCACTTCTCTGTTCTCTTTCGATACTAACAAGTCAGTGATGCTGTCATGGAAACCAAGGGAGAGAGAGCAGAGAGAAGCTGCTGACTGGCACATACCATATCCCAGCTCAGTGGCATTTACAGATTGCAGATAGCAGAAGCAGAGAGCAGAACGGGGTTGGTATTTCCCTGTCTAGATTTCCTTACATAGCTGTCATTCTTTAATAGTTAATAGTTAAATGTGTGGAGATTTAACAGACTTCCATTCCACCAAATACAAAAAAGGGGATAAAACTCTCCTGGTTTACTTCCAGTCTAATATACTTAGTGACTCAGTGAAGGGAGAGGGCAGCAGTGAAAGTAAATCCACAGGAATCATTTCTCAGTCACAGGCCCCTGCAGGAAAGAAGGGGAGCCTCAAGCTAGTTGTGTGTCCCACCACATGACGCATTTAGCCAGCACAGAACTGGCCCAAGTCAGCACCTAAGGGCAGGGCTGTGCACCTCCTTGGTGCTGGCACAGCCCTGGCACAGAGTGCCAGGATGGTTCCCCATGCCAGGTCATAGAGATGAATGTTTTCACATGTGGTCACAAGATGTATGCCAGCAAATGGGAGATGCAAATAAAAGGCTGCCAGGACTGATGCCTACCTACACGCACTACAGAGCATGCATTATCTCCAACACTATTTCTGTCATATCACTGCAGAGAATGGATTTTTCTTCTCTAGCTAGTTTTTTGGCATAAGAGTAGCAGATAAAACCAGGATGTTTTATTCACTGCCAATTTCAGTCATCTGAATCCCTAAAGTATGTGCAGTCAAACCCTACTGGAAGTCCTCAGAGAAACTCCCATTTCAGGTCAGCAGAAAGGAGGAGCAAAGTGCTCTTTAACTCTCACTTCCACACCCAAACTTTCATCAGCTGAGTGTTCTGTCCTTCCCTGTCTGCAGTAATGTTAGAGATTCTTGGGGTTTTGTGAAATAGCTTGAAGTAAAGAAGACTGAGTTTCCTGCAGGAGGAGCAAACAGAACAAAACCAAAACCAAACAGAAACAGAACCAAAGCCTCCCTTAGGTTAATACTGCTTTGTTACAGAGATTTATGCTCCTGTGATTTACATCACAAGAAAAACTTTTCCTACTAATAAAAATAATCCATTGCCAGTGCCCTTTGGTCAGCAAATGACAGGCTTTGAAAGAAACAAAACTAAGCTGTGTTTTTAAATCTTCTATTCAGCCCTGAACTTTTAGCTGTTGTGCAGTGTGGCCAGATTTGATTAAACAGGAAGTGTACTTATTTCATCTGATTAAGTAAATGGAATTTTATGATAAGGTTTTCTAAATAGCAGCTGAACCTCAGATTTTTAAAGGATTTGTTGTGGTAATGGCAATGGGTTATTGGTTAAACTCATAATTTAAGATTTAACTGTCTTCTGCAAATGCAAGGACTTTTGAAAGCCTTGTTTCATTATTTATAGATACAAAACATCTTCACTGATTTTATAATAAACACTGCATGCTTATGTGATGCCACCCAGCTCCTTGACCACTGAATGTGTCCAAAGCTATAAACGTAACAATATTTCTTTAAAGAACATCCTGTAGAGTAATAGGAAAAACTTTTCACCCCTTTCCCCCCAGCTGACTAAGTTACAATGTATTAAGTCTTTTAAAACACATTCTCATTATCTGTAGGAATATATATAAGAATATGCAAATTTTAAAAGGGAGATTCATATTTCTCTGTCTGGTTCATCTTCAGCATACTGCTACCTTAAACAGTTAACTTAGTCAATGATTTGACAAGCTGAAGGATTTTGAAGTGTTGGCCACTTCCATGTAGCAGTACTGAAACGATCTTCAGACAAGGGACCCAGAAAAAGCAGTGTCTGCTTGAAAAAGAGCTGTGAGAAACCCCAGCCAAAAAGTTCTGCAAAATCTGCCTCAAAAATACATATTTGAGATCACTGGTTTTAACCAAAAGCTCCCTTGCTACCATTTAGTATTTAATTCATGTATTGAACAGGATTGCCAGCCAAGTGCAGGCTGTGAGGTTTAAGGCCTCCAGCTCCCAGGCTTTGTGGTTTTGCCTTGCACTGCCCTTGTATCTCAGAAGGTACTTGAAAAGAACTGAAAATGTACCTTACCTTGGACTCCAAGTAAATGTTGGCTAAAGACATCTTGGAGATCTTATACAGGCAGATGGAGAGTGAAACAGCACACAGCACAAACAATGTGTCATTAATTGCCACCCGGACAGAGACAATGATTTTTCTCTCTGAGTTCTGTGTCCTCACCAATACTGCACATGTTAAATTCACCAAGAGGAAGAGGAGACTTATGAAAAGAGAAGCCAGGTAGAGGGGCAACCTGGGAGAGTGAGAAGAAAACAGTTTTAGCAACACTGTTCAGCAAGTGTCAGTCATGAGATGGAAGTTGCACTCTGAGAAATGCAATCCGCCCGTGCTGGGCTGCCACAGCTGACAGAGTAACCAGCTGCCTGAGCCAAAATCAAAGTGCTCCAGATTGCTGGAGAGATTAAAGTAGCTCATTTCAAACCTGTTTTTACAGTTGCACAACAAGCTGTAAGTAAAGAAACTAATATCAAGCAGCAAACATGGAAGACTGCAGCAGAAATACAACAGCACAGTTCTTCAACACTATTTAAAATATACATGTACCTTCTTAGACCATGCACTTCATATACAGCAAAAACCCTCTGCCTACTCACTGCCAGAGGAAACCTCTCCAAAGGCTGAATTGCCTGGAATGGACTGGTTTTGACCCTGGTTTTACTACACTGAGTGCTAATGTTTGCCGTCAGATTTCATATCAAATTAGGTAAGTGTTTAACAGCAGGAAAAATCTCCAGGTTACTGGTTCCCTAAAATCCATCTCTGTCTCTTTTCCTAAACAATTTGGTCATGGTCAACCTCTTGAAAAAAACATCAAGAAATTTAACTATGCATATTGATTCTGGGTTGGCATCTTGCCATCTAGGCCAGGAAAAAGGTTTGTTTACACAACCACAGCAGAAGACCTGGAGCCAAAATGTGACAGACAGAAGCCCAGGAACTGGACTGGTTTTATCCATCTGGTTTTTTTCCAACCTACCCATCACTGATGCCTGCAATATAAGCATACTACATAATCAAGGAAAACACCTTCTAGTTCCTCTTTATGCCTACACAGAACTCTGGGGCTTTCCATTTAAAAAACCCCAAAAAGCATGTTTCCATTTCAGGTATTTGCTTAGTTCATCGTCATTGTTGACCAAGGCAATGATCATGAACTTACTGATAAGATTCATAATCTGCAGTCACTGAACAAGAGGTTTTGGCCACAGCTTTTCATGCCTGTTGGGAACTTTGAATTTAGCTGACAACAAACACACAGACTGTCCCCGAGGAATCCAGTTCTCATTGTTTAATAATACTTTACCCAGTGGGGATCTTTTCCTTTCACACATTCATATTCTTTTGCGTTAGCATCAATGCAGCTACAAAGCTGAAGCACAGCTGGCTTCTTTTCAGAGGGCAAGAAAGGAGGAGATATATCTTTGAGATACTTTAGTGTGTTACAGGGAGAACTGAAAGCCTAAAAGCTTGTGAATCAATGCCCTTCTTTCCAGCTATATCTGGCAGTGAGCAAGGATGCTGTTTTTTCCTTGCCAGGCACGGAAATTCCCTCTCAGCAGGAAGATTGTGCTCATTCTTAACTTTCCAGGGCAGGGCTCTGTTTTTAGGATAAGCAGCCGGAGGTAGTTCCTTTAAACCTCATAGTCTAATGCTGGAAGCATTGCAGTCCTGAAGCTCCTCTCTCACATGGTTTCCTCTGTAGTGGTGGTACATTTAGAGCTTTTATTAGTATCTCAAAAATCTTTAAATAGTGGTCACATGTCTTCCTTTCCTTCCCCTTCCAAAGTCCCATCTCTGGTCCCCTTGTGGGGGTTTATGAGGAAAGGCACACTCTTACATGTGGGACAGTAAGTGCATGCTCTCCTTTTGCCCACCTCAGCCCGAAGGACCTCCTGCTGCAGCACAGCCTGCATGCTGGCATGCAGCATCAAGCTGGCTTGCAAGCAGCAAGGCTGAGGCTTCCGGGCCAGGCTCCTCCTTTGCAGACTTTAGCAAAAAAAAAGAAAAGCGCTGTCACGCTCTCGTGCCCACACACTCCCATAAGTGCCAGGGTGAGCTGTTGTGGCCAGTCAGTTGTGCAGCTCTTCACATAATGATCTTCCAGCCCCCTTATTAACATGACGTGGCCATGGAAATGGCTGCCTGATTTGACAAAAGATGCATTGTTGCTGAGCTTATGGATGAGCATTGATGGACAAGCAGGCTGTCTCTCTAGGGGAAGTTTTAGGGTGTCAGCAGATAAAAGGCAGAAAGTATCTTTACAACTCAACTACAAGGGCACCTGCAAGGCATGAAGAAGCATATGGAGTTTTATAGAAAGCAGAAAAGCTGGGCAGGAGTGGTGCTTCCAGATTGCACCAGTGAAAGTGCAAGTGAAAGTTCAAAAGCCTATTGTGCCTAATCCCCACTTTAGGACTAGGCTTTAAAGGAGCTGCGTGTAATCTGGTTTGGCTGGGGAAGACACATGCCAGGGTGTTCTGTTCTTTTTGTGTCACGCTGAATGCACCCATAAGTTTTTCTTTGAGCTGAAAATAAAACCTCAGATAAATGCAGTGAACTTTGCCTTGTTTAACAAAATCTATTTGAAACTACTGCATTTTGTATGTGGTTTCCTCTAAAACCATGCAGTGTCTGAGACTTGTGGGTAACAAGACATGCACACATAGCACAGCAAGCGTCATCCAAACCTGGTGACAGTAAGAAATCCCCAAGCCCAGGGATACAGGCAGAAGGATGGTTTAAATATGAAATTCAGCTTGCACAGGCTTCCCCTTGACCTCTTTTACTAATATGGTGAAGGCTGTGCTGAGTAGTTTGCTTAAGAATCTGGATCCCTGATAGAATTTTATCAACTTTTTTTTTTTTTTTTTTTTGGTGTCTGAAATGATTCTGATTTCTGAGACTGTGTCAATGCATAGACCTCAGTCCTACCTCTCAGTTGCCCCATTTATGTTGCCATTATCTACTGCAAAAATGACAATACCAGGTAATAAGGTCTGACACTTATTAAAGAAAATGGGGGGAAAAATAAAAAAGTGGACATTCAGTAATGAAGAAAAATCAGATTCAGTAAGTGCAGATTACAGATCCATCCATAGACCTTGCATCTTTCCATCATCCATCTCTCCTTCAGGATCTGAGCCACCTGATCTAATGAAAGATGTCCCTCCCTGCCCATGGCATGTGGGTTGGACTAGATGATCTTTAAAGGTCCTTTCAAACACAAACCGCTCTGTGAGTCTGTGTTCTCCCACTAGCTTGTTAAAATTAAGATTCAGAACTTCATCTGTGGGTGTGCACATACTACACCACTTCAATTGCCCTGTGTAAGATAGGAAATGAGGTCAGCTTTATTAATATAGCTCTTTTAGACAGACTGACCACACTCATGCCGAGATCTAGATGTGAAAACAAAATACAACTGAACACCCTTACCAACAGAGCTGAACAAGAAAGAAAATGCTAGGCCAGATCCAAGAGTGATTTGTATTAGAAATCCAGTAGGGAAGAGTCAGGGCAGACATGTAGCTGTTGTGAGGAGAGCAGTCTGTGCATGAGTAATTCTAGCCACAGTACATTAGTACTTAGCAACACAAATGCCCCAAGAGCTATGTGCAGGTTGTGACTTCATAGGCATTGACTAAATATCACAAGTTCCCTACGCTTCAACAAAGACATTTTCAAGCAGTTTTCAGGAATAAAGCCTTGCCACAAACATCAGTAACAGCTGAGGTTCAAAGCTTCTACCTCTCACCTCTAAAGCCATGCAGGAACCAGTCCACAGACAGTCCTACGCCACCCCGACCTGCAGCCCAAGCTCCGTGCAAAGCGATGCTCTTTGTTTCTCTTGCCCACGTGCCCCATCAGGGGCAGGCACGCCCGCACTGGGGGGACCTGCCTGGGGTGTGCTCTGCTTGTCCGCCAGCCCAGACTCTGGGATTTTCTGCCCACAGGAACCAGAGTGCAAAAGGTGGGTTTAAAGCTGCAGTTCAGCCTGGAGTCCACATTCCTGAGTCAGCCATCACACCCCACATTTCCCATGCCCTCACCAGCCCAAGCACAGCCCACCTCAAGCCTGCTCTCACTGTTCTGCCATTATACCAAACAAGGTTCCCAAAGCACTTGGTCCAGATGATTGCTCCACAAGCTGTGTGAAAACCCAGAAGTCTAACAAATTTCCTAGGGCAAGGACAGTGATAACATTTGCCCTGTTGATACAGTACTATGCTCTCCTAGCAGCCAGCAAGTAACAAGTCAGGTTTCAGTTTAAAATTATTCTGTTTTCCTATCCGGAATTCGTGTTGTAAATTCTTTCTTTAGAATGGAGACAACCTCTCTCTCTCTCCCCCCTCCTTCTAAACAGCATTGCCCAACTGAGGCTTTTAAGTGCTGCCACAACAAACATTAATTTATTGAGCTCTTCCTGAGCTTTCTGGACATTACTGCCCTTTGGGGTTCTTTCAAGTACATCCTGACAGCTTCTTCTCCTCAACAAGATGCCAAATGAATCTCTCCACCTAAATGCAAATCTACCATAACCTCAACTCTATGGAGTCAGGGGAGATTACCTATAAACTCCCAAATGCATCATCAAATTGAATCCATTCTCCCTAGCTCTTTCCCTTCACAACTCGTCTGTCATCTTCCCAAAACTTTTAAGACTTTAATCACTCTGACTTCACAGGTTAAAACATACCCACTCCCACTCATTCCTGTCAAAAAACCCAAAACATCACTCTGCTTCTTCAGCACTGGATCTGAATTTACCTAGTGATACAAGTACACTTGTACCAGTAAACAAACCCCCAGAGTGGGTGTTTTCTGCTTGCGTTTGAAATATTTGCCTTTGAAATATGTGACTGTCTAAAAATTAACCTTGTGTTGGGAAAGGACACAGTCTCCTCCTAAAAATCATGGGAAGAAGGTGGCTTCAGAACCATCATCCTAAAACATTGGTATACAAATATGAATAGCTGAGGCATGAGTGCCACAAATCAGAAAAGATGTTTCTCAAACAACAGGGCTGCTCTTCTTTACCACATTGAATATTTGCATAGTTCTTACCTGTATTTCAGTAGCTCTGGGGAATATTTTGACTTAGCTTTGAAAATCACCTGCAAAACAAAAAAATATTGCATCAAGTATAGAATACACGTCAGCAAAGAAAGACACTGTGATTTACAGCAGTTCTGTCTCACAGGTCACAAGAAACGTCATGACAGGTTTCATTACATAACGAATTTGCATGGATTGCTTACCCACGGCAGGCAAGCTCTTAACAAAGTAGAACCCCTCAGCAGGTGATCAGATGCACTTGTATAGAAATTTCTACACTATTATATTCACATACTCTGGTTTAGGAGTAAGGTCCTTTAAACCAGTATTAACAAGAGGATCAATGTCAGCATAATCATAGAGGGAAATTATTATAGGCTCTTACATGACCTAACAGTACATGTCTCTTACATAGACCAGCTCACGTCAGGCCCAATGTTCCCATGAACAGCCCATCATAGCACCCTGGCCTGAAATTAGATATATACATTTACATTCATCATACATTGCCAAAAAATGTCATCGAGAGCCAAAATCATTGTTTTACTCTGAGGTATTATTTTGCTTCTGCTGTCTCTTCACTATACAACAATATGTGCTTTTACAGAGAGACAGCTCAGGCCCAGAAGTTAGTTTGCTGTAACAGAAAAGATAAAATACTGACAAGTTTTCTGTAATGTATCTAGGTGCCATCAGTCACAGGTGTTTAACCACTATCAGAAATTATACAAAAATACATTGCCATATTTTATATCTTATTTATTTAAAAATTACGTGACAGTATCACTGGTTTTTTATAAGCTAGCATGGTTTCCAAACAAACTCAGTTTACAAATGTTCATTTAAACCAACACCAAAGCACACTGGTTACTAGTAGTATAAAAACCCCATGACATATGACTTATTCTGGGTTGTTTCCTAATCATTTTCTCCTCAAATTGTGCTATCTTATCCATTTAACTTGGTTTTGCATGCCCTTTAGTAAAGTTTGCATAATATTTGCTATGATTATTATGCTTTCCCAGGGAAACGGGACTTACATGATCACAATGTGTCTGTAGACATGTGTCTGCCTCTCAATCTCTTTATCTGTCCTCTACTAATCTTAAAATACTTCAGAAAACTGATGGGAAAATGCCTGAAGTATCAAAGACATGATCCTTTATCACCCTTCTAAAAGTCAATGACTCAAAAGAAATAAGGAACTCTATAAATGTATCTAATATATGTCCTCTGTGAGGAGAAGCCTACACAGTGATTCTACACGTCACCTGATATTAGAGAGTCTGCACAGCAAAATATTGTAAGAAATTCTGCAGTTATGGGAACAACTGAGAGTCAATCATGAGACACAGATCTGGAGAAAATCAGGCTCTACTTGTTCCAGAGCTCCTGGAACAACTTGTCATTTAACTCCTATTCACCATAAACAGCTGCCTTGACATGGAAATTATTTTTGTGATGCATCAGCCTGCTTACCACTAGCTGAAGCAGCAGAGAACACTGAGTTTTTAAGCAAACTGAGAATAAAATTGAAAACTTGGGTGGAAAAACTCGCTAAAAATACTCTGCAATCATTGATACTGTTTTCAAATAGATAACCAATTTTTTCAAATATATCCCTGGTAGTATCCCTTATTGAAGAGTTTTGTGATTCATTCTCCAAATTCCTGGATCATGAAATCTCACAGGAGTTCAGGAAGAAGTTTTAGGCTGATTTATTTACTTGTTTTTGAAAGGAAAGGTACAAGGGGCTTGCAAATGTTCTGCATTTCTGCTGTGCATAAAGAGTAGCTGTCACTTTTAGAGAAGGGATGAGGTTCAAGACACTTCCCAGATGCTTTTTGCACAAGATTTATTGCCTACCCTGCTTATTCTGGAAGGGAGAGAGGGAACAGATTTCTGACCTCAATGAAACTAAACAAGTAATCCTTGTCTCTAGGGCCATTCCACAGTCCTCACCTATTGTGAGTAGCACTTACACATATTGTACTGTTAATTTTGACACCTCTCAGGAGTTGCACTGAACAGAAGAGTTCAGAGCCTCTGCAAAGAACTCCAAAAGACAAGCAATTTCCAGTGGGCAATGAGTTTTTCTGGGTTCACAAAACCTAGAAAATGTCAAGTTCCTGAATACCATCTCCAGTGGTTCCCCAGAAACAATCTACTCATTCCCATTAAGTCACAAAACACTCCTGTCACATAAACCAACCCAAGACCACTACCCAGCAAAATCTCCATGGATAACTTAGGTAAAACCAAATGTGATGCTCCTGCTGCAGATCCAACAGCATCTCAAGATTCAAGATCACCAAAACAGCTGTTACTGTGATTCTACATTTGGTGAACCTGTCCCAGGTGATACACATTCTGAAATTTTCAGAGCAAAATGACCATTAAGAAAGAAAAGAAATATTGTACCAAAAAAAAAAAAAAAAAAAAGATGCTCTATAGAATGAAAGCTACAGTATAAGGCATGGAGAATTCTTACCAATTCACTGCTAGGCAGGAGCACAGGCAGCCAGATTCTGCCACCTTTGCTTAAACACTGATGGGGCTTAGTTCATGAGTAGCCCTGCTGGAAGCAATGGGATCGTCATGGAATAAAGGGTTATTCAGCGGGAGTAAGGATGTCAGAAGCTGATCTCAATATACCTTACATGTGTGGGTGCAGCTTTTTGCTTTTAGCAGACACTTAGCTCAAGAGACTGGTTGCTCAATGGCCCCTCCTCACAGCAGTGTTGAGAAAGCTTCCAGTCAATATCTGAGTCATCTAAGCAAGTCTTCCAGCAAACCAGAGCAAACCAGACTATTCCTAAGAATAGACTAAACAGCAAACAGAGAGCAGGCTCTTTTAAAAAGCTCTTTCAGAGAGGCCCAAGATGAACATGGAAAACGTGGTGAAGGTCCTTGCTAATTTTCTTATGTCTAAAGGGTTACCTTTTAGTCTTAAAAGTATTTCCCCTTCTGCTTGTTCTTTGAAGGAGAAATATCCTGTTTTGACTCTCTGTTTCTGCCAAAGGATTGGAAACCTCAAATGAGATTCTCTCACCCCCTCCTCCGCTCCCCTGAGGTATATGTCTGGCATATAAAACTGCAGAAGTTCAAAAGGACTCCAAAAACCTCTTCATACAGCCAGCAAAAATTCCCATTGCAGGAGCTGATGTAAACAGTTGACCTTAGAGACATTTTACCAGGCCCCAGGAGTGGGGATGGCATGGGACCCATCAGCAGCTTGCCTGCAGAGAGCTCTGGAGAGCTGCTGGGCAGCAGAGCAGGCACAGGGCCAGGCTGTTTCAGCTGATGGGGGTTCCAGCTAATCCGCAGCCACTTTGGCTCTATAAGTATCAATTAAACAGCTGTCAAAGCCAAGTCAGATATTTCCAAAGCAAAAGAAAAAGAAAATCTCCATGGAACAATTTTCATGTCCACGCTCTGATTTAGCTGCACTGATGTGATGACTGGCACAACCCTCTGCTGTACTCCAGTGCTAGCTGATCAATTCACTTTTACAGGAGCTACAGATCAGCTTACCAAAAAGCCCCAGATATGTGGTGAATGCTTGCCTATGTCTCAAGCTGATCCTCTGCACAGGAATGAAGTTCAGCTTTATTTACCAAGTCTCATTTCAAAAACCCCGTAAGAAACACAGCATGCACTTTTTCTTCCCAGTTCCTTTCACCACAGTCCCTCTCTTCCTCTGTCACACTCCATGCAAACTTCCCTTTGAAACCTGAAAATATGCCACGACCTCATCATCAGCACATTTACCTTTCTTCTGCTGTGTATCTTTCAGTCCCAGGCCCACCTTCCCCTTTCTCTCTTTCTTCCATGTTCATTCTTTTATTTGGATCAGATTTCCCAAAATAGGAAAGTTTTCCCTCTACTCTCTAAATTCTATGCAGTTTGTAAGGTCTACAGACATGGGCAACATGACTCACTACCATACTCAGTCTTCCACGAATTGGTAAAAATAGTCCTAAAAGGATGGGGATGATTTTGGGGCTGACAGCCACAGTAAACTTTCAAGTGTAGCTTTCCTATCAAATTATTTTCTAAGTCAAATGACCTCATTCTTCATGTCAGATGCTGACAGCCAGCCAATCTGCAACTGCAATCTGTCTTCTGTAGATACAATACTAAGGGCAACATTTTACAGCAAACGTGTTTGCTGATGCTTTACCATATGTAGTTAGACTCCCGTGTAGCCCTAGATACATCTAAAACTTGTTTTGAATTAATAATAACCTTTACAATATATGTTTTATTAATTTCTGCTAAAAAAAATTCTCCTAAATAAAAAACCTTCTCTGTTCTCTCACTTGTGAGAACTTTTGAAATGCTATCCTCAGTAATTAGAGAATGAGAAATTTTCTTAATTCTCCTCCTAGAGCTAACATGTACCCTGGTTCCACTGAAATACACATAAACTTTCTGAAAGCCTTGTGCTGTTTTTACCCCACCCTGCCAGGCATGGCCAGCTCCCCTCTGAACTGTCTTACTCTGTGCAACTTCTCTTCATTTGAAAGTCCCTGATTTTATCAGCACTACCTGGGAGGCAGGGTAAGCTTCTCATCCTGATGCCAAAGAAAAGGGAAGATGGTTAGGGAGGAGGAAGGAGAGGTAAAATCTGCCTATCAGCCTTCTCCACCCATACTGTTTCACAGCTCTTTAGCTCAGCACTACTTTCCCTCGATCCTGGAGAAGTTCCCAACCTGATGACAAAACCTAGAGCCCACCCAACTGTTTTCTGTGCCGGGCCACAAGGGAGGCCTGGGATTTTCAGTGAAATTTATAGCTCACGGTCTTTGGCCCTGACCTTGTTCTTTGAGTCTGTAACCCTCCATCCTAGCCTCCCTCCTGCTTCATTTGTATTCTGTTCCCCAGGGAACTGCAAAGTCTGAGCAAACAGGACAAAGTGAAGCAAGTCCTTCTCTGCCCACCCCTCACATGCACTGAAAAAGGCAACTTGTTTTATTTCCCAGAGCCTCTTTACTCTTTTGCCCACAGCACTAACTGTAAAGCCTGAGGATTCATCTCAGTGTCCCCTTGCTAGGGACAGGGAAGATTTGGGTAAGCAGGACATAAATAAAAGAGTACCCAAATCCTGGAATCCTCACTGTCTTCATTATCCTGGGATCCCTCACTGTGGGATCCTCCAATTCTTTCACTTTAAAGTGGAAAATATGTTATTAAGCAGCAAAATAAACCCTTGGAAGCTGCATGTGTGGGGCAAATATCTCCATGGGATTTTTTGTTCTCTGGAGATGGAAATGCATTTTGGCTCTCTACGTGGTGGATCAGGATCAGGGAGCTGCTCCGGCTTGGTACAGTGCATTTACTTGCTGGTGTTGTGCTACTGTTTAAAAAAAGTTCTACTAATCTCATCTTCACTTGAGATTTATTTTCATGATTTCCAAGTAGGCAGAGGGCCTACTCTCCTGAGAGGGTAGGTCACACTATTATTTTTCTTTAGAAGGGAATGAATACAGACACAGGCTTAATAAATTCTAATACACTTACTTATTCCATTAGAGATCACATTAATTTTCTCCAGTATGGGATCTCTGAGAGGAACTAATATTCTATAAACCTTATCTGCAGCGCCCTTTCTATTCTGCCCTAAGTAGGGCATTAAAACTGTATCAAAAGACCCTGAACTTGGCTCTTAATCCAAAGATCCCTTGTTTTGAGTCAAAACTATTTTGATTATAACTTCCCTTTCGTTCATAGGTCCCCTGCTTTAGCAACCTGCCCCAACACACTAGAGCTTCTGCTGCTGCAGCTGCCGATGCTCAAGTCTGGGAACAAAACTCTGCTGTGCTGACATCATCAGGGCCTATTTGTCTTGCTACACATAAAACACAGCTGAAATTCCCTATTGCTTTGGGATACCTATTAAAAAAGAGAACAGTTGTGGCTAACTTTCCATCAAGTTCAAAGGTGCTTCTTATTCCGAAAAATGCCCCCAGGCACTTGCCAAATGAGTTTTTTGTTTGGCCAGGAGGATTTGCAGTATTTTTTAAATCACTTTTTTCTTCTCACATCTACATTTAAAAATTTTCCTAGCAGTGACACATTTAGAAATGGTGGGTGCTGTACAGCAGATAATAAAAACATATGAATTCCAGAGACCCATAGGGTCTCTTCCAGTGCTCTGTCCCTATGCTATATGCAAATCACTTCTTCCCCTCTAGCTAAGCACCAGTGAAATAGCAGGGGTTTGGTGCAATGAGACACAGCTGCAGACCCTTCTTGCCTGCCTTCTAGAAAATAAAAGGGTAAAAGTTGTTTCTAAACAGGTCTGTGAAGTTTTAAGCCATTACTGGAAACAAAATTTTATCTCTCCACCCCTTTCACACTAGTTCTTGCTTGCCTCCTGTGGAAAGCTAGATGCACGTTGAATACAAGATGCTGAATTTCAAGCCTAACCACCTTTTAATGGTTAGAAGTAAAGAATTAATAACAGTGAATTAAAAACATATGCACTTATTCTGTCATATATTTGTACAATGGCTATGCTGGTATTTCTTTAACTTTCATTTTGGCTGGGGAGATATTTGAGATTAAATTTCACTGACAGCAACTAGCTCCAGAGCAAACAACAATACTAATCTTATGTCTGTCTACAGCAACCCAAGATATTTAAAGATTATGACACATATCACAAGCCTCTGAAAGTCCCTTGCAAATACTGTTTCAAAAGTCTCACAGCAGCTCTTCAAGACAGGTAACTATTCCATTCTCTTTCAGAGGGGCTCAGGGGAAGATCATGAGGACTCAGGATGACAAAGCAGGAATTCTGTCTCAAAGGCAGAACCAACAGCCTTAGCATTTTCTCTGTTTCCAACCACTGACTTGTACTTCCTGAACACTATCAGACAACAATGCTAAAAATAAGTTAAAAGGACAGATGTGTGCATTCTGTGTGCTGTCTTTTCAGATCTTCCTTAGACAAAAGGAATGTTACCTGCAGCACTAAGCCTCCTGAGTGCTGACACTCTACTGCACAGACTGCTGTGCCCCCTGAGTCTGGGCTTCTCTTGGCCAAGAGCCAGGATGCTGCATTCTGCCTCCAGACTTCCACAGCAGCCCTCCATGTGTGTCTGAGGGAAGAGTCTGACCTAAGGCTATGACTTAGTCCCAAAACTGTGATGGGATGGACTGTGTACTGATGGGCATTTGGCCCTGGAAAACTGCACAGTTATCAAATGACTCTCACAATAGCTATGGGATAAAGCATGGGTCACCACATGCCTGAGCTGGATTTGAGTAGTATGCAGATGAAAGGTTCCTGTAATCCCTTAATATATCTCAAGTACCAGGGAGCGGAGCAGGGTGAGTTAGCAGGCGTTTCAGACATTGAATCCATAAAAGCAAACCTAAGCACAAAACTGGGTATGTGGTTCTAAGTATTTAATACCCTCTACAACTCAAGTGATCTTCTTAAAGCTGTCATGCTTACCATTGCTGCTTTTCCAGCTCTGGGATAGCAGCCCTTGCATGCAGCCTGATGTCTCCAGCCAGGCTGTTCAGAATTGATAAGGCCTGTCATCACTACAGAGCACTGTTAAACACTGTGGGGACTACAGAAGCATCAGCCCCAGGCACCGAGCTGGTTCCAAGTGGGGCACACAACAACACCCAAAGCATCCTGAGCACTGCCTGGTGTGCTCCAGGGCTGGCTGATGCTCTCCTGACCAACTGCTCCTGCACTGGGAAAGTGGACTTTGATCAGGGCCACATGAGTGCAGGCTTGGCATCCTGCTCCAGGCACTACAGTGGGATTGAGGAGATAAAGAATCCAGTCTCTGCCCTCCTGCAAGCTTCATGTGAGATCTTAGGCAAGCCCAGCAGCCTTTCTTTGTTTCAGCATGCCAATATCCCATCCTTCAGCCGAGTGCAAGATACCCATGGTCATTATAAATATTTCCAAGAAATTCTAGCTTCAGCAACCTGGAGCACTGTGCAGCTTAACTCATCTGGCTTCTTAGCTGTCCGTGGCACAGATACACTCTCAAGACCTCTTCCTGAAATGGAGATACTATTTCCTTTATGCCACTATACAGCCAATTTACCTTTACATCAGAGAGTCCTTGAAATAGAGGGTATATCTCTGCGCAGCACTCGGACTTATTGGGGTCCAGAGTCAAAGCTGTTTGTAATACAGATCATTACAGGAATTTGGGCCCACAGTAGGACTCTATCAACAGTTTCAATTGTTATACACTTAATAGAAATCTCACTCAGAAACACGTTAGTCAGCTTATGAAAAACTGGGACCAGGGAGCTGTTGCTGGCAAAATCAGACATTACAATTCTGACTGCACACAGAGATCCAGGCTGGTAAGCCAGGAGGTTTTTAAAGTCTAATAACAATAATAAGGTATAATAATAGAATGACATTTTGGGTGTCCAAATTCCAAGCTCTCCTATACATTTTTTCTCCAACCTTTGAATTAAGTGACACACGTTTTATAGACAGTAGACATATTAATTGATATTCTCGCAGTGATCACTTCAGGCTCCGGTTTCATTGTAACACTGATCACTTGCATATAGACCAAAGTTAAAATACCCAACTAGCCAATTGAAATTTGCTTTTTGCATTGCCAAGGTACATTTGTAAATTACATTTTTCTCATGATGCTTACATAATAAGGCTTTACCATTCAGTAAGATTTAATCAACTAAATATCTGTTGCTTACCTGTGTGAAGTAAAGATTCATCAGGGTCAGGGTGAAAAACTGGAGGCAGACTGGGAAGCAATAGAGAAGCCAGAAGATGAAGGGGCTGAGAGAATTTGCTGTGACAAAGTCTTTGAAGTAAAATGAAAAGAGCACTGTCCTAAGAGAGGCCCAAAACAGGCACAGAAACAGAAAGACAGTTTGGTAACTGAACCTCTTGTGCCTGTAGTGAAGGACCAGCCAGAGCTGGACGTAGATGAACACAAAAAGCAGTGAATAAAAAACAGTATATACAATGGTCAGGCCCAGCTTCACATACGGAGGGACAGCTGGCGTCAGGGTCGGCGGAAGGGTGTCATTTTTCAGTTGGTCCCACTCAGGGGCCTCCATTTGATATCGGGAATCGTCAGAATTATTTAAGTTTGGCTGCCGCTGTTGCCTCCTCCTCCTTCTCCTTTCATCTTCCTACAGCATAGGAATCAAGAAAATGAAAGAAAACAAGCTGCACTTCCTCTTTGGCAGCTCACTGTGGGCTGGTAGCACATGATCACAATTCAGAATGATTCATTAGGACTGCCTTTGTCAGCAATTGGCAGGGAACAGCTCAGAAAGCTGCTCTTTGCTGATGTCTCTGCACAAATCTTTACCATCCTTAAGAAACAAAGAAATCCACCAGCCCCTGAACGGTTTACTGCAAATTTTTTTCCTAAGGAAAATTTTCTGGATTTTAAATGAGTTAAGTAATGCTCTATATTCTACAAGAAGCAGGTGCCTGACATTTTCCCAGTGGCAGCCACATCATGTCTTTGTAGCTTTTTTTTTGTCTTTTTTCCTGCTTAACAAGTACTTCATTTAGCTGCATTTTGTTAGAAATCATTTTTAGCACCTTCGAGTACTCATGAAATGCAAACTGCTGTAAGCTGTAACAGCTCAGCTTGGCATTGCATAGACCTTTGTGTTTACAAAGAAATACAGAACTTGCACAGCAAATCTAATACATTCAGTTTCTTCTTTTTCTTATAAGATGCTTCATTAGCATGGGAGAAAAGGCACATCAGGACTTCCAAACCTAGCATATAGAGGAACAAAATAAAACCTCCTAGAGATCTAAATTCACCAAAGCATACATGCAGCTACAGGTTCTTTTCTTCTTGGTTGCTTTTGTGCCATCACTGTGGAAACAGCTGACCAGACACGCCTTCTCACAAGTGTGCAGATGTGCCCTTGGGATGAAATTTATAAATTAATAGGTGCTATGGCAGGCTGATGGGTTTGACTCACGGGGGTGAGAAGTGGGAACTGAAACTGAGTGGTTTAGACATTTGTAGTGTGGTCGAAATTCTTCATATATCTCTACGTCATGTATAGCATCATGTACCATAAAACAACAAGGTTTTTAATAGATCCCTTGGTTATGGCTGAAGCACTGCCATGTTTTTCTCTGTCATTTATAGTAAGCTGATTACAAGAAGTGCTTATTACCCAGACCAATCCCCAGGGAGGACCCCACATGTCTGGTGAACAGTGAAAAAAGATTCCTGTGGTGGAAGAGTCCATGTAATGAACTAGCACAGTGTACATGGTATGCAGAAACTGACAGTATCAAAAAAACGATTTCCATTGTTAATGCCTTGCACTAAGAGGAGTTCAAAACTACTGTTTTGATGAAAAAGACAATTATTATAATTGTGCTTAATAATATAAATACAATATATATACATTTGGATATCTACTTAAAAATATCTCAAAGCGAACCCCATTCTGCCCTAAAAACACCCACACTGAACCCTTATAGCTGTGTTCCAAAGTCAAGGTTAGGTACCAAAACTAAAGCAGTTTGATTTTCAAGGTGCTAAGTAAACTCAGGTCCCATTGACTGCAAAAGGATTTGTGGGTTTTCAGTGTTTCTGTAAATCTGGCCATTGGTTAAGGTTTCTAGATATGATTTTAAGGCTCTTACCAGGAGCAGTCAGCCTTGGAAATCCCAGATAAACAGCTTACAGAAGCAGGGTGATACACAGCACTGGGTGACAGTCAATTTGACTATGTATAGAAATGTACAGAACACAGAATGAATATGGCAAAGATGAGAGAGGATAAGAAATATCTAAGCACTAAAAATCACGTACATGTGCAGAGATATGTTATAGCTTGCAGAAAAAGAATTCTATGGCTTCAGCACAAATAAACTTGGACTTAGTTTTGAATGAGCACGTGATCCTAGATCCTGCTTCATTCCTGGAAAAAAGAAAAGAAAAGAAAAGAAAAGAAAAGAAAAGAAAAGAAAAGAAAAGAAAAGAAAAGAAAAGAAAAGAAAAGAAAAGAAAAGAAAAGAAAAGAAAAGAAAAGAAAAGAAAAGAAAAGAAAAGAAAAGAAAAGAAAAGAAGAAAAGAGAAAAAAGAAAAAAGAAAAGAAAAGAAAAGAATTTGCTTGATACCAGGGTAGGACATGAAAAGCTAAGCAGTTGCTAAAGCAAGTTTTTCAGAGAAGCTGTCTGTACTCAGGCTGTAATGTTCATTAGGTAAGGATGGGAAACATGGCCTGAACAGGAGTTTAGAAAATATATACAACAAATAGGATATAATAAATTATATTTCAATACATACTACAGAAGGCTCCATCTCCCAGATCAGGAAAACATTTTCCCTATATTGATACATACTTCCTTCTAGCAGACAAGGAAAACATCTTCCTAGCCTTCCTCAGTTCCACCAGTAGGCCAGCCTTGTGCATCTGTCAGTCTCCACAACCCCAGTGCACACATACACTATCTAGAGGGCAAAGGAGAGCATTAATAAATTCACTGGGTTACACACCACCACTCTGCTCTCAGCACAAACTTTCTGATTATGCTTGTGGCTATCATTAACCCACAGTGGCCATAAGCACTCTATTGCATTTTATCAGTGACCTATAACAACTCTTCACAGCTTGTGCTATCAGACTTTAACCTGCTACATGGGGTAAAGGCGTCCACTGCATTCCTTCAGCAAGGGGCACCAGGATTTTAACACTGCCACATGCCTGAAGTATTCTGTAAAATGTACAGGGGAGCAGGAATTCATTTCCACTCAACAAACTGTTGGTTTTGTGCCCTTGTGGATGTGATTGCCCACCCATGCTTTGCAGGAACGTGTAAACAGCTAAGGAAAACTGCTGCTGCCTCGGTCAGGTGTTGCCATGGAACAGCAAAAACAGTGGTCGCACAGACTGTGCCCCAGACAAGTGTCCTTGACATAGGTGAGCAAAGCTTAGTTGTGAAATTCTGCATTGCAGCATTATAAGAAACTTCTTAATAGACCAAATTTCCAGTGCTTAGGAAGTTCAGCCACTTCTTGGTCTTCAGCACAGTCCTGCTGCTGTCTATGGATGTTGGGCAATTCCAAACGATCTGTTTCTGTTTTCTTTCTAAGGGTCATTGGTCAAAGAAAGAAACTTCACTGAACCTCCAGTGTTCAAAAAGTTGCTTATCTAGGCTGTCCCACTGCTATTTGACTTGAAATGAACAAAAGTAGATAACATAAAGTGTCCGGACTCTGCAAGTTGAACTGCTGCCCCTGCTCCTGTGCAATGAGGTCTGAGTTCTCATTTTTTGATGACACTTGCAGTTAATGAATTTGCCGGCAAGACTGTTAGCACTCAGCAACTCAGGACTCTTACCAGTGTGTAGTTCTAAAAGTCTTTTAGAAAGGGCTTTGCAGAAAAATGCACTTCCGGGTAGGGAAGATAATAAAGTAACTTAAGATTTTGTTAGATACTGAACCATCTTCATATTTGATTTTATACTATGGCAGTCCAAAAAATTTGTCCTCAGTTGCATGGGCAGGTTTTTCATTCTTTGGAGGCTTCATGACTTCTTGGATTGTGTTTCTTATAACTACCAGGCTGTCATGGTTTACACCTGAAGTGCTAAATAAAATATCATAGTTGGACTTTAAAGTCTGTCCTTCTTCAAAAGTTGCTTTCCCCTAAAGTTATCTGCAAAATTGTGAGGCCATTCCATCCAGTTCCAACCCAGCTGAGACATACCAGGAGAGGCTGTCACATAGACAGGCCTCTTGCCAAAACAAACAAAAATAAACTGGTATTCTGGTTCAACATTTTCTTCTGCTCTGCACCCCATGAGGCCTATGATTACAAAACTCAACAACATTTTGAAGTAAATAGTTCTTCCTATTTCTACTCAAAAAAACAAGTGGGACAGAAATCTCATGTTGAACAAGATCTGCCAAGTATCTGGTAGAGAGTGGGAGTATTAATACTCTGAATTAGGCAAAAGGTAGAGATACCATGGAATTCATCATTATTTAATTCACCCAGGTTTGTCACAACACTTACACCTCATCCTATTTCATTTTGTGTCCCACAAAAGTATGAGCTCAATTCTGTGCACTCTGCTCATTTCAATTTAAACAATCTTTTGAAAAGACAAATTCCTCTGAATCCTTTTGTAATGTGACTATTAGAATAGAGAAATTTAACTATGTGGTGTGAGCACACACCTTTGCATTTAATACTTAGGCCAATGCAATTTGGTACATTACATGACAAGATGTCACATTGCTTGATGAGACATGGTGGCCAGGATGCTGAAAAAAATGGATATTTCCTTTGAACAGATGCAGCAATCTGATTTAACTACAGGGCAAGCACCTAAACTAGTGCCTTCTCAATATGACAGATGAATTAGCCAATAAACCCTGAGCCTATAATTTCTCGTTTGTCTATGGATTCTGAGAACCTTGTTTGAAGATTTTTTTTTTTTTTTTTAATGTTACTTCATTGCAGAGCATAAGTACTTAGCCTTGGAAAATACTGCTGATGGCATACTTCTGTCCTTGATTCGGAATGGGCTCATTTCCAAGTTGTGGTCTACGTCATGATCTCTGGGATCCAGCATCTCTCTGCCATTCAACATTTAGCAACTCTGTTAAAAGCCAAACAGAGGGCTGGGAACCAGTTTTCTCAAGGGAAAAAAATGTCCTTTCATTGTTGGGCTTTCTCTGTGCCTGGGCATGTTAGATTTCACTATTAATCCTGACACAGACCTCATACTCAAAACATGTCTAAATAAAACCCTCATAATAAATCAGGATTTATTATTCTAATCTCATTTAGGTCATACAGTGGCGTAAAACAGTACAAATGTAGGGCCTTAACCCATAATCCTTAAGGAAGCCAAAGCTTCCATTGGCTTCACATAAAGTAATGCCTATGCTTCGAGGTCAGGAGCTCACCACACAAACTAACCAGAGCAATGCAAATACCTTTAAAGCAAGAAAAGTGTGGTTTCATAATTTCAGCCCATATTTGACCAGAGGAAAATTTTCCAAAATACATTACTCAGTGTATGGAAGATTAAAAGAGACAAAGTCTGGAAACAGAAGCATCTGAACATGAGTGCCTTTGTTTCACTTTCAAACGTGTCTGTCAGGGTGGTTGAACGTAGATTTCAGGCTCTCCTGCAGATTTTTCCATTGCACAAACTGCAATAGGAGTAGTCTGAAGCTTGGAGTTGCAGTTTGGATTCCAGACTGGTAAGAAAGTCTTGGACACCCTGAATTTTCTGTCTGTGTTGCACGTTCCTTGGGGTTTAAAATAAGACTCAACAAACTGAGATCTAAGATTAAAAAGAATTGAAAACAATTTGTTGCTTTTCACTGTTTAATTGATTCTTTGCAGCTTTCACTTTCCTGGATGCCTCCATAACCCAGAAAGACACTTTGAATCCTTGATAGCTCAAGCAGAATATATCCTCTCCTTTGCCAGCCTTCTCTGCTTTCTTTGCCTTAGGGTTTACCACCTTCTTTACATCCATCCCCAACCCCCACTGGAAAAACCCATCAAAAGGGAACTAAAGCAGTTGGGCATTTCCCTTCAGCGGTGATTCCCTTAGATAGATTGGTCAGCTGTGTATGAGCTGACTGGAAAAGAGAGGTGGATTAGATGTGTACTGATAACAGAGGGAGGTGGATTTGAGTGCTGAAGGTTACTTGGCCCAGTGTCTGGGTATTTCATATTATCTGTGACACTTCCGGGCAGGGAACATGTCTTCTCTTCACAAGAATCTTGACGGGTAAATAACAAAAGTCCATTTGTAAAAGGATTATTTTAGCCACATCCAGGAAAGCGAGTTAATTAATTTTCTTCCCTTGGCTTCTGATACTTAGACAATATGAAGCCTCTGGCTCACAGCTAAAAAACCCTTTCCATGTTAGAAATCACCTGATTCAGCTCTAATTATCTGCTCATTCAAGCAGCTGAGAATACAGCTGTGGAAGCAAAAAGTCCAGAATCTTGCTTAAACCTTCTCAGGTTGATGTCTTGAGAGGGTTTTTAACACCAGTGTCCTAAATCTATGCCAGTTAGTGCCGACAGGCTAGCTCAGATGAAGAGGAGAGTTTATGTTAGGAAGTGGGCTCACAGACAGGCCTAAGCAGCTTGGTGCTCCCTCAGTTTCTGAAACTGTGTTGCCACAGCTGTCCTCCGAATGTGGCCACTGCAGAAACTTGTTGGCTGCAGGGCTGTCCTTGGAGTATTGATGAAGACAGTTTTGTTGGTGAGGGACTCCGGTCTAGCCTTTCTGGGATATAAAACAGGGTGAAGAGGGACAGCCACTGTAGCTGGAAGCAAAGGATCTTGTCTTGTACTGCAAGGTGATATAACTGGGCAGAGGAACAGAATTCCTGAGATACGTGTCAATTTCACAGCTCAGCAATGCATTCCTACAAGATGAGCTTTCTTTGATCATTAGTGAATCTGTACTTAAGCACATCTAAAAAGCCCTGAGATACATTTGTATTTCCTGGGCTAAAATCAAGTAGTAAACAAACCTTTCTAGCAAATTTGCATTCAACATTTGACAAGTCAGATTGAGCCAACAAGTGCCCTTCCTTGCCCTACACATGCATCCTTTGGATGTCGTATCCCATGTTCACACACGTATGTTTGTGCTGGTACCTTCCCGCTGCCAGGGGTCTTGTTCAAGCTGTCAGTCCACACCTGAGGGCAGAGCACTCCGGTGGCACCTCCAGGTTCAGTGAAAGGAACGGGACAGAGCTGGCACCTTATCTGCCAGCAGGGTGCCATCTGCTGCCCCCCAGACCGTGCTGCGTCCCCACCCGCTCCGGGGCGCCTCTCTGTCAGCAGAGAGGAGCTGAAGGCAGCACGGAACTCCCCGCCTCAAGCCACCGTCTGCCAATAGGAAGGGACAGGGAGGGCTGGCTCAGAGCCCCCCCGCTCCGGGAGCCGGCCCATGTGGCCCGTGGGCGCGGGGACACGGGCGGGGGTGGCGGCCCGAGGGCAGTCCCGGCGCCAGGAGCGGGACAGGGACTGCGGGGAGCGGCGGGGCGGGCCCTGCGCGGCCCTTCCCTCACAGCGGGGCGGGCAGAGCCACCGCCACCGCGGGCTGTCCCTGCGGCGCCACCGCGACCCCTCGTGGGAAATGAGAAACGGGAATGGCTTTATCAGCTGCTCGTTGATGGGTTTGAATTCCGGCTTTTTTAGGGTGGGGTTTTTTGGTTTGGCTTTGGGGTTTTGTTTGGGATTTTTTTTATTTCTCTTTCTCTTTTTGCTTCTCTTTCTTCTGCTCACCTGAGATGGACACAGAGATTGCGGCTGCTTGCTTTTCCCTCCAGCTCTGTGTATCCTGAGGGTATCTGCTTTTCCGCAGTGCCTGCCTGTGAAGATGCCTGTTTTCTCTATAAAGCTCCCCTGGAAGAGAAACAGAGGCTGTTGCATAGATTCATGTCCCTCAGCCAGCTGCATTTAGCCAGGAGGTTTCCTGTCCCGACCAGCAGCTTTTCCGTATTTATTATCCCTGTTGCAAAGCAGTAACCAGCATTGTCCTGATTTATTCTGCAGGGTTTTACTTGTTTGTGAACTGTGCCTCAGTGGCAGAAACCGATTGAGCTTTATCTCCTCCTCCTTAACGTCATTAAAATACATTTATGTGAAAAATAATAGTATCTGGCTTAACAAAATGTTGGTTTTATTGGGGGGAAAGTGCCAAGGTTATATTGTATGTTCATAAATGGAACTGCTTCTGCTTTTAACACAGTAAAATAAAAGATGGTCTTTTCACTAATGCAATAATCATGCCAGCTGTTTATGTTTGTTTTATCGTGCAGAACATTAAGTGCATTAGTCTTCAAATGGCCCAGCTGAATAAATTGTCCTAGTGGAGCAGAGAACTGTAAAAGTGTAAAAAAATAAAATAATGAAAAGGAAAAAAAAAGCAAAAGAGAAAGTTCGAAGAAACAGAGTTGCAGATGTTTTTACAGGAATGACATTAAAGAGAAAATCTGCTTGGAGACAGTAAGTGCCATTTTGTAACCTTTGGAGGATTTTTGTAAAATTCTCACAAGCAAGTTGTTTGATGATACCATCATATGGATAGCAAAAACTCTGGGTTTTTTTCATTTTTTTCCATAAACCCGTGTCTATGTAAGTTTATTATATTAAATAAGCATCTTAGCCACTGTTGTGGCTTAACCCCAGCAAGCAAATAATCAACATTATTATACTAAATCCAAAACACAGCACTGTATCAGCTAAGAAGAAAATTTACTCTATCCCAGCCAAAACCAGAAAAATTACAATTATAATTTCTTAATAATATTTGACAATAAATTTATAATAAATCATAATTATAAAAGAAAAACACATTATATAGCTATATCAATATTGTCCCTTAATATGTTGCTAAATATAATTTAAGTTATAATTAAGTAATAATTTATAATGTCTAAGCACCAAGTAACAAGGTATTAACTATTTAAATATTAGGACATGATGGAATTAAGATTGTCACTGCAAGTTTTATTTGGACACCTTTGCAAGTGCTTGGTAGTTTTACCTCCAGTGATTGTTTTTCCTCCAGGATCCTTACTTCAGAGGACAAAATAGTAATGCAACAAGTGTTGCAGGAGGAACCAGAGTTGCTAAAACGTATGGTTGGTTGTAAGGTTTAACATATATGTGAGCTGAGGTTTGGTAAAATAAGGGTTTGCATCAAATTATATCAGCTCTTTTTAAATACAGGGTGAGGAGAGCTGAGGAACTCTGCAGAGAGGAGAGGTTAGAAACTATCCAGTGGTACATGCTGTGAAAGGAAAAGGAATAGAAAGATTTAACAGCTGGGATGGAGGGCAGGGAGTAAGAATTTACCCTGGACATACTTCTATCACCTCCAACTGTGCTGACTGTAGTTTATTTTGGAGTAAAATCCAGTATAGTACAATGGCAGGTTTCCAATCCTCTTAAAGAATGGATAACTTTGCAGTAAAACTACTTCAATCGTTTTTGCTATTAAAATGTTTTAAGAGGTGTATTCCTGTGTGCAGCTGTATTTGCTCCATCTTAACTATGTCATTGCAGAGAATGTTTCATCAGAAACTGCTGGGTTCTGGGCTATTTTTCACATTTTGTTATCCCATTTTTTTTAAGAAGTAATGACAATCTCAGCTAGGCAAAGCTGGTACAGCCGCTTGAATAATGAATAGAAAAAATATACAGAATTTCAAACTACCTTAATGAAAGAAACTGAGCAGCTGAATTTAAGTCTTATTAATTGGTATGAAATGTTTTCAGATTTGCATAACCTAATTTATAGTTTTAAATGCAAGAGATGTACTAAAGAGGCCTCAGTCAACAGAACCAATGACAGGTAAAATCAAAAGTGATTTTAAGCAATTGGCAGTCCTTCTTGGGACTGCTTGTCCCAACATATATCCTGCTAAGTATTGGGGCTTTTGAGAAGCACAAGTATAAAATTGTAGTCCTACAAACTATATCGCACTTGATCATTTATTGCACAGTGCTGTGTGTCCTGTGTTCGAAAAGTTTAAAGACATGAAGGAGATGAAGGAAGGAAGCAAGGAAGGAAGCAAGGAAGGAAGCAAGGAAGGAAAAGAGAGAGAGAAAGAAAGAAAGAAAGAGAGAGAGAGAAAGAAAAGAAAGAAAGAAAAGAAAGAAAGAAAAGAAAGAAAGAAAAGAAAGAGAAAGAAAGAAAGAAAGAAAGAAAGAAAGAAAGAAAGAAAGAAAGAAAGAAAGAAAGAAAAAGAAATTTGGTTACAGCTGTATAAAATCTGTTCTATCTACCTACCTATTTTATTGTGTGTATCAATAATTTTTAAGAAGGGGAAGCAAAATAGTAATGTCAGAGAATGTTTGCATTAAAAAAAGAGTGTAATTTGGTAGTCAAAAGACAGTAGGGAGGAGGCATGATCAGTTTCCCCCATGGAGCTCTGTGAATAACACAAGAAAAATTCTGTCTTCCAAGTATTTTCAGAATACACATTAAATCTAAATTATTTTTATTTTTTAAGTTTAAAGAACTTTGTAAAAGGAAGTGATTTCTATTTAAAAAAAAAAATGAAAACATGAAGCTAGTTATTTTGCACAGAGCCTTTTCATAAAGGCTTTTTAAGAAAGCCTTACAGCAGTATATAAAAAATTAATTTAATGTTAGAAAGAATGAGATATATTTTGGAAAAAAAACCAAAATGTGCTTTCTGTGCTTTCTCCTGCAAGACAGAGCCCATGGAAAATTATCAGCCATTTTAAATTCACCATAAAACACTGAGATTACTGAGGAGATATAAATGTTTCTATCAAATTTTGAGATAGATAGCTAGATATGCAAAGCAGGTGAAAATCCTGAACACTTAGTAGTAACAAATTCTATCTTTTCAGGGGGATTTCACTGATACAAACTTAGCAGTCTGAGTGAGTGTGCTAGCTTTCATTATACATTCTTTGCTTTTATTAGTGTCAACCTTGTTTTTAATCTTTTTTACATTCAAGAAATTTATGAGGATTTGTTAAAAAATTTGCCTTGCTAATACTAAATCAGTGCATTTTTTAACTCCTAGGAACCCACACACTGCCAAATTGTTAGAAAGAAGTTGAGCACTACCAGAAGTGGAGTAAGTAACTTTACTAACAGTGCCACCACTTGTTTTTTTCCAGCAGAGACACATAATGTTGATTTTATCCCCTCACTTAGGGACATATTTCTGTCTATTAAATATGATTCCTTTCTTTGTTGAAGTCACTTTATATACTGATTTCACTCATGTTTCTATGATATATTGGCCAAAGATCTAATCCAATGAGAATCCTTACACATGGTTAGTGTGTCCAGGAATTTGAATTACTCTAGTCACTGCATATGTATTCAGTGTCTAGCTACTCACATGAACTTGGAGAGGATATTTCAAATGCTGTCTATCCATTTAAATTCTGTATAAATATCCAAATCCATGTAGTTACAGTAAGATATTATGAATGACCTTTCCCAGTTTCAGTCTAGGTGGTTTTGGTTATGCAACTGGTAAGAGTAAGCAGAATCAAATATCCATATCAGCCAGCTCTTGGAATTACTGCTACTCTGCATGAATGCTAAACAGAAAGCAAATATCCCTCCCACACCCCCAAATAAATATGTCACCAGTTTATGAACTGACTTAGGTAGACCATTATTTTCAACATGGACCTTTATGGTTTTACTACTATTGGACACCTCAATAAAAAGAAAGAGTTTCTGTAACTACACAGAATAATAGTTTTTAAATCATTAATGTACAGGTGATCTTCAAAGAAAAAAAAACAAGTTAAAATACGTTGAATATGCTTAATCAGTCACTACTTCTAAAAGACTTTTTTTTGCAAGCTACCATGCACTCAGACACTCTCTCAGGTGCACTGGCTTAGGTTGTGCCCTTTTTTTTGGTTTTTTGTTTCAATTGTGCACATACCTGCCGTCCAGAAATCTTGGAGGAAAAAAACATGGCGATAATTTATGATAATTTAAATAATTAAACAAAACAAATAAAAATTAAATAGTTTAACTTTTAATTACAAGCTCCAAAATAAGATTGGTAATTTAACTGAAGTTCTAATTAAGATTAGTCTGTTTGGAGAATACATATGCTCATATATTACAACATTGTTTATGAGTCTTGTAATTAACACTAAAATTAAGTGCTCTTTCTGTGCATAAGCTTTGAAGTCCCCGCTATTGCTTTTATGCCGTGTGTGTAGTGGCTGGAGGCAGCTGGGGGCCGCTTACAGAGGGCATGACCTATTAATAGCTTTAGTAAAAAGGTGTGTTTCTCTAGATTTAACATAACAGGTCTATCTGCAGCTCCGATCAGCCCCTTCTCTGCAGGTGTCTTCACGGCAGGGGCCAGCGGAGGGTGCTGGTGTTACTGTTCTGCGCCCGAGCACCGTGGGGGAAAAAAAAAAACCAACTAGCCGAGAGCAACACTGTGCTGGGAGTGCCGTGTGCCAGCGTGGGGTCCTGCGGCTCCCCTCCCAGCACGGCCTGTGCGAGCTCCCACCGCTCACAGCCTCGAGAATCTGTGAAATGGTTAATAATGATTGATAGTGAGCACCGTCTCCGACGGACGGAGGTGGGGGAGTGTGAGGGGAACAGCCTCCTTTGAGAGGGAGCCTGCCGCAGAGCACTCCAAACAGCTGAGTGGTAGGAGACTGTGGTTCGTCTCACTTTCAAAGTGTGAGGCTTGACACATTGGTAGACACAGCCGCTGGACTCAGTCCGTCATGGCAGGGGGTTCAGTTTGTCGGTTTCTATTTTGAAATACCTTTGTGGAACTGCACAACAGAGGTTTACCTCCTTTAGCATAGAGTCATAGAATGTGCTGAGTTTAAAGGGACCCATCAGGATCATCGAGTCCAATTCCTGGCCTTGCACAGGAAATCCCACTAATCACATCATGTGCTTGAGGGCATTGTTCAAACACTTCTTTGACTCTGTCAGGCTTGGTGCTGTGACCACTCCCGTGGGGAGCTTGTTCCAGCGCCCAACCACCCTCCGGGTGAAAAAGTTTTTCCTGATATGCAACTTCAACCTTCCCTGACTCAGCTTCATCCTGTTTCCTTGCATGCTGTCACTGATCACCAGAGTGAAGAGATTGGTACCTGCTCCTCTGCTTTCCCTCGTGAGGATGTTGATGGAAATCACAATGAGATTTCCACTCAGTCTCCTCCAGATTTTGGCTGCATAGTGCATCCTTTGTGGTGAACTTTCACTTCCCCTGTGATATTGTAGATTCTTGGCTGTTCACAAGCTATCCTGATGCCAACTTTGAAAAGTCACCTTTTAGAGGCTGCAAAGTATGCAGTATTAAAAGTGTCCTGTACGGTATTCCATTCATGTTGAATAGCTTATGCTTGAATCTTTACTGGTTGGCTTCACAGGTAAGAGACCTCTGCCAGGGAAAAACCTGCTGGAGCCCTCAGTGTCTGCTTTGCTATAGCTGCAGTTTGCCAACTGTCCTAAAGTGACAGCCTGCAATACCAAGAAGTCTTTAACACTCACTGAATAGAGTCTGAAGACAGAAATAAACTGTTAGACATAGGAAGCAGGAGTCAAGCTCAACAAGGGATAACTTCTAAATACAGTGTTTAATCCTCTTAGTGTCTCTTGTGTGCTGGTGTCTTTTTGGTTGGAACTAACTTCATCCAGTTTTTGCTCCTTGCACCAGTACCAGTGCCCTTCTTGTGCTTAGCAAGACAGGCCTGCCCATTCATTTCCTTTCTTCAAGCATCCTTCCTTATTACTGAGTGGCAGCATTTCTCTTTTATTCAAAACTAGCAGATGCTCATTGAGAGAACTGACTTGTCTTAGCTGAGCACTGCTGGAGATAAGAGAAGTCTTCTGTCAAAAAGGAGATCCATTTTATCCTGCAGGGTGCCAAGGCCGGCAGAATCAGCAGACCCTGGGATTCATTTGGTATGGCTGGGAGTGCACACATGGTTAGGCAGCTGTTCACCTCTTGCTTCTTTGCCTGCAGGACTGGATAGCCCAAGTTGTGCTCTTCTTCGTTACCAGCTCCCTTCTTGAAGTCATCAGGGAAAGTTGTACAAGCAGATGCTGATTGTGACAGGGCTCATATTTGTATCCTCTCACTCAAAAGACTCGAGTTCTCTTTTGCTTTCCCACCATCCTTCTCTCATCTGACTCCTTTTTGAAATTCAGGGTTTTCTCCCCCTGGTTATTCCTTCTCAACTGAAAAAAGACACCCTGAAAATATGGATTACTGAGGCCAGTGGAAGTCCAATGGGCTTCCTCTTAGTCCTGGGTCTGGCTCTGCCACAGCAGGAGCAGCTGAGAGCAGCTGGTTCAGATACTGGAACAGTAACTGAGTTGTTACTCTGCTGAAGCAGCACATGCAACAAATATTTATGTCTGGTACCAAGAGGGGAAAAACATGTTCAGAGAAGATAGGCTATTTGGAAATTACCAATGTCTTGACCCTAGGCAAGGCTGAGCAGTCTGGGGGGGATTTCTGTTTAAGTCAGTCTGAAAACTATAGTACACTGTAGGGAATGTTCAGAAATCATAGAAACTAGAAAAATTATTACCATTAGTGCCAGTGAAATAATAAGGCTAATGTACTTCTAAGTTCTTCTGTATATATAACATATATGCTATTGAATATAAGTCCCAAGATTGCAAATACTCAGGCAGAAATGTTCCCAAGTTTCAGAGAACACTTAGATGCATGAAACATGCAGGGCATGCTGATGAATATCTGGAAAGGAGCATCAGCAAGGAAGAAAATTAAGTTAGCCCTGGTCATAGTTTGCCATGTAAAATGGACACAATGCTCTGGAAACTTTAAAGGTAAGGTTTTATTCAGGCAAGAATCATACCAAATAGAATTTCCTCTCTACTTGTCCTACCTTTGTATTTTGCCGTCTTTGCATAAGAGGGTTTTTGAACAATACTGCACTGTCAGGGGTGATTTTATGCTGTTGTGTTAGGCCAATCTGTTTGTTTTACTTTACTCTGAAGCATACATCCTGTTTTCAAAGTAATGGCACAATTTATGGAGAACAGAAACAGCTTGCAGATACTTAAGACCAACCTTTTAATTCCTTCACCACACAGAATGAAAGTTGTTGCATAAGTGTTTGTATCTTTTTCTGCTTACTGAGCTGTAATTGTCAGTCATATCCTCCCCAATGGGGCTGAATTTGGCAGCCAGCAGCAGAATCCTTTGTTACATATTCGCTCTCAAAATCTAACTCCTAATTTTTCTTTGGGATGTTTTTTTACTTAATTTCTGCCATGTGGTAGCCTCCAGAGTATCTCAAGTTGGTGAGCTTTTCCTGAGGCTTTTGAGCTTTAGGAATAACTACACAATTTCACACTCTTCACCCATAGAGACGGTAATTAGTTGAAATTGGATTTTTTTGAGAAGAAACATGATCTGCTCCACTTTAGAAAGCTGCTTCTGGTTGCTAGGAAATCTCCACTGAGTTTCTATGGGTCTTCTGATTTGCAGGTGGACAAGCTGTATTTCTTTAGTGCCTTAACTTTTCTCTTTGGGAAGTGGAATAACAATACATGTTTCTTAAATCATCAGGAAAGGTTTTGAAATTTGACAGAGCAGAAATCTGACAAATGGAAAGTGCTGTTGAAACTACCAGAGCAGAAATCTGACAAATGGAAAGTGCTGTTGAAACTAACACATCATGATTTTTCCTAATATTGTACCATGATTGCTATATGAAAAGCTGCTTTATGTTTTAGCACTGTTGCAGGGAATAAGCCACAGAAAAAAATACATTTTAGGTAAGACGAAGTCCTGTTCTGAGTACTTAAATAACTGAATTTTATTTACTAAAATGGAAGAAGCAAAGGACAGCAGACTTCCCTCAGGAAGAACACAATCCTCTTGTTTGTTCAAGTGCTACGGATCATTCTTCAGGAGTTAGACTCTCTCCTCAGATGATAAAAAGGCTAATATCCACCAAAAAATCAATAATTTTGTTAAAACTTGGGTCCAACATAATACATATTTTTCCCCCATTATTTGTTTTCAATAATTTAATCTCCAATTTTTTTTCAGACTGTACAAGCTGTGTACACATGGTAAATAGGGGTGTCTAAATGACAATTTCATGTTGTATTTAATGGCTCTAAAGATGGATGTGTAGCTGGATAGGATAAGTGTTTTGAGGGTCAAATGCATTAAATACATAAAATCCATAAATAACAATTATTATATATTTCAAGAAAAAATAGAGAATTAAGGACCAGATATAGATAGTTTTGTTTGGGATAATACCTTTTCTTTCCTAAGTTATTTCTTCAAGTTTAGAGGCCTCACTTGTAAATAAGTATAACCCATGCTGGCAGAACTGTGCAACTGTGTAACTTTGAAAGATCTGTGCTGCTGGAAAACATTCAAACGTTTTTCATGCAGGAAGTTTGAGGGAATAATAAAAGATTTGCAATTAAAGGGAAACAGACGTGAGTTTCTCTGGGAAAGAACTCAAGGAATGAGAACTGGTCAATGAGCCATAAAGAAGGTCAGCCCTAAGATCCCAAAAGGTTAATAAAAAGACTCTTTTGAAAAAAGATAAAGAAGGAAACTAGGATGCAGATAACCAGTATGGTGTTAAAGGCGCTTGTGGGGGAAAAGGTAAAGGAGAAGGATGTTTACAGTGGGTTCAGAGAGCTCAAGGGAGAGAAGGCAGGACAAGTGAGGTCATTTAGTTAGAGGTCCAATAGTGATTGGAGAATAAGAACAAGTAATTACCTGGAAAGGCTTTGGTAACCTTTCATTTGCAAGTGTAGCTTTTAAAGTTGTAAAACTTGTTGCCTCTCCCCCTTGACAAGCTTAGAAACCTGCCTCTGGCTTCAGGTACGCAGGTACATTCGTATTCCTAAATGAGAGAGGGCCAAGGATGTCCCTCATGCACGGAACGCCTGAATATCCAAGCTGCCCGAGTGTTAGCTGATCTCTTGTCTGCTCCAAAAGGCTCTTTCCATGACAAAACACAGGAGCGGTCTGGTGACAGTTTGCTCCAAGGACCACGCTCAAAAAGCAGTCACAAGCCACGACCAGACTTTGTTCTAGCCCTTTCTGATCTTCCAGAGCTGGCTTAAAGGCTTTGCGACTTCAAATACCTGCACATACCCTCATGTCACAGGCTTTGGTATGTGACATGTACCCTTAGCTTCGTGCTTTAACTAAACCACTGCTGGTCTCTGTAATGGCTCATTTTATTTCAGACACTCTGAACAGGGATGGGGAAAGAGGGGGAAGAATGAAAAAAAGTGTCCTAGGGCTACAGTAGCCAAGCAGAGATTGTGGGTTAAATGCTTTGCAGTGTGGACACTCTGGTGAGGTCTAGGGTCAGTAGTTTGGACACAATCCAGTCCTTGCTACTTGGCTTCAGGGATCACCCTCTGTCCCTCTCTCAACTGCAAGTGTAGACTACACAAGGCGTTTGTTTCCAGCAACCTCTTGTAGAAGAGACTTCTCTTGCTCTTACCCTGTCACTTATCCAGCGAGTAAGTTATTGCCTCAATCCTAGTGTTTGCAAATCCTGCCTCTTTTTTCTCAGGGGCAATGTGTTTGTTTCTGTGCCGAGTCATTTCAGTGCAGATCCCTGTGTTTTATTGTTGCTCTGTGACAAAACTAGTGTTACATCCTAGGGTAAAACACTAAACTTGTTTAAAGTTTAAATTTGGGAAGAAATGAGTGGGGCATTGTAGGTACAAAAATGCTGTTAGTGAGGATTTTTTGTTATTTTCTAAGTCCGTGAGAGACTTTTCTCTCTCACAGAAGAGGTAGTAGGGAATGTAAACAACCAAGCCACCTACAACCTTGAAAAGTCTTGTTTATGGTATAGTAGAAAAATATTTTTGATAATGGATGTTTTAGGAGTTTGGCCAATCACCCCCACGGGGTGGCTGATCCTTTGTCCAATTGGACTATGAAGAAAAAAGTCTATAAAAGGTTTGTAAAATAATTAAATAAATCAATCTTGCTGCAGAATTCCTGCCTGCTGGACCTTCTCTCCTCCTCCTCCCTATGACTGCGGGATACGGTGATATACTGTAGGAACCAGGCCTGCGGTAATAGGGCATTGTTTTTATTAGTCTGCAGATTCCAAGTGAAGTGAACAGCAATGTAAGTCCTTGGGTCAGAAAGAATAAATAGCTGTAATTCATGGAATTACTCCTGGGGTTTTTTTGAATCTGGACTGTTTCAAGTCAGGGTAAAGTTCACTGTTTTTACTCAGTTAAAAAAAAAGGAGCAAAAAATCTTCTTTCAGCATTAAAATATATGGTGTGTTACAGCCAGCTACACACATTATGTCCAACATTTTAAACATAACTTGCCTCAAGCACACAAATTAGGTCCTCAGATTGAAAATGTACATCAGTTCTTGAACTTACATCTGTCTAATCTAAGAATAAATTATTACATTTATAGCACCTCATAGCTAAAGTTTCAATCCAAGATACTGGAAAACTTATGAAGAAGAAAAAAAAGAAAAATAAATTAAAAAATTAACCATGAAACCACTGAATTGATATCCACCAGGTTTTACTACCATTTTGTGTGATCAGCAGAATTGTCACTCCAAAATTTTGCCTGTTGACAATGTTCTTGGAATCTAAAGTTATGATTCAGCCATCCTCAGGCAAATTTTGCCTTTAAGCACACATATCCACCCCCTCTCAGAAACTTTGGGGTGTGCTGAGTAGATTCCTGAAGGCAAAAATCATTTGGTGTAGCCAACTTTGAACAGGAGACATCAGGAAATGTTTGCATCCTTTTTTTTGGATGGAGAAATTTTCTTTCCTAGTAGACCTTGTCCAAAAATGAAAATATTTACAAGTAACCCCATTAAAGGAGATATTAATACCTATTGTTCAATCTAGCCAAGCATGGACTTACAGGGAAGTTTATCCTTCCTCTCTGCAGGGCTTTCACAAATATATATACATGTAAAGATAAAGCACAACCTAATTTTGAGACCATACAGTTTATAAGAATAGATGTTATATTTATTAAATATTTCTTCCCTTATCTGGTCCTTTTGTAAAAATAGTAATTGAAATTGTTGGTCTTCGCTGCACCACTGCATGCCCTATCCCAAGTGAAAATCCTTTTCTCTGTTTTACTCACAGTCACTCAAGGTAATGATAGATTCTCCTGAGTGAATTTCACTAATTTAGGCAATGGATTCCACTCCAGGAAAATCAGTATCATGCATAAGACTTTTTCCTTGTAAAAGATATCATTCAATAATCATGGGGGGAAATGGGTTAAGTGTCTTCTCTGAATTGTTGTGATCATTTAGACTTATCTGAGAAACCATATACTCTTTCTAAATGACAATTGTTGCAAGATATATTATTCTAGCAGGCAGAGAATCCCGGCAGAGCCAGCCTCTGTGAGGGTGGCTGGGTGCTCTGCAGACACAAGGGGCTGATGTGAGAGAGTAGCTTGGCTGTCACAGGAAAGACTGTGTCAGCGTTTCAGACTTTGTTAGCCCTTTTGAATGTTTGTAGAGAAGTTGAGGATATAACCATTTGTTAGCGAATTTCTAGCCACCACAAGCATCAGATCAGTGCTTGGCCTCTCTTTTCTTTCTGATTGTCATCTAGAAGCTTTGCTGTTGAGACTCAATGTGACATCTTTTTTGTGTGTCTTACATCTACACCTGAAATTCACAGTCAAAATCTGGATGCCACATAAAAGAGAATACAACGTTTATCATTGCTTTTGGTTTGGGTGCACATTCAATCTGAAGTGATGGTTTAACTTGAGATGCATTAAATACCATCTCTTCACCAGACTACTAGGATATGTATTTTTCCATTGTGTAATATCTTTGTTCTGAAATCTGACACAATTATCAGTGGGTCACAGTAATTATTTCTTTAGTCTTGGAGAAGATAAGAGGTAAATGATACCTTTTCCATAGCTGTCTTCCTGTCCCATTCAAATTGGTTTTCCACATCCCATTCCCATTGTTTAAAAAACAATGCTCCTTCATATTGTAACTGGTTTTTGTGTGTATGAGAAAATGATTATACATTTTGTCTCTCTGTCTTCACTGTGTTTTTTAAAACTCTGAAATAATTTTTTATTGTCTGTTTGGAGACTTTTATGGCACAAAGCTAAAACTTTTAGATAATAACAAAACAGCAAGACTTGGCGTAGATGCAGTAGGTGGTGCTGAAATGAATATTTAAATAGAAGACTAATTATATATCCTCTTGCCCTGTTACAGCTCTCTCTTACTACAGAGAAGTTCTAGAATTCTTACTGAATTAGAGAATCTGTTCTTAAAAGAGAACAAGCATTAGGATGTAAGAAGGATATTTTGAATATATATATATATAAAGTGTAATATTTTTCATGTGGCTACATGGCAGATGGAAGGATTATTTTTAATCTAGCCATTTTACATGATGCTTATATTCTTCTGTTCTCCATCTAATTTTTCCTAAATTTTAAACTGGGATGAAAAGAAATGTTCATGACTCTGTATAAGCATAACTTTCTCTGTGAGGTTTTTTTTGGTCCCCTGTTAATATAGTTACCAGCTCTAATAATGAGAGATAGCAATAAATTAAGACAACCCCAGAAATATAAAGTGTCTCCTAGCACCAGACCTAGGAAGGGTCTGAGAGCTTCTGTTTTTCTCATGCTTCTTGCCCTGCTCCAGGGCAGTAATCTGCTGCTGCTGTGTACCATTATATCACAGCAGCAATCTGTCCTGTACTGACCAGGTCGTTGGCCAAGCGTTGACACATCCTCTTTCTTGCTCAGCTGTTCTCCAGAATGGGATATGAGTTTCTAAGGAGGTCGTCCTGCAATATTGCTGTCCTGTTGTTGCCCTGCAATATCTCTGCATGAGAGAAAAAGAAAGGATTCTACAATCTTCTATACTCTGCACTAACGCAGAGGCCAACATAGAATATCACCATTCATGTGCATCTCTTCTCAAAAGAATCTAAGAATTCCTCAGAATTAGTTCTTTTCTGTAGAGAGCTCTGCTGCAAAATACGTATTTTGTTTGAAGTTGCTCCAGAGTTATGTGTCCTCCATAGTGATACTAGCTCATGTAGAGTTACAGAAGGGATCTCATCCTGTCCCACTCTAGTGAACAATGAACATTCAATTCTAGGAGAGAGTGATTTAAATTTATGATGTGCACTCCATGATCCTCCTGTGAGCCTTGCCTTTGCTTGTGACTGCCTGATTCCCATGACCTTGCCTCTCTAAAAAATGCCCCTTCTCAGCAGACCTCAGTCCTATTCTTTCCTGCCAGTATCCCAAATACTTCAGTTTATTACCACATGGTTACTCCGTCCTTTGATCCACCCACTAAAATGCTTTTTTTGTCATTGGACAGCACAACATCATCATGAGAGGCTGAGTGCTTTACTTTCCTTACTCCAGTCATGCCAGCAAAGGGAACAGTAGCTCCGTTTTCTCTGTTAATGAAACCTGGGGAGGGGCTTGAGAAGGTCAGGCTTCTCCATATCTGTACCCCCTTTTCCAAATCTCCTCACATTTAGGCAGTGAAATTTTCAAATATATGTGTGTGTGAGCTATTTTAGTACTCTATGAGCATAGAAACTCAAGTCAAATATGTTGGACTGTCTCAATTCATTGTTAAATGCAGAATTATTCATTAAGGTCTATTGTTTAGTAATCTGATCAACCCATTGTTGACTTCTCAAAGCTTTCTATAATTCTGCTTCCACTATGCCTAATCCATGATTTATCTGAAAATAGACCCCACAGTAAGGAAGCATTTTCTGACATATGACTTACTTCTTTAGTTATTTCAATGTCCTAATTATCTGTAATCCTCAAACTCACCCATTTAATTCCTCCATCTGTTTGGTAGCAGTCTTCAGATACTTGTGTTGAAGATGCTCCATATCTTTGATGCAAGATCTTAATCAAATCTCCCCATTATCATTTAATCAAGTAGGCATGTTCAGTTCTTTAGCAATTTCTTGTACGTCACTTCCTTTTGTCCCCTGACCTTTTTTATGGTTTCAGTCTGAATTCTCTGCAGTGGTGAATTTTCTGTGACACCTCCCGTGATCTCGCAAGCAGTTTCTGGAAAAGCAGCGTCATTACATGCCTTTAGAAAATGTTACTTCCTTGTAACAAAATAAACCCCGCTCATTTGTTGTACAGGTTCTCAGTGGCTGCTCAGGGGATACTATTGCTTTGTAAACTGCTGTCCTATCTGATTTAATATCCAATGAAAATGTGGAGTTCTTGATATTTACTAGCTATGAAAGAACTTCTGGAAGGTCTTTCTCAATTGTGACATTCGAGTTTGCATCTAAACACTTTCCTTCCCTTCTTAAATCTTGCTGAAGTATTTTTCATTCTCCATTCTGGTTGGAGTTTGCAATTAATATCTCCCAGTTAATTACAACATAAGTAAACATGCTTTTCCATCCCCTTTTTAGGTCGTTATTGAAGATGCTAGAAAGAGCAACGGGAAACTTATTTTCTTGTCTTAGAACTGAAAATTCTTAATACTCCTCACAGTGGGAGCTACATACAAGGTAAACTTGTTTAGCTACAACAGAAACATTGCAATCCTCTTAAGGTAGATACAGACTAAACAATAACAATCTCAATATCCTGACTAATGGACAACATGGCTACTACCCCGTGTTTTAAGCATGCTGACTAATGGACAACATGACTACTACCCCGTGTTTTAAGCATGCTGACGAAGATATTTAACTCTTGAGCCGTCAGATCTATTTCAAATTTACTACACTATGTTTCTAGCTTCCCAGTGGTCCTTGTCCTCCAAATTCTGGACATAATACTAGGAAATCATGTGAATCTACAGGAAAAATTTACCCCCTCAAAGTTTTCTTCTTGTTTTGCTCATATCTTCATTTTGTTGAGCCTGTCTGTTGTAGTAAATGTGGCTGTGGAAAACATCAAGCCTAACAGAAATTATGCTCTTGTTGTGAATGTGTCTATGAGGTTCTTGAGGTATATGAATTTAGGCTTTCTCTTTGCTATGGAGCTGCATTGCACAAGCACAAGAAGCTTTAGGGTCTGCACATTTGGAAATGGGCTTATGCTGGGGCAGGGGGCAGGTTTGTAACAGGATGATTTTGTGATGAACGCAGCTGGTGGTATGCCAGTGTGCACATTTAACGTGGGTAAGAAGTTACAGTTGGCTTGTGGTTAAGTACTGGTTTGTCAAAAGAGGAGAAAGATACCTTGGCTGGATATTGAGTCATCTTTGTTGGTATATCTGTGCTCAGATATGGTGGTGATCCAGCCAAGAGGCTGCTCTTCTAGCAGTTGTTAGCCACATGTTCCTGGATATATATAAAGCCACAGATTCTACAAATCCACCAGTTACTGTCTTATAGGTCTGAAAATATGGAGGGAAGTTGCAGGTGAAAGGACAGCAAGAACTCAAGGAGAGCAGACTTGTCTTCCTCCCAGACCTCCACGCTGCTTTGTCTCAGTGGCTCTTTTCACTGACATATAGAACCCAACAGTAAATAGTTGCTAGTGCTAATGGTGATTAGATGTGTTTCTCTTTTAGGCTGGCATGGTTATAGCTCTACCCAGGAATGTCTTGTGCTCTTGCAATTTGACAAATGCAAAATTATGTTTTCTTGCAAGGGAAAAAACCCCCCAGAACAGGCATTTAAAGAAAAGTAAAAAGCCATGCAAAAAGTATGTGGGTAGCATTTCAGCTGCCTTTCCTTGGGTGATTTTCTGCTGTAAACATTCTGTGGAAATATCACAGCATACACTTTACTGGCCAAGATTTAATCCTTAAACACTGCTGTCCTCGCTTGGAGGCTTTAGGAAAAATATATGAAATATAACCATACTTCAGTTGTTTCTGAGTGTTCTGAGAGAGCAAGACTACACTACAAAACAAGAAGACACAGTCAGAAGTAATATATTTATATGTTCTGTATTTCTTTTCTCTGTATTTCATATCATCAGTAATCTTTCATTTGCAAATTTATTTATTTTTTAGTGCAATTGTGATGTGGATGGTGTTAACTTATGGAACACATTCCAATGTATTTATCCATTTCCCCCGACAATAAGCACCTGGTATCAAAATTATTTCAGAAGACAGCTTAGGGATTCATATTTTTGTTTCATGTTGATTTTGGTATTTGGTCTTGGTGTGCTGTCTGTTGGGAGGTAGCAGCTGCTGGAGTGACTTTGAGCACACATTTTTCCAAACTAACGCAGAAACCCCACTGGCCCTGGCAGAGAGCCGTGGTGTTTTGAAAGTATTTGCCGGATGCCTACGACCCCGCACCGATTTATCTTCGCGAGTTTCGCGTCCCACAAGCGGCTGAGCGTCCCCGTCCCAGCGCTGCCGGAGCGCTGCCGAGAGTCGATGCCCCGGCGCTGCGCGGACGCCGCTTTGCCCCCGCGGGCGAAGCCCCGGCCCGGGAGCGACCCCGCTGGCTGAGCCCCGCTGGCTGAGCCCCGCTCGGGGCTGTGGGAGCGGCCGCAGGGGGTCCCGGGGCCGCTGTTCCCGCCCGCCCCGCGCAGCCATTGGCCGCGGCCCCCCCGCCCGCCGGCCCCGCTGCCCGCGCTTATAGCGGCGGGACGGCGCTGCCGCTGGCGCCGGGAGCCGTCGGGATGCGCGCCCCGCCGAGCTGTCCGCGCTGGGCGCTGCTGATCCTGGCGCTGCCCGTCCTGGCGCTGCCCGCAGAGCGGCTGGCGCTGCTGCCGCACGGCGAGGACCGCGGCGATGCCGCGCTGGAGCCCGGGGACGACGTGCACTCGGCGGCGCTGGAGCTGAGCACAGCGCTGCGCTTCTACGGCGAGGCCGTGCGCTCCCTCTATGTGAGTGTGGGGCCCCTTTTGGCTGCCGGAGGGTCGGAACTAATCCTGGGAACTCCCCGGGGAGCTTTGGGTGGGTGCGTGCTGGTGCTTGTGGGTTCCGTGTGGGTTGTGTGAGCGCCGAGGTCAGAGGTCGGTCCAAAGATCTTAATTGTTCCAGTCCTGTTCAGGTCAGGTATCGGGGCCGTGTTAATTCCCTTCTCACACTGTGACCGGTGCAGATTCTTCGAAGTGCTCAGCCTCTGCTGGAAGACAATGCAACAGACAGTAGGAGCGTAGAGAAAATGCAGTCAATTAGCCAGAGTGAATGCCATCTCCAGGCGTTTTCTGCATTCATACACAGAATGTGTTCAGCTCAGAAACATCCTCGTTGCGATCTGTTTTGTGTGTTTCGGCATGCCAGAGTCACAAAACTGAAACGGGGTGTCTAACCAGCAGCCTGACATGTCTAAGGCTTGCACCTCTGAGCGCTGGGAGAGCTTTCTGTTTCTTGATGTCTTGGGCACTTCCAGGTGTTCATTGCTTTAAGAGTCCCTTGGGCAGAGGAAGTCCATATCCATAGGAATTGCAGGCTTTGGGCTGCAGGCACATCTCAGCCATCTGTGCATGTCTCAGCTGAATCTGCTGAGAGTTGTGCGTGCATTTTTATGGCTGATGGAGGGTGTTTAGTGTTTGAAGGTGGGATTGAAAACAGACTGACTGGAGCAGAGCTGCTCAAAAGCATCCATAAGAAAAACTGTTTAAAATGGCAGCTTGTCTTCAGATCACTGCAAGAGTACTGCACGCTTTACCACTGCCTCTTTTCCCCTGAAGCCCCGTCCAGGCTGGCAATTGAAAATGCTGAGTAGCACGTTTAGAAAGCTCTTGGTAGGGAAGGCACAGTGTGTTTAGGGCATTAATCTGGTAGACTAAATCTCACCTCCCTGTCCAGATAAAGCAGTGTGGTTTGGTATCGTGGATCTAAGATGCAACTCAGTGGATTAACCTACCTGGAGACGCTTGGGAAACTAGAGCTCCATGTGACCGCAGTGATTCAAAATTTCACGTAGTTCCCATGCACTTGAGTCTGTTTTATGGGTATTTACTGAAGACATAACTTGCTTGTGCTATACTGAGTTGTATTAGTGCTGACACTTAAGTTACACTCCTTTTCATTGTCCATACTGCCACTACCTAGGCAAATCCTGAAATCATATCTGAAATCCAAAATTTTGGGGGATTCAGGTTATGCTTGTGTGGAAAATGGACGTTGTTCACTGAGGCTGATGGAGATGAAGTATTAAGTAGAATTCAGACTTCAGTTTGGCCCTTAGTTCATTGTCTTGCCTTCTGTACTCTAATTTGGTCACTGATTAGTCAACCCAAGTAAAAAATACACTTTTTAAAGCACAAACATATTCTTGAAAGATAGTGGGCTGTAGCCACTGAGAAGCAAAGATAACAAGTAGCATGTCAGGTAAGTGACAGAGATGGGACAGAGTTTTCAAAGAGCAGTAAATTGATTAACCAGTCTGGGTTTCTTTAGTTTAATGATCCTGTTACTTGCCCACGCTCTCAATCAGGAACAGTTCTGATTAGTTTTTGCCTGAACGAATACCCATATAGAGTCTATTTCTGAATCACATCCAGGGCTCTGCCAGCATTACTCAGTACTAAGGATGAGCAGTTTTAATGAATGGCATTTCAGTATCAGTCTGTGCAGAGGCTTTTTCTTGCACTGAATCTGGTGCAAGTATTGCAGAACAGAAGCACAGTACAAACTGCATGGGGGTAGGGAAAGGAGAAGTATACCTGTTAAGGAAAGGTACTGAGCAGTTTTAAATGCACCTTCACATTACACATTTTTATTGTATATTTGCAGTGAGTATTTATGAAGCTCTACGATCTTGCTTGGCAAGCTGGAGTTACCAAAGTATTGCTAGTTGGTAGTAAATATTATCAAGCTGATACAATTAACATTTAGTACACATTATAATTTTATGTAGCAATTTTATGTGGGTTCTCTTTCTATCTTTTTTAACAGCTGAGAAGCTGATTTGTTTGAGTTAGCTGTACACATGAATAGAAAGGCGAGGAGTTCTGTGATGTGATTGTTTAGTATCAACTTGTCATAAAATCCCTGGCAACAAAACCTGTTTTCATAGACAGAAGAGAGCATTTTATTTCATATAAGTGGAAACAGACTTTCACATATTGTAATCTTCAATATGGTACTTTAGTATGTAAGATTTATAACATTGAACTCTATCACTAACCCATACTATTCTATTCGTTTTAATAGCACAGTTTTATTAAAGCTTTTTTGTTTACACTAACGCTCACTGGTGTGGAAAAATGGAAGGATTAGGGGTTACCTCCATTTAGGAAAGAAGTGAGAATCCTTTAATGCAAGCTTGGTTCAATTTTTTTAATCCTTACTTTTTTTAAGTTCTTAAATTAATGGTTGGTCATGTTTGTATTGGAAAGCTTTGCTGCTTTAAGACAACCGTCACTTCATTATAAAGGTAAATTCAAATTTTCTAAACTCTTTTACGCAGAAATATTCAAGCCTGTAAAATGCCTAATCATTGAACAGGGAAAAAGTACCACATTTGTTAGAAACTTTCATTTTTTGTTGTACACAAGAGATACACTTTTTCTTTTAATAGAAGTACTTCCTTACTTTGCATTCCTCTTCTCACATGGTTTTCAAGGTGGACCTATAATTGTGTCTGTGTGTGTAATTTGTTCTGCTACAAACCACAAATGTATGTTAACTATGTGTGTAATCCAGAAGTTTAACATGCTAAAAATACATCTATGTTAGTTCCTGTCAATTTAAATAGTGTTATACCCTAAAAGGAAAGATATACTGTAAAGCTGGTCTTCAGACAACGCCCACCTGAGGCCTCTTTTACCCCCTTTCCCTTTTGACAGGAATGATGCTTTGATGAAACCCAGTACTTACCCTGAATTACTTCTCTTTATTTTGGGATTCACACTTAACCTGTGTCTATGACCTTGAAAGAAACAAGGTGAAGTTAAATGAGTATTCACTGTCCTTGCCAATATAAATGCATTGTTAAATCTCAAAGCTAAAAACGTATTTTCATTATTGGTGAGTTTCTCCTCTTGCCCTAAAAATCACTGCACAAAGTGAGCAGCTTATTTATTTATTTTCATGTAATGGCTTGCAAATGTTTTCTGGGTTCTAGAAACATTCCCTTAACATTTAAAACAGAACCGTCTCACTTAAAAACTATTTTAAAAAATGGGGTTGGCATTTTGTATCTCCTTAATAAAATTACTTCTTACATAAAAGTTTTTAACAAAGAGGAAAGGAATAGCCAGATGCATGTCACTAAGAGGTGAAAAGAGGAGGGCTATTTCTTCTGGCTTCTGCTTTATTCTGCAGTAAAAGCTAGTCCTGATTGTATTTTCTCTTAATGTTTAGTCTCTGCCATAAATAGGGGATCACGAAGCCACAAAGTCTACACACACCAAATCTGATGAAGAGCATGGAATTTGTTTAAAATACTTCAAACACCACTCATCGCTCACAAGAGGATTTAGGTGGGAGTAGGGCTGCTTATGTGCAAAAAGTTTAAGAAAGCAGAAGGAAGAGAAAAATTTTAATATGCTCTAAATTTATTACTTTAAATAGGGAGTGCCTCTCTTTACTAAAAGGCCTTAGCAAACACACTGTAATGTCCACCATCCTCCATCCAGTCTTCCAGTGGTATAGTATAATTGGTGGGTTTTAATTTTCAGGTCATGCTTTAGCTTTGCTTTACAGGGATATGAGGCATTTTCTAGTGTTCCGATGTTGTAGGAGTTCTGGGAACCTTTCTGGACTAGATTTCTCTTGCATGTCTGACTCCAGTTGTAGGGTCTGTACTGAGGTAACCCCTGCTGTCTTTTTAGTTCTTACTCCTCAGATTCATAGTTCACCTTAGGATCTGTGGCCACTGTTAAGTCATGAATGATTAGAGTAAAAATCATCACAACATTCAGCTTCTTCTCCCCCTTTCTAACATGACCTGCTTTCCCATCATGTTTGCACAGGTTATTTACTGCTTATTTGTCTTAGATATACTATTTGTGCATAAAGCCAACTTGCCTTTTTTTTAACACAACCTTAATTTTTTTAGTATTTTACACGCTAGCTGCTAATGAAATTATACAACTGCAGACAATACAATCAGCGTATGTCAAGCCACTTTTAAAATAAATTCTGATCTAGGAACTATTTGCTAAGTTTAGCTAATTGTTCATGCTAAGCATTATCCAGTTATACACCAAGCTGACAGGCCACTGGCCTGTGGCAGGGAACATGCTCTGACCCTCTGCCATAGGAGAATTCAAGGTGTAGGTGTTTCTTCTATATGGAGGAGTGAATTGTGTCATGAGTTCTCATACTACACTTTTTCTGATTTACTGTATGTAGCAGCAGTGGTGGTCCAGATTTTAAAGATGTTGCCAAGGCACGTGTAGCCAGCATCCTTGATGGGCTTGCACAGACCACAGTTTCTCTGTGAAGAATATGTGTGGCCTCCTACTGGCCTCCTTTATTACAAATTTATATAGTGGAAAAGGGTAAAGAAATATTCAAAGACAATGAGAGTGATCAAAGACAGAGAACAGCTCTTAGGCAGTGCATGGGTAGGCTGGGGCTCTTAATTCTGAAGGAGAAATTATATAGTGGGAGAGACTGGGTAGGATTTTTGTAGGTCCCAATACAAAATATTTTATTGGGACAGAATACAAAAATTAGGGCCATCAAATGAAGCTGGAAGCCAGACTGAAAGCAAACAAAAGTAGGAGAGACCTGAGGGTATGAGTCACAAATCCATGGAGTTCCTTTTTAAGGGATTTTGTGGATGCAGAGAGTTTATATGTGCTAAGGGAAGACTTAAAAAATATGCAAAAGAGATCCACTGAGGATGAAAAACAGTCAAAGCACAGGGAACCCCTTGAGGTGGATGCAGCTGGAGGCTCGTTGGAGAAGTAGGTGCATGTCCTCTTGTTTTGCTGACTCTCTAAGCTAGCAGGTACAGCTGGGGACAGGCCATTGGGCTAGATGGCCTTGCAGTCTGTGTCAGTGGCCATTCTGACCCACTTCTAGGCATTTGTAAAGATTTTATCACGTTGATAATATCTTGACTGTGTAAAAAGATACAGCAGCAGTTTGTTCTTCTTGGACTCACAAGAATCCCTGTGAGTGAGATAAATCTGTGGGAGATTGCAGTTTCAGTTTCATAGTTTATAGTGACAGTTCTGGGACCTCTGTCCCATTTTGAGTCTCCTGTGTATGTGGCAGCAGCTCTAGAGTGAGTGCCTGGCTGCCTGCAGGTAGTCAGATGTGTCCTGGTATCAGGTAGTCCAAGACTTGGAGGTGGATTTGTATGTGGCTGACTCACACAGTGCCAAACACAGCTGGCGGAAGGGCCCAGGACAAAAAGCTGTGTGTGAGCACTTTGAGCACTTCAAGCACTGCTTCAAGGCCTGACACCTGCAGTCTTGCTCACTGCTTGTGTGCATGAGAGCCAGCTCTGGTTTGGCAGCGGAGATTGGCTGTCGCACTTGGGTGTGCCCTAGCACCTACCTGTATGTATGTATTTATCTCAGTTTTAGTCAGAGGTGGCTGACAGTGAATCACCATCTCGCTGATGGGTTAAATCTCCCTGAGCCAGTACAATGCATTTTCAGATCAAGAGTTTCACTTATTTATGCAAATACCTTCTCCCACCCCCCTTCAAGTATTAGAGCCATTTTTCTATCAGTCTGGGCACTCAGCTGTAAAGGAATTTATAGGGTAGCCTATATTTGCTATGGAAATTCTGTTTCCTAGCCTCTATAGCCTCTGGTGTAAGAGCTGTGCTCACAGCATGTCTTAAGAATGAGCAGCAGCTTGTTGTTGTTAGCCTTGCACAGTAGCAGAGGACTTCCTAGGAGGGTGGCTGTAGTGAAGTGAAAACTGAAGGCAAAGAGAAATCTGTATGACTTCCCAAAAGACTTTCACCCAGGCTATTACCATATTTAAGCATGGAGCAGTTTTTTGGGGTTGGTGTCTATGTGTAAATTAGTTCTTTGTTCAGAAGTTCTATCAGCTTCTGAAGCAGTGGTGGGAAGGTTATGTATATCCTTGTCAGAAGAGACAATAGGTGTCTGAAATTTAAATAGCTAAAATCATGATCTAGGAAAAAAAGGCTGTTCTATCCATGAGGTCAACCTTTAGTTTTGGGCAACTGAAATCTCAGGACTCCTGACATGGGATTCTAAACAAAAGCTTAAAAAACCACGGTTACTTTTCAGATACAAACCTGACTTTTTATTGCATTTCTTTTGGATTTGAAATTAAAATATTGTGATCTGGAGCATATGTGTGGGACACAGTTGTATGAACAGTATTTGTGTTACAATTTTCATCTTTTTATTAGGTTACCACTAATGGGATTATTGCAGTGAATGAACCCTCAAATGAAGAAAAATATCTTGGTCAATTCCCAGTGAGTTTTGGGGCTATTGCTCCTTTTATGTCTGACCTGGACACAACAGATGGACGTGGAAATGTGTATTTCAGAGAAGATTCATCCTCTGATGTCTTGCAACTTGCATCAGACTATGTCAAAAGAGGTTTTCCTGAGAGTGCTTTTGATCCCAGCAGTGTTGTTATTGTTACCTGGAAGCTTGTGGCTCCTTTCCAGGCACCAGGGGAAGATCACACTTTGGAAGAAAAGGTGAATGTTAATCAGAGCTTTGAGTCGTGTTGGACACACACTCAGCTAAAGTGTAGCACTGCAACCTGTGTTTTGTGTTTAAATGAATTCTGCAGAGCTAAGAATGTATATTATTGTTGAAAAGGCTGTAGCAAAATAGGAGTTTCCAGAATTTTTACAAGTTTTATTTTAATAATACTTTATTAATTCAAAAGATAATGCTTGAAACTACGTAGCTGATTTCTTTGTGTTTCCTAATGGCTCTTACTTTGAATGTTAAATGTATTGTGATAATAACTGAACTAGAATATCCTGACCTCCCTCCATTCAATATAATCCTGCTGGCTTGCATTTTTCAACAGACTAAAGTAATTTTGACATCAAACTATGTAAAATCAGATAACTCTATGGACTAGTAGGATCTTAAGACCATTTTGAACAGATGATATTGCATTCACAAAAACTAATGTTTTGTAGCTAGTATTGAATTAAGAAATTAGAGGTTATTTTTTTATTATTCACAAATCATTTTCCCCTTTTAAACCATTCAGGTACTATCCTGCAAGGATATGTAACTTAGTACGCCATAATTATCAAAGCTGATGAGAACATTACCACTACTTAGCAAATCTTTTTATGTCAACAACTAATTTATTTTGCTGAACTCGACAAAAGCATTGTGTTCATAGTAACACCTCTGCACTCTGGTAGCAATGAACAGCTGATGTCTGAGGTGCTGTCCCAGTGGTTCCTACAGTAGGCAGAAGTGTTCCTATGGGAAAAGACTTGAGCAACATGAAACTTGAACTTTACTTTAAACATTCTGTTTACAGAATTTTTTATTTAGTCTAGCACATCACTTCAGTTATTTTAAGGAAATGAAATAGCATCCTACAGCATTACAGAACTTAAAATTGTTATATTTTGGGCAACCTCTCTATTTCCTACAGATTTAATTTACTTTTGATAATGTTTTTCTTCTCAATGAGAATTCTGATTTTCATTTTGTGTTTGAAAAGAAAATAATTACTCTTTCTTGACTATTTTTATGTGAGTAAATATGTAATAATTTTTTCCCACAGAGAAACACTTTCCAGGCTGTCTTAGCCTCTTCTGATTCCAGTTCGTATGCTATTTTCCTTTATCCAGAAGATAGCTTGCAGTTCTATAGCACATACTCCAAGAATGGTGATGAAAATATTCCTGCTGTGGTTGGCTTTAGTCAAGCCTCTACAAACTACTACTTTTGGGAAAAACCAGGATCCTACAATGTCATTGCTGATGATGAAGACACCATTAGAAACCTATACAAGTATGCTTTTTTCTTTGTTTAAACACCTCAAGAAAACATCAGAGTTCCATGATTTTCTTAATTTTTTCATGAATCAATGAGAACTAATAAGATCCCATTAGCCATCGCGCGAGAAATCACAAGATCGAGTACTGATAAATATCCACTCTTTTGAGGACTTTGAGGACTTTATTGTAATTTGACAAAAGTCCTTAGTTCCATTGTCACTGGTAGGAACTCCTTTTTATTTAGTTCTTCTATAAACAGCACCATTTAGTCTTCAATTCTTCATAGTCTGTCCTAGGCAGGTTGTTTCTGTGTGTTTGTTTGTGGTTTTGAAAGAAAGGGTGAACAAGCAGGAAAGGGAATGAGTTAGAAAGTTTTAGTAAGTGGTAGCAAGATCTTTGTGGCCCTAAAATCTCCCTCTGTTCCTACTGCTTTGGAGACAAGAAAGCTAGAAATTCTCAACGGAGCTGTGGGTGAGGAGAAAAAAAATGTTACCCAAACTGTCAAGGGTGTTTTACAGCTGAATAAACTGTATCTGTAGGTAAGTGTGTAATGTAGATAAGACAATTAGGCAGTTTTGTCCTGGTGCTTCTCAGTGAAGAGTAACATTGTGTGTAGGCTGGAAATACCACACAACTTGCTTTATTTGGCATGTGCTTCTCTTTGACAGAAGCAGCAATGCTGAGAAGCAGGGTGTCTGGGTGTTTGAGATTGGTAGCTCATCTGACAGTATTGTGCCTGCCAAGATCAGCAATGTTTTGGAGAGCCTAGAGTCCAATGAAGAGGACCAGGAGATGACTTCTAAGCCCCTTATGTCCGACTACGGCTCCACTGAAATAACTCAGCAGTATGTCACAAGTAGTACGGACAGCACTGAAGAGGATCAGCACCTTGTCACGTACGGTGTTCCTCGGCTAGCTGCAGAAGACTTTCTGACTCCATACCAAGATGTAACAGGAACACCTTCAACTGAGTCTTTTTACAGTCCTCAAAATTTCCCAACAGCAAAAGCTCCACCTCGCCAGTTTCGGATCCAGCAGTTCCCCCCACAGCCACCCCAAGTCATAGATGTGGAAGAATTTGATGAAACTGGAATAGGTAAGGTCTTTTGTACAGTTTAGCTGCTTCCAACATGGATATGCTGCAAAAAAGACGTGTGAAAGGAATTGAATTACAAAAGAAATAATGTTTCCTTCTCATTAGTTTCATATCTGAAAATCTGGACACGTTATAAGTTTGTGTTATTCATTGAGGTAGTTAACTTGGATGTCACCTCAGATTCAGATCTTGTCAGTCTAGTAAACTACCCTAGTCAAGCTCACAGGCCTTTCTCAGATGCGTTTCTGAATACAGGTGATTTAATAAAGGTTGGGAATAGAAGCTGTCATAAATTTTTTTGGCTAGGATTTCATGGCCTCAGGTCTTAGAAGGGTGGAATTAGCAATTCTAAGTTCTGATAAAGCATTTCTAGAAATTTCGGAGTAGTGTGACTGACTGCCCAGATGTTAATTGTTTCTTGAAGCAGGTGTGAGAATTGCTATTCCATTAAGTAACAGGATAAAACAATTAGGATTGCAGGGTGCATCAGTTGCTGCATGGTGCTGGGTACTGTGCTGATTGTTTTGTTTCTAAAGTTGGAAAGTGTCCTGTTTGTTTTGATTTGGAAACAAGGACAAGATAAAATTACTGTGTGTTTAGTTTTGACAAGAATTTCAACTGATCTGTATTAATATAGATCTGCTGAAGTCAATAGAACTAAACGATTTTCTAACTAAATAATTAAACAGCAGGAGCCCTGATATTTTCTGTGAAATAGTAGACAGTTGTATATTGCAAGGTTAGCCAATATCAATTGCAATAGTTTGTTTCCTGTGAAGAGAAAATGAAAATCTGATCAAGTGAGTCCAGAGACACTTTTAAACTAGTCCAGGGATATGTGAATACCACAGTAATGACATGAAGTATAAATGTCTGGTCTTGTTTTCCGCAGTGTTTCGCTACCACACAGATGTCCAACAGACCTGTGCTAACAACCGTCACCAGTGCTCTGTTCATGCTATTTGCAAGGATTATCCCAACGGATTTTGTTGCAGTTGTATTGCTGGTTACAAAGGAAATGGCAGACAATGTGTAGCAGAAGGTAAGTGGTTTGAAATTTAGATACATAAACAACAATTATGTACAGCATTCTTGAATGAGGTGACCTGCATTCAACTCCAAAAAAGTCCTGCTAAAGACTTTTTGAAAGACTTATCACTAAGATATAGTGAAAGGTATTTTAATCAGTGAGCTCTGTTTTTTAAAATGCTGTGGTTTTTTGAGTGAAGCAAATTTTTTTGAGTGGTTAATTACATGCTTTATTCATTTCAATGTTACTTTCTAGAAAAAATAAACTCTTCTGTAACTGACATCATTTAAAAGAAAGCATAACATCCAGTGGTATTTCCTAGAATTAGTCATGAAGTTCCAACGTGTTATAATCTGATATGGTCCTCACTCTAGAAATGGACAGTTCAAAGTGATGAACAAATTAACTTTGATCGTCGAACCAAAGAGCATGGCTCCTCTTTGTCTGACTCTTAAGCTGCTTTTCTAATGGGCTGATCTGCCAGATTTTTGTTAAATACCCATTTAAACTTTGTTCCCATGTAAAATCCATAAAGGAATTTCTTATGTATACACTTGTAATCCTCATAGTGATTTGCCTCAGAGTACAGATGCATTTCAACAACTCAAATAGTTTACTGCAAGACTATGCTTTTGTAAACCAGGAAAGCAAAACCTAATACTTAGTTTTCAGTTCATAAAATTGGATTTTCCATAGAAAGGAAAGAAGGATCTGATGATAATCAAATTTAAACTTCCATGTAGGAAATTGTATACAGAAAACTAGCAATCCAAAATAGCTACTTCTGTGTAACACTGATGGTCTTCAACATGGCCAATAGTTCAGAGCCAAGAAATGTAATAGGTTAGAATAACAGGTCAATTATTCTAATGACTAATGGTGTTAGTCTTCTAATAGGGAATGAGCAAATTTGCATTCAGTGTGTATCGATATGAAGTGTGATCTTAAAAAGAAGTTTCTGTCTGCCACTTACTGTCAGGTATACTTGTAACAGTGTTATGGAGTTATCCTTTCAGACAGAACTTTTAATGAGGATAAAGGGCATCTCTTCAGGCAAATTTGGCCATTTAACCATCCACATAAGACAACATACATGCATGCACCTACATAAGCAAGTGAACACATGGCAGTTTCTTGGTTGAATTCTGAGTATTTGTTTGCCATTTATTTAAACACTGAGCATTGTGAACACTCTGAACATGTTCCCTGGAGAGTATGAGAGAACTGTTATTTTGTTCTGATGCATTGTATTGATTTGCCAGGTTCTCCTCAGAGAGTCAACGGGAAGGTCAGAGGAAGAATCTTTGTAGGAAATAACCCTGTTCCGGTTGTATTTGAGAACACTGATCTCCACTCATATGTTGTGATGAACCAAGGGCGTGCCTACACTGCTATCAGCACAATCCCGGAGACTGTGGGGTATTCTCTACTGCCTCTTGCCTCTATTGGAGGTATCATAGGATGGATGTTTGCTGTGGAACAGCAAGGATATAAAAATGGATTCAGCATTACTGGTAACTTCTAAATTAAAATAATGTTCAAAATTGCTATGCTTTCCTCTGTCTTGATAGAAAATAGATGCGTATTTAGAAGCAATATAGGGTAAAAGCACACATCTATTCTGAGCTGCAAATTGGTTTTTTGTAATCAAATTTCTCACCGTTTTTCTTGTTTACAATATATAGGCAATGGACCTTTTAATTTACTGTCAGTGTACAAGAGCTAAGTGTGTTAGAGAGAAGATTGGCTTGGCCAGTTTCTGTTCAAGAAAGAGATTATTAAAAAGATCTGTTTTGGGGGGGGAGTTGTTACTAGAGTGTACATAGTTGTTAAAAAAGTCTTTTCCTACATCTTCAAGAGGTCTAACATGTTAATTGCCTGATTGTACCAACAGAGCAAAAGAGAAATGAGAATCTGACCTCACGAGGGTCTGAAACCTTTTACAGAAACAGCTGCTGCATGACATGCAAATGACTCCGTTAGCTTGTTTGAGGGAAACCCCTGTTCACAATCCGAGCTTTTCATAAGAGATTGAGGCCAAATCTGGTTGGTTGTGCAAATGAAGTCAAGCTGTAGATTCAATCTGTTCTGTTCATGTGTTTCTTTTTAAAATTTGATCCTTTATGGACATGTAATATGAATTTAGTTGAAGACTACTTTTTGGTTTGGGATTTTCTTGGATTTGGTATGTTTGAAGTTTGTTCTGGAATTTACAACACACATTTCACTTGTTTTTGATTTGGAAACAGAGGTACTGGATTTTGAATTCTTTTTTAACTCCCTGTACTCCTAATGGAAATTTTCTCTAAATTGTCCTTTTAAATGGTAGGATAAGGCCTACTACTATTAGCTTAGCCAGAACTTCTTTTTAAATTTAATTTAACCCTGCTCCCTCTGGTTTATTTGTTATTTATCATATTCGCTGCTTAAAAAAATTTTCTTGCAATATCCAAGTATATTATCAGTATATCTCTGAAAATTATTTCATTAGAAACACAAGACATTAGCAATTGCACTATATCAAAACTTGCCAACAATGGTAATTTATATTTTATCTACTAGAAACAATATTTGGAATAGAAGGAATCAGAAACCTCTATTTAGTTTAGTGTTTAACTAATTCTTTTTCTTTAGGTGGTGAGTTTACACGGCAAACAGAAGTAACTTTTCTCCGCAACAATGAGAAGCTGGTTGTAAAGCAGAAATTTAGTGGCATTGATGAGCATGGTCACCTTACTATCAGCACAGAAATGGAGGGCAGAATACCTGAGATCACATCTGGTTCCTCAGTCCATATAGAGCCATACACCGAACTCTACCACACGTCCAGTTCTGGTAAGGTTTCATAAGAATTAAATTATAAGAAAGTGCACAAAGCAGAGACTAAGACAATAAGAAAAACATTATTTTATTCCTTTTTTAGCAAGTGTATTTAGACCCTTTGACTTATAGAAAGTTGCTTTTTGCCTCTTAGGAAAAGATTTCAAAAGAAGGCGGATTTTGAGTGGGACAATGAAAGTATTTCTAATCTTTTCATTGAAAAAATACAAGTTTAACTTTCTCTGAACTGATGTTTGAAAAACACTCTCGATTCCCCTTTTTGTTGGCCTTGTTTTTATGCTGTTGATGGCAGTGTTCAAGTTGCTACGTTTTTTTCTGTAGGTCCACAGCCCTTTAGTAGGAGCTGTACTGTGTATATAATTTTGTGGTAATGTCATTAAGTGAGCTTTGATCTTGTCTCAGACTAAACCAATTATTTACCACTATGTCTCATGTAAACTGCATTACAATGACTCTGCAAGCATTTATCAGTATTATTTGAGCTGGATTTGAACAACTGACTGGAAAATTAGGAACCTCTTAATTCCCTTATCAGTTTCCTACATTGTCTCTTCAATACTTCTCTCTCCTCTCTCTCAATTCCTTTATCACAGATCCTAGGTTTCCTGAGAGAACCATTCTTCACTCACTATTTACAGGGCAATCTTGTTTTGCTTACTTATTTTGCTTTCCTCTTCCTGGATGAAATTATGGGTGTTTCAAAACAGAAAGAAGTGAGGTTGGAGTGTTGCTGCTGGCCAGCCAGCCCAGGTGCCAAAGAGCAGTACAGAGGAAGCAGCCTTTGGTGCACATGAATACTGGAGAGACTGCGCTTTGCTCCAAGGGTGCACTTTTGGTTGCTAGAGATAGCTGAAAATGGTGTAGTGGCATCATCATGGCCTTGTATTCACTAATGTCTGGGTTTGGTAGCCAGTGATGAACCCCCTCGTGCTTTGCCTGTTGTTAAGGACTGGGAGGAGGAGGAAGTGGAAGCAGCAGGAAGCTTCTGCTTTGTGCTGAACAACTTCAGAGTTTGGGCAGCATCTGCTCTATAGAACAGTTGCCTACGTGGCAGAAATGCTGTTCCCATGGAGGTAAAGTCAGGCTGGAGGGAGGTGTCGTTCAGGCCCGATTTGATTTACCAGGACTCAAACAGCTGCTATTCTACTGCCCCATGGCGTATCTAATGGATTCCTACTTAGCAGAAATCCAGATTTTGCCAGCTGTTGCAAGTGGAGTGATACAGGTGTGTTCTGGTATCCAAACAAAGAATAGTGGTGTTCTGAGGACCTCTCTGTTGGTGGGAGGATCCACAAGCCCAGATATTTTTCTTGGAGAGTTTTGTTCACAATTTTTCCCAATATAGAAAACTGTTGTGGAGCATACAGGAGCTCTCAGACATGCAGCTTCTTCAGGGCTCTGTTAAAATCCAAGGCTAATAGCCTACAATGAACTAAAAGTGGGTGTAGTTTAGGCTGGTGAGGTGGCTCTTGTCCTTATCTTGGAGATGTGTTATATAAATCCACCTAAAGAACCTCTGAGTTTGCTGAGTTGAATTTTCCTTTCATTACTTGGAAACCCACAAAGTTAAATTTTTAAAACATGTCAAAATAAATGAAATTACTCATTTCTCAAAGCTGTGATACCTGAGAACAGAGTAAGTGTGCTCAAGTGCTTATTCCTTTGCATGGAAATACATCCATTTTTATAGCATCTTGCCTTTGACATTCCTATTTGCACTACACAGACTGCATCCCAAGTCTACAGATAGCATTTGACAGAGAGCTTTTGATCTCTGCTCTAATCAGTCTGTTTGCTGTCATGTTGCAGTGATCACTTCATCCTCCTCGAGGGAGTACACAGTGACAGAACCTGAAAGGGATGGAGTTGCTTCCACGTACACGGGTGCCTATCAGTGGCGCCAGACCATCTCCTTTGATGAGTGCATCCATGATGACTCCCACTATTCTATTCCTGCCACTCAACAGCTCTCAGTGGACAGTGTGTTTGTCCTGTACAACAGAGACGAGCAGATCCTGCGATACGCCATGAGCAATTCCATCGGCCCCATCAGTGGTATGTATCCATTGCAAATTTTGCTTTTTCTCTTTTGTGAGTAATTAAGAACAGTCAGCCATTTTTTATAGCCTGTCCTAGCTGGTTGTTAAGAAGATTAATTAATTTCATTAGGTAGCAGCAGTCCAGATCCACCAGTGAAGAAGAGAAATGGAACTGTTGAGAATTTGTATTTTTACTTGAGAAAGAGTATTCAAGTGATGCTCTGTTCTTGAAATTCACTGGGGTTTTTGTCTAATTCCTTGAAATACTCTCAATATACCACCTTGAATCTATTCCCACTTGTATGCGTGGAGTATGGTGTTTACCTAATTTGTAGTTCCTCTATTAATTTTTTTTTTGGCATCGTCAGAGAAGAGAGCAAAAGAGTGGAATACGATTTACTATGGATGAGTTTCTATAATTTATCTTGAAACATGGCATTTTATCTTTGAATTGTAGGCTGCTTATGAAAGGTGTTTTTTTGGATGAGCTATCCAAGCTTGCACTAACATCAGAAAGAAAGCAAAGAGACAATTTGAAAATGCACACCAGATGAGTATAAAAACAGACTGTGCTCACTTTTGTTTGTTACAAAATAAAGTTCTGCTAATTAAAATGAATAAACCAAGCTGTTAAGAATCATGTTTTGAGTCTAGTGTCAGTGACTGGAAGATGAATTTTCTTTCTGTCTTGCTCTTCAGAGAGGTTTTTGGGGTTCTTTTTGAACTCAGTAGTCCTTTGTACAAGTAACAAGGAATACTGGTGCTATTAAATACATATCTAAGATTGGTGTCCTGCTTATCCACCTGCAAGTCCCTTTCTTCCTGATGCAAAAGTATGTTTCCTTGTTTAATGTGCATTACAAGCAACCTCCTTCTGGGCCTTAACTGGGGGCTATTACTTGGACAGAGTCATCAAGGCTAAATGTGGTCTCTCTTGCCAGATGGTTCTGCAGATATTAACCAGAATCCTTGCTACACTGGTACTCATAACTGTGACACCAACGCCGTGTGCCGTCCAGGAACTGGAAATCGTTTCCTCTGTGAATGTTCGATTGGCTTCCGTGGAGATGGAAACGTTTGCTATGGTATCAGAAGGCTTCCATTTGTTGTGAAACGAAAGCTCATGTAGAACTTATTTTCCTTGTGGTATATTGACCTTCAGGATTAGCCATTCCAGCAAAATGAACTGCCCTGAGAGGCTGGTTTTAAGGTTAGAGGGTTGCTGGGCTACCTGATGTATCTCAATAATCAAAGTAAGCAAGTTTGACTGTCTGGAAGAGTATGTTTTCCTAGCTTGCAAAATATCTTTCCCACCCAGTTTGTCTTTTTATAAAACATGTGGGAACTTAGTTGTGAGAAACCTACTATAATGCAAGTTCTGGTTAAAATGAGTCAACTAGTTTAAAGGTTCTCAGGGGAGATGAGAAATAGGAAATGCACATGCGGACAGAGTCATTGTGCAAGTCATTGAAATAATCTTTTTCATGATCTGCTTTGAAAACCCTTTTCTGTTCAAGAAGACTTGTATTTCCCCGTTCTGTCTAGCTCTGTATTCTTAGTGTATTTGGGTTTTGCCTTGTAATCAAATCACAGGTCTAATACTTGTTTTAAAGCAGTGAAAGTGGGTGTTAATGAAATATGTCATCCCTATTACCTAACCAAGTTTTGCGGTTTTTTTAAACCCAAAGCACAACTCTTTTTCCACTCCAACCCTTTAATCAACTTGCAAATGAAAACAACAGGATCACACTGTCCCTTCCAGTCCTCTAGTGCTGTGAGTTGTGCAGCAGTGGATTAGAGATGTATATGGATAATGAAATGGGAAGCCTTTCCTGGAGTTCATGCTCTCCCCCAGTAGTTATCATTGCTTCTGATCACTTAAGGCGGCAATTTTTTTGGCTCCTCTTTCTTCTCCAATTTTCTGTGCCTTCCCGTTATTATTCCATGATAGAGCTTCTTCTGGTTTGTTTTCTTCTTTTTGGTGTGGATTAGCTGAGGGCACAGTTACCTCAAAACTTATTTTCAGGTTATTAATATCTCTTAGGAGGTATGGTCTGTCCAAGCTGTGGCCTAAGTGCAGAAGACTGCTATTAGTCAGGAGTTCCCCAGTTTCTGGTTTTCTGGCATGCATATCAAATGCATCTTTGTAATAACCAAAATCCTTTTAATATCCTAGATATTGATGAGTGCTCAGAGCAGCCAGGGCTGTGTGGCACCAATGCAGACTGCAACAACCAGCCGGGAACCTACCGCTGCGAGTGTGTCGAGGGATACCAGTTTGCGGCAGATGGGCGGACTTGTGTTGGTGAGTTTCATGTTTCTTAAAAGCATTGCCCACCAGCCTTTGGGGTCTGATGTGTCTAGCAGAGACAGAAATCAGTGCTTCCCAATCTGTGCTGACTTCTATTGTGAGTGGAATTCAGGAGTTCGTGCTGCAGCTTGTGATTACTGTTTTTTTCTGTGTTTTCTAAGTGCTGTGCTTTTGGCTTTTTGAGGGTTTGTGTTTTGTTTCTTATGTCTAATCTAGAGTTCAACTTAACAGATGAGATTTTAGTTACAGATTCATCCCTTGGACAAGATAGTGCACAGTTCTAAATCAGTGTGTCTTGGCCACTGCAGACTTATTCTGAAGTGATAATTTATCATGATGAAAAGGAATTGTAGCTGCAGATCATTTGACTGTTAAAATCTTTGCGATTTGGCTCTTTAGTTGATTTTAAATGAACCATTACATATCAAATTCAGAAATTGTCACTGAACTAGTTTATTTTTCTGTAATTTAAAAACTTTTTTCTGGAGGAAGCCTGAGTTAATCTATATTTGCTAGACTACGGTTGTCCTAACAAGGACTATCTTTTTCCTGTTTGCCCCGTTTTTCACTCAAGTTGTAGAAATTCTTTTTGGAAAAAGGAATCCACAAATGGTAGATAGAAGAGGGATAATGACAAATAACAGATAAGAGGAGTAATGACTCTACTTCTAGAGCTGCAGCTGTCAGGATAGGATAGAGATTGGATTTTTTTTGTTAGAATTTTTATCTTTGCAACCTGACAGTAATTCTGTACCAACAAAACGTATACACACTCTTCCAGTATGGCTGGAAGCCATACACTTGCAGTATGGCTGGAAGTTCCTCTTTTTTTCGGAAATAAGCGATAACAGTTGAGGACTTTTTGCTTCTGTTGTTACTACAACTGTTGTTGTGGTGGAAGCTTGGTTATGCTTTGATCAGCTAATGCATCCAGGTTGTTGCTCATTATAGCCAAGACTGTTCTTCAGCTAAGACTGAGGAGCCTTCATCTTACAGCAGAGTTGCATTACTTTCTCTGAATTTGTGGCTTTGCATGCTGTGTATTACACTCCATCACAAGGCAAATTTGTCTGCTCCAGTAGGAATTACAATTCATGTCTGTTCCCTAAGTCACAGTGAACCCTAAGTCTCCTTTTGTTGCAGAACAGGCAGAAAAAGCAGCTTCTTCTACCCAGGTCACTGGAAGGGATAGGGTGAGATGTGGAAGAGCAGCTTTATGTTCCTTCTGTTGTGTCCAACACTGCACTTCTGTGACTTGGACCTGAAAGAGAACATTCTTCCCTCCAGCCATGACCTCACCAGCTTCACTCTACCACTTTCCCATGAAGCTGATGTTCTCCTTTTAGCAAGTGCTAAGTAATTCCTTGCCCAGCTTGAAGGGTTTCAGTTTGATCCCTTCCTTCAACCAAAACCAAATTGCATTTTTAAGGCTGAAGAGAGGGAAGATAGACTCTAGTTTCCCAACAGATTGAAAATAAATATCATGGTAATCTTTTCACAGTAGAAGGTTTTATAACCTACAGACAATTTGAACCCCAGAAGGGGCAATAGCAACTCTCTGTGCTTTTGCAAGTTGCTCAGGGATAACAGCTCTGACTCAGCTTTTATGGAACTGCCTTTTTTTTTCATACCAGCTGTGTGATTCACTGGGTAGCTTTAGTAGAGGGTTGTAAATAAATCCTGTTCTCCTATTTGTTGGATGAGAAACCAGAGGACTTGGGGACTTTCTTTGAGCTCCAACTCTTACCTTACGCATTTATAATGCTGTTCTTAATGAATTATTTTTTCATCTAAAACTTACTCCATCAAACAAAAGTATTAATGATTCTAACAATGATGTCATTTCCTCCAGAGAAACAGAAAAAATGAGTGTTTTCAGATATGGCTCTGATAGAAGATTTTTGTTATTTCCCTGCTGACACTGTGGTAGTTTCTGTCTGTGTACTGTGATGAAAGGAAGGTTGTAGAGTCTTGTCTTGGCCCTCTGTCAACTCCTTATAAAAATTGTGTAAAGAGAGCCTCAGTGTTACAGCAGCCTCTGTTACAGCAGCTGGAAGTCTGTTCCTAGATGTACACATTGGACACCCTATTTTTGTGGCCCAAAATTTTTGTAATATTTTACCACTTCCTATTTCAAGTACCATGGCTTCCTTTCCTGTTCTCTGACATAACAGGTAAGCATAGGCAGAGCTCCAGCAGCTTCCTGAAACAATTTGTGTGCAAAGTAGTGCAGTGCCTTCAGAGTCACTGCTGTCAGCATGAGAGAGTTATGAAAAGCTGCAGGGTCTGGTTCCAGATCTCTCCAGTAGTTGACAAATGTGTTTATCTCCCACTGAGTGAGTCACAGCTCCTATTTATTGCCAAGTGACAGCAGCCCTGGGTCAGTGCTAGGTTAGTGTAGCAGGTCATCTAAATAATTCCCAGTGCAGTGAACTAGCCACTTAGCTAACATGTGAGGTAGCTCTGTGAGATGCCTTACATTTCTTCATTCAGGACTCCTTTTCATAAACAAAGCTGGTATGGATATTAGGATCTGTCACTATGGTAGCCTTTCTGCCCCATTCTATATTAACAAGCACCTGTGAGGTGCTGAGGACAATCAATTCATTGTAAAACACTAATAAGATCTAACACCAGTGAGAGGAGAGATTTCAGGGAAAAAAAAATCCCAACCCCCAGAGCAAAAACCCTCAGTTCCTTGTTTCCTTTCTCTTCTGTAATCTTTCACAGATGTTGTTCTCTCATGAACTTACTCTGAGGCTTAGACTTTGTCAAGGAAAGTTCAGATTTTCATCTCCTCTCTTGCACATTTAACCTGCAGCTGTCGAGTATGTGGTAAACCACTGCCAGACGGGCACACACAACTGTGACATTCCTCAGCGTGCTCAGTGTGTGTACACCGGAGGGTCTGCCTACATCTGCACCTGCCTCCCTGGCTTCTCTGGAGATGGGCATGCCTGCAAGGGTGGGTAGCAACATTTATTGTGGGGCTTTTATACTCTTCACTGCACAGCTGGGCTGGTCTTTGCCGTCTCCTTGTCATGACTTAGTTGTCATTTCAAGTAGGAAATTTCATAGTTTAAATCCCTCAGGCAGGATTTTTAATTAAGCATTCCTCTTTTCCTCCCCTCACTTTTGAATTCACGCTTTAATATTTGGTCTGTAGAAGGTCCAAGATGAGATAAATGCACAAATTGCAGTAGTTGCAGCTGCAGACCTTTGTCTGCTGCAACTCTCTGCACTGTATTGATTTAGATTACTAAGGTGGTGACACAAAATGCTCAGACTACGTAAAAAAATTTACATTCTGTTTCATGTCAGTCTGAGTGCAGTGGGAGAGCAGCTTTACCTAACTACATGTTGTAAACAGGGCTAGCCAAATTCTACTTCTCTCGCTATGTTAAGCACTTTCTTTGGGAAATATGGACATATATGTCTAAAATACTGTGCGAGTTAATAATGTCTATTACCCTTTGGAATAGGAGAATGCTGAGATACAGAACCTAAAATACAGGCATGCTTCTCCCCCCCCCGCCCCTTTTTTTTCCTCCTTTGCATTTCTGTATTAGACATACTTCCAAAGAGCTGTCTGTGTGTCTAATCAGATACCCTGAAATAGGAGCCTGAAAATGCGGCAGGTTTGTACTTTATTTCATCACTCTGATTTGTCCATCAGTCACCTGAGATTGATCTTTTCTTTTACAGATGTAGATGAATGTCAACAGGGCCACTGTCATCCAGATGCTTTCTGCTACAACACTCCTGGGTCCTTCAGCTGCCACTGTAAGGCAGGTTATCGTGGGGATGGTTTCCGATGTGTGTTAGGAGGTAAAATTCTATAGTTCTTGAAAGTTGGACCAGAAATATAATTTGGGATTTGGAGGATATATATCTTAATTTGGTTCCCTTCTGAAACAAAGTGTCTACTGACACACTGGTGTCTCTATTCTTCTTGAGTCTTTCAAGTTTAGGACTTTACCAAGCTTTTGTCAAAACTTGTATCTTGACTGCTATCACATTTTCATGATATCCTGTTCAATGTCCCATTTTACGTTTTGGTTGTTCTATCCTCAGCAGTTTTCAGTCCCAAGCTGATACTATCTTTTGAAGTTGCCTTGTGTAAAGGTTTGACCGTGGGGGTGATTTGGTTTGCATACCTGGTAATTACATACCATAAAACATCAGGAATTGTTGGCAATTCAAATGAACGCAATACTTACAGGAGAAAAGTGAAAAATGAGACCCAAGTCATGAGGCTGTTGTCTGCAGTGTGATCTAGATGCCTACATGCCACATACAGCCTGTGGTCTAGAAAGACTACAGTTTCTAGCTGGCACTTACTTGTTTCTGTATTTATCCTGTTATTCTCTATTCAGGAGAAAGTTCTTTACCCTCACACTTCTGTTTCTCTATTGTACTTTGAGGCTTGAAGTATAAAACTCATCTTGAAGATATGCTTAAAAAAAAAAAAAGACAGAAAGGAACATTGGAGCACAAAGTAGCGTTTTTGTTTTACTTTAATTCCACGGCATGGCAAACCTATGGGTCAGCACTCAGGTTTTGTAGAATGGTGAATGCTTTCATCCAGGAAATAAAGCCTACCTTCTCAGTCTATTCAAACCCAATTCTTCTTCCCCCTAGGATTCTTGCTGTTGGGCATTTCTCAACAGACTGAAACTTAAACTGTGCAGACAAGAGTAACAAGAATATTCTAGGGCCAAAAGGAAAGAAAGGGTTTGGAGGTTTTGGTTGGGTTGTTTTTGGTTTTTTTAATAATGGACGTACTTGCATAAAAGTGCTCGTCTGTGTGGCATGATATTACTACCTGAAACTTAAATATTTTTATCTTGCCTCTATATTTCCTAATTCTGAATTTCTAACTTTTTTTCCCCCCCACAATTGGATGCTCGGTTTTTAAAACCAAAAGGCAAAGGATTGTACAGAGGAAAGAAAAAAAATCACAAAGTTGTTTCTGTTTTTAGATCATATTTACATGGCACTTCACCATGTGCACAGTAACATGTCATGTGAAATCACCCAGTGCTTGTAGATTTTTATATCATAGGGAAATTGTAGGAGGTTTTGAAGTGTTTAATTCTGAGGCCTAGCTTTTGCCTCTTTGTCAGTCTTTTAATATAATTTTTAACTAACATTTCATGCATGATCACCCATGTGTATTTTCATTTTAGTGCCAGAAGAATGAAGAACTACCTGGTGTTTATGACTTCTGTCAAAATATTTAGCTAACTATCCAGCTGCTAAAAACAGAATTATTTTTCCTAGAGGAGAAAATTGATGTGAATAATTTGAAGCAAATCAAACCTTAAAGTTTCCAGTTCCTCAGGCAGAATTATAGAGGCATAAACATTGCTTTCATGTTTTCCACATGCCCTTTGTAGATGAAACGGGTGGTTTGGTAGACTGATATTTGAAATCAACCAATTAGCTTTATTACAAGGACACAATTTCTTCTGAGTATATGTGATGATTTACTTAATTGGGGGTTTTTTTGTGTTATTCTTAACACCTTTTCTTATGCAGTGGTTAGTGTGTCTCCTAAACTGATAAGCAGACGGTATTATTTGGTAGTAACTTTATTTCCTACTTATCCTGTACACTTCTTCACTTTCTGTACTCAACACAATTTTGTCTTGAACAGGGATTTTTCCGTGTCACAATATTAACAGTAGTAACAAAATATTTTTAAGATATTTTTAAGAGTTTTGTATCTACTGTTTTAGTGGGTAGAGATCTGCCAGGTTTTGTTAGTCTTCATATATGCCTCACTGATTTTTTTTAATACTGTTTTGTATTAGCAGTAAAAGACAGGCTTTTAGAAACACTTGTACCAATTATCTCTGCTCATTAAATGTTCTGAGCAGAAAAACAATCTGTATAGATAAGAAGTCTCACTTTTGCTGAATTGTGACTGAAATGCAAAGTATCTGTTGCTCAGCCAGTCTGCAGCAATGGCAATGTTTACAATTTAGCGACTGCTCCCTTCTTAGAGTTAATAGAACAATAACTGCCCTTGGGGTGTCATCTGTTGCTACAGCTTTAGTGCCTCTAGAATGGATAGATCCATCAGTTAATCATTGCCAGGAGACAGAAATACACTATACTTTCTGAAACCTCCCAAAAGTAATTTAGTTTACTCTAGCACCCGATTTGTAAAGTGAGTTGCTTTGGAATGGAGATTGCAGAGGAGTCTGTATTGTATTCAGCTGTAATTAGAGACCCTTTCTTCCCCTTTTTACCCACTGAGGTTTTGATCTAGTAAGCTTCAGTGTAGTAACTGAAGTTTTTCCTGGTTGTTAACAGCATGGAAAGTTTCATTCACCCAAATACTCAGTTCTTTTTCCTGTTCTCTGTTCCAACCCATGTGTTAAATTACTTGCTTGTTTGGTGTCTTTATTATTATGTGAAACCTACTGTTAAATCTCAAAGGCAACTCTTGAAACAAGTAGACTCACAAGAAAAATGGATTTGAGTCACATACAGGGAATGTCTGTAGGAGTGGGCCAGCAGGATAATGAAAGAGTTAATGATGTTGGAATGTCCTGCTGCTCCCAGCTATTAAGAAAGTCTGTACTTCATTATTTCCTCACGCTTCATTTTTCCATTTCAAAAAAACCAGATGTCTGAGTGTTTCTACCCCTACAGACCCCAGACACTGTTTACTAAACAGAAACAAGCCTAGATTCTTGGAGCTAGGAACTCTTAAGAGCTATTCTCTGGTCATCTGTGTGCAACTGGTTTCACATGGGAAACACACTTACTAGGACTAAACTGTAAGTGAGGAGTTACAAAGGAAAATGAAGGAAAAAAGGGAAGCGTTTTCATTTGGGTTTTTAATTTTTTTTTTCTCCAGCATCTGAGGACAGAAATTAAAAATGTCAGTATAAGTCTTTGAAGAAGAGAAGTCCGTACATCTCAGCTTCTCATCCTTTTACTCGGCTTCCATCATTTTTAAGAGAAGTCCATAAATCATTTTCTGCAGTGTTGCTACGAGAGCATTCCTCCATGACTAAAAATACCTTGAATATTTGTATATGGCTTTAGTTTGGTTTTTTCTCCATTCTGTTTCTTTCTTCACATATGTGATAAACGTGTACATGTATGGTTTTCATCTCATATTTCTATATTCATGCTACTTCCATTTTCATTTTTACAAATTCCATAATATATTTCAGTGACTTTTAAATTCCAGATTGCTACTGGTAATTCATGAATCAACTGGGGAAAAAAAAAAAAAGTTTAAAACACATCAAATATTAATTGATTCTTCTGAAGGAGGACATATATTTCGCTGAAGTTCAGGATGCACCATTCTGTGTATCTAGTCTGACTTGTACTCTGTTCCACAGGACACAAATTCTTCATCGCACTTTTGATCTCTGTTCTGCTCTACAGCTTCTATCTTAGGAGCATTTTTCTGTAAACTCATTCAATTTTTCACTGTTTTTTGAACTGTGGTTGCCAGAGCTGGACACAGTACTTCTTGAATCATCTGCCCAGCCTCATATTCTTCTCAATGCCTGTATATTCCCTGTGTATATGCTGAATTCTTATTTACATCCTCTCACAACCCCTACAGAACTGAGCTGTGATCTGCTGATAGCTTTTTTGGGTTGTAGTTTCAAAGATAGACTTATCTTTAGAGGCTTGTCTACACAGGGTATTCGAAGAAGTGTAGCTTTACATTTACATCCTGTCCTTCTCGTGTTTTGTGGTCTGTTTCACTTCCACAAATGATGCAACCTATAGTTGTGTATCTTCCTCTGGAATCCAAATGACAGAATTAAATTTCTTAATAAGGAAATTTAAAATCAAGACTAAGGTAATATGGGAATTTACTAAAGATACCACTACTTCATGACATTTGACTACTGACTCAGATTATTTCTTTCAGTTTTTAATCGTTTGCCAAATTAAGTGCTTAGTTTCAAAAATGATACTGCCCTGTGGGCATAAGTAGAGCACCCTAGGAAAACACAAAGCTATTAGGTCAGAGTATTACCTTCAGCAGTTAAGCATCAACTGCACCAAAACCCAGTGAGGAGGGGTTTTACTTAATTTTACGGCAAGTGCTGGTCAGTAACGTTTAAATGCATACACTGAAAAATACTGTGACTTGATCCTGCTGTTAAAGGCTGATGTCACCCCTGCTTTCTTTCACCACCAAAGATTACCTAGGTCCTGCTTTACTGGTTGTTTCATCTCTGGCAGAATGAACTAATCCTGGTGTATATAATTTTTATCGTCATTGACATGATCATTTACCTTGGCTTTCAAATGTGGTTTTCAAGAATGGTAAGAACCTCCTGAAAATCAGGGCTAGTTATCCCTGGATATGGAGACTTGAAATAGGCACGGCTTGTTTTCCATTTGATACAATCAGGTGCAGTAGTAGATGTAATGGCACTGTTACAGCAGGTAGGTGTTATTTGCTCTTGGCACTACCAGTTGTATTTAATGGACTTTTGCTTCGTGCCAATCATGAGATCAGAGGACTCTCATAATGTTAATTGTTCTGTATCTTTGAAGAGTCCTGACTGGATGAAATATTACAGTATTTATGCTGAAGGCAGGATCACTAAGAAACCACATTTAGGCTGCTGTAATGAAGAAAATTTACTGGCTCTTAGGTTTGTGTCTGGATGCTGGCTTACAAAGTAGCCCTTGTACTACCTAAATATGTGCCATTTCTTGTTACCCTTTTCATCTAAATTGTGCTGTTAGCTCATCAAGGCAAGAAATGTGCTTTATTTGTTGTGTCAATCTCATCTTTCAATCTCATTGTCATAGCTAGACTAATTTCAGAGAGTTAATTAATGCAATTTAAAACTTGCAAAATCAGAGCATCTTCTCTTAATCTCAGTGAGTAAAAGGTATGGCAGTATAAGCAGTGTAAGCAGACTATTTATCCCAACCCACTGTCATCTGTATCCAGGATTATTGTGCCTTCATTGTTGCATAGGCTGCAACACTGTACTGGGTTTCAGCTCACGGTTCTTCAGATGCCTCTAAACTGTAAGCATAGTAATCCTGGTCATGATTCAGAGATAAGGAGAAAAAAATGGAGAATGGATTCCAAGTGCTTGGTTGAACTGTCCTTTAGTTTAGTGACTTGTTTGGTTTATAAGCTTTAATATTGGTTAAATTCATATTAGGGAGTCAAAACAAAATATTGAAAGACAGGTTGAAGTGATTGAGTCAGCACAGATGAACATGGCAACACTGGATTTATTTCTTTTCAGAATGTCTGTTTAACATAGATTACTTATTGTACTTGATACTGTTAATAAAGTGATCAGTAATATAAGGGATTTTCATGAGCAAAGAAGTAGTAAAATACACAATTATTCCTAAAAATGAGTGACAATAGGGTATTTGCAAATACTTTTATGCAGGTAAAATTTCAGCATTGATGGGTTTTTATAAAGAACCAATCATATGCTCTGCCTTCTAGAAATTATACTAATTTTGAAAATTTTGTTTGACAAGTCTCTTGACTTTAGTGTTTCTGACTGCATAAGCAGACCATTTGTGAGATTGGTCTTGATCATTGCGAGATAAGTTCTCTTCAAAAATACAATCAGAATTCCTGTATAAAATCTGAAGATATTAATGTGAATATTGTCTTGAAATTAGAACAGATACTGTTATTTCAAGTTACCGATAACACTAATATATTTTATGTGTAATCACTGGGTCCTATCTGGGAGTGTATACACCCTCTTTTCCATAATTCATATAGAATATTGATTGAAAAATTGTAACCTGTTGGTATATACCCTAATTTTATGAGTTGGGAAGAAGAAAAGGATCAGCTTCTAGCTTTGTTTTTTATATCGTACTGAGGAGTTAATAGTGTCTCTCAAAGCTGATAGGAATACAATTATGAATTTTTTTCTACACTGGACAAAAATGGGGGGGCGGGGGTAGTTTACCAATACTCTGTGTTCCCCCTGCTTTCTCCCGTGAGCAGTGCACACAATGAGAGTTTAGAATTAAAAAAAAACTGTGGCGAAACCATCTGTTTCCTGGAAGCAACATTTCTTTTACCTGCATACTGCACAATCCACTGAATACATGAAAACAAAATTTGACACAGATAATGGAAGCTTTCCCACAGGGCCTGATTTTGTAGGTTGATTCAAGGCTCTCCACCACCCACATTAAAACTGATGCCAAGTATTCCAGTTGTTCATAGAGCTGTTCTCCAGTCATTTATATTCCTCTAATTATGTCCAGGTGCAGGAAACTTGTCCAAAGCTTTTGCTTGCATAACTAGTTTAGATAATAATAAAATTATTTATTTTTTGATTTTGTGTGATTTACACCACAACAGTCTGTAGATGCATGGGATTATCTTTTTGCTTGGCTGGGGTTGGTCTAGTCTGAGCCACACAAAACTAATGCTGTCCACCAGGCAATGTAAAAACAAGGAAAGGACTAAATGGAAGTGTAATGTTAAAGACTCTTCAGCAGACAGTTTGTGCTAAATATTTCTAAATGTCTGTGGAAATCATTGACAGGGAAAACATACTCTCCTATAATTACAGCTTTCTCTCCCAGGGATCTCAAGCGTATGGTAAAACCAAGCCAGATTTCTTTGTCTGGAGAAGGAAATACATTATTTTTATTGTATTCTTTCAATTTCATAATGTTGTTTGGCTTCTAGAAGATATATTGATCCAGATGACTTTCCCTACTGCATAATAGATAATATAATAAGAAGGTGTATATTTTAGTTCAGACTATTTTGTAAAATTGAAACATAAAGAGACAGATCCCTGAATATCCTGATAATCTGAAAAGTTTCTTTCCTCTGTAGGAAAGAATATATATATATTACTGTTCCTACAGTAGTATATATGCATGTGGTGTAGCCAATGTGCATGTTGTGTTTCTCTGTGCTTCACCAGGGAGTAGACAACTTGTGTCTGCAATTCCTTTCTTAGATACACAAGAATCAAATGAGTGCTCAAACTTCATAACTGAACTTTAAAAACCTAATATACATCATAGCAATGAGCTGCTTCACTTCCTAAGATCTGTAGAAAATTTGGCCTCTGCCTCATGTTGTGGTATTCTCTTGTGGCTTTGAAGGGAATCTCGACTTTTTAGCATTACAAAAAAACCTTCAGCCACTGTAGGGTCTGTCTAATTTGTCACATTTTAAGGCCCATGGATAATTGCCAATCAGTAGACATCAGGTTCAAAAGTCAGACAGAATGTTCTTGTTCATCTGCCTCAAGGAGAACAACTGTGTTTTCCAGCTTCTGTTTATGACCCTTCAATGAAGGAAGATGCAGAGAACCTGTTTGTTCTCTTTTAAACTAGACAGTGAAAGATAAAATAAGTTTAAGGCAAATGCATCACACTTACATAGGGCAGACTCATTGCAGCTGTTCTGAAGTCATATGCCTTCAAGGTTTGTAACAGTGTCATGTTCCACTAGAGGTAAGAATTCTTGTGTGTAGGTGGTCAGCATATGTTAACTGTTAATGGACTGTAGTTATTAGCTAAGACAGAAATATTCACTGGGGTTTGTTTTGTTCTCTTGGTTTTTTTCCCCAGAAGTAGAAAAGACCAAATGCCAGCATGAACGAGAAGTAGCTCTTGGCAGTGGAGGTGCTTTCTTCCCAAGGGATGTGCGAGTTGGTCACTTCATTCCCCAGTGTGATGAGCATGGGAATTACCTACCCACTCAGTGCCATTCTACCAATGGACATTGTTGGTGTGTGGATAGGGATGGAAATGAGATTGATGGCACCAGAAGCGGTCTAGGAGTTCAACCACCATGTAAGTGGCTGAAGCAGATATTTCTTGTGGGTATCTCTACCCGAGTGCACTGTCTCCCAAATATGGGGCTTAGTCCTTCCCTGAGATACAGCACTGACTTGGAGCAGTGAAGATTTCTGCTGTCCCAGTGGCAGTATGTCTCACGCCCTTCAGTGACTCCAACACACACTTTTCCTTCAGCCAGGGCATCTGGACAGCTGTGGTAAGCTTCTGAATAAGGAGAATGTCTTCTAGTTTCTTCCTTGCCTTGAAACAGTGAGAAGCCCAGATAGTCTCTCCCTCTGGGAGCTGTAATAGCTGACTTGCCTCAGGAAATGAAGGATGTTCCTTCCTACATCTTCCTCACTTCAGCTGCAAAATAAGACAGATTTTTCTAAACATTTGAAGGAGAGAGCAATTACAGAGCCAAACATGAAAAGACCTATTATGTCAGTTGCTCCTTCTCTGTCAGACAAGGGGAAAATTTCAGAAGCTTTCTGCATCTGATTATAGTTATTAGTGTCTGCTTATAGGGCTGTTTCCTTCTAAGAAGTCTGACTGTAATTGTCTCTGCAAATAATAAAGAGCCTTGTTGTGCTGTACTAGCTAATTTTTTCCCCATCTGTTTCCTTCTCCGTTAACCAGGTCTGAGCACAGCTGCTCCTCCTGTTGTTATTGGGCCCTCTGTTCGACCAGATACGGTACCTCTGCCGCCAGGAACGCACTTGCTCTTTGCCCAAAGTGGTAAAATCGAACATGTTCCACTAGAAGGAAACAATATGAAGAAAAACGGTGCAAAAGCGCTCTTGCATATCCCAGTAAGTAACTTAGTATACTCAGTCCTTATTTTTTAGAAGATTCCTGACAAAAGTGAATGCCACTCTTTGTCTACACACATTGATAATTTAAGTTGAAAACTCAATTTTTACTCTTCATTAAAATGTCAGTATGCCATCAGTTTGTCACTGGAAATTCCTGACCTGACTAGTCAAAAATCTTAAACCTAACCTGTAGAAAAAATAATTATTTCCCTTTAGAGAATGGCTCACAATAGCTCGCAACACAAAATCTAATCTCACATGCCTCCAGCAGCTCTTAATATAAACTCGTCTCTATTCACACTTCTACTGACTTTCTGACTCTGGTATAAAATTTTATATCTACAATATAAAATCTACAGAGATTTTATAGAGATCTACAGAGATCTACAATAGCAGTATTCCGAGAGGCCATTTTTTCCATTCCTGGTCCCTCAAAGTTTTTTCCTAGATCTTAATCTATTCCTGTTTTTTTTCAGTCAGTTGTCTGCATTTCTTGGCTACACATATATTTTTCTTTCTTTTTTTTTTTGCTTCCTTCCCCGTGTGTAGGCCCGGTGGGTGGTAGATCTTTTTCCCATGCTTCTTACTACCGTCTTGAGGATCTTTTTCCCTAGAAAATGAATCTCTGGTGCTGAGAACCTCTCTTTTCCACCACCTGTGTTACATGCCAGCCCTTTTCACTGGCAGTTTCATCACATTCATTTGTTTTGCCTGAGGCCTAGGGTTTCTGTTTTCATTCCAGTGTTACTGTATTTATAATAGATGGCAATATCAAGTAGCGTGCTGACCTCTTTTTTTTTTAATATGTATTATACTGAGTATTTAGTAAATCAAATACTGGCTAAATTACACAGATTCACTTCAGTAAATAGTACCATAAATTGCTGTGATGTAAGGGCAAAATCAAGGTTTTGTCCCTTATGTAAAGTGCTGCTGCAATAATGTAAAAAAAGTAAAATGCGGTGTAAAAAATGGTGTAATAAGACTGAAAGAGACATTATTCTGAATACTTGTCACCTAGTCTCATTATTTACTTGATCTAGCTTCAATTAATTAATTAAAAGTATCTTCAGGAAAGAACTTCCAAGAGATAAGGTGCAATTTTTCCTTGAAACTTTCAATTAAAATGAAACTTTCAGTCTCTGCTAACAGTGTTAGCTTTGTGTTGTCTGTGTTGTATATTTGCAAAGTGACACTAGAGGTGTTTAAATTGTTTTGCAACCTACAGAACTAATGTACACTGATGAATAAGTCCATCTGTTTTAATTCACAGGTTTGGAACACCTTTCTAAGAAGTTGTGTTGCAAAAGCAGCAACAGTGATAAACTTGGGAATCCATGTACACCAATTGCTTTACCCTGAAAATCTTGTTGATTTGCCTGGAGGAGGGAGTTTGAACTCTAAACTCAAACTCCAGTCCTATCTTCTTTCTGCCTGAAAAATTGCATATAAATGTTTCTTGTTGCTGAGAATATTCTTTCCACCAGAGTGATTTATGTAGCACTTGTTTAAGCTAACTTTTCTTTTAAAACCTTACTTTGCTGGAACTTGAGTCAAATGGTGCTACATAGGAAGTGCAGCCATAATGCATGACTTGGATGTCAGTGCAAGTCAGATTTGATAGAAGTCATTATTCCCCCTTAAAGGGAAAGAATGACAGGAAAAAAGCACATGAAGGGGTAACACAGTAAGATGAAGTCGTAGAAGTCAGACAAACTATTCAGTACTAGTACCTCCAATGCTTCTTTGAAATAATGGTGAATGATGTCTGCTAGTTAAAAGGGACTTTTAACTAAAAGTATTTTTCTAAGATATTTGACAATGACTGTCACTCAATGATCTCCTCAGCCTCTCTTCCCCATTTCCCACCTTTCCTCAAGAATTTTGTTTTTTTCAGGCTTGAGACTTAAAACCATAAATTAGTGCTGCTGATGAATAATTGTTCTTTATCCCAAGCTGATCTAACTTGCTTGTTGTCCAACAGGACAAAGTCGTTATTGGAGTTGCTTATGACTGTGTGGACAAGATGGTTTATTGGACAGACATCAGTGGCCCTTCGATCAGCAGGGCCAGCCTGCATGGCGGGGAGCCAACAACCATAATCAAAACAGGTAACAGCACAAAATTCTTTCTCTTGCTACTCCCTAGGATTGGTATTAGACTTGAATTTAGTAATATGTACTTCCTAGGTGTTGCCTGAGCTGACTAAGAGTTGTGTTTATATATTAACATGGAATACCATCAGAGGGTGTCTTTGATTTTTGTTCTGGCAAGTAAGGTAGGTGCTGGATAGCTGAGAATTTGTTATATGTTGCTGCCTGTTCCGAGCTTCCCTTCCCCCTCCCCAAGACAAGCCAGGACTTGCCTCTGCCATATGCTCTGAACGCCTTTGTTCCAAGCGCGGGCAAAACCAAATGTAACTCAAACTCTTTAGCAGTGTCTGATTGGCCGGTCACCCCGGGTCCGCCCCCAGTCCGCCCCTTTACCCTTCTCCAAATAAAAGAAGGACCCAAGAGGGGACCTGCCCTCTTTGGCTTTGCAATCCTCCTGTGAACGTCTGTAAGTCTGTCTCTGTTTGAAAGCTTCTAATTGCAGGAATTAGGCAAACCGAAGGCTATATTTCTCCCTCTTTGCTTCTGCTGGTGGTATCAGCTTTGCAGCTACCATTTGCCACTTTCAGAGCTACTGAAATGCCAGATTGCCCGTGCTACCTCTCTAGGCTGCCCGAGGCTTTCTAAGGCATTGAACTACAAGCCTAGCCGGTAAAAAGCTGTGAGTATTCCACAGTTATATGCAGTATTTTTTTCTCCTAATCTCTGCCTGTCAGCTGCCTGCTTTACTGAGAAAGGACTGGTGAGCATGGAGGTTGGAGAGAACTCCTGCTCTCTCTTCCTTGGCTTGGGGATCAAACAGCTGAGAAGTTGTTAGAAACCATTTCAGCTGTGACTTTTCCATGACTTCCACTCAAGTTGTAACATGGAAAGTAAAGCCACCTTGTTTGGTTTTTACCCTTTGTAGTTGTTCAAGGATTTGAGAATTAGACTAGAGTGTATTGTGGAGTTAGTGCTTATACCATTTATATCTTGTTCTTACACTCTTTCCTTCAAGACTGCTGATCACTGCAGTCCATGTTCATTTTCATTAGAAGGGTTAAGTGCAAGCCCATGCATCTTGGATATTAAAACCTTTTATTGAGTGGAAAGGGCTAAGGGGAAGACAAGTTTAGAGAACAAAGTGAATGGTTGGGGGAGGTGTCATTAAAAAAAAACAACAGCAAAAATAGCTGGAGGCACAAGTTGCTTGTGCCCTCAGGATCCTAGAACACCGTTGAAGTCAAGATACTGGAAGAGATCACCTTTGCCTTGAATCCTTTGCATCCATTGTTAAAAAACTTATTAAATTACTTTAGAAAAATGATCAGCCAGTTATAAAACTCTACAATAACTTTGGTTTAGTTTTCTTTGGGTGTGTAGAGAATCACTGCCTGGATTTTGTGGTTAGGAATAGTCAGTTTGTGGATATTCCATTCAGGCTCTTAGGGACAGCAGATAGATGGGGGTGACTTAGATCCTACCATTGTCCTAGGAAGGAAAAAGGGACAGCTTAAGGCCATCCCTAACCATTCCAGCAATTATGGAGCTTCATATTTCTGTACCACTTGATGGCTGAGGTATTTTTTAAGGCTTCTTTTTTCATCCCAAAATATTTAATGTGAAAGGGACTCTAACCTGTAGTGCAAGCACGTGCCTGTGCAACTTAGAAACTCTGCAGGGAAAAGATTTTTGCTTTGCACTATTAGTGAATTTTTTCAGAATCTGCACTTTTAAAAATGGGGGAAATTACTATTGCTAAAAACTTTATATGGATATAAATCTGTCTAATGAGAGTGTGTAGGCATTAAAATTCTTGCAACGTATCAAATGTTGGAAAATTTTTTGTGAAGGCTTTCAGCTAACTTTGATTATTTAAGATAATTCAAGATGCTTCAATGCCACATGGAAGCCTTATGGGTTTTATCTGCTATGAAAAACATTGTATATATGAAGATATCTCATTAATTCTGTTCTGTTGTTTGCATAGGATGTGAATGCTTTTCCTGAAGAGACTGGGAGAGATGTTGCACTTCATTTTTTGTAGGTTAATGAGCATTTCAATAAGGATTCAGACCAAAATAATATTGAATATTCAGCATTCAAATGGATATCTGCTAGGCATGCCAAAATTGAAACTTTAAAATTTCATGAAATAAGAAAATATCTCCCCGTCAGAAGACTCATGTTTTGTTTTGATCTTTGCCTTCTTCTTCCTGTGAGCTCCAGCTGCTTTCTTCAGTTCATGTGTATTTTTGTGGAATGTACTGCATTTTTGGTTGAGTTTTTTTAAAGCTCTTGTGATCCAAGTTGTGCTGCATTGCAGAAACGTTGTTTAGTTATGGAGTCCCATCCAGTTCTCCTTTATCCCTGCAGCTGTATAGGCTGTGGAGGCTTTCTTGGCTCTGCAGCTGTGGCAGCAGGTTAGGAAGGAGAGCTTTCCTCTGTTGTACTTGCTTAAAGTCCTATCAGCTGTGCATGGCTGTACAAATCTGCCCTCAGGGACAGAGCCTGTGACTGTATCGGGCCTGATGACAATACAGCAGAAACATATTTGTGCCTCTGGAAAGATGGGTGATTAATGAAGCCTTTAAACATTCCCTTACCCCTCCCTTCATGTGGAACAGTGTTTTCTGGCTCATTATCAACCACACAGAAGGGACATTTGCTTTAGACTTCTATAAATCTCCTAACATAGCAGACATAAGGTAATTGAAACAAGGAAACTGGTCAGGGAGCAGGGGCTCCTGGGAATCAGTGTCAGCCAATCTTTTGCCTGCTACTGTCTTCTGTTTCCTAAAAGAGTCTGGGAGCTCCTCCATTACCATTTAGTCAGTAATCTTCTGATGCCAGAGACTGGGGACTGTTGCCACCACCATCTCAAAATGAGGCCACCCTCAGCAGACTCTGCCATCAGCAAGAGTAGAAACACTTGAAGATCTCAACTATATGTGAGGTGGTTTCTTGCAGACAACAGGTTTAGCTCTACAGAGGCACTTAGAGAAATAAAGCTGGTAATGTGAAGTCAGTATAACTGAGTCAAAGTGGGCCCAAGAGCCCTCAGGAGGAGTAAAGAAATGCCTGATTAACATTTACTTTCTTGGCCAGCGCCCCTCCCCTCTGGGCATGAGCTGTGAGTCAGAAACAATGAGATACATCTTGTTTGTTCCTTTCCACCTCTTCAGCAATTAATATAAATCTAAAATGTCATGTGTGGAGATTAACTGGTAAATGTAATCCACTTGAGTGGAAGAGCAGAGGATGCTTACACTATTGTGCAACTCTTATTCACAGCAACATCACAGTAGCAAATTCTAGAGAGTCCTACCCAATGTTCTGGGCCAAATGCCTTTTCTCCAGAAAGGTTGCTTGTGTCACATACTGTTTGTTTAATGGCTGTCAGTGAATAAACTTAAGAATTAAAAGAAGGCTGACAGGCCACATTCCATCAGTGTGTGGATCAGCATTTGAAAGGTGCTTTTTTTCAACAGCTGGCTGGTATAAAGGGTCACTTCACCTCTTTCATGGAGTGACCATGTACAATTCTTTCCTTTTCTTTTGGAGCTGAAATTGAGCAGAATTTGATTTTTTTTTTTTTTTTACTTGTCTTTGGCTTCCTTACATTCCATGGCCTGCCTGCTCTTTTTCAATGGAACCTTGAAAAAAACAGAGCAGATTCTCATAGTGGCTGAATTAGACTTTATAAATTTTTTCTGCATCCTGCATCCAAGTTAGAAATTACTAATGCTGAAACACTAAGGTCATTATCTGCTATTTCCTGTTGCTTTTGGAACAACTAACTGTCCAAGAAAAACTGTGAGCATACAGTACTAAAATGTGTTCCAAGAAGAATTGCTCTGCAAAAACAAAGAACTAGATCTAGATTGTCATCAGTTAATGTCATTGTCTCTAGTGTTTAGAGTTTGATTTTGTTTAATTGCTGCATCAGGTAAACTTAGCATAAATTCAGTTTTCAGAGGGGTGCCATGTATGCCAGTACTAAAGAGGGAGAAATATTAAGGGTTATAAAATCCATTTTATGGCCTTCTAAGGAGGGTAGAGTAAGATTCTGACACTATCTGCTGTTCATTTCTCTGTTATCAGCTCTTTCTATGTCTGCCCCTTCGAGTAGAGTTTCTGTGTGTGGCAAGTTTGTTCCGTATGGAACTTTTCATTCTATGTCTTTGTGAGAGTTTTGTGTATTTAAACTTTGAGGTAAAATGCATGTTCCTCTTCCAAGTGGTATAAAGTAGCTTTTGTTGAACCTCAGCCAGAATAGTGAAGAAAACTTATCTTAGTTAAAGGTTACCCTTATGAGGTTGATACAGTGTATTGGGAATAAATATAGTGCCTAGGAATGTTTTTCTCTGTTCTCCTGCAGACTTGGGAAGCCCTGAAGGGATAGCTGTAGATCACCTAGGTCGCAACATCTTCTGGACTGACTCGCAGCTGGATAGAATAGAAGTGGCCAGGCTGGATGGGCGCCAGCGTCGCATCCTTTTTGACACTGGTTTGGTGAACCCCAGAGCAATTGTCGTGGATCCTGTGAGAGGGTATGGATTTGTTGGCAAGAGATATGTGCAAAGCTCGATTTTATTTATTTGATTATTTAACAGACTGAGGAGAGACCTGTGCTCCATGCAGAACCCCTCTGAGGGACTTCCATCTTACAGTAAATCGTGTGCATGTTAAGGAGTAAACAACAAAGGTGCCATTGAGGGGCCATGCAAATTCTCAGGCACAGAATGTACATCCAAGGAAAAAAAAACCCACCACTAAAAAATGGCTATTAATAGTAAAACATCAGAGAGTTAATGGCTCTCTCTGGGGATCTCCCCTGAGGATAAACTACTCTGATTCCATTGTGTGTTGCTTATTTGGTACACCAAACAGAAAAATATTGTTTTGAATGGATCTCAAATGTATGCCAAATGCTCTTGCTTTAGCTTGAGCAGACATGATGGGAGGGGAGATGCAGAACTCAAAATGTAGATGTACATTTTGAATGGCTCTCAGAACTGTTGCAATATAGGTCTTTTTGGCTGGCATCCTGATCATAAGCTAAACAATGCAGAGAAAGCATTTCTTCTCATGTCTGTGCTAGCTCCTATTGTTTTAAATGGAAGTATATTTGTTACATTTTTACTACACTTTTTTGACTTCTGTATTGAAGTGTAATATGGCCCTTCTTTTTTATTTAAATGACTTAGTGGCTGTGTGTTACTTTTGTGTTCTTAGCATTTTCTTAATTACAACAATCTTTTGAGATTAGTCCCTGTCTTAACTCTTGCCTTTTTCTTCTTCCTAAGAAATTTGTACTGGACCGACTGGAACAGAGAAGCTCCTAAAATTGAAACTTCATACATGGATGGCACAAACAGAAGAATTCTTGTTAAAGATGATCTTGGGTTACCAAATGGACTGACATTTGATCCTTATTCCTCAATGCTGTGCTGGGTAGATGCAGGTAAAGAGGGGCTAAAATGTTTCTTCATAACAGTAGTAGTGTAAGCATGTCCAGTCCTGAAATTATGCACAACCATAGCTTTTGGCTTCGATGATTTATTCATTGCTATTCACATGTGACTGTGTGCAAGCTGAAGGATTTCAGTTCTGATCACAAAACTTTCGAGGAATGCAACAGATCTATGTCTGCATGTCTTGTATGTGGCTATTTTTTAGGTAGTGCTTAGGGCTTTGTAGAAGTTGTTCATTTAAGACTAGGGGAAAACCACAGATTTATCTAACCTGCCTTACAGAATGCTATCCTGGCACTATCGTTCTAAGGCCTGAGGCAAAATCTGGCTTATATTTGACTGAAGCAAGTCTTGAAAAAGCAATGCACCCAAAAGATAAAGAGATGAAAGTTCTGCCACAAGCCCATTGTTAGTTTTGTGACAGTGTCTTGCCAGTGGGTGGAGGGGGAAGTGTACTTTTAATTCTCACGTAACTTTTATCTTTTTTGGCATCTTGCTGTCTTTCACCCTATAGACTCGCAGAGATGTCTTCCTGTGGAGGTGCTTTTACACTTCAAGTCACCTTTCAAGTTTTGGATAAACTAAAATGGTCAAGCTCCCTTTTTCACTGTAAAACAATTTCTCCGGCTTTCAAATGTATCTCCTTCTGCTATCCCTAGTTACTTTAACTCTCTTCCTTTCTTGTTCTCACATTTGCATCTTCTCCTTTTTTGTCTAATTCTGAAACCCATTACTTAGGAGAAACCTACAGGTGTTTACATTTGTTAGCAGTCTTCCCAGCCTGCAGTAGTTTTGCCAGACCTTTTTGCACCCTATCTGCATTTATGAGTTGGATGTTCTTCCTGCAGCGTCACCTTCATGGCCCAACCTAGCAAACATTTTGGGAACATGCTCACCAAGCAAACTTTGAAAAAATCCCCTCCAGGGGAGGTGGAACTAGTTAAAGGCTGCAGTGTCCCTCCAGAATGGAGGAGGCCTTCTGTCAGCTTCCGCAGCAACCTGGGGATGCTGGTATCCGTAGCAGGAATCTCAGCTTGTGAGCACTGGTCATGGTTGCATGGGACATCTGTGTTTCTTTAACTTCAGTGGTGTGCTGAGTAGCACTAGCACCGGAGTACTTATCCATTCAATTTTTGGCACATGCATACATGTGACATGGAGGAAGGCTTTGATTAAACAGCACACTGAAAGATTTCCAGAACTTTCTACCCTGTTCATGCTTGTATACTTGTGCTTGTCTTTCATCCCTGATGAGAGCTCTCTTGTTCTGATTCAAAGGCTTAATTGTTTCACTACATCCAGGTACCAAGAGGCTGGAATGCATGAACACTAATCAGCTTGGTCGACGAAAGATTGTTGAAGGGATTCAGTATCCTTTTGGTGTTACAAGTTATGGGAAGAATTTATACTATACAGACTGGAGAAGGTATATTATCTGCTAAAGAAATTGTGGAGTACTTCACTCTTTTTTTTTCCCCTGGTAGAAACCAAAGTATATACTGCATTTCTCATGCCTGACCTCTCACACATTCCTGTTTTGTTGCTTTCCTGGCAATAGCTGATGCAGGGTGGAGTGGATATGTAGAGTTGACCTATTGGTGCTGCCAGTTAACTGAGTTTTCATTTTTTAGCACAGTGATTTGTCCTTGAAGAAAATGCTTTTAGCACTGAACATTTTTGGGGAAGGAGTGGGCAGTAACTTGTTTCTCTTACAGCTGCTGTATTGTAGAGAGCAGACATTCATCATTCTTGGCTCTCTGTGTCCTATATTATATGAATGCTCAATCAAAAGTGGGGGAAAAAAAAGTGTTCACTATATTGATGAGACTTTCTTTACTGCAAATTCTCTAAAACCTTGCCATACGAACAAGACTTTGAGGTTTACTTTAACTTCAGGGAAAAAACCCAGTCCCTGCATTTTAAAATAAGTATTGTTCCTTGATGTAAGTGGTTGCGTGGGCTCTGTCAGCAAACTCTTACCCAAATGCCTCTAGCAATTGCAGCAGGAGTAGCTATTACTGTGTGTGAGGATTTCCAAGTTAGAAACTAGCAAGTGGGAAGTGGTATTCTAGAACAGGGTTGGGGAACAGCGTGCTACAGGCCTGTCACTTGACTGCCCTTTTATACTTTGGAAGGAAGGATTGCTTATGACTAGCTGTATTCCTTCTGGAGATCAGGCTCCACCTGAAACACATCATTGTCCATAATTGTTATGCTTAATAGCTGCAATGTCAGCTATACCACATTACTTGTTAGAGGGGCTGAATGTGAAAAATGTGCCAAAACTACTAACACATGCATCCCTCCTGTACAGGGACATTGTCCTGCACTGGAAGTATCTTCAAAATTATTAAGGTGTCTCCCTGATAAATTTCTTAGCTTCCTAGAGTGAAGGTCGTAACATACTAGGTTTGCCCAGGAAAGGTGATGTCTTGGAGGATTTTACTTCTGGTATCTCTTCCTAATTGTAAAAAAGAAGCAACTTCAGATTTTCTCTGCTTTTGGTTTTGTTTGGTTTTTTGACTGGTTGGTTGGTTTTTTTGTTGGGTTTTTTTGGAGTTTTTTGTTGTGCTGTTTCGTTTTCTCCAGTACTTTCACCTTCATCTCACTTCTGTATATTTTCTTCTGCATATGGCAGGGATGCTATTGTAGCAGTGGATCGCACAATTTCGTTAGAAAATGATAACTTCCAGCCTCACAAGCGCTCACGACTCTATGGAATCACCACAGCCTTTGCTCAGTGCCCAGGAGGTAATCCAGATGATTCTCAAGTTTTTACAACTGTGTAACACCTTACTGTCCAAATGAACTTTGTAGCACCTCCCATTTATAAGCTGCCAGCTGGTTTAGATAGTGAAGAACTGGTTAGTGCTTAGATTTCTGTTTAGTAAGAAATTAAAAGCTGCCTAAATTCTTTTTCATGAAAGCAGTTGTAGTTGCCACATGAAACCAGAATTGGAGGGGGAGAAGGGACCGTTTCTGTCCTTTGTGAAAGCACACGTGTATGATTAGGACGAGCATCTGACCTGTCAAAAATGCTAATATATCGTCTTCTAAATGGAATGCTGTATTTATGGCTAGGGCCTTATTCACTTATTAAGTTTAAACTACAGAAATACTACGGTCTTCCAGATGTCCTTAATGAGATCCAGTGTTTTTCAAAATGGAATGTTCAGAAAACAGCAGGTGGTAGAGTGGCTGGACTGAGCTGGCCATTCTGCTCTGCTGAATGTTAAGTTTTTCAGATACGCTATTGAAAAGAGGAGAGAGAAAGCTGATACCCTTGAAATACAATTCAGTTTTTTGAAGCAGTATCATTGTGCAGTTGTGTTGTTCTTAGCAAATCACAGGAGAAGCATTTTCTGTTTTTTATTACAACATGGCTAGAATTATAGGAGTTGTGCTATTTTTACTTTAGGACTAAAAAACCTCCTTAGGATAGTTTCTCTTCAAATTACTTAATATATGTAATAAAAACCAATTTAGTGGAAGTTTTGTCTCAGAGTTTGAAAATACATACAAAAGTCATAATTAAGAAATCAGTTATGTTGTTATTACTAGTTGATTCACATATCCATTTTGGTAGGCAGTGTAAAATTAAACAACATTGTGTGCTCTGAGTAGATGCTTATACCTATAATATTCAGAACCTTGGTGTCATTTCTTTCTTGTCATATGTCTATTTCAAGTGGTTTTCTGGGTGGATGCCTTTCCTCTCTGAACCCCTGCTTTTGGCACTGACTTCTCTTTCATTTTACTCTTTAATGTTAACATTTCTCCAACCACCTGATTTATTTTTTTTTGTTTTCGTGGATCATTCCTCTGTTTTTGTATGGTTGGTATCTGAGGATGATGTTCTGTAGCATTTCGGACTTTGTCCCCACATGTTGCACTTCTCTATTTACTCACTCACTGTCTCTTCATTCTAATATCTGTGACCATGTGGCCAGTTTACAAAGGGTATTTCAGGAACAGCCCAGTTGATTCATGTTGCCTCTTTCATTCTGTCCTGATATCTTAATCTTTCTTTGATGTGAATGTCAAGTTGACACAAGGGATATGGTGACTCTTATCTCCCCAAAGCATAGTTTTCTTTTACTCCTAATCTCATTATGGCTTGTTTCCCTAGTGTAGCCATAAATCTTAACATCTCTTGTATGTGTCTGTTTCAGATTTTATTGTGGGTTTGCATTTATTTTTCTCTAAGGTTTTGCATCTCTGTTTTTTTCCAGGACATAACTACTGTACAGTGAATAATGGTGGTTGTACTCACCTCTGCTTGGCTACCCCAGGAGGCCGTACTTGCCGCTGCCCTGACAACACGGTTGGAGTAGATTGTATAGAAAGAAACTGAACATTAAAATAAGCTTTAGAGCAGCAGACACCTTTTGGAAATGTGCTGTAAACAACTCACTCCTATCAATGCAATCAGGCCCTAAAGATAAGTGCTCCATGCTGCTGACAGCAAGCCACAACGCACATATGCAGACACACACACACACACACACACACACACACACACACACACACACACACAGAGGCAGAGGCTGTTTTGTAGCAGTTAAGCAAGACAGGTTGGGTCCAGCTTCATGTTATTCCTTGTAATATTATCTCTTTGCTTTTAAAGGTAAATGTGGAGGCCTTAGTTGCATCTGCCCAGGCGAAGGAGGATGTGTCTCTTGGCAAAACTGTAGTAACAAACACAGAACAGAGTAAAGAGAGTGGAACTACTCAAATCCTGATACTGAGTTGTACCTTGGAGTATGCAGCTATCTGCAGTTCTGCAGTTATCTGCCGAAGTGGTGTGCTTAGCCCCCCTGAAAAAATCAGGGGGTCCAAAGGATGAACAGATGAGGGGGAATACCCAATAATAACACATATTTAATGCCCAGCCACATCCTTCTCACTACCAGTCCTTTCACTTCAAAAACTTAATCTCAGCTTTTGACTTTTGTATTACGGAAGTACTTTATCCATGTGTTGTAAGGATTATCATTCTCACCCTGGCTCATGTGATCCTTTCCTACAGCACATAATTTGTTATAGATAATCAACACTACTTAGTGGTTATATTTGAAGCTTTTGTTAGGTTTTAAGAGATTTTTTTCTCTTCTGTTTGAGGTGGATTCCTGAGTAGTTCCCTAAAATTCACTAAAAAAATTTAGATATTTTGAACAATTGCTGATAGTTCATCAAGGAATGGATGTTGATTCATTGGGAGACAAGTGGTTTTAAAGAGATAGACAGTCACATTTGTTTTCTGAGAGGTTTTAAAATAGTATTTCTACATTTGATTCTATAAGCCTCAAAGTGGTCACTGAACTCTCTCTTAGCAACCCTTCTTCTTTAGCAAAACATGCCATGCCTTTTTGTAGACCATAAGATACCATGGCAGTTAAAAATCTGATTTTCAGAAAGCTCACCTCTGGTTTGGTGCTTAAAAGAATAAAAGATAGTGATGCCCCATTTATGTGCCGGTGTTCAGAAAATCAAAGCAAAGTTGATATTTTCATCATCACCAGTAAGTTTGGAGAGGGAAAATCTAAATGCATACTCATGTGTCAAATTAGCAGTACAAATCTGGGAGTGAAGTTTGATTTCCCCACTGTGTGTTGGGAAAGAAGCTTGCCTGCAAACCAACCTGTAGCAGAGAAAACAGGGCTTGTGAGGCTCCTGCCAAAGCACATTTCACTGTGTCATGATCAGAGCAGTAAGCTACATCCCCATTTCCTCACTCCCTTTTCAGACACAACAGTGACAGTTTAAAACAGAGCCAGTTCTGAGTCTTAACTGTGTGACATCCTCCTCTTTAATTGTATATTTATCATAAAATAACAAAACATATAAACATTTTAAAGATCTTTTTGTATAACTTTTTATAACTTTTAATTCATTCTATTCATACACTTAATCAGGTATGTCTTACTGTAAATATCAAAAATTTGTTGAAAGGAAGGTGCTTGATAACTCTTTCTCCAGAAGTATTCACATATCTGGTGAAATATTAAAGTTTACACTCTGTACAGATATCTACAGTACAGTCAATAAAAATGGTTGGTTTTTATTTTCTATAAAAAAGAATGTCATGCCTGCAGAAGGAAGTGAAATGTGGTGTCTCAAATATGTTTTTGTTGAGTTCTGGGTTTTAGCTAACTCTCATGTCTAGTGATGGTACTTCTCTTCAACGATGCAGAATCATAGGGGAAAAACTGCTGTTGGGCCTTTTGTATTCTGGAGACAGTAGGATCCTTCAAAACAAATACATGAGAGTGCTTGAAGAACACAGAGCTTTCTCTGTTTCGATGCAATCTTTTTGCTGGTTGTAAATTCTTGTTTAGCTTTGTCAAGTAAGCATAATTCAGTTATCCCATACTTCAGACTCCTACCTTAGTGAAAATGTAGGACAAGGACAAAATTTAAAGGGGGTAGAATTTATCCTTATGCTCAAAAATGCCCTGGTACTGGGTTTCTGGGTGACAGGGTGCTTTGCAAGGAGAGAACTACTGGGATCTAAAGGGTGGCATTTGGAGTTACAGCAGGAGATTGAGGGTGATCTGTGCTGGGGACTGCACATGGAACTGGACTGTATGCACAGATCTACACAATGTTCCTCTTCATGCGTTATGATGGTTATTAATTTACTAAACACTAGTCAGCTAATTGCATGCAAATCAATGAGCAATGACAAAGATGTCAAGGAAAGTACACCTCAGCAGATCTTCTAGTGTTGATGTGTGAACTTCTGAGCAGTCTGTAGCAGAAAGAGAGAAACAATATTACTGTGGACTGAGTTTTTAGACTGAGTAACTCAGGTATCGTATCTGGGAGTAGGTAGCACTAAACGAGGGGAAGCTTCAGCAAATCCATGTCAGTGGTGTAGATGTGGCAGTTTGCACTTCAAAGTTTGCACAACTTCAGCATTCCAGTCCCTAAAAATGAGGAACTTTTAAAAAGCTCTAGCATCATGTTTTGTTTTTCTTCTAATGCTTGTTGCTAACTTCAACTGTTGTAGCTCAATGCCAATGTGCAGCAAGAGCAAAGCTGTTCCCTCAGGGAAGGGAGGCCAGCAGAAGCCATGGCTTTTCCAGCAATGGACCAAATGAGGCAGACAGTGCCATGAGGTAGCTGGGTTCAGCCCAGGAACCAGACCACCAAGCAAGTCTGTAGTGAAAAGAGTAGGTTTGAAGTCAAGCTGGGAAACTGAGTCAGGATCATAGATCATAATCAGGTTTGGACATAGTGACCAGGATCGGTGATTGCCAGCCAAGTGCACAGTGGTGAGGCAGGCCTACAGCCACATTGGGAAGTTGGCCAGGACCTGAATCAATGGGATGCCTGGCTGTGGCACAGCTCAGGCAAGGACCAGGGTGAGAGCCCCAGCTTTAAATCAGCCTGTAACAGCAAAGAAAAAGGGTTGCCTTCACTGAGAACCCGCAACAGACCTGTTTGAGGATAAGCCTCTGCTGAAGTGCCTTCAAGTTTTCTTCATGCCTTCTGTTAACTGGCTGGCCTTGAACAGCCAGCTAAGCTGCTAGTGCTTGGGTGGTCTCTTGGTGCTGGCACTCCAGAGTTCTTTACTCCTATATATGTTTGCTTTGTCATTGGATCTTGCTAGATCTTTGGCCTTTTAAAATGATCAGAGGTGTTGAGTTCCTTATTTTAATCACAGTCAGACCGGGAATCTCAACCTTTGATGAGATTTTAGCATTAGCCATTTGAGGATATTCTTCCTGTGTCTATCATGTTTTTCCAGTTCAAAGTTCACAAGTATTTTAAATGCTGAAAATGTGAATTTTCAGTTTCCTTCTTCCAATCCAAGAGAGTTAATGGTATCTTTCTTTAAGACAGGGTTTTCTGCTGCTGACCTGGGTCTAATTCACCTACTCTGTCCTTTTTCTGACTGTTGCTTGTTTGACTGTTCTAGCCTTGCTTCAGGAGCAAGTAAATTTCAGATATACTTTTACATTATGTTTAAGGTTAAAGAGATAATGAAAATTATTATGTGTTTTATTTAATTATTACTATTAATTTTTTATTATTATAATAGGCTGGGACTGGTGGTCATATCAGTCTCTGGTGGAAGAAAAGATTCTATGTAATTGCAGTGCATAGTTTTCTTGCTACAAAAATCTGTAGATTCCCAGGTTTTCCAGGAAAGAAGAACAATTGCGTTAGTGTTTAAACAAAAGACAAAGTACTTCTTTGAGCTATTCCAGAGGTAAGTTTAAACTTTTCTTAAATGCTTCCATTCAGATCTTCCAGCACACACAAAAATACTTAATGATAAGATTACTAATGATATTTACCAATGTTGTTGTAAGTAGCAAAAAAGTGAAACTACTGAAAGTAGTAGAGGCTTCTTCATGACTTAATGGGATGGTTTGGCTACCTTTCCACCTGAAGGGTGTTTGAAAACCGCAACTTTACTCGCTTTTTAACTTGCAAATAACCTTCCTCACAGTGAAAATCCAATGTGGCTTTCTGAAGCTCAGCATCCTGGCCAGTGTGTTGTTCCAGGCTGACAAACTGCTTACTCTTCAGTTATCCACTTGCACAGTTTTGTCACAACATATTAGATTTTTAACTTGCTGGCATATGATTAAGAATGACAGATGATTACTAGAGGATAATGACCACTCCATGGCAGTGTCACAATGCGTCAGTTTAACCTATGGTTAAATGCAAACTGGGGGTTTTTGTCTAGTACTTCACAATGTATTCCTTGGAGAATTTGCTGGGGAATAAAAAAAAAAACAAACCAGGATGTGAAACACGTATGGCTATAGGGAATACAGTTGTGAGAAGCCCCCTGCTTGGCCTGTCTGTAAGAATGAAATATTACCTCCAGAACCTGAGTCACCATCTGGGGATCTGGCAGGAGATTGTTCATGAACTGATTGAATCACTTTCTTGTTTAAATTCTACTCTAACTGAAGTCTGTCCTTTATCTTATAAATAAGTTTAGGACAGCACGGCAATAAAACAGGTGAAAGGTCAGTATATTGCATCCTACAAATGTACATATTGATGAGTCTGGAGCTTTGCTTGACAAACAAAAGGCTTGGCTGGCAGTGGAATGCAGTGAACGACCTTCCCTGCTGCTTTGTGGCAAAGCAGATGGGACTGCAGTAACTTAATGGGGTTTTTGTCCAGAAGGATTCTGGAGCTGATGAATGGGGACAAACTGCCATTCCTACAAATAACCAGGATGCTGTATTTCAGCTTTTGGCTTCTTAGTCTTCAGTATTCACCAGAATTCATTTGGTTTGTGGTGGTGTTGCTCGCTCCAAGCAGGCAGTGTTTCCTACTCAATTAGTGTCTGGAACACACAGGAAGCACACAGAGGAGCTGTGTAGTGCAGGGCCTTCGACGTGAGGAAAATGGTCTGCTGTGCAGATGTTAGTGGGCCATGGCACATGGTGCCTCTGGATCTGAGCCAGTAACTTGCACAGCAGCACTGGAAAAATCTTCCCAGGAGCTTCCCAGGTTTATAATGAAAGGGAAAATGTTGTGAAAGGCAACTGAAGGTTTTATAGCAGTGGATGAAGAAGTGTGTGAAGTTTGGGAGGTGGGGGAAGCAATTAGCAAGATGATGGTTGTACTGTGTATTGGAGGTCTTCAGTCAGTTCAGCAGTGTGCTGCTGGGTGAGAGAGGCTAAGATGCAGAGTAACTGTGTTGGACTGGATTTCAGAAACCTTTCCAGTCTCTTCCTTTCCCACTAGAACCATCCTATCCCGGGGACTTCAGGCACTGTTGATTCCAGATCCTGTTCTGTTTGAGGGCAAAACCCAAGAGCAGGAGGTTTTGTTTTTCCCATGTCTCTTCTCTGCTTTATGTGGATAAGACACCTAACCAGATAAGCCAGAAGACAGCAATAGTCCATCCAGCTTCCAAGCAGAGGGAGAGCATGCTACCGAGCATAACTTCCCTCATTTCTGACACAGCCCCAGATACCCTGGTGAGCCACTGCTGGCATTTCATGGTGCAGCTGCTCCCTCAAGTTGGTATTCCCAACTAATACCCACCTGCACCACCTTTTCCAGGACTAGATCCTCTAGCTGTGGCTTTTTGTACACATTAACTGTGTACAGCAAGTGTGTTACAGGGATCTCCTTTAATACTAAACAGCAACAAAGCACTAGTGTGCTAACAAGCTGCTAAACCTATCCAGAAACTTGAATCTAGAGGTCCCTGTTGAAGCATTTGTAAACATGAGATTTTTCCCCTTGCATTGTATTACAGGCTGTCTTATTAGTGATTAACATTTGAGGAGACATACCTCATGTATTTTTAAGTGATTGCACTCTAATTAATCATTTTTCTTTAGTGGTGTGTTGTAATTTCAAACATACACATATGGGAGATGGCAAACCACACATTTCATCCTCTTCTAGGCAGAGTATCCTTCTAGGCTTTTGCTTCCCAAGGACAGTGCACAACCATGGCACTGATTCCTTCAAAATAGTGAAAGGCTGATGTACTGCAATCAGTTTCTGTGCTTACATGGCTTGTTACTACATTTCTGTGCTGACAGGCCAGACTGGCATTTTTACCTGACCTTAACCTGAAGAACCAATGGGCTTTGCTTTATAGGTGTTTCAGCCTAAATCCTGGCACATCTGCTAGATTTTGTACTGTTACACCCAACCGATAAGTCAGAGTATGATGTCTGATATGGCCTCTTGTATCTATTAAATAAAGTGTATTTGGTTCTGGGCCAAAAACCTTTGGCATGATGTATCTCCTCCAGCCAGACATGTCTGTGCTCTGTCATGGCAGGAAAACTTTCAGTAATGACAGATGTCTGTGGTCTGCATGGGCTTTACCCTGGCTGGCTGTGACACCCGTCTCTCTGCTAGGTTTTAGTGATTGATTTTATGGACCTGAGAGCCTGGACTTTGCCAGTAGAGATGTTTTTAATGTTACCCATTGATTAAGACAGAAAGGAGGAAATTGTTTCTCTCGTGGGATTTATATGCTCCCTGTGAAAGCTCAGTCCTTACTGGCTGTTCCTTGGAATTCAAATTTTTCAGGGATAAGTTGGCAGTACTCATATTTGTCTGTTTCATAGTTTGTCTGCTAGATTGACTGCCTGTGAGAAATGACATTAGGGTCTGAAAACCTCTGCAAACTGTACTTTTTTCTGAAATGGTATTTTATTACTAGTGGAGCAAGAAAATTTAGCTTCGTTTTCATTCTCTGGTGCTGTGACAAATTTATGTTCCTGCAGTTACACAATTCTTATTTCTTTCATTTTGAGCTTGACTTTTACTCTAATGAAGAATCACAAAAGGAGAATAAGTATGTTCTTATATAAAAAAACTCTCCTTCACACATTGTTTTAATAAGCAACAAATGTGCAACAGTTAAGAAACACACAGTAAGAGTTTCTTTCACCGATTTTTATCCAGAATAATTTTTTCTTCTAGAACCACAGCTTTTAAATACATGACCTTCAGTAACCTTGGCTCCAAAAGGCAAATAAAATTACCAACACACAATAATATTTCTCACGTTTATGTAACTATATGCCTTCTTAGAAAATTCATAGAGAAACTGGGATTGTAAGGAAGCTCTGGAGCATATCAAGTCCTCACCTCAAAGCTGGTACAACTTCCATGTAAGAGCAGATTGCTCAGGACCTTGTCCAGTCAGCTTCTGAAATCCCCAAAGATGGAGATGCAACAGCCTCTCTGGGCAACATCTCAGCACTGAACCACTTCAGTGTTGAAGTCCAGGTCCAGTGGGAATATCCTTTAATGCAACTAGTGGCCATTGCTTCTTGTCATTTCCCTGTGCATCTGTGCAAAGGGTTTGGTTTGAGGCCCTTTCTTTAGGTAGTAGAAGACTTACACTAAGCTTGCCTTTAAGGCAGTATATGTGTCAGAAGCTGGGATAGTTGGTGTCTATTCTTTTCCTGGTCATTCTGAAAGTGTGTTATTCTTCATGGCTTTTGGCATTTCTGTTTTGTAGGAGCCCTATTCCAACACACAAAATAGCTATTTGTACATTTGCTGGTCCTGGTTCGATTTCTTAGAGCTAATGCATTCTTGGAACTACAACCCCTCTTCCCTGAAAGCCCTGGGACTGAGAGAAGCCCTGAAAAATGAGAGCTGTATTCACACCCCAGGTGTGAGGGGAATTAATCCACCAAACTGCAACTTTAGAAGGACTGGTATGAACACAGGAGTCTTCCTACTGTCAAACTGCAGCTGAAAGGCTTTTGGATACAGGAAGGCAGGAGTACTTAGAGGGAGCTTCACTGGGAAGGGTAGTGTGAGACACACAAAGAAATGTTTCCTCTGAAGTTCTGCTGAGCCCTAGACAGGGTCAAACTATTGAGCTGGGTATGCACCAGGTGAAATTTGTAGTGACTGACTGTGCAGGAGGGGATGTGAGGCTCTCAAATGCCACATCTATGATGGGTAAGACCCTTTCTGGATGTGCTCCTCATTCCTCTCATGCAATTCACTGGGCAGTGATGGCTGCCAGTGTTGGTCAGTGTCAAGAGACATTCTGTGCCAAATTACTGTCTACTTACAAATATTTGGCTTAAAGTGACATCAGCAGCTTCAAACTCAGTAGTGGGATGTGAAAATTTCCAAGATTTAGGTGGTTAAAAGCAAGGCCATTAACATAGGTATCAGGTCAGCAGCTCACCTGTCAGGCTGCAGTCTTGAATCATGAAGTTCAAGAGCACATCCCTGAGAATTTGCTGGAGAGATACGTGTGCTGAAAATGCAGCATGGGGCTAAGCGTTTTCTCAAAAGATCAGTAGGACAAGAAGGACCTTCATCCAAATGATTGATACTATGTTGAAGTGAAGTCAGGATTAATGTTGTCACGGGAAAGGGAGCCTTATGAAACATGTTTAAATTAAAGATTCTGTCATTTCAATTACTAGCAAGGCATAATATGAACAAAATAATGATTTGAATATAGCATTCTGAAATATAATCATGGGTTTGGAAAATGAAGAACTACTGCTGTATCACAGAAGGCTATGGTGGATATAAGATCTCTTATATTCTGTATCTCTCTGTATTTTGGATTCTGCATTTGTTCTACTCTGGGTTGCCATTGGTCTCATGGAATGTTTAAAAGACAGTCAGTCCAGCCATGAGATACCAAAACATTCAGCAGCAAAATACTTCTGAGCACAGTATACCTTCAGGCAAGTCTCAGAATTTATTCCTTACTGCCAATCTATACCATCAAGTCGCAAAACACAAACAATATTTTAAACTTTAAGTACTATATTAGTGTAATCAGTTAAACAGCCATCTAACTGCAGTTTATCACCCTCAGGCTAGCCGTAATATTGTGCATGGCTCAGGTATAATTTTCTTAATGCAAAACTGCCCAGTATCACTTAAATTATAGTAATTTCTGATTCAGCATTTCAGGTGGTTAGGCAAGTTACTAATTTCAAAGAGAGAGTCTTCAAGTACAGTTTTCTCTGTTTGTTTTCATGATTTGAGAAGCTTCCCAGAGTTGTGCAAGAGAACAATGTTTTATTCTTTGTATCTTGGATCAGTGTGCGCTGCCTTGAACTCCCAAGATGCATCCAGCTGCAGCTGCCTCAAATGAAAAATAGATTGGACATCAGAGAGGATTTGGGGGTTTTTTGGGATGCTTGTAATTGGATCCCACAACTCTATTACTTTGCTGTGCAGTCTCCTTACAGCGCTCAAATGGCTGTAATTCTAGTGTTTTAGAGAAGAAAAAGAAAGTAAAATTGAAGTTATACTGTGGAAAATGTTCCTTCGAACTAATCTTATTGCCAGGCAGCTGTTGAATGGTTTCAAGTGTGCTAAGTTACAAGCTCCAGATGTGTAGGAGAGACTACATGCAACCTGACTGACATCAGTGAAAACAACTTGTGGTGGGTGCACTGATTTGTAATACTCCTACAGAATAAGAGTCTGCTTTGTGCTTGTACATGCAGTATCACTGAGGAAAAGCTCAAAGAGGGCTGTCTTAAATTACAGCTAAACATAAACTCTTGAGTTTCATCTCTGACTTGACTTCCTTCACACACAGCATAGGTAGCTCTAAACACCTCTCAACACCAGAGCTGATCAGAGGGTCTCAAACGCTCTTTTTAGAAAATCAACTTTAGATCATTCCATCCCCCATTTCGACAGTAGTAACGGGGATTTGTTATTTTTCCACCATGAAACCATACTTTGAGACTTGCCATGCAAACAGTACAACTGAGTTCGAGTCGCATTTTCTAGTAATTTTCTACATAGCTGAATTTTAATGCTCCTTTTCTATTGCTTCTCTCTTTTGCCTCTCTTGCTTAAATGGAGTCTTTGAAGTGCATTAATTCAGCAAGTAAAGAGTTAATGTGCCGTGGTTTTCTTGCTAATGAATGACTGAGGCCCCCTGGTGCCTCATTTATTAGCAGATCTGGGGACAGAGCGAGGCATTGCAGTTTTCCGTTTGTCCTTGTGTTTAATTATACGGGTAAAAGAGATAATGCTCTTTGCCACTACACATTCAAGCCTGGACCTCACATTTCTTCAGCGCTCTCATACCATTTCTTTTCCTTGCAGCTTTCCTTTCCACGATATGGCTCTGCAGTAGCTCTCAAATGAGGGGTAAAAACCACAATACCAAGCTGCACAACGCACACAGGAAGGGCTTCATTTTTCTTCAGACTGACTTTTATGATCCTTTGATGCTTGCTAAATTGGACAGTGGTGCTGGGTTTTGCCTTCTGGACTTTGCATTACTCTCCTTTTTGTTCTCCCCCTTCCTTTTAGAAAATATATTTTGCATTGCTTCAAGCCTGGATCACATTTCCTTGGTTGCAGTTAAGGTGCTCTGTAGTTCGTTGTTTCTATTTATGTAAGAATCCTCATCAAAGACTTCATCTTTTCGCATTTAAAAGACCATACAGAGATCAAAAGTAAGACTTGAAAAGCCAAATCTCCCTTGAAAATAGCTTACCCAAAACATCAGCAAAATCTTTAAGAGACAGAATTCAGCAAGTCTGAAGGTTGGTTTTTGATTAATGCAGCTGTGGTCGCAGCTCAGGTAACCGGACACCATCTAGTGGCAGAAGATCAAAAATAACCTGATTACAATCATGTTGATCCCTTCTCTGGGGATTATTCAAATGCTCACGGTGCTCAGGTTCTTAACTGAAGACAAAAAATTTACTTGTTGTACTGACTCACAAACTCAGGAAACGGAATGTCAGCTTCTTTTCAAATAATCTATTAGTAATTTGCAGGCCTTTGTAATTTGTATTTACAATTTGAAATTATTTCCTAATGCATGTGATCAATCAGTATCTTGATTAGGAGTAGTCCAGTGTGTAGAATTCAGTAATGCATTTAAAACCAGTTGGCTCCTAAGTGTGCATGGGATTTTTGTTTGGGTTGTGAGTTGGGGTTTGGTTTTGGTGTGGGGTTTTGTCATTTTTTCTTTTGTCTGCTCTGATTTAAAAGCATGAACTATTTGAGTGCAGTATTTAGAACAACTTGGCAAGGAAAGTACTGCTTAGTATTTGTAACACAGTATATGTATATTAGTTGTTCTGAGGTTATTGGAGAGTGCAGGGTCTTAAACAAGTAAAAGATAATTTAATGTTTGCTTTGGATGTGGTTTATGCAGACAAACATTTGTTAAGGCTTTAGTGCCATTTGCCCATTTTTTATAAACAAGATATTCCTTTTTTTTTTTTTTAATTTGCTTGTACACTGCAAATAAGATATTGAGTCACTCATTTTCTGCTGGCTAGTACAGCATGATGGAGGAGTTGTAGAGGTTCTTGGCTAATAGTGTAGATTCCTTGTCTGGGTCTCTTAGCATAATAAAGTGTAATTTAAAACTAAAGAACAAATCTCATCCTTCATTATTCAGAGTTGTTATGTATTGCTAGTAGTTACTAAAGCTGAGAGCAGTACTCGGTATTTTCTTTTCTTGAGGTCTGCAAGGTCTCAGGGATGAATATTTGTCAAAATATGGTAAAACTGAAGAATAGAAAAATTGAAACTCATCCCTTTCCTCTCTAAAATACATATTTCTTGCAAGCACAGGGAGCTGATGCAAAGTCTGTGCCTTTCTCATTGGGCCTGTCTCCCAACACAAATAGATGTCACCTATTAGCAATGTATTTCAATTATTTTACTTCATTTTATGACAATCTTTTACTCTTCAAGACCTAAGTGAAAGGCAAGGTCACTGCTTGGAAGTCCAAATAAATTGGCATTTAATAGCGGAGCTGCTGAGAACAAAAAAGAGCTGTCCCAAAGAACAGATCAGCTAATTTACAGCATCCAAACAGGGAAGTGCAATTTAGGAACTGTGAACTCCAGTCAAAATTCCATGTTTGAAGAGGGGCTGAAATTTGAAACTTCACAGCTGGATCTAATTCTCTTTTATGAAAAGACCCTTATCTTTTACCAGAGCTTTAGGCTACGCACAGAAAACTTGAGACATTAACCTCTGTCTTGAAGTAAATGTTTTAGGCAGGTTATGCACATAAAAGCAGAAGAAATGAACAATCATATATGAGAAATCCCAGTAGATGCAGTCCTGCTTTATCCAGGGTCTCTAATGAACCATATGTAAAGTTGAGATCCATGTAACTAGTCAAGTAAATTTAAAACCTTTATTTAGTATAGCTCAAGCATAACTTTATTTTTAAAAACCCAAGCCTTAAAATTTATCTTCTGCATTCCTTTATACAGGAAACACAAATGGTTTGATCAGTTCCATTAGCACTCGCAACAAAATAGCTGCAGCATCAAGTATTAAACATCCCAATGCTGCTACTCTGCTCCCTCACTTTTTCCTGAGAGGCACCTGTGAAAGCCCACCCTCAGCCAGTCCTTGCGGGACCACCCAGGGGCCACATCAGCGCTGCACCCAGACTTGCTGCCAGCACTTTGAATGACCTTTTCTACATTCTTAGGAAGTATCAATACACCAGCAGTCTTACACAGCTGCAAGTTTTCACACACCCAGCAACCACCATCTCTCTGTCTTTGCAGCCCAACATCAGGAAGCTTGTCCCAAACCCATCCTCCCTTCAAAATCTTGCTGGCAGCTGCCTGGGTTTGTGCCGCTCTAGCAAGTTGTCTTTGATGTTGCTTTTGGCTGAGAAGCTCAATGAGCAGACTGATCTGATACAGAGATTAAATCGCTGGCAATCCCTGCTATCTGAAAGAACTCGGATTTGTGGGAAGCTGTGATTTATTAGAGCAAACAGCTCTGGGGAAACAGTTTTAAGGCACAGGTGTGAAGTACAAGATACTTCAATTACGGATTAAAAGTAGCCGCTTTGAATTTAAGAGTATTTAGCACCTACTGAGCAGAAGGTGTTAGAGAGAGGAAAGGTGTGGTGGTTAGTGTCTGTTAGAGTGAGAGGTCAGGGGGTCACCACGTGGGTTAAAGTTTTGTAGCATTTGTTGTGGGTTGGATAAGGATTTGTCTGATTCCTCTGCTTTGCTCTGCGGTCTCCTGTGGATGCATTTTCTGCTTGAAAGTTGTGCAGAATTGCAAGCTGTGTATGGTAAAACTTCTGCAGGCCTGAGAAGAAATAATTGGTAGTTTCAGAAATATTATGTGTCTTAGTTTTTATGCAAGTCAAATGTGGAAGAGAGTGCTGAGCATTCCATGTTTGAAGCTTGAACACAAAGCTCTCATTCAAACCTTTTCTTTGGACAGTGTGACTTGCTCATTTATTTTGCTCTGAAGTTGAGAAAATAATAGCTTCTCACCCCCTGGGTTTGCTGCCAGGATCAACTTTAAACCGTGAGTATGAGAAGGGTTACAGAATTGCTGTTTGTCAGAACAAGGGCAGATGCAGCCTTGGTCTAATGTGAGGAGGTGGAGGAGGAGAAAGGCTGCATAGGTCTGCCCACGATGTCTGCTCCACTGGCAATGACAGTCACAAGCCATAGCTCTGCTGCCTGCTCAGTAAGTCTGTCTGTTCCTCACTTAGACACAAGAGACTCCTGAATGAACATGCTCTCACACAGGTTGTGGGGCTAAGTCCAGATTCATGAAGATGGAGGAGCAGGTGATGGGAAATTTTTGGGCCCTTGTGCATTTTAAACAAATGGAACTCTTCACAACCCTTCTCTAAACTAATGAATGGGAAAAGGCTTTGTCAGCATACCTTTGCTGCCTAGAAAAAAGTTATCAAACTTAAGGCAATGAGGAGCTTTGTCTGATGTGGTTTGATTTAAATTCTAACCCATGTGTATATGCATGTGACATAAATACATCAGAAAAATTACAGCACCATCTGTGGAGGGTTACAGGCTTAAACAAGATGTGTGATAGATAGATGAGCCTAAGCAGCAGGCAGGAGCTGGGCCAGATGAACAGAAACCAGCTAAAAATTGTGTCCATTGCCTTCAGTGCTTACCTCTGTTACTGGGTTGGAGTTACCAGGATGCACCAGGGAATAGCACACTTTTAAAGTGTACCAGTGGTGGGTTTAGCGACTTGCAAGAGGAAGGTTTTTCTGAGGTAACATGGGAGGCAGCGTGAAAGTACAGGAAGAGAAGTAGAAAATCAGCCTTTTGCTAGGATAGAACTAGTCTGTGAAAGTTTTTGAAGAAAGGACAAGAAATACATAGTAGAGACAACAGGAAGTTTTAGAAATACATTACATGAAGAACTGCTAAACAATAATCATCCATACTTCACTACAATCCCCAACTAGTGGGCTGTGATCCTTGGTTGATGAAAAACTGCTGAGTTGCAAAATCAGCTGAAACAAAATGTCAAGAGCTTTTGTAAAGAATTGTCTACTTTTCTTCCAAAGGATGTTGAGGTTAGAGTTCTGCACTATTGCATGTTTGCACCACATATTTTAGCTGGTGTGATAATTAACATTTCTTTTGTACTTTCAACTCTAATATCTGCTACCAAGCAAACAAAAAGCAAAGAGGGTGAATTTTAGTCAGAGAGGAAATATCTAAGGTCAGTACTCACATGCCTTATCTCAGCATCAAATATGAGTGCTCTGCAATGGCATATTCACACTGATAAATCAGGGAGCAGAATCTGATCTAACATTTTGTCCTACTGCAACACTTGTTTTTTGTGGGATGGTCTTCGTCTCTGTATTTTGGGGAGTGTTTTTAAGTACCTGCTGTTGTCTGGTTTCTCAGGGCCAGCATAGCCTCAGAGTAAAACATAGCATTTTCAAATGTTCACAAATGTGTAATGGTCAAAATGTTGCAGTGTCTTTATCTTAATATGTTTTCCACACCTTCTAGTGCAGGGCCTGAAAATAAGAGTAGAGGTAGAACTTCTCTGACAGTGCTGCGTTAAATAAAGAGCCCTTCTTCAGCTGAAGGCGTTCCCTAGAGTCTGCTTTTTCCTTCTTCTTTCCTTTCTCCAACTTGGGTTGAGTTGGTTTTGTAGCCAGTGGCTGAAGGGTCCTGCTCCTGAGGGCAGGCACGGGGTGTCTGCCTAGGAAGCTGGTGGCCACAGTTGTAGTTTGCCCAAAAGGACCGGAGTCACTTTGAAAAGTTGGATCTGTCTTGCAGATCGACAGTCCAGCTGGCTACTTAACCCTGGGAAGGGGGAGCTGAGCTCCAGACAGCAACACGTTCTACTGAGGCAGTCCTTCAAGGTGCTCAGACTCAGATTTAGTCCTGTCTGCTGCAGGATGGTTTGGGCAGAGTTCTCCGTGGGACAGACAGCCAATCTGGGAAAAAAAGCAATGCTGAGAATCGATGCTGCTGTTCATAGCGGCGTGGGGAAACACCACTATCAGCAAGAAGGGAGCAGCCCGAAGGTGCTGCAGAAGCCGTGCCTGGCTAGAGCACGAGCAATGCCATTTCTCCAGACTTCACCCAGAAACCGTGAGATAAAGTTTGGGAGCCTGAGAACCCAGCAAGCTGTAGGGAATTTGTCCCACGGCAGCCTGTGCCGGAGCAGTAGGTACCACTAGGTGGTAGCGTATGGACACAGAATGCCTTTTCCACAGCTGGGAGCTTGACAAGCCTGTGGCAGGGGCAGCCAGGGTGAGCTGGGAGCAGGGAGAAGCTGGGCAGGGTTTGGACCCGCCGAATTTCTGCTGTGATTCCTTGACTACAAAGGAATGTAACTTTGCACGTTCCCTGCAGGACCTGTGGTGATTGTGAATTTGAGCGGTAACATCAGGAAGTACAGAGTGTTCAGAAAGTAAAATGTTAGTAGAATACAGAACAAAAAAAAGATGAACAACCATCTCTGGAAGTAGAATCCTTTTCTTCCCATTACCAATAAAAGAGCAGCAGAACAAACAGAGATGAGCCATAATCTGGCCAAAGATGCTGATGAGGTCCCCCTGTGGATGGCACTGTCCCAAACAGACTTTGTGAATGACTGAGAAACAGCTGTTCTGAGGAAGCTGCTATCATTTTATTAATCTGTCTTAGAGCTCTCAGCAGCTATCATGCTACTGATATGACTCTGCATTAAGGCATCTAGGCTCTGTGCAATCTTTAGTTTATGGGTCCCTGGACAGGGCTGTGCTTCACAACAAATCTCCTGAAAAGCTGAACTCAAATAGAGTTTAGTTCATTTCTATCAGTAATATATATTGCAGAAATTGCTGTTAGTTTTCTTAAAAGAAGACATTATGAATGAACCTTAACATTGGTAGTCTGAGAGACTCAGGCAGAGAGGAGCTCAAGCCTGTGAAAAAACCTTTGTTCTGCTCTGTAGCAGCAACTGCCAGCAGTAATATTGGGACTAGTTAGTGATCCTCTCATTAACTAGCTCCCTATGGAAACAAAGTTCCAACAAAGCAACCTGTTGGGAAAATGTTAATTCCAGTAAATGCACAACAAACCCCAAAATGTTGATTTTTCTCCTAGCACACTCTCCTGCATGTCAGCCAGTCCATCTGCCTGGCAGCCCACTGGGACCAGCTGCCGTGTCAGGCCATCAGTGTCCTGGGTTACCAACATGTCCCACAGCCTTGGTAGAGCATGGAGTACCTGCCCACTGGCCAGCCAGACCACAATGGAGCCATTGGAATGGACTGTGGGGGAAGTTTTAGATCTGTGACTCATCTGATATTGAATCTTTGCAAAACATATTTTTCACATGTTTATCCTCCTATTGTTTGTTCCAGTCATGGGGTAAAAAAAAAAAATCTAAAATCTTCCTTAGCAAAGGAATTGTGGTGTCTTTTTAGGACTGACCACTGTGCTTATCAGGAAGCTGTTGTAATAAACATTGTCCCACCTTTAGAGCACCTTCACCTTTCAAATATCCCAAGATTTTCATCCACCTTCCTTTATCAAGCAGGGATCATAAGGGTACTGATGTAGCTGAGCCAACTGAATGGCAATGTTGTTAAAAAAACCCAAAATATTTGAAAATATCTCCTTCTTCTGGACGGTTGTCACAGATCCTTGAGCCAGGATTTGAATAAGTCTGAGGTAGCTGGCCTAGCTGTTTTTCCACTCCAGTGTTTCAGGGGGAGGTTTCAAATTCTGCATGTAGTGATTTAAAAGATCTTTCCCATGGAGTAGTTCTGGGCATTACAGCATGCTTTATTAATGAATGAATTAATTGACTGCTTGGTGTTTTGTCTTATAGCCACAAAATAATGAGGGTAGTTACTAGTACCTTGCAAAATAATGATGGAAGGCTTAACTACAATAATAGGATCATCTAAGTATTTGGAAATAAGGGATGATACAAATAATTCTGTGTCAACACTATTGTGCCATTAAATTTCCTTCTCTACGCAAAATGGGTTTTTTATATGACACTTTGAAATAGCGATATTTTTAAGCCAAGAACTGAATTAAGTACACATTTCTAGGCTAAATATTGCAGAAAGTTTGGCAAATTTGATACAGCATTTAGCAATTTTCTGGGAGCTTAGTATTTGGAGAAATCTTCTAAAACTGAATACAGTTATCTGTTGTAGACAGCCTTGTCCTATTATCCTTTTAAAGGATTTATCAAGCTTCCTCTTAAAACTCATTAGGCCTTTTTAAGTCACTGTTCCTGACTGGAAGTCTGCTCCAGGGCATCACTTTATTGATGTGTAGAAATAATCCCCAAACTCCAGCCTAAGTTTGTATGTGGCTGGTTCACAACCACATGTTCTTGTGCCAATGTTATGGCATTGTTTAAGCCTTTCTTTCCCAGTCTTTGTGTCCCTTTCCAGTGCTTTTACAAAAAGCTATCATATGCCCTCACAGACTTTTTTTAATGAAACAAGCTTGGCTGTTTTAGTTTCCTCTTATAAGCTAGTTTTAGATCCCCAGCATCCTTTTCTGCATTCCTTCCAACATGAATTAGGTTTTTTCCAAACACGGGGACCCACGATGCTCTGCTTTGTCCTGAAAAAGCCTCGTCCAGGCACTGCCTCACAGCATGGCACTCACACACAGGGCTTTCTGTAAGAGTGCAGCACTGCGTACAAGCTTTTGGCACCTAGTCCCATCATCCATCATCACAGGCATGCCCAGCTCAGCTGAGTCTCCTATGTCTTTACATTCTTTCTGCTGAGAAAGCAAACTGCAGGGGGAAAAAAAATTAAAAAATTTAAAAGAACTGGGACAAGAAGGGAAATTCAGCTTCAGGCATCTTCCCTTAAACAGGACACATCAGACAATCCTTTGAGCAGTGTGGGTATAGACTTTGTAATTTCTGAATTGTTCAAGCCATAATAAGATGTCTCGGTTTTGAAAGACAGGTGTCTGCTAAGGAAGGCAGAGGCCCCCCTTGAAGTGGCAGATATAACCCCTTTTCCCTCCAAGTTATTATATTTTGAAATCAAGGGCCTTTAGGCAAAGATGTGGGAAATAGGAATAACAGTTCTTTACTATATATATATATATGTATATAACCAGTCAAACAAAACAACAACAACTATGGCAGTAACAGCAATCACAAACCCAGTGCCAGCCTTCTCGGCTGTCAGGCCCTTTCCCCTCGGGTGCAGTTCCGCTCGCAGCCGGCAGGGGCGCTGGCGGCTCCCGGTGAGCAGGGCAGGTGCGATGGTTCCCCCGCGGCTGCAGGGGGCGCTCCGGAGCGAGCTCGGGAAACCCGCGGCTCTGGTGCCCTGGGATCCCGGGAAGGGATGGAACAAAGGCTTCACAAACCGCTGGGCAGCTGATCCCGGGCTCTCAGGAACAGCAGGCTGGAATGGCAGGGACGAACGCAAATCCCGGGTGGCAGGCGAGATGTATCCAGATGGGAAAACGGAGGCCCAGGCAGGCAGGGCGAGCAGGGCTACAGCGTAGCGAAAGCTCGAAGCAGCAGCGGAGCAGGGCAGCCACAGCTCGGTCTCCAGCAGGGCAGGGAAAGCGGCTTTTGGGGTCCCGGCGTTGCTTCCAGCAGGAAGAAAGAACGGCCAAAAAGAAAGCAGCAGCAGCTCCTTTCTCTGCAGCTTCTCTCTCCGGACGCTCAGAGCGAACTGTCCCCACACCCAGGTGTAGACAAAAGAGTAGCCAGGCCCGCCCCACTCCCCTTTTTGTCTTTCTTAAGTACAGCTATTTGTCCCCTAGCAACATGCATATGGGAGAAAATTCCTTTAACAGGAAAACCTAAGACTAAACTAAAACCCCAACATTATCCACCCCGAATTTTTCCCATACTAACATGTTACATGAAACTTAACTTTTTTTTTTTTTTTTAACCATATAAATCTATGCATTACCCAAATTATATACAAATATACATGCTGATATTGATACAAGTACAGAGCCATGGGTAGTTCACCCTAAAACAAGGTCCTCTTGAGGTAAGCATCGGGTCTCTCCATCCTTTTGCATCACCCACCAGGTGCAACCTGGTCCCTGAGCAAAAACAACCCCACGGATGGGTTTGTCTTTGCTCAAGGCAGACTTTACCCAAACAGTTTTTCCAAGCATACCTCTCATGTGCACCACTGGAACCTTATCTCCATCTGTTGTTTGTAGGGGTTCGGATTGGGCAGGGCCTGCTCGGCTGGTGGAACCTCGAGTGTTAACTAACCAGGTGGCTCTTGCTAAATGCACCTCCCAGTTTTTGAAAGTCCCCCCACCCAGTGCCTTCAAGGTGGTTTTAAGCAGTCCATTACACCGCTCAACCTTCCCAGCTGCTGGTGCATGGTAAGGGATGTGGTACACCCACTCTATGCCATGTTCTCTAGCCCAGGTGTTTATAAGGCTGTTCTTGAAATGAGTCCCATTGTCAGACTCGATTCTCTCAGGGGTGCCATGCCTCCAAAGGACTTGCTTTTCCAGGCCCAGGATGGTGTTCCGGGCAGTAGCATGAGGCACAGGGTAGGTCTCCAGCCACCCAGTGGTGGCTTCTACCATTGTGAGCACATAGCGCTTGCCTTGGCGGGTTTGAGGCAGTGTGATGTAATCAATCTGCCAGGCCTCCCCATACTTGTATTTGGACCATCGCCCACCATACCACAGAGGCTTCACCCGCTTGGCCTGCTTGATCGCAGCGCATGTCTCACAGTCATGGATAACCTGGGAGATACCGTCCATGGTTAGATCCACCCCTCGGTCTCGTGCCCACTTATAGGTGGCATCTCTGCCCTGATGGCCTGAGGCATCATGGGCCCATCGAGCTAGGAACAGTTCTCCTTTATGTTGCCAATCCAAGTCTATCTGGGACACCTCTATTTTCGCAGCCTGATCTACCTGTTTGTTGTTACGATGTTCTTCATTAGCCCGGCTCTTGGGGATGTGAGCATCTACATGACGGACCTTCACGGATAGCTTCTCTACCCGAGTGGCAATGTCTTTCCACTCTTCAGCAGCCCAGATTGGTTTTCCTCTGTGCTGCCAGTTTGCCTTCTTCCACCTTTCCAGCCAACCCCACAGAGCATTGGCTACCATCCATGAATCAGTGTAGAGGTAGAGCTTTGGCCACTTCTCTCTTTCAGCTATGTCCAGAGCTAATTGGACAGCTTTGAGCTCAGCAAATTGGCTCGATCCACCTTCTCCTTCAGTGGCCTGTGCAACTTGTCGTGTGGGGCTCCATACAGCGGCTTTCCATTTCCGGCTAGCGCCTACAATTCGGCAGGAACCATCAGTGAAGAGGGCGTATTGTCTTTCACTCTCTGGTAGCTCGTTATATGGTGGGGCTTCTTCGGCACGTGTCACCTGCTCCTCTTCTTCTTCAGAAGAGAACCCAAAAGTCTCACCTTCTGGCCAGTTTGTAATTATTTCCAAGATCCCAGGGCGACTTGGGTTTCCAATTCGGGCGCGCTGCGTGATGAGGGCAATCCATTTGCTCCAAGTAGCGTCGGTGGCGTGATGTGTGGAGGGAACCTTTCCTTTGAACATCCACCCCAGCACCGGTAGTCGGGGTGCCAGGAGGAGTTGTGCCTCTGTGCCGATTACTTCTGAGGCAGCCTGGACTCCTTCATAAGCTGCCAGGATTTCCTTCTCGGTGGGAGTGTAGTTGGCTTCAGACCTTCTGTAGCTTCGGCTCCAGAATCCCAGTGGTCGGCCCCGAGTCTCACCAGGCACCTTCTGCCAGAGGCTCCAGGACAGACCATTGTTCCCGGCTGCAGAGTAGAGCACGTTCTTCACCTCTGGTCCTGTCCTGACTGGGCCAAGGGCTACGGCGTGAGCAATTTCCTGTTTGATCTGGGCGAAGGCTTGCTGCTGTTCAGGGCCCCAGTGGAAATCATTCTTCTTGCGGGTAACCAGGTAGAGAGGACTCACGATCTGGCTGTACTCGGGAATGTGCATCCTCCAGAAACCTATAGCACCTAGGAAAGCTTGTGTTTCCTTCTTGTTGGTCGGCGGAGACATTGCTGTGATCTTATTGATGACCTCAGTGGGAATCTGACGTCGTCCATCTTGCCACTTTACTCCCAGGAACTGGATCTCTCGGGCAGGTCCCTTGACCTTGCTCTTCTTGATGGCAAAACCAGCTTGCAGGAGAATTTGAATTATTCTCTCTCCTTTCTCAAACACTTCGGTTGCAGTGTTCCCCCACACAATGATGTCATCAATGTACTGCAGATGTTCTAGAGCCTCACTCTTTTCTAGTGCAGTCTGGATCAGTCCATGACAGATGGTGGGACTGTGCTTCCACCCCTGGGGCAGTCGGTTCCAGGTGTACTGCACGCCCCTCCAGGTGAAGGCAAACTGAGGCCTGCACTCTGCTGCCAGAGGAATGGAGAAGAATGCATTGGCAATGTCAATAGTGGCGTACCACTTTGCTGCTTTGGACTCCAGCTCGTACTGGAGCTCCAACATGTCTGGCACGGCAGCGCTCAATGGTGGAGTCACTTCATTCAGGGCACGATAGTCCACAGTCAATCTCCATTCCCCGTCAGACTTGCGCACAGGCCAGATGGGGCTGTTGAAGGGTGAGTGGGTCTTGCTGACCACCCCTTGACTCTCCAGCTCGCGGATCATCTTGTGGATGGGGATCACAGCATCTCGATTTGTCCGATACTGCCGGCGGTGCACTGTCGAGGTGGCAATTGGCACTCGTTGCTCTTCCACTTTCAGGAGCCCAACTGCAGAAAGATTCTCAGATAGTCCAGGCAGGGTGTTCAATTGCCTAATGCCCTCTGCCTCCACAGCAGCAATCCCAAATGCCCACCTGAGTCCTTTTGGGTCTTTGTAGTAGCCATTCCGGAGGAAGTCTATGCCCAGAATACACGGGGCCTCTGGGCCGGTCACAATCGGATGCTTTTGCCACTCCTTCCCAGTCAGGCTCACCTCAGCTTCCAAAAGGGTCAACTGCTGTGATCCTCCGGTCACCCCAGCGATGGATACAGGTTCTGCCCCCACATGTCCCAATGGCATTAAAGTACACTGTGCCCCAGTATCAACCAATGCATCATATTTTTGTGGCTCTGATGTGCCAGGCCATCGGATCCACACCGTCCAGAAAACTCGGTTCTCCCGTGCCTCTTCCTGGCTAGAGGCAGGGCCCCTCTAGCCCTGGTTATCATTCTTTCCCTGGGCGTACATGCTCGAGGTACCTTCAAGGGGATCCGACATATCATCCTCCCTTCTGTAATACCTGGCAGCTCGGTCACGGGAGGCTGAGGCTACCTTCACCTTAGCGGAACCCCCTCGGTTAGTGCCTCCCTCCTTGAGTTCACGCACCCGCGCTGCCAGGGCAGAGGTGGGTTTCCCATCCCACCTTCTCATGTCTTCCCCATGCTCACACAGGAAAAACCACAGCTCAGCTCGTGGGGTGTACCCTCTCTCTCTAGCAGGGGGACGACGGGCTCTGACTTGGGGGCCTGTGACTCGCACTGGTGCCACACTGACCCTCCTCATCTCCTCCCTCATCTCCTCCCTCATCTCCTCCCTCATTTCCTTCCTCATCTCCTTCATGTCCTCTTTGAGGTCCTGGACCACAGCAGAGACATGAGCTTTCAGCGGGCCATTGATCATGCTGTCATAATGCCTGAGCCTGTTGGCAACAGAGCCCACTGTTTCTCGGGTATTGTCAGCATCAATCGTTGCAATGAAGGTGGTGTATTGCGATGGCCCTAGCCTTGCCAGGTTCCACATCATCTGTCCTGTGCACCTGACCTTATCGGGGTCATTATCATGCTGTCCATCCTTCCCAAAGAGTACCTCTAATATTGCCACCTCTCTTAGCTGTTGGATCCCTTGCTCGAGTGTCTTCCACTGCATTCTATGATGATACTCCTGCATTCTTTCTTTGTGAATGAACCTTTCTCTCACACTCATTAAGAGCCGCTCCCAGAGAGAGAGAGGCCCTGGCTCCCTCACAAATATCTGGTCCACACCTGGGTCCTGGGTCAACGATCCCAGATACCTTGCCTCACCACTATCCAGTTGCACACTTGTGCCCATAAGGTCCCAAACCCGAAGCAGCCAGGTGGTATAAGGCTCACGCCCCCTTCGCACAATGTCGTTTCGCATAGCACGGAGACTGTCGTGCGACAGGGACTCAGTGATGACTTCTGGCTCTGGCTCTCCTGCTGGTTGTGAGGGCCCTGGTTGCCCATCATCATTAACTGGTCGTACTGATTTGGTCTTATACTTCCTCCTTTGCACAGGGGCGACTGCTGCTGGCTGTGGTTGTCTTTGTGGTTCAGCTGAAGCCTGGACGGTTGTAACATCCGTGGGTTCCACTGCTGCACCATCGGACTCACCCTCTTTGGGGCAGGGAGAGGGTTTTTCACTAGCTGAGGAGGTGTATTCCCTTAGCAATTGGCATATCTCCTGGCGCACCTGGCCCATCTCCTGGCACATCTCCTTGCGCACCTGGCCCATCTCCTGGCATATCTCCTGGCGCACCTGACCCATCTCCTGGCATATCCCCTGGCGCACCTGACCCATCTCTTGGCACATCTCCTGCATCCCTTTTGCCAGTACCCCCACCCAGTTTGGGTAGTCCATTTCTGAGGTGGACTGTTGGGCAGTATCAGTCTGTGGGGCGGGATCTCTAGTGTCTGGGGCTGTGGCAGGCTCTGGCTCTGGGGTAGGATCTCTAGTGTCTGGGGCCGTGTCAGGCTCTGGGGCAGGATCAGGCTCTGGGGTAGGAACTCTACTCTCTGGGGCCATGTCAGGTTCTGGGGCAGGATCTCTAGTCTCTGGGGCTGGTGTCCGGGTAGATATCCAAGCCAATCTCAACTTATCCTTGAATGCTAAATAGAGTAGGCCTATCAGCAGCAGATGGTTAGTATTCAGAGGGAATTTAAACCCTTCGAAAATTGATGGGGTGGGCCCAAAGAACTGGTTGAGGGGTTGGGAGAAAACTTCCCCTGGTGTCATTTCCTCACAGAAGGTACCATTGTTAACATAACCCCAAAAACATGTGCTCAGTGTGTGATAGCTGTTTATCCATGTGCCCACATTCCGGAGGAAGTTAAAAACCCATGAATTCCTCACCTTCTCGACCCATAACGCAAGCTGGATAACAGCAATAGTAGCCTTAGTCAGAGGACCCATATTCAAGTAAGGAGCTGCAAAGGGGAAGAATATAGCCACGGCTACATGCCACCCAAACCAGGGTAAACTAGACCACATAGTGCTGCCTAACAAGGTTCCAATATCCAGCACACAAAATAAAGTTATCGAGGAACTGTTATTCCTTTTTCACCTCTATCTCTTAATGCCCTCAGGCCCCACGTTGGGCGCCAAGATCTGTCTCGGTTTTGAAAGACAGGTGTCTGCTAAGGAAGGCAGAGGCCCCCCTTGAAGTGGCAGATATAACCCCTTTTCCCTCCAAGTTATTATATTTTGAAATCAAGGGCCTTTAGGCAAGGATGTGGGAAATAGGAATAACAGTTCTTTACTATATATATATATATGTATATAACCAGTCAAACAAAACAACAACAACTCTGGCAGTAACAGCAATCACAAACCCAGTCCCAGCCTTCTCGGCTGTCAGGCCCTTTCCCCTCGGGTGCAGTTCCGCTCGCAGCCGGCAGGGGCGCTGGCGGCTCCCGGTGAGCAGGGCAGGTGCGATGGTTCCCCCGCGGCTGCAGGGGGCGCTCCGGAGCGAGCTCGGGAAACCCGCGGCTCTGGTGCCCTGGGATCCCGGGAAGGGATGGAACAAAGGCTTCACAAACCGCTGGGCAGCTGATCCCGGGCTCTCAGGAACAGCAGGCTGGAATGGCAGGGACGAACGCAAATCCCGGGTGGCAGGCGAGATGTATCCAGATGGGAAAACGGAGGCCCAGGCAGGCAGGGCGAGCAGGGCTACAGCGTAGCGAAAGCTCGAAGCAGCAGCGGAGCAGGGCAGCCACAGCTCGGTCTCCAGCAGGGCAGGGAAAGCGGCTTTTGGGGTCCCGGCGTTGCTTCCAGCAGGAAGAAAGAACGGCCAAAAAGAAAGCAGCAGCAGCTCCTTTCTCTGCAGCTTCTCTCTCCGGACGCTCAGAGCGAACTGTCCCCACACCCAGGTGTAGACAAAAGAGTAGCCAGGCCCGCCCCACTCCCCTTTTTGTCTTTCTTAAGTACAGCTATTTGTCCCCTAGCAACATGCATATGGGAGAAAATTCCTTTAACAGGAAAACCTAAGACTAAACTAAAACCCCAACATAAGAGTGTGGCTTTTTCCCCTGGTTAAATCTTTCCATATCCCAGTTCTATAAATACAGTGGTAAAATACTAGGTGCAGCCTGTGCTATATATTTGATAGAACTTGGAGTTCTTCCAGTGTGGTGGCTGGCTAGCTCGTGGCACAAGGGACAGAAAGAGCTCTTGGTAAGAGTCTCTGGTGCCAGAGACTTAGCTGTCATGGTGAGGGAAAGAAACCTCTCCCAGAGTGCCATGTTCTGTTTTCGTAATACAGCCCAGTTCTGTGTTCGTGGTTGGCTGTTGGCCCTTGCCCATCACCACTCCCCCAGGGGTTCCCCATCGGTCCCCGTTCCCTAGTCCCGCCTTTTCCCTGCCCCTGGATAAAACCTCTGAGTTCAGCATTGTTCTCCTCTTTGTCTCGGTGACCTTCAACAGTGCAGAAGCAAGAAATGCTCCTGTTGGAACATAAACAAAGACCCTTCCTGCCTCTTTTGCCAGCGACTTTGTACTGAAGCTAGCCGTGCGTTTGTGCGTGCATGCGTGTGAGCCACAGAGCCAGACTGAGACAGTAATACTCCAGTTTGGCCAGATAATGTCTGATGCCAGTGTTTTCCCACGTAATTTTGAGGTACGTGGATTGGTAATCAGTAAAAAAATATAACAAAGGGTCCCAGATACCTGCTACACAGTGCAGAATGATACTTTTGTTACAGATTTTTTAAAATTAGAATATTTTAGGCCTACTAATGTTATTTAAAGGAGAAAGCCAGATCTGAGTTGTGCCCAAACCTGCTCTAACCTAGCAACCTTCCTGGAACTGGGAAAATGCCTTTCTGTATTTGCTGCATTCTCAGTTTGCGACAAAATGGAAGTAGAGTGGAGTTCTCACCCATGAACAGTGTTTGAGAAGATAACGTAAGTTCTTGTGTTAGAGATGCCCTAGAGGTAGATACAGCTACTGTTTTGTTGAACTTAAATATCATTTTTCCTATTCCAGTTAATATCAGTTAATTTCTTTGGAGTAACTTCTCACTTACACTGGTTCATGGTCAGAATACACGGGTATGGAAAGGACTCCAGAGAGCATTTGTACAAAACAAAAACCAAATAGTATATTTTGTTCAGTTCCATGTTTTTCCAAGGTAATGTGGCTCAGTCCAAAGCAACCATCAGTAAAAGATGGCATCTGGAGCCATTTTAGTCCTTGAGTCTATTTTCTGTTCTATTTATGTAACATGTTTCAGATTTGCTGCATTGTCTTGTTACTGTGTAAAAGACAACGAAGTTTTAAAAAGATAAAAAACTGTCCAGATGCTGAAGCTCATGACAGCTACATAGATCAGCTTGATTATTTTTTTTAAATAGCTATTGAGCCAGTCAATCTGTTCTGCTGCCTTGCTCTGATGAATAAGGACTACTTTGCTTGTGTGAGGCTACACTGCCTAAAAGGCAAGCTGTACAGAGGACAGGTGTGTAGCTGCGTCTTCCTCTGACAAATTATCGGGAAAGTGTGTACAAGGAAGGCCTTCATAGGACAACTGATCAACTAAGAGAAGCACTGTCAGCCTGAGAAAAATCACATAATCTCTATTCCCTTTCTTGTTTTTTGCTAAATATTTATTATGAATTATAATTTTTATTTCACCCTCACTGTCTGGTGCAAGATAATAAAGATGAGTGCAAGCTTTTATCACAACTCTATTTTTCAGTAGGCTGTACCCAGTGAGAGATGTTATTCCCTCAGTATGTTGCAAATCATATGGAGAAAGTGTCGTGTGAAACTGCTTTCCTCATCCACCAAGAAAAGTCCCTCAGGAGAAGCAATTTCTTGAGTATGAGGCATATAAAGAACCACTAATCCAGAAATATTCTGATGCAAATCCCGGATTTTAGTTTCAGGATTAGGTGTTCTGCTTGAGGTTTTGCCCTCATTTTCCATCTTGCTGATTTCTGAAGTCCTTTTCCTTTTTCCTGCCTGTAGCCTCTCATTCTTCCTCCTGGAATGAGAAAGTAAGAACAAACTTTGTATCTATTCTATGAGCTAAATGATTAGGATTGCCATAGAGCCTCTGCTGCTGCTAGTGCTGGGATAGACATCTCCATTGTCATACATAAGGCTCTTGTTCAGTACTTGATCAATAAAGAGTTTGATCACTTAAAGGTCTTGACTAAATCACAAGCAACTCATGCTCTAAAGATTTATAAATATAATATAGGTAAGTCTTTGCACACAGGAAAAGTTCTAGTCATAAATTTTTAGGCCATAAATTTTAGGCCAATAGACTTTTTAATCTATGGAGAGCAGCACATAAGCATTGTCTTTAATAAAACCTCATTTCTGTTTTGCTGGACTTATACGTTCAAATTTTATGTTTCTCACCTCATTGGGTTCTGCTGAACAATTAGCACTGGTCGAGTGTTCTGTTTTATGCAAGCCCAAGAGTAAATCAGGGCTTGGGAGGCCTTTTTGTAGTCTCTTGTACCTAAAGTGAGAGAAGAGGTCCTAACAACTGCCTGTTCCAATGGGGGACTGGAGATAAAATTAGCATGCTTTTTAAAATACACATTTTACCTGACAGTAACGTGAAAACTGAATGTGGGATCAGGACTTGCCCTTCACTGCTTTATTTTTAGAATTTGTGGAAAATACCAAACTGTGTCGTTTAGGCTGACAGTTGTTCTGTTTCCTCAACTGGAGATAATGAAACAGTGGCAGATGTTTATAAAGCCTCTTCTGCAAGCTCGTTATGATATATGCAATAATTAGGTCTCCTGGGAATGTATTTCCCAGCAGTCTGCACAAATGACTCACACTGACTTCAGTGGAAGCTCCATGCAGGGAACCGGGTGCCTTTATATAATCTTGAGAAAGAAAAACACTGTCATCTCTACTTAGAGAAGACAAGTTAAATCTATAGATACAGCTGACTGTTTTTGTGTCATCCTCCCATTTTACTCACTGCCACTGAATTCTCCTTAGCCTTATTGCTCTTTCAGAGATTCTTTCCTCCCACCTCTCCTGTGGTGTTTGATTTACTCAGGCACTGTGACCCATGTTTTTCCTTTTAGGCACATCATCCCCGCTGATGGCAGTATCACTCAAGATGCAGAACTGGTTCCTCTGGCTCTAAGAGAGTCCTCTTGCCCCCTAAAGTCTTCTCAGTAAAAGGCAGCAGCTCTGAGCTTTATCCTCCTCTTGTGTACTCCTGCTCTACACAGCTGCAGCTGCCATGTTTTTAGCAGACCAAATCCTGGCATACGTTGGTGTGAGAGAGCTGACTGCTGCTCTGTGTTTTGTTTAGGCTTTAGCTGTTGTGTTTGCACAGTGCAGTTTGTGAGCCTGACATTTTGTGCATTGTATAAGCTCCAGATGAGTCACAGAGGCAAAGATTCATGGGAATCTTTCCAGTAACTTCAATAGGCTTTGACTCGAGCCTCTAGCACCCTCGGCTGAAACAGATGGTGTGTCTGCAGGAAAGCAGGCAGCCTGATGGACATCGTTTAGGGCTGTATGATGTCACTGACACTGATTTACATCAGTTGTTAGTGAAACATAATTCACACACATGCAAAGCCTCTCCTAAGCATTGCCATACTGAGTGCAGTCCTGTTGCCCCTTTTTTCCATTGTTCCATCCCTGACAGTGGGGAGCAACAATAGATAGATGTGGGTAACTCATTTCTATTACAGTCTTCTCTCTTGAACTGGGAATTAGGAACTGGGACTGGCTTAGTTCCCTAAACATGGGGGGTGGGTTTTGACCTTTTCACCTTTTAGTGTTTATTTTTGCAAAATTCAACTCAGAGGGGATGAAATGCTTTACCAGAAATTTGCTATCTGTCATTTTTACAGAGAAAAATGGAAATGCTAACATTGACTTCAAAGGTAGTATGGTAAAAATCTGTTAACCCATGACACAACCTTTCTGACATCATCCAGTGACAGAGGGAAGCAACCAAAAATGTATGCTTTGGGGTACTGGGAAACCTTTAACTGTTGTGGAAGTATCACCAGGTATTTGCTGTCTGTACAGAAACAAAATCACTCCTGTTACTAGGTTCCCATCGTAAGAGCTGACAGAAGGTAAATCACACAGCACTCTCTTGTACTCCTGAAGCCTGTGGGAAGGATACATGCTGTAAAGACTATCTCTAGGCAGGCTACAATCTCTGACTATCTTTGAAGGGACTTGGAATGATCACTTCCTTTTTGCTGTCTTACTCTAAATGTGTTTTATTTCACAGTAAAATTCTGGAAAGCATAAAAATTTAACCACTTTTTAGTCTGGGTAATTGAGCATTTTCCTTGTTCTGGTTTTGTCAGAGCGTGATCCCCCAGGCCAACATGATAGCAAATTCTCAGGAAGAAAAAAATTCCTGCAAGCTGGGAGGGATCAGAAAGCTCTTCTGTTCTGCTTTCTGAACTTCAGTGGTGGTTTAGATAATTTATTGAGCTTTTAATTTTCAGTGAGAATGAAACTGGGGAAGTTCCAGTACAGAATAGCCAAGCAGCTATTGATCAAGACATAGAATGCAAGACTGAAAATTTAAATCTCTGTTTCAAAAAATGAATGGAGGTGTCAAACTGAGCACTAAAAAGCAATTCCTAGATGAACAAAATGTTGCAATCAACTGCTTTCACATGGTTTCCTTTCTTCTTAAAGCAACCATTTGCACGAGGACCTCTCTCACTGCTCATGCTCCAACAGGCTCATGTTTCAATTTTCCTCCTGAGGGAAAGGATGGGGGAGAATCCTTCTCATGGAGAGTACAAACTTAATCTTCAAAACAACAAAGGCTCCATGACTCATAAGTTTTTTCCTCAGGTCAGGTCAGCCACTGCCAACAGCTTCCTCTGTTTACAATCTGCTGCACTGCAGCTAGGGGTGTGAATTGTTCATGTTGCTGCTCACTGTCTGCTGCTGATGAGAAGAGAGTGGAAACTATGCCTGTCTCTAATGAACTCTGAGAAGTGATGAAAAAAGTTCAGGAGCGAAGTCACCACTGTCTTTAAAAGAGAAATCTTCAGAGATTCGGATATCCTTCTAATATTTAAAAGAAAACAGATAACATTTACCTTGTACTGTCCCAAATCTTAATAGAATGCTTATTATCTTTAGGGAGGAAAACTGTTAATGGTTTTTATTGGCTTTGGATGACTTTTGCTAACTAAAATTATTCGTAATTTGAGTTTGTGAAAGGGATCACATATTTTAGAGTTCATTTTTCTTAGAGAAAACAATGATATTGCATAGAAAACATGGGTTTTGAGCAATATATGTAACCTGTCTGTCTGCATATATGCTGTCAGATATACAGGTAATAATGATGTTTTGAATCATAGGGTTCTTTCCTTCATCTATGTGTGTCACTACAAATTTGGCTCAGTACCTTACGGATAAACTTCCTTCTTAAGTAGTACCATGTTTTCCCAGTAGCTGAAGTTTTAGGATTTTTCATACATTGCCTCAAATCCGGTTTATTTCTTCAGATCTAAAAATTTTTACATTTCCTATTATATTAATCTGAAACCTCAATTTAAAAGGTTCATGCAAATCTACTTGCAGATAGTGAGGAGAAGTCAGTGGTGGTATACACAATTATGGGGCAAACAAACAGAGGGAGAAGAGTTACAATTTGTGAAGTCACATGTTTTTAAATAAAAAAGTGGCCTTGGGGGTTTCTTCAGCAACATGCTCTTGTATCCAAGGCACAAATTGCCTATAGTGGGTGGTAGAAGTTGGCTGCCTATATGTTCTCTGTTCCTGCTTTAGACTATTAGTCCATTCCTTCTGCTTCCTCTTGTGGCTGAAAACAAGCTGGCTCACAGATAGTCCAACTCTGTGTGCCCATTACTAGAGATAAAAAGTGAAAAAGGAGAGGGCTGTTACCCTCTTCTTGCTGTTCAATGACACAAAACGAGTTCATGGTCAGCATGCAGCTGTGCACACCACAGGAACATCATGGCCAGAAGAAAATTATACGGTAAACTCCACTGAGCTGGAGCGAACTTGTTGCTCTATATGAAAAAAAACCACAAAAAAGTAATATTTTCTTTGCTGGGAAGGATTGATTCAACATCTAAGCAGTAATTTAGATGCAATAATTGGATTAAACAGAACTAGCTTACTACTTCTCAGTTTGGACACCCCTAAGACCAGATAAATAATGGTCTCTTTAGCCCCTGTGACCTGCCTAGAGCCATCAGACTTCCTCTCCAGTGTCACTGCACCGTCTCACAGAAGTCTGGCTAAGTACTGGTGGTTATGTTTATAGGTATAACCTGTCACACCTGTGAAAGCAAAGTCTTCTGAGCATTTCAAGGCTTTGTTTATATTTTTTCAGCATTTGAATTTTTTTTTCTGTCCATGTTATAGTGTATGGTTGAGAGCTTGAAGAAGCTTTCCCTTTCGTGTGAGCCACAGTCTCTGTGTGCTTCCACCAGAAGACAAAACCACTGATTCCTAATGGCCCAACATTTGACTGGTTGAAAAGAGACAGAAGGCAGCTCTTAGGATCTGGTGGTGAATTTCATGTATATTGAGTCAGTCTGTGTCATGATTTCAAGTGCTATTCGCAGGAGTCATGCATAGAAGCTATTCATTTTAGATGCAGACCACATTTTCCTAAGGCATGTCAGGTTATACATGGTGCCATGGGTCATATATCATTATACTTTCCTCTTTTGCATCAATATGTATGACATTTTTAGTTTCAGTATATCTTGCAAAGTGATTCTTTTATAAAGCAGGTATATAAAGCTGCAGCCTCTTCATACATTACAGAAATTGACTGATTAGCAGAATCAGGTTATTATTCTGCTTGCTTAAATGTTCTGTGTAACTCCGTTTGTAGTGATCAGTTCATGTCCAATAGTTTAATAGCATTACCTACCATGTGTATTTAACTATTATTTTTTTGTCTGAGGCCTTCATAATTTCATTTAACAGTGCTCAGGCTCTTAGGCATAACACATTTAATAGGATCATCTGTTGTGCAGTGTGTAAAACCTGAAGTAAATAAAAATGGAGTCCAAAGCCAGTGGATAAAGCAAATACTTTTCACTGAATATAGGAAGAGAAAGAAGAAATCTTATGCTTTAATAAAACAGGTGTTCTCCCCACAATGTACTTCATGCTCAAGAATGACAGTTCAGTGAGAGCGCTGCAGTGCTTGCTTCCATCGCAGTACTAATCCAAATAAAGCTATCCAAGAGAACTCATCTTGGGTTAGCTTGTCAAGTGTGAGTGTCAACACAGTAAGTCTCCAGAGCTGCAAGGATTTGCACTGCAGAGTAGCTAAGTTTGTACCCTCATGTTACAAACATGTGATGACAAATCTGCCTTAAAATATTCCTCTCTCTCTCCCTGCTGCAGCTGATTCAATGGGCTGTGTGACTGGACTCTGAACTGTGTCTGAGAGAACCTGTACTGGTGACAGCATCACCTTGTACAGGAGAGGAAAGGATGACTCTCTGGGTGCGGGAAAATGCTTCACCTAGATCTTTTCATGATGGAGTAGTATTTGACCACTGCCTGCTAGGTCAAGCCTGGGAACTCATAGATAGTTGCAAGATGAGCTGCTATACTCTGTGCTGTTGGGCTGTTCCTGTACCAGTCAGAAGATCATTCCAAGCATATCTGTATGTCTGATTACCACTAGCCCCTCTGGACTGTACTCCCTCTCTTCCACTGTCTTTTGTGAAATCCCAGAATAAGTCATCTTGCATTCATCACCATTTTTTACCAACCTTGGCTCTTCAGAAGGTTCAGGAAGTTCAGCAGCTATGAGACTTTTCCTCTGGGGCTGATGGCAGCAGGCAAACACACTGACTCACACTTGATCAACTCCTGCTCTCTACAGAGGCTGTCGAAATCAGTCAAGTGAAATGGAGTGACTTTCTGTTTAGCTGGTGTACAGGAGAGCAGAATTATGCACATGCTGGGCTTAAAGACACATTTCACAGTCAGATCTTCCTATCTCATCAAGAATTTTCTAGAAAACCTGGTTGATAAAATCTTGTGTTCACTCTTTCCTCCTTGTTTTCTTTTTCCCTCTATCCAGTTAGCAGCAATCTTGGTGGGAGATTGCACCATTACAGGCTTGTATACCTGGAGTAGGTGTTTATTTTTTGCCTCATTCATTGAAAACTGTTCTGTGGTTGTCTTTTTTCCCCTGTCCACTAAAATATTATGGGTTGTATTTATCCCTGCTAGGGGATATATTAAAATATTCACTGTAGTGTTTAAGGAACAGAAAAGTTCACACATTGTCTCTTCTACTGACCAGGTTTCCTCTCAGTATCTTAGCAGGGTCTTTGTCTTCAGTTCTGCTTTATTCTTCCTCCTAAAGACCTCAGTTTAGGAGTTCACTCCAAGCCACTGTTGTTGGCCAGGTCTGGATTCAAACCTTTGGGGGTTTTGACAGGATAACAAGATTAAATGCCTGCCTGAGCAACTTCTGTGGTCTCATTGGCTACCATTGCCTCAGATGACCCAGGCAGGGTTTGCATATTATTAAACAGATAAACAGTGAAAGTTCAAATATTAAGGCACAGCATGACTTGTCAATGCACCTGCCTGTGCATGTACATTTAACACTCCTAAGCCACCTTCACTGGCAAGAAGTTACTGGGCACACAGGAGCCAATATTCTTGGAAAAATATGTCTAGTTCCTTCTCTTCAATATCCCAAAGAATTTTAGCCCCTCTTGTGAATAGATGTTATTCTTTTTTACTTTTAACTTTTTTAATTGAATGTTTTCTCAAAGATAAAATTTCTCACACCACTTAATGCCTAACATTATTTGTTTGCTTGAGAGTAAAATGCTGTCTTTCCTTGCTTTCTTTGTAGCTTGCACTTGTAGAATATCCTATTTCAGGGATCAGGCTGGGAACTGGAAGCAAATGTATTTGTAAAACAAACCCTAAAATCTGCTGAGTGTGTAACAGAATCATGGTAGCAATGTAAGCTCTTCTATCAGAGCCTGTGAAAAAACTGTAATAACCTCCAGTTCTTCACAACAGAATAGCAACAGTTTATTATGCATTTGAGATTAATTTCCCTTTTGAGTAAAAAGCAGGTCTCCTTCCTTTTCATAATATTGAAAAACAATGGGACTAGAGATGAGGCAGTTTTTCTAGACAGTCCCAGAATCAGGACAGGGATCTACAGGGAGGTGGTGGGTTTTCCTTGCACAGAATAGGTGTATCACAAGGTGTTTGGTTCCAAGTAAATTTGAAATCTCAGAATTGAAAACTCAAGCAAATATGAAAGGCAGCAAAATCATATTAGCTGCTTTCTGTTTTGGAAAAGCAAGCTCACAGATTTCATACAGAATGATATTCATACAGAATATCTATATATTCATACAGAATAAAAATACATTGTTAAAAAACCCCAACATTCTCACCTACAGAGCTACCTATAGAAGCTAGAAGAGATCAAAGCCAAATTTGCATTATTAGACAGGGATCAGGAACAGAATGTATAATCATGCTCATGGGTATTTCTGTTCTCTGTTTACAAAGAAAGCAAATTGTATACTCAGCTCTAATACTTTAACTCCCAAAATAATTAGGAACATTTTTTATATTAAAAATTGCTGCTTGAAAATTTTTCAGCCTGTAGGATGATGGAAAATTTAAAACTAAGTGTTCGTGAAAGCCACTGATTGACAAGCTGTCTAAGCCTCTGATGTTAGTATATAACAAATTAGGCAATATCAGCAAACATCAGACTCTTTCACAAGCTTGCTTGTAGAAGCTGGAGCTCATAACTTTGGGACAAAACATTGGTCCTTTGAAGGCTGAAACAGTTCTTTCTGTCTACTCCATGGTGAAGCAGGAGCAAGTGAACACATTTTCCCTGTGGAAGTTGTCACGGAAGTTAGGCGAGTTAGGGTTGTGATTTTGGAAGGTATTTTATTTTCAAATATGTTGACTGTATTCTAAACCTGCTCGTTAGAGGTACTTGAAGAAAATGTGACTTGCCAGCTATATGGTCTTGCCTGAAGAGATGAGATTTCAGAGGTTTTCAGAGGTTGATCTCCAGTTACTACTAAGGCATGACACAAAAAGGATTTGCTGGAATTGTGATCATCTGCAGGGAGGGAAGTCTTGGATTTTATTGTAGTGATTCATGCTCCCTCTGGAACAGACATGAAAAAATCTATCCTCATCGATACATCCTGCACCAGCTAAGACGAGAATGCTAGGATTGCATGAGCAGACCACTCTTAAAATTACATTAAAAGCAAGATACATCATTGACATTGTGTGATTTACACTAGCTGGCTAGTGTTTTTTGGCTGAAATTACCACTATTCCTCAGTCACAGTGTGCAAAAAATTGAATGAGTCAGCCTCTGTTCAAAGGAAAATGTAGGTCATTATCCTTCAAAGGACTTCATATTTGAAACCTTCTTCGTTCAAAAGTCCTCTCAACCTAGGCAGTAGCACAGGGCCTATAACAGCACCTGGTTCTCTGTAGAGGTAGAAACAGTGTAAGACCCGGTGTCTTAAGACAAAAAGGGAAATTGCAGTCAGCATTGTCACTGCCTGTCTTCACTGGCAGCAGGAAGTAAGGACTAGATAAAGATGCACTATTTTCTTCTACAGTTGACTTTGAACTAAGTAACTGGAGCCTGAAGTGGGGTGGTTGCATGTATGTAGCTGCTGTGGATGGAAAAGCTGCTGACATTTGCGTGTCCTTGAAATCAATAACATGGCTCCCATTGCTTTCAGGGAGAACAGAGTGCAAAGCTGCAAATCTTATCGGATAATTATGAATCAAACAAAGAGTTGCAGTATACAGTAAAGCCCCACATGGCTGTGATTCAGAAAAGCAAAGTGTGCTTTGTTAGGGAAGTAAATCATGTAGCAGCAGGAGACATTTTCAGTGTTCTAAGTGCGCCTCAGGAAAACGAAAAGCAATTTTGACTGTGCAGGTTTATGTACTTGATGCCTTCATGAAATTTTTCCACCTTTGAGGATTGTTTGGGATTGTTTCCTTCAGCAAAAATAAAAACCAAACCAACAAAAAACAACAAAAAACCCCCCCCACAACTTTCTCTGATTTTAATATGTTCCAGTGTGCGTTTGTTTCCACAGCTGATCACTGAAATCCCGCGGAGGCAACAGCTGTTGTGAATGAACAATTAGATTGCCCAGCTAATTAATGGTTTTAAATGGACTTCAGTGGTTTTTGTGCCTCTCCTTCTTGTGATTACAGTGTTGATGAAACTGTTAATAAATTCTTAATGAGGAAAAATGTTACATAAAAGTTGGGTAAACCAGGTTTTCTTTTATATTCAAAGTACAACACGCAATTAAAATGTACCATGTATAGAATCAGAGCTTCATTTAACTCATCTCAACCTACCCACTCTGTGCTGAGATGAATATATCCTGCTCTTCATTTGATGTGTCCTGTTGTGTTAAATGTACCACACTGATCTAAAAATGGCAGATTCTGTGGGTGCCCAGAGTTGTTATCAGAACCAGACGCTGCACGCTTGCAAGACATGCCTCCACAGAGTGCCTCTACTTAGAAGAAAACGAAATGTGTAAAATGATCTCACTTGTCCTTTCAAAACAGGTTTCTAATCTATTTAATCCATTCCTTGCAAATAATCCAATGAAAATACAATTTCCCCATTACAATTGAAACGTATTACTCTTTTTTTTTTCTGTAGCATTTCCTGGTTTATTCATAGTATGATCGTAAGCAGGAAATAACAATGCAATCTGCAAGGAATTTTAAAAATTAGTTGGAAATCACTACTTTTAATAACTGCTAAACAGGATGCCTTCTTAACATTAACTTTTGAAACATACTGATTTTTTTGAAGAGCTTTCCCAGAACTTCATTTTCTTTTAAGAGTGTGATTTTTAAAGATAGAGTGTTATATTTTAGAATCAGTAACCAAAGGTTAAAATCTTCAGTATGGAATTTTTAAGGAATAATATATTTATGGTAAACTCTAATTTTTTTTATAAAATAGACATGTGTCATCAGCTATCTCTCTGGTGTAAAATTCTTCTGTGTTGCGTGTGATATTAACCAACCTTAAAATACTGAGAGTTATTTAGCTCCTCTTCACTGCCATGGGAAGAAGGCTATGTAAACTTATGCGTATCATACCAGAGGCCCAAAAGCCACAAATCAATCTTCCCATAAAAAATAATATTTGCTTAAAAATTCATGATGTTTCTGAAAATACTGAATATTAATTTATTTTTTAGGCTTCTGTTTTCTGAGACTTTAGCACTTTTATTTTCTGTGTTTTGATCTCCAGCTCTGAGGATATGAGTAGCTTTTAAAGAGGAAGTGGAGTTTCTTCACTGACCACATAAATGCAAGAGCTGGGCTTTTATGAAAGATAATTAAATATTATGAAACCAGGGGCAAACCCATCCAAATTGACATGGCTGAGACAATAGCCCTAGAGCATGAAAAGTACTGGGTGCTAATGAACAGAGTGAAGGGAAGATAAATAATTATGAGCCCTGGCATTGCATCCCAACAGCCAGGGACTTGCATCCAGAGTTCAGCTTAATTGTTCCTTTTCCTTGCAGGCACCAGACAAAGGGTTTTTTACATGCACTTGTCTATATGGCTGGGCAGAGATTTAGCTTATTTACCTAAGGTGAGTCTATTTGATGATTTCTACCTATTTACCATGTGTGCCCTCCTCACAACTTTACTTTTTATTGTTTTTTTAAGATAAAGATTTAGTTCTTATGTGTCTCTAACTCTGAGGTTACGTTTTCTGGAAATACACTGTTGGCGTTGCAATGTGCTGAGTCTATGCAATAACACAGGTACACATGCTTCTGACCTATATTCAGGGGCCAGAGATGTGGATCAGAAAGGGAATGAGCTTTTTCTCTCTTCTGACAGTGATATCCCAGCTGTCATCATTGCAAATATTGGAGCAGTGCCTCTGTGACTCAGTAGGTGAGCTCTGCCAACCTATTAGCTGAGTTGTTCAGCATGGACTTTGATTAACTTTGTTCAAATTTAACTTTCTCTTGGAAAACATAGCTGTTTGTTTTCTGTTGCTACAGTTGTGGCTATAACAAATATAGAAATGAACAAATAACTTATTGTATTGATACAGATTTCTGCTTGGCATCAGCAAGCTGCATTCACGACTACTGACAGCTGAAGCAGCCAGATGTGTGTGTACGTGCGTAGTTCTTCAGCCACGTGGGCTTTTGCACAATAAATTCATTAATGCTGATTGCTTCCCTTTCTCCAAAAGGCCCTGCTTTTTCACTTCATTTTGCTATCTCTATCTCTGAATCAGAAAACAGCTTTTAGTAAAATCCTAAAGGGCTGGACATTTGTGAATTATATAATTTAATGCATTAGTCACAAAATAGCAGACAAATTTGTTATGGGTGACTCACAACTTTATTGCCTGCATCTTCTAGATGTAAAATAGATCTTTGTGACTTGGATTTTCTTTTTTTGCCTTTAAGCTTCTTTATTCTTTTCTGAATGACAGATGCCTCATCTGTTTTATGGCTAGGAACACATACTGTATGAAAAAGGCACCTGCTTTCCCTCTGAGAGAGAGACAGGGTCAAGAAGCATATGTGGTCCAGTCTCTTGGTGGCAGAACATCCTCCTCTCTTGAAGGCAAATTATAAGTACATTTATGGAGATTTATCTTCTCGGACTTGAAACATAGCCTGCAACTTGAAAGTCAACGTTCTTTCACAACAATTGGTATGCTACTTTGGCAACTGAAGGTAGTTAGAGAGAGAAGTGATTTCCCTGTGACCCCAACAATTTGTTTCATACCAATGTTTACCAAAGTGTTTGCACATTTCTCAGCACCCAGAGCTGCATATGGTGACGGAGCTTTTACAACAGCAGAAGGTCTTCCTTCCTCTCCACGCCCCTCCCACCGCCCAGTCCCCAGTTCTCCATTCTGCCCTCTGCTACTTGTGTGACCAGTCAGGGAGCTGGGGCAGCCCTGATGGCAGTGTGGGGCTGGAAGAGGAGGAATGAGAAGAAGGCTGGGGAAAGGAAGAAGATACCATGCCCTTTTGATGGTTCTAAGATCAGCAAGTGCCAAAGCCATAAGGCATGTAGCTTCTCCCAAAGTTTCACTTTTCCCCTCCCTGGGTGGTTAGTCCATGAGTCTTTCACATTGCCAGACAATAGAGAAGAACATTTTTTGAAGACTTGGGAAATGCATCTGGATGATAATGAAATATGAAAGCATGTGTTGTGTTCCTCCTCAGAGAGGAAGTTGTCACAGTTTTTTTCTCAAAACAGTCTCCCCAAATACACCCTTAAGCAAGACAGAATGCAGATTCTTGATGAGGTGGGTCCTCCAGACAAGGGCCGTGAGTCAAGCTCTTCCTCATTTCCATGTACATGCCAAGGAGTCTTTTTAAGGCACGTACCTTCTAGGCAAAGAGTGCCATTAGAAATAATTGTAGTGATGCAGCTCTTCCCTCCAAACAAGCCAACATTTGTTAGCTCACTGGTCATAGTTGGCAGTGCCCTTTGATTAGAGGGCTGAGTAAAATTCAGATTATGTCTACAGATGCAGGAGTACCCATGAAACAGACTTAGCTTTTCCCAGAAAATATCTTGCTGCTTTCTCTCACTCTGCATGTCTCTTCTTATGCATCTTTGCTTACTGTGTTACGTTCCTTTAAAATTTGAATTACTGAAATCACTCAGTTATTGGACCTTCTGTTATCTCCACCATGGTGGTTTGCCCTTAGGAAAACAGCCCATTTACCTCTTGACAGATCACTTCATACCAGCCTGTCCTGGCTGCTGTTTGCCCACAATTTACTTTCTACAGTGAAGGCTAGTGATCAACTGTTTTCTGACCTCTTCCCTGTCCAGCAGTACACAGGAAGCTGGAGAAGCACAAATGTAGTTCATAAAAATAATACCCAAAGCCTCTCTTGGCCTACTGAAGGTTTATGTACGGGTGAAAAAAGAGTTGCCCCAGGAGTCTGGAAATCTTGCATAAAGCAACGAGTTAAGTATTTCTAGTTCACATGTGCAAATGGAACAACGTTTCAGGAGGCTGCAACTCATCACCCGCATCTTTGAAAACCAGAGCCTGGTGTGCTGAAGAGAAGAACATTGCACCTTGTGCTTACAGGCACTTTATGGACTTTGTAAAAAGGATGATTTTGTTAATGGTTAGCCAAGTCAGCAAGAAGACTGGGAAAACTGTTAATGCTGTATTTACCCAAGAGTGCAGCTAGAGCAATTTGAAAAATGATGTGTGATATCCACATGAATACACAGACATATCCCAGGGAAAAGTGGGCAGAGTTTCACGAGCGGAGTGCAAGCTTCCTGACTCACAGGACAAATAAAAGAATCAAGGGAGTATCACTTGGAATGATTCCATCCAAAAAACAGCATTATATAAGGACAAAAATTCACTCCAGTTGTGGTGGATTTCATTTCATTTTTGACTGCCCACACTTGGGGTCAGAGCAATAACTTGTGCCAAAGAGTCCTTGACTCAGGATCATCCAGATTCCTGCATGTTGCTGTGATGACTGGATGCTTTTGTTACGCAAACACTAAATGATACGGAGCACAGGCAAAAAAGAGGACTGGTTCGAACTGGGATGTGGCTCTATGGCTCCCAGTCATTCCCTCCGTTTCAGCCCCACCTCTGAAGAAAATGGCAGCCTTGCTTATGGATGCTGCCTAAAATGTCAGTGGCTGCATATTAGTGCCACTTTGTTCCCTGCCTTCTCGTGAGATCAGCTTCTCAGGGACAATCCCACTCCCTGTGCCCATTTGTGCTAGCCCTGCCACAGCCTGTACATTACAGCACTGTTTCTGTTCATTAGCAGGGCGTGGTTTTGAAAGGCCTCTGAACCACCATGGGCATCCTCCTCTGCAGGCTGGGGAAAGGCTACCACTCTCTCCCATCTTTCTCTGGCTCTCTGGGGGGCTCACTAAAAACAGCAGCTGATGGTCTGTTCAAAGGGAGCTTTCACATCTGTCTGTAACCATAGTGACCAGTGACTTGGGGCCAGTGTTCTGGAGTTCCAGGAGCTAGAAATGCAAGTGTGTGTGTCTCTTCTGTGGCACCTTCTCTTTTCTCTGAAAATATCTGCATGTTCTCCTCACACTATAGCCCTGGAGTTCAGACTTACAGAATTTCCCTTTTCATTTTTAAATACTTTTAGAGCCTGTTTTTTATTTCCAAAGGAGAAACACTTGGCTTCAAACAATGTATTTAAAACAACATAACTTCTGTGATCATCCTTCATCCACTGGATGTACATAAATATATTCACTCAGAAAAAAATGCTCAGAAGATTATTAATACAATGCAAATCATATTAAAATATGATCTGTCCCTTCTTTTTGTATTACAAACTGTGTCTTTGCTGAGTAGTTTCTCTTTGCATTAAGATGCTCAATATTGCTGCTTGGCTTTCTGCCACTTTTCATTGCTTAACTCGTTTTGATAATTAGCAGCTCTTCTGTTTATTAGGTTTGTATTCGTTTAGTAAAGCATCTCCACTGGGCACTGTTAAATCTCTCTCTCTCTCTGTCTCTCTCTCTCCTTCTCTCTCTCTCACAGCATTCCTCATACTTAGTGACTAGTTTCTCCTGTCTCTGCAACTCCGTTTAGTGAAGTCCCAAGCTTCTCAGCCTGAAGTGTAGCACACAATCAGTGCCACAGCATGCAACAGTGCAGGGGAGAGGAGTGTCCTAGTCACAGGTTGGCCCCACAGCCCACTACTTCTGTATAGGAGTCCAGATCCCTCAGTGGCTCCTACACAAGTAAATGGCCAGCCTGGATACTGGAGGCTTTGCACACCCCTGGGGATCTGCAAGCAGGGCAGGATATGGGTGAGCCCTAACCTGAGAGACACTGACATAAATCTTTTGAAGAGAAGCAACATAAAAGCACCAATATCAGTGTAATATGTTTGTATAATGAAGTTAGAAAGTTACTGGTTATCAGAGTGACTAAAGGGGGTGATGTGGGTTCTGCTGAGGCCTGGAGAACTGTTTTTTCTGCCTCTTGTGCTCTGTTTGGGCTTTTAAACTGAATTTACTTAGTCTGTCATGTACACAGCTGCTATGGAAGCACATATATGTAAATATTGACTAAGATAAATATACTAGCTTTAATAAATGCATCAATAAAACCTGTCCAGCTAGCATAAAGCAGTACAGATACTAAAAGTAGGGGTAACAAGTAGAAATTTCTCCTTTTGTGTGTCACAGTAGATGTCAACTAACTTGTCTCTATTGCCATGATCCTCTTATCTGTACCATAAGTGGTCTCTAGGCCTGCATTGTGGAGATGAAGAAGAGGAGGGTTTTCCTCAGGACAGCTACACTTAAAAATGGGAATTCTATCCTTAAGCAAGACAGAGATGACCTTGGGTTTTTCAGGAATGCTTCAGAGTCTGGAGTTCCTGAGACCTCCATTTATCTGCCACAGAAAAACAGGCTGCAGGAGTCGCTGCCAGAGCCATGTCGACTGAGTGTGTAGCTGTCACATGGGCAAAGCTCCCACAGCCCAGGGGCTCTGCAGCTCCCTTGATCTCTAAGGCTCAATATTACAAAGTGACAGACCTACTTTGCCCATGCTGAAATCTCTCAGCCTCTGTGGAAATTACCTGAAGTGGAAAGTTCTAAACACTTTCCAAGAGCTACTTGACACTCTGCAAGCTGAAGCTGTAGCAGTTTGTCATTTATTTATCTTTCATTTGCATGTTGGCCATCTTGCTGAACGGTGCCTGGTGCATACTTACACTAAGGTTTCCCTGGATCACTACAGGATTAAGGTGTGGTGGTGACACTCAGGTGCACCTATATGGTGAGTATATGGTCTTCAAAGCCCATATACTCAAATTACTCTCTCTCTCTCTCTCCTTCTGAAAGGCTTAAGCTGAACTGTCAAAGGCTGCTTCTCTGCTGCAGGCTGTCAAGTAAAGGTGCTTGTGAAGAGATGAGCTAGAATTTACAATAAGATCTGATAAATGGAGGAAGGAAGACAAAAAAGAGCAAGAAAACCTAACTACCTGCATACTGTAAATTGTCACTGGTATTCTTATGCTCCCTTCAGACCACTGAACCCTTTTAAAAGAATAGAGGTACAGTTTATGACATCTGATGCTAGCTACAAACTGGAAAGTTTGGAAACTGAATCTCAGGATCTGTGCCTACTGAAGTCTGACTAATGTTTTGTGTCTTTGTTACATTGACTTGATCTCCAGTTCAAATTACAGCTCAGAAACTGAGACCATAAAGAGATAAAAGAGAAGTTTATCTGTATCAGACATAACCTTTGCCTCCCTTGTGCCTAGTCTCTCTCTGGGTGAATTGGCATAGCTCGACAGGATGTGAGTGAAAAAGGAATAAAATATTTCCAGATACTTTACCTATACAAGAACCATCCTTGCTCAATTTACCCTACTTTTGTTTCTCTTTTGTTTTCTACCAACATTTGCAAAAACTGTTTCTTTTTGCTGACATTTCAGGGAGACTTTTTTTAATAGACCAGTTTTAGATAAACTCACTACATAGCAGAAATAATGCATATGATTTAACTGATGAGTCACATGCAACAAATAATGAATTATGGATAGTAGAAGTCGAAAGAGAAGTCACAAGCCTAATGCAGCATTTAAATCCTGTTTGCAACATCAAATGAATGTGCTTACATTCAGTTCTTTGCATATTTGCCAACAAACTGGCAACCTTTCTGGTTTCTGTGACCCAGAAAGGAACGTCACTGATTTCCCTTTGCTAGTTCTTGCTTTCCATACCTTGCTTTCCAACCTATTAAAATAAAAGGGAGAAAAAAAAGATAAATAGGAAAACATAAGAAACAAAGAATCAATAAATGTCCTTCAGGTGAAACTTTTAAAAGGGCAGCCATTGGCCAATGCACAGAGACCACCACAGCTGCCAGGAATTGCCAGCGTTGCTGAAAGACTGAGCCCAGGGAGGAAGGAGCAGGTGCCTGTGAGAGGCAAACTGCTGCAGCCCCTCTGCCCCCATCTCTGTGGCCCCATTGCCTGGATGAGGCACGTTAAAGGCCATGCTTACACTGTGTTTGTCTTGTGGTTAAAGGTACAGTTTTACTTGCCGAAAGCCTTGTTTCGGCATTTCTCACAAGTGTTCTGATCATGCATATTAAATTCATATGTGGGCATGGGTAGAAGAAACATGAAGCACATTTTGATTGGTTGCAGTAGAGTCTGAGGCTTGGAATAAAAGTGTCACTGCAAAATTTGTTATACCCCTACTCTGGGACCAAGACTATATGTTTTATGTATAAAGCAGTCAGCCAAAATAGTTGCTTGCTTTTGCACCTTCTGACATGGAAATTGGTATGATACTGATCTAACACAATCTTTCTCTTCAGGATCACACAGCTCAACATCTGCTCTGCACATACCAGCCCCTGTCTCTCTGACCCCAGAGGCAGAGCTGGCTGATGCAGGGAGTGCATTTAAAGCAAAAGCAGGGAGGCAAAGTTGGCTGGCATTGCTCCTGGATCGTACTGTGTCCCTGATTACCTCCTCTCCAGACTGGCTATCAAGCCAAACCCTTTGCCATCCCTTTTTCCCAGTTCCTTCACTTCCAGCCAGTTTCATTGCCTGTTCTTTCTCTTGTTCTTTGTCCATGGTTTATTCCCTTCAGCTGTGGCTTCCTTTCCTCGCCCAGACAAAATTATGACGGTCTGTTCTCTCCTCCCTCCTTTTACTTTTTACTAGTGGATCAATCTGCAGTGCAAGCCCCTTGCAGCAAACACTGCCTTACTGTGAGTTTGTGCAGTGCCCACCACACAATTATCCCAATGCAATCTGAGCCTTCTTGGTGTTGCTTAGCCAGCCCATCCACTGTATGAGGAGAGCACTGCCCTCTCTCCTGTGGATGTAACAAGGTGATTTTGGCCCCTACCGTCTCAGAAGGCCCAGCTGAAATCACATGTCGTATGGGAGCTGCCTGATGACGACCATCATCTTCAAGGAGTAATTAATTCTGTGACAAAATCCCTTAAGTCTTCACCTCTGCCTGTTACCCTCTCGCTCTTCTGCAGCTCCATGGCTTTTCCACGCTACAGCTCCAACAGCCAGTGGAGCCAAGGTACTGTGTATTTTCTCATCCATGCCTTTACAGGCTTGGTGGAAGCCACATATATAATTTCCTCACACTCCTAGGATTGGGATGCTGAAGTGGCATAGGTGGAGCAGGGAAGAGACACCCTGTTTCTCACAAGTGAGCAGAGCTGTCCTAGGCTGGTGGCCTCTTTCTGCTCTGGCTTGTGAGGTTGTTGCCTGCTGCCTCCTCCCCTGCCTGAGGTGAGGGAGCTCCCTGCCTCTTCCAACAGCCCCAGCCGGCCCAGCTTGCCAGAGCAGCACAGGGAGACAAAGGCTGGCAGTGCCTTCCCTGCACCTGCAAGCTGCAGGGCCACCGCTGCCTCTCACCACACAGCACCACGTGCTGGCGTGGGCTGCTGCTCATCACCTGTCTGCAGACTTCTGGGCAAGACGTGGCCTCGAGTGGGACTTCCCAGGCTTGCTTGGGGAGCCTGATGTCAGCTGGTGCAGAGGAGATTTGGAGGCTGCCTCAGGGCTGAAGAGGCATCTGGCCACATTGTAGGGAGCTGAGCAGGGTCTCTCCCACTCAAACTCAGGAAGACAAAGCAGAGCACTTGAAATTCCCATGTGTTCCATGTCCATTAAGTCAACCTAGGTAATGTTTTCCTGCTAATTTCCTGCTAATACTCTGCTAATGTGTTGGGGTTTGGGGAGATCTTATGGCAAAGAAGAATGCTGGGAATGGGTCTGTGGAAATGGTCCCAGAGAGCTGATGTTCATGTAGAAGTGGCAGAAGGATGTCTCCTTCCCTTAGGCCCCTTACAAAGTGCCTTCTGGTCCTTTGCAGGCACCTTGCTCCAGCTCGCCATCCTGCCCCTGCAAGCAGCTGCCTGGCTTACTCTTACCCAGGGATCGCTGTCACTTCATTGTGAGGAGACAGGAGTTTTAAAAGGCTTCTGGAACCTCTGTTTGCAAAAGAAGTTCCTCCTACCCTCTGCTTCAGTCTAGCCAGCAATCAGAGGTTGCAGTAGGAAGTAACATGGGCACCTCTGCCAATCTTAGTGATTCTGTACTTTGCGGGGCAGAGAGTTTCATCCCAGAGCTGCCTATGCAACCTGCTTTAAGCCCTGGCTCAGAGCAGTCAGCAACCCATGAAGGTGCCTGCTAACAGAAAAGCCATGGGGAAGTGAGTCTGGGTACTATTTATAAGGATAAGCATTATTGGCAGCGAACCACACTTCATGTGCAGCATTTGCTCTCACTCACGACATGATGTCACTCAGCCTGTGGCCTTATTCTGTAGTGTAGGAAAATGAATACTTTTGGTCAGTACTAGTCAGCTGATCCATTCCTATTTGGAGGCAAATTTCATGCTGGAAAATGAGTGTGTAGTTAGTTGGCAGAAAGGAAACAAAGGCAAAACTTTACTACACAGAATGTTTTTATTGTTGAAAATTATGCAATTATAATAAGCCCAATTCATTAGCTCTCTTTTAAAAGTCACACACCTTCAGAGATAACAATCTACATTTTAATACCATTTCTATGTGACTTGGTTTGACCTGTTTTGCTAGAAATAATAATCCTGCTCATGAATACCATCTGCCCATTCAGACTGCTCATGTACCAAATAATATCTTCAAGTCTGGAGCTTACAGCTTTAACTATCACATGATACACAGTCCCATGCCTCTTAATCAGAGCATCAAGTGATTTATTCAATGTGCTTTTTTATTTCCTGCCACGGCCTGCACTCAGAAGTTTCCAACAGCTCGAGGCAGCCAGAATTCATTCTTGGGGCTGTCTACTTTCTGACCAACAATGCTGCTATAAGCAGCAGCGTTTTCTGCTTTATCTTGCTGTATTTGCTTCTCTCCCAGTAAACTTCTCCTTGTAAAGCTGGTCTAGTGAAAGCTCATGGTAGGGGGGATGGAACAAGATGATCTTTAAGATCCATTCCAACCCGAGCTGTTCTATGATTCTACAATTCCCACGCTGTCTGATGAAGCACACAATTCTGCAGTGAGCGCAGCAAGATCTTCTCTGGCTTCAAAACCTGCTTTAAGAAAGAAGATCATTTATTTGTATCCCACCTGGCCCAACAGGACCCTGAACCAAGGCCACACTTCAGGCAGTACTGCACTGTAAATGTAAGAGAGAAATTGACAAGATTGCATGAGTAACACTACATGATGTTTCCATGTCACATTGCTACAGAAAAGCTCAGCTTGTAATGTATTTGGCAACTGACTTTTTTGTGTTTATGTGGCCATGGCCTGAAAACAGCATCTCGTAGGTGAGCCATGGGTCAATCAGTACAGCACTGAATGCTTACTCCAAGCTTGCTTTTAAGACAAGCAGCCACACTGATTTAGACATATAGAGAGCATTCATTTAGTCAGATTTTCTATTGGAAATGTAACTAGCTCTAGTTAACCAAATTTGATCTGATCACCAGACTTTAAATCCAGCATTTCTGGGTTTTATTCTTAAAAGTTCTTATAATCCTGTAAGCTAAGGAAGCACGTCACTCACTCTTTCCTAGGGCAAACAGTGACCAAAACTACTGAGAAAAATTTTGAAAAGCTTGATGTTGACCTCCTGACTTGTAGCCTGTGATTATAATCACAAGACTATCCTTTCTCCTGTTTTAGTAATAAAAAGAAACAACAAAAACCAAAGACTGAAATGAAACAAAAATGTCTCTTTTGTTTGAAAGTGTTTAAATATTAAGGATGTGTATTGCTGTTTGTTGTTATTTTAGGTCACGATGAAGTTAAGGAAGGAAACTTTCTTAGCATCTCCTTTCAAAATCTCCCTGAATGTAGGTGCATGATTTGATTCTGGCCATTTTATTGCAATGACAGCTTCCATCTGTGACTGAGTTGCACTGTGTTTCTCTTACGGCTGTGCAAGCAGAATGTTAGGAGCTGTTACACTGTTCACTGGATTGGGAGGGAGGCTGTTGTGAGAGCAGTGGAGCACAGAGCCAAAGATACCATTACCAGCCTTTCTTGACTCTTACATTACATTCTGCATTTTTGTGTTTTAGGTGGAACACTGGAGAAGAAGAAGAAGCAGAACCCCCTGGCATGAGTCATTTGTATATCCTGTGATTGTGGTTTTGTTTTACCATCCTGCCAAGATATAGATTAGAATCCTCTGAAGGATGACTAAAAATTTTTGTATGTTGCTGCTAAAAGAGCATCAGCTGTCTACATTAGTATGATCTTCTAATTTTTGTAATCTTTCTGATTCTTCTCCTAGAGGTTTTGTGTTAACAGGAGCAGACATCCAGCTTTCTTAAACGGCCTAGCATTGCTACCACTGGCTGGGACAGCATTAGTGCTGCTGAGGTGACGCTTCTGGTGGCATCCAAAGTATTAGAACAGGATTTCCTGAGCATATTCAGTACAAGTAGGATGTGTTAAAGCAGCTGGTATGTAGAGTGCATGCCACATGGGAGAACCTCTGGTCTCCAGCATCACCTTGTGAAAAATATGTATTCAAGAACTGGCCTGGTAAGGCAGCACCAGTGTAAGCAAAACGGATCTAACTTATGCACTGTAGAGATATTATTCCAGATGCAAGAGTCTTTCTTCTGTCTCCATGGTGTCCATATCAGTTCTGTCTATAGTCATGGTGGCTTGGACACCAGTCCCAGACACCTGAAGCTTTTTCTAAGTTTTCAAACAGGGGCCTTGTTGTACAGTGGGAGAGGATGGAGTATGTAGTCTGCTGGGCTACTCCACTCAGTCCCCTAGTGCAAACACCAGTCTGAAGTTCTTTTCTTAGAAAAGAAGGTGATGATCAGCTTTCATTTCCTACTGGTCATGAATAGTTGAGAGATGTCCGAGTTGATTTCAGGACATGACAGGACTGTGTAGGAAGAGCCAAAATCTCAAAGACATCTCCCAGATTTCATGATGTTGTCATCAGACACCTTCTAGCAGCAGCCTGCCAGGACGGTTCCATGCTGCACCTGAAACAATTCTTTGTGACCTCTTTTAGATCCAGACTCTGACCAAAAACTGAGGTTCTTGGGTTGCAAAATGAAGACTAGCAACTACAAAACTGCTGGATGGGGAAATGAGTGTATCTGTGTCTTCATCAGGAGTTTGGCACCACTGCACCTCAGATCCGGCAGCTGGAAAAGGATTCATCTGGAAACTTCTATGTTATCCTAGGCAGTATTGCCTGGACAGTGGCTTGTGGCTGGGAGACCTGCAGTGGGCATTGCTGCAGTGTTTGGAAGCAGAGGTGAATGGTACAGCAGCACTCCTGGAAATGCTGATAGATGAGCTCCCCAAGAAACCTCAACAGGAGCTTAGTCTGATCCTCTTCCCCAACAAGTCCTGAAGAACAATAACCTAACCTGATCTGCGGTAAAGCAGGTATTAGAGAGCCATTGTGGATAGGGCTGGGGCATGAATATCACATGAGAGGACACACTGCATACAATAATGGTCCATCCAATCTCTTTCCACTGGACTACATTGGAGCTATTGTTGCCATCTTTGTGAGCATCTGACTGAACATCTACAGGAAATATTGATGAAAATTGCTTTTGGCCACTTGTGTAACCACATGTAGTATTACTGGTGTTTTCAATTAACTCTCTTATCAGGATGAAAGTTAGTAGAAATTGCTGAAGAAAATGCTTGAATAAATTCCTGTAACCAATAACTGACATCTGATACCAGGTTTTCCTCGGGAAAGGAGCTGGAACGCATGAGATAAGTAAAAGTTATTTAGAGATATAATCACAAAAATTGTAATGCCCCAGTCAGGAAACTAGTACAGAGAGAATCCAGTACCTGCTCAGGTAGCAGTAATTTTTTAATGTGGTATTTGCAATGAGTATCTTTTAAGGGCAAATCTTAACAGACTCCTCTGATTAATTTTATTTTTCAACCAAAGCATAGATGTACAGACAGTATAGTTTGTAAGTGTAATTAATGTACTTGTTGGAAAACCAAGTGTTTTCTGTAATAGAGCCAACCAAATACCTAGTGCAGTAAAAACTGATGAGCTATGTGGTATTTTACACCCCAGTAATGTTTTGGTATATAGCCACAACTTCATTCAAAATGAGTATTATTCACTTTGTTTTCTCTTCATTGCCAGTATAAAATGCTTCAAAAGAAAATCCCAAATACCCTGGACTGTGAAGTACGCACAGTGCTAACCTGAGCTAACAAGAACATCCTGCAACTAAAAAAAGAAAGAACAGTCTTCTGAGCATCAGAAATAAGGAAAGAAGCAAGAGCTATGATCATTATATTAAGCTGTGCAGCCAGTTACTAAGTGCTAATCAATAGACACCGATTTAGAAACAAACATAAGTCCTTTCCAGTAACAGGAGTAAGCAGAGGGCTCAGAAATAGCATAGCAACAAACCTGCTCTCTCTGGAGGAAGCCATTTCCATCACTCAGGCTCCACTGCCGTCAGCTGTGACACACGCAGGCCCTGGAAACGGTACTGCTTCAGCACTGAGTGCATGCAGCATTGAGGCTTTTCTGCTCCCAAATTACACACACTTGCCCTCTTATCTGAGCAGAAATGTCTGTTTAAAATTGTACTCAGCGTAAGATTTATGTCCTTCCTGGACTGGAGCCAGCAAGTGACAAATTGACTTTGTCCAATATGCAGAAAAACTTGTAAGCCTGACATTTTCACTCTCTGCCAGAGGAGCATTTCCAGACTTTCAAGTGCTGCAGACTTCTGGACCTACATCAAGTGCTTGTGCTTGTCTTCCAGTATGGTGGGCACACGCTCAGGGTGAGCAGGATCTAAACTCTGCCCTGGCTTTGGACCTCTGCACTCCTGCCCAGTGTGTGCTTCCTCTGCCCACAGCAGTCACCTACCTGAGAAAAGAGACCCCTCTCCCCATGCCCATACAACTGCATTGTCCCTGGCACTTCCCAGCAGCCTGAGTTCCACAAGTTAATGATAGCTCAAGAAGTTAGAATAAAACAGGCTTGCACAAGTTTCTGACTCACCTGTGCCTTGCTTAGACAGCACCTGACACGCACAGCTCTAGATTACTCTGACAGCCCACTTCATCTTCATGAATCTGGGGTTTTTTTGGTTCAGATTCATCCTTTAGTGAGTCCAGAGGAGTTCTTTTCCTTCTTCAGTTTAAGGTCTTGGCTTCTTTCACCTTCAGTGGTGAGGAAGGGAGAGGGGCATTTTCAGGGTTCAGTTCACCCCACATATGCATAGCTACTGGGTGGATTGAGTTCCCTTCTGGAGGTTACTCCCTCTCCCCACTCACCATATAAGAATTTTTGTTTCGACTGCATGTTGAATTTATTGTAAGGAGAAGTTAGGTAATACAAAGATCAAGATCCACTTACCTACTGCAGATGTCTATCTTCCAAGCAAAACTCTAAATGCCATCAAAATATTTAGAAATGCCCAGACAGATGTACAAACAGATTTCCTGGTCACCTTATGACAGGAAGGTACTACAGCACCAATGCAGGAATGGTTTTAGGTCTCTGTGTCAGACAGATTTTTCTGCTATAGTATTTCATAGTGTTCTGTGCTACATTTTGTCTCCTTGAAATTCAGAAGAAGCTTCCTCTTGGTATAAGAAAAGAAAAGACTTCTACATCCAGAAAATTTCCAAAAGGTTAGCAAAGCTGAGAAGTCAAACTAAATAGTGATTAAATGTTTTCAACAACATTGCACTGGCAATGATCCATATCTTCCTTCCTTCATACCAGCTGCTCCTTGTACAGAGATTGCCTGAGTTACCCCTCAGACAACTATAACTTTGGAGTAAATCCTCTGAAGTTAAGGTAGTGCAGGTCTGGTGACTATAAATACAGACTCAAGCATGGTAGAACTGTGCTTATCCAGGATCTGTGCTGTCCGAGTGTATGGTGAACTTTGCCTTCATGGTGAGGCTTAAGAGATGTTCATGCAGACTGAAATCAAAATGGATGGCACTATCCTCCATCTTGCATGTCCCCCTCCACCCTTATGTTGGCAAAGTACTTGTGACTATGCCATCAAAGAGATCAGCAAGCTGATCCGGTTGAAAACTTGCCATAGAAAAATAGCAGATTGTTTTTCAGCTGGGTCAGTGGGCTGATCCAGCTGACTGCAAGATCAGACAAGCATGAGCACTCCTGTTCCAGCACCTGGGCTTAGTGAAACTGTGCCCTGAGATGTAGATGTGACTATGCAGAAAGTAAAAAACAAATACACTTAGTATATACTCAAGGCAAATCCCAAGTCCATATTATAGTGACAGGAGAAGCCGTAAAGGTAATTCAGTGTATTAAGACTAATAGGTAGATCAGCATGGTGATATTTATTAGGAAAGCTAAAAGAAGAAGTCTCAACCATCAGACTCTTCATAAAACCCACAAATATTACACTGACAGTTTCGGGGAGGTGCATCAAGATTTAGTGACTTTAGTGTTTTTGACACCTTAGCACACTCACAGTGCTAAGGCAGATCACTGTATTAAAGGGTTTGTGGCTCTGGATGTCTTCACATTTTGCTGATACCTGCTGACCAGTATTAGCCATAAGAGGGTTGTTGCCTATGCAGTTGGGATCACTCAGATTTAGATCAAGTAATTTGGTATTTTAGAACCAATATAATTTCTTTAGTGTGACTAGAATAAGGGAATCCTGGCCTTGTTGTCCTTGCAGTTGGAAATTCAAAAGGAGACATCTAAAACTTCAGTCTCTGAGAGGTATACATAGACTTTGAATTGCAAGGTCTGATCACCCTTCTCCTTTTTTTTTTTTATTTTGTTAATGTTGTGCTTGGAGAAATGACATCAGTTGGAGACCAGAAACAATTTTTGCAGATCAGCTCAGATTGCTTATTGAGAGTCTTTTTGGCAGAACAGGACAGAGTTTTGAGTTTTTCACTCAGCCATCTCAGTTCATGAATATGGCCTTAAGGCTGAACTGTTCCCTCTTTATATGCCTATATACAATACTCAAGCAAACACAATGGAATGGCACATTGGAAAGCTTTTACACTCTTGCACCACTTAGCACAATCTTTTTAGCTGTCTGCACTGTTTATTCATGCTCCTGCACCACTGACAGTAAAAGCCTGCAGGAATCCATTTTCTTTCCTTCCTTTCCTACGTGTTTTTTTCTCCAGCAGCACTGCAGACACAGCAGCATAACCAACTCAAAGGTAAACAAGCCAAAGCAACTTTTGAATTCCAAGACTCTGCAGGACAGGCTGCTTTTGTGAAGCTGAAAGGGAGCCAGAGCATACCAGCAAGGAAGCTGTGATTTCGTCCAGCAGTCTGACAGAAAATCCAAGGTTCCACCGCAGCAGTTTGTGCAGATGCAGCAGCCTCCCTCTGGCTGGGTCCATGTCAAATGCTAACAGAGGAGTGCCCAGGAGGATGATGCCCACATAATTCTGTGTCGCTGCCCCTTTGCTTTTTAGTAGCAACTCTCTGTGGAAAGCAGGTATGCTCTACAGGTTTTCAATCAGTTTTTATTCCTTGTGATGATGTCTGATTTCTAAGGTAAAGGGAAGCTGCTAGGAAATGGGAAAGATTGTTGAGGGGAAGAAAGCTCCCCAGGGAGGGTCGTTCCTCTTGCCATGGAGTGGTAATAGTGGTGTGTGAGGATGTGCAGGAAAATTAACCAGAGTGGAGGTGGCTGGGGCACTTGCCTGGGGTGCAGGTTAGCAGGGAAGTCTCTGGTGAGGTCCGGCATGAGGACTCAGGGATGATTAGCACCTGAGTCACACATGTTTTGGTGTTTGTCTGGGGATGGATATTTGTGGTTTGGCATCTGTGCATCAGCTTGTATGCCACATCAGCAAGCAGGGGAGAAACACTGATCAGGAGGGGCAAAAGGTTTAGGATGGTGTGTGCTGGGTTGGGGAAACACTAAAGATTGTATCAAACCCATTTGCACCAGTGTGACTCTGGAATGACTCTGCTGACAGCAGTAGAGTAAAGCTGACAAAACTGCGAACAGGATTTTGCCTTATACTGTGAAAACGAGAGGATTTGGCAGAGGGCCTGGATGTGTGCTGGGAGCTAGTGTCTGAATGTATAAATGCATATGTTTCTGAAAAAGTCTGTGCCAGTTGCTGGATAGATGTCTGAAGCCCTACAAGCATGCAGCACTCTTCCCTTCATAGGAAACAAAGAGGCTGCTGCACTTCAGACAGCACTGAATTATTCAATGCAACTAAATAACCACAGAGATCCAATGAGTTACATAAAACTGAAAAACTGGCTCACTCCCTTGACTTGAATCAATGGTTTTTTTCTCTTTCTGAGCGCTACATTATAGCAGTAAATCCATGGTTTGGAGCAATGCTCACCACACTTGGAGAAAGAACAGAAAACGTAGTAAGAGGACCATGGAGGTGAACTGACAGGACACTGTAAGAAAGACTCCGGCTGAGGAACAGACTCCTGCTCCTTGTGAGAAAGTGACAGTGTCTGAAATGGGCATATTTTGTGTCTTCAGAGCTAGTGCCTGCCCAAAAATGCTAATTTGGAGACAGAAAAGCAGAAAAGCACAATGGCTGAGTGTTTTTACTTCATGTGCTGGGTTTATTCCAAAGCAGGCGATGCAAACCCTGCATACCATCCATGCTGGCTCTTTAGCACCCTTTCGCTTGCCCAAGATCATCATTCTTCTTGTCAGAGTCCCCTACTGTGCCAGAGCTGAAGCTGTGTCATGGTTTTAAGTCCAGCTGGATATGAAACACCACACATCCTCTCTCCCAATATGCAATGGAATGGGGAGGAGAATGCAAGTAAAACTTTTATCTTGAGATAAGAACATTTTAATAATTGAAAATAAATATAAATATAAATATAATAATAATAATAATAATAATAAAGGAAAAAACACAAAATTATGCAAGATGTAATTGTTCATGCTCTGCTGATTGATGCCAGACCCCCCTTCCTGAACCCAGATTGGCTGTCATTCCAGGTAACTCCCCCAGTTTAAATACTGAGCATGACATTCTGTGGTGTGGAATATCCCTTTGGTCAGTTCGGATCAACTGTCCCAGCTGTGCTCCCTCCCAGTTTCTTTTACATACTTCCTCACTGGCAGAGCAAGAGACAAAGAGAAAACAAAAGTCCTTGACGAGGAATAAACGACTTAGCAAAAAACCAAAACATCCATGTGTTTTCAACACTGTTCTCATCACAAATCCAAAACACAGCACTGTAGCAGCTTCTGAGAAGAAATTAACTCTACCTAAACTGAAACCAGGACAATATCCACCCCTTATTCCATACCATTATATCATGCCAAGTTTCACACTCCCCAATATCCCATCACCTTCTCTATACATCTGTTTTGATAGACATACATACAAACATAATTCTCTTGGTCTATGGAATAACTTTGTCAAATGTTCATAAAACATCCACACACACACACACAAAAGTGTGTTGAATTCATTTATTCTGTGACTTTGGCCATCATCCTTGATAAGGGTCCTTCAAGCAGGAAAGAAGGTGTGGGTGTTGGATTGTTGCATGCTGCCCATTTGGGTCAGTTCTGATTCCAGTACTGCTGCGCTTGTTCAGTTTTATCAAAGTTCATTCTTCATTGGTGTGAGTGTGACCATCAGAGGGAAGTCAGGCTCAGATCCTTAGAATGCTTGTGGTTAAGATTGATGCCATGACATGCTCAGTGAGATGATGCACACGTAGCCACAACAGAAGTAGTAATATTACCACTGGATAGTTATTAACACAACACAGTGTAATTAATTGTTTATATTCACCCAAAGCCAAATCCCTTTAAGGCATGCTGGACTTCTGCCATGTCACCCATCAAGTGCATCCAGGTCTTTCAGCAAAAGCAGTCCCATGGATAGGTTTGCCTTTGCCTAAAGCAGCAATAACCCAGGTTTTCCCCAGCATGTTTTTAATGTGTACCACAGGAACTTTATCCCTTTCTAAAGTATGTAAAAGTTTTGATTAGGCAGGGCCATCCCAATTGGTCCTCTGGTGTTGACTAACCAGGTGGCTTTTGCTAAACGTGTACTCCAATATTTGAACCTCCCACCACCCATTGCTGTTAGCGTAGTCTTTAACAGTCCATTATATGGTTGGATCTTTCCAGAGGCTGCACAATAGGGAATGTGAGACAACCGCTTAATGTCATGTTCTTTGGCCCAAGTGTCTATAAGGTTGTCTCAGGAATGAGTTCCGTTGTCTGATTCAGTTCTTTCTGGAGTACTACGTTGCCGTAGGCCTTGCTTTTCAAGGCCCAGGATAGTGTTCCGGGTGGTGGCATGGGGCACAGGGTGTGTCTGCAGCCCTGCTGTGGTTGCTTCCACCATCATAAGCACATGGCACTTGCCATCATGTGTTTGGGTGTGTGGTACAGACAATCTGCCAGGCCTCCCCATGCTTAAATTTCAGCCATTGTCCACCACACAAAAGAGGCTTTAACCAATTGGGCTGCTTGATAGCAGCACATGTTTCACATTCATGGATAAGCTGAAGCTGGCATGTGTACCAACAGGGAACCAAACATCTCTAAATATCTGGAGTTGCTGGGCTGGGGGGAGCATTTTGTCCCCATTAGAGCAGTTCTAGGGAAATGTCCTGTTTGCAATGCTGCCACGAGCACCCACAAACACTGTGACTGGTGGGGAACAGGCACTGAACCAGCCCCTCACCTCCCCCTGACACCACACCTCTACCTCCTGCATGGCGGAACAGGCAGCCATGAGCCGTCTCAGCACCAGAGAATTATTTGAAAGCAGCCTTATGATTGCTCTGTGTCTGCTTTACCAGCAGATAAAGAGCACCCTGAATGCTGCTTAGCATTCCATGCTTGGAGGTGGTTACTGCTTCTGAAGATGGAGATACTCAATGCTCAGAAAAAAAGTGTTTGCAAATATTGAACATTTGTTTTTGCTGAATCACCTTTTCTTTTCCAGCAAAGTCACTAAGAAATTAGAACTATTAGACTGATAATCAGAAATCACAGGGAGAAATGCAGTATCAGTCTTATGCAGAAGCAGAAATGTTTTAAACAGCTTCCTTTATTTGTTTTTATGTAGCAGTAATACATGGGTAAAAATCATAGTTTGCCAGAAAAATGTAATATTTGCCTCATAATTTATTCATAGTCTTGTGATTAATAGGTCTGTGTGGTTGGCCTGTATTATCTACTTTTCTTTAAAAAAACCATCAACAAAAACTAATCAATATAGAGTGACTATTTTCATGAAATACAAAGTTGTGCTGCTGAATCTTTCTAATGCCACACTGACTATACTGAACTCATGAAATGTTAAAAGGTCAAGTCTCAAAGAAAAGGCTGCAGAAATATTGAACAAACTGGTAGAAAATATAATATATAATGTAATTAGCAGGTATATAAATATATGTGATATTATGAAAAAAAATTGATATAACTTTTATAGAAAAAAATATCTCACATCTCAATGGAGTTTTTTGGGAGGAGGGAGGAGAGGGAAGTCCCCAGTGAAGTCTCAGAAATCTGCCCCTGGAATTGTGTTGTTTCACATAGAAGTTATCTGAAAAAAGAAGCATAGCCTGAGGTGAGAGAATTTCCTGATGGCAAGTTCCTCTAGGTAGCAAAAATGAAAGTCAGCCAGAAAAAAAAGGATTTCATGCAATGAATTATTTGGTTAAAATGGCAGAAGAAAATCAATGTTGTCAAAGGAATCCTAACACTGTGTGCAGAAAGAGAAGTGTTGAAGAGAGAAGTCCTATTACTCGGCCAGAAGAGATCCCTGAGTTACGACACACAGTTTTATAAAGGGCAAGAAAGCTGAACAAATGGTACAAACTGAATGATTAAACAGCCAGGGACTCTTCAGAGCGGAACAAAAGAAGCAGATGGGTGATTTGACAAGGAGTCTTAAAAACATGAGCAGTGTAGAGAGAGGAGCTAAAGAGTCATTATTCCCTCCTTCACCAAGCAGAAGAACTAGAGGAAACTAAGAGAAATGGGCAGGTAAAAAGTCCAAAACAAATTTAAAAAGGTGTTTTTTTGCCAGACATGTAATTCAACATGAACACTGCAGGACTTGGTGGGTGCCAGAGGCTTTTGGGGGCTCGCACAGCTACTGGACAAATCAATGGAAGAAAAATGAATCAAAGTCTGTAAACCATGAAGACACCACATCTGTCCCAGGATGTTACTGAACTGCAGACAGCTGCAAAGTGGAACAGGTACTGTGTCACCATATACTTGTCCTGATCATGTAGCCTTCTGCAGGCAACTGATGCTGGGCTGAAAGGTCTGCTGTGACCCAGACTGGCCATTTTGAAGGTGGGACTGAAATCCATCAGGAAACTGAAACAGTGAAAAAGACATGGAGGTATCTGCATTGAAACAAAACCAGAAACTGATCCCATGTGACAAACTAAAGAGCAAAGGAGAAAGTTTAGCTGTCACTAGAATAGTGACAGGTGGTTCCAACTGTCTTCAGGCAAAATAAATAGGATTTTCCTTCTTGCAAATGGGAAGAGATACACCAGGAGTGTGAGAAACAGGGTGAAAGGGTTCAACATGAAAGCTTGGCTAAGCTTTATCCAAATAAATATATACTCCTATCGCCCCAGCCACATAGTTGATGGGGTTTGGACCTGCAGTTTCCAGATCTACCATTCTCATGATATGCTTCTTTAAAAGACAGATTGTTATCCTGACAAATTCTTGGGAATAACCTTTATTAGGATATGAATGGATAGGCAAATTATGACAGAAATGCACACATGGCAACAAGGTCACTTTCAGGGGCCTCTGCATGCTTTTGTGAATTACCTCTTTTTGTATTGTTTGCCCTTTATAAAATATCTACCCATTCTAAATTCTAAAGTACAACCTTAATTTTTCAAGAAGAGCAGTGCAAAAATTCAGAAATGGTGCATAACAGGTGAAAATGAAAATCTGCTAGAACTTTTCCTATGAATAAGAATTAAAAAGAAGTTTTAAAAAAATAATACTTCTTTCTATGAATTAGGCAATTTCATAGAGTTGATTGGGAAAAGATAAGTATAAAGCATATCTGTTATTTAGAACTGCAGGTACGGTTTTTGCAGTGGATTAGGATGATAGTAATTTTGCGTGGGTTGTAGATTCAGCTAAAGACAATGGTGTGCCTAATAAGGACATGTGAAAACTGCAGCCTGACATGCTTTTAATGTGGTTTCATCTCAGTTTCACCTCTTGAACTGACTCACTTCAAGAACACATCCTTTGCTTGTGTCCTGCAGAACAGGTGTGAGTCTTAAGACACATGACAATGTGTAGCTGTAAGAGGCTATGATGTGGTGTAATTCATGCATTTATGAGCCGTGAGAAGGTCCAAAATGAGACTCAAAGTCTGTACATATGTTTTTAAACCATTTGCATTTCTCATTAGGCTTCTCTCATTCTTTGTAGTGGGAATTGTTCTCGCTTCAATCATTTCTGCATAAATCAAGTTTTCTTACATCATCCAAACTCATTGCACTAAAGGCAATTTAATTCTAGTTCAACATACATTGCAACTAGTGATTTACCTCAGTTGTGTTTGAGTAAACTTTAAACTGGATTAGTTCCTTCTAAATGAAAAAGCCAAGGCTGGTCAAAATGGACTCACTGATTCAAAACTGATAAAGCAGGTAATTTTTAATTCTTTCATCTAGATTAGACATTGGACAGATTCAGGGGTCATTCAATGTCATTTCACCAGGCTAACTGCCTACCTCCTGTTCTGGAAATGGGCCCTAGAACCATCAGTAAAAACATTCTGATGTCAGAGTGTGCTGACCAGGAATAACTGCAATGAAAAATCAAGTGTCACTGGAAATCAAGTCCTGCTTGCAGTATGCAAACCTAAACAAGGATTATAAACAACTAGGGAGACTTTCCACAATTCCTGTGCTTTAAGCCACTTTTGGAAGCATTTAATTTCACCCTTGCTTCTGACCTACTAGATGATGTTTTACTTTTGTGTCTGGTCTTTCATGGTAATCAAACATGAAGAAGGCAAACATGAAGTGTTCAGCTTGTATTTCTTTGTCCTTGAATTCATTCAACAACTAACTCCTCCAATGCTGATCTGGAAGTGAGTAGATACTCACAAACTGTTTCTCCTCGTTATATAGATAGACCCACACCTAGACAAGTATATTTTTTTAATGAATCACATAGACCATTCTTTGATTTCCTAAGTGCAAAACTCTTTTTCTATTTTATTCACTCTTTTGATTTTTTGAAGTAGTATAGGAATAAAGGAGTAATGTGCTTCCTTGGGAAAACAGACCGTTATTCATTCCCTGCTGAAAGGCTGCTCATCTCAGCTGACAAAAAATGCCCTTTCCACAGACCACTCTGATTTGAGATCATGGACTCAAGACAGCTCACGTATTATATTAATTACTGCACGGTTTTAAATATTGTTTTTATTATATCATTAAAACACAAGTAAATTTTCCTAGACAAATACATGCTCATTGGAAAGGAGAGAAAATGAGACTGTAGAAGTGGCTTAGAAAATCTAGACCTTACATTACTTTTGCAAGGCTTTCAGCTGAAACGTTTATGATGAGAGTAGATGGAGCTTTATGAAAAATGTCTAGTGAGTACTTAAGAAGCTCTGGGAACGGACAGTGGCTCACTGAACATTAAAATTTTGGAACCATTGACCTCAAACCACTCTCTGTGAACATTATTACCACACACTGAAGAATCTGAGTACTAGCGTGATCTGTGCAGGTCTCAGTGCTGTGGGCTTGTTCTATTCTTCAGGAGAACAGTAGGGAAATACCACTTGTATTCTTGCTCCTTGCTTGTTTTCCATCTTATTATCTTCTCCATCTATGCAGAAGAGAAAGAATTATAGTAGAAACCCAGGAAGAATTCTGCTGAAGAACTTCATAGATTTCAAGTGAGATTCAAGTGCTGTTAATAGGATTAAGGGAGCCATCAGTGAACCAATGATGACAAGAAGAACCAGACTTGATTTGAAGTTATTCTGGTATGAACTGGTGTCATTCTACTCACTTTCATGAAGGTGCTGCAAATTTATATTGATGTAAATGAATTCAGAGTGCTTAGTACTTTACTGAAAAACTTTGATTTGAAATTGAAGATCAGGCAAAGTGTTGTATCTGAGCAGGATCTTTAATTATTGTAACTTAAAATCTGCATGGCTGAAAGACAGGTTATACTTTGAAGCATTCAAGTGAGAAAAACATCATTCTGATAAAAACTTTAATTGCCTCTACAGTTTATAATCTTTTTTTTAGCACACATGATAACTGTTCAGTGCACTTCAACTTAGGCTATGGCATACTTCCCTTCTAAAGATTTTAAGTAAATGCATTCTGAAGATTCACCCAGATGGTTGTATGCAATGGCCAATTCTCTTCTGAAAAGTCTTATTTTCAGTAAAATTTATATTACCAATCTGAAATGTTCACGTTCTTTGCACTGTAAAATCTAATATTGCAAGGGTGAGTTCACATGCTGTTGGCTGTTGACTTCATTTTCATGGCTGCTGTTACAGCTTTGCTGTACAATCACACAACGCAATGTACAGCCTGCTTAGCCTCACTGGTCTCCAGTGAGGACTCCATAGATAATGTGCAAATGCCAAGCACTGTGTTTGCTCTGTCCTACACCTGCTGCTGAGGAAAACTGGGCAGCAGCAGAGGGAACAGCAAAGAGCCTTGGAGGTATTGGCAGACAGGAGTTTAACAGGAGAGGCCAGTAGAAACCTCTGTCTTCAGGATGCCGTCAGCAGTGAGAAGGGACACACATATGCATTCATCCTTTGGCAACTGTAAGATCTGAAAGAAAGATAAAATAGTGGTATCTCTTTTTTTTTTTTCAGTTAACAGGAAGTCCTGGTTCTGAGGTAGAAGAGACTTTTCTTTCTTCTTGGCTGCAGGAAGTAGAGAAGATTTGTGTGAGCATTATTAGGGCAAGGACTTCCTGAGCCTGGGTTTGGGAATCTTGGCTCACTTTCCTCTCCAGTAGCTGCAGTGCCAGATGGGCTGGGCTGGACTGAATCCTACCACATTCTCCAGGAGTTTAAAATAAACTGGCTTAAAAGTAGGATTTAGTCTGCCTGAATTAGCAACTAACTGGCATCTAAAGTCCAGGACATTGATTGAACCACTTTTCCCTAAGTCCTCTGTGGCCACTGAAGAGGCCTGGGTGCCTTTGAAAGCCACTTGTCTCTCTGAGCTTCTCAAGGGTGGGCACCTAGGCAGGAACATGGGGCGTCACTGGGGCTCCCACACCTGCAGCTCTGTGACTGTGCTGTGTAACCTTGCTTAACAGCAAAGCAGTGTGTTAGGCTCCTTGCCCTTCCTGGTTTGTTGAAATACTGGTGGCACTTGCCTAGGACTGCTTTTCTCAAGAGATTTAAGCCATTTTTGAGTGCAGAAATGTTGCCTAGGTGTTTAATTCCCAGAGAAAGGCACTGTCTTGGGGTCAGTGCAGCTGGTCCTTGCAGGGAAGTTGCTCTCTTGGCTTGGACTAGAGGCCTGTTTAGCCCAGTACCCATCTGACAGGGATAGGTTGCTCCCTGTCAATAAGGTGAGGACAAACATGAACAACAGCCAAAAGCAGGTGCCAAGGGAAAAAAATAAGAAATGTGGTCATAAATATATGCCATGGGAAAGAGTATGAGAAGCAAGGTGTACCGGCAGATCGAAGTTTATATTTGCAAGACTTAACTGCTGTTACCTCGTGTGTATCTAAACTTCCTTTGGCAGGTGGGTCCTGGGATCCTGCTGTTTGAAGTATTCCCAAGATTTGGCTCTGTCCATCCGTGTAATCCCTGCAGGCAGCCTGGTTTAAGTTTTACAAAGCCAATATGCCACCAAGGTAGCCATCAGGCCCTGGGATGGATAAGTGAAATGCAATTACACCGTCCTCACCAGAAAAGGCAGCAAAGGTCAGGGAGTAGGAGGCCAATGCACAGGGGAGAGGCATAAGGATGTGAGAAAGATGCACTTGTGCACCCTCTGTATGTACATTTTTCTGATTTCGAGAATCAGGATGGTGATGCCAAACCTAGGCATTCATGAATACATGAAGCACATTCTTATTAACATCTCCTGTGACATATTGCTGTCACTTTCAGAAAATTACTAACTTCCCTGGCCGTGCAAGGTGAATTCCTGAAGCAGGAGAGAGCAATGACATGCAGTCAAGCCTCACTATTTATTTATTTGCCTACACGAACCAGTTCTGACAGGGAGTTGATCGAACAGCATTCAGGGCAACCCTTTCTTCTGGGCATTCCAGCCAAGTGCCAAAGCCCAGCTCCGCAGCCGTAAACCTGCTCCAAGAGTTTACTCTGAGCAAATACCAAAGCAGAGTGCAGACCCTCCGGAGTCCTTCGTGAGGCAACGCAGCGCGGCGGTGACAGCGGCTCGCAGCAGCCCCGCAGCGCCAGACGCCAGCGGGAGGAAAGGCCACAGATACGTGACACGCATGTTAAGGGCGTTTTTAATGTTGACGTTAAAGCCGGGCAGGGTGGTGGTGGTGGTGAGTGAACCGGCTTAGGGGGGGACCTGCCGCCCGCTCGGCTCCCCAGCAGGAGCTGCAGGCCGGCCGGCTGCCCATGTGGCACTCACCGGGCGCTGTCACGGGCCGACCACGGGAGCACGGGGAGCCGGCAGTCGCAGGCTCGCCTCTGCACTCCCAGGAGCGCCCTTCCGCCGCCAGCCCGGCCAACCCGGCGGAGCCGCGGCGGCGGGCCCAGGGCGGGCGCGGAGGCGCGGGCGGGAGCGGGCGGGGCGAGCGCTGTGTTGCCGGGGAGACGGGGGCGGGCGGCGCGGCGGGGCCGGGCAGGAACCTCCCGCCATGGGCTGCCGGGACGCTGTCAGCGGGATAAGAGCGGAGCGGGAGGCCGGGTACGTCGGCTCCGGCGGGGCGAGGAGCGGGTAAGGGCGGGACGGGTACCGCCACCGCGGGGGCTCGCCTGGCGGCGCGGGGCCGTGGGAGGGCGCTCAGCATAGGCCCTGTCCGCGGGTTTCGGCGGGCCGAAGCCGGCAGCCGAGGCGCCGGGGCGGGGTGTCAGTGGCGCTGCTGTCGCCTGGAGATACCGCTGGAGGCTCGGGGCAGCCCGGCGGCGGCGGCCGTAGTAGGCGGAAGGAGCCGCCGGCAGTGGCGCGGGTGGGGCCCGGCCCGCCCCGGGGCTCCCCGGCAGCAGCGGCCGCCGGCGGCGGGAGGGGCGCCGCGGGCTCGGGGCCCGAGTGTTCCCGGGGCCGCCCGGAGCGGTCCCTGCTGACATGAGGCCTCGGCCTTGCCGAAAGGCGACGTTTAGTACTCCGTGTGCGAGTCCAGGCGGTGCGTGCGGGTTCTCCTCCGCCCCCTCCCGTGTTACCGGGATGCTGTGCGGGTGACCGAGCACTGGAACAGATTGCCCAGAGAGGTTGTGGAGTCTCCCTCGCTGGAGATGTTTCAGAAGCGTCTGGACACAATCCTGTGCCACGCTCTAGGATGACCGTGCTTGAGCAGGGAGGTTGGAGCAGATGCCCCACTGTGGTCCCTTCCAACGTTGTGTGCGAGGTGTTGGCGCAAAGCGGGAACATAACGCCTTTGCTGTCAGCGAGGCGTGTGTTGCAGCTAATGATTGAAGAAAAACAAATGTGGGCTGTTCACGGAAACGCGATAACGCTGGCGGACGTGGAATATACAAGGGTCGCAGCGTTTCAGCACCTGAACTACCTTTTTTTAACAACATCCATCAAAATGAGTGGACAGAGGAGCGATGGGAACTCTTCTACATATTCTTTGAGAGTGGGGAGAACGTTCAAAGATGCTTTTCCGAGAGAAAAACAAAAATCTGAGAATTGCATATTGCCTGATATCCCCAGAGGAACTAAAGAGCTACCTTTTACTAACATCTGCAGTGAAGGGAGAAGGCAGGAAAAGCAGATGCATCACTGGAAGTGAAAATAAAAGCTCTTGTATGAGAAAAAGCAGAGCAATTGAAGAAATTCAGAAAGAAGATCAGATGACTGAATGTCATGGCCTAGGAGTTAGAAAAGCATCTAATGTGGTTATAAATGGGACTGGCTAAAAAAAATCTGGATGGCAGACTTTTTGCTTGCTTTCTTTCTTTCTTTTTGCTTGTAGTGCCATGTGAATCAGTAAGACTTCATTATAAGGATCTACAGAAATCTGGAGCTAGTGACACAAGCTTGTGTACTGTTGCTGATGAGATGGTGGGACAGCTATCTGTTTTAGTCATGTGTATCATAATCTTATGCTAGGTAGCAGAAAAGAGGTGTCTGGAACATTTAGCATTTCCTGAAGGAAGGATCTGATTTTGTTTGCTTGGACAAGAAACCATGTCTGCACAGAGCTTTTATCATAATGGAACTACAGTGTGGTAAGGACTCAGGAAAATATTCTTGAGTCTCCTTTTTGCCTTTTTTGTAGGCTCACAGACCAGTAATGCAAAGAAGAAAGCATCCTCTCAGGTGCTTTAGAAAATCTGTGGTTTACTGGCTCTGAGAGTTTCTGGTGGATGTTTTGAGTAGAGTGAATGAAAAATAATGTTGTTTTCATAGATAACCATAGATAAGGGAAAAACCCTCATCTTTTTCTATGGTGTTTTAATTTTATTGTTCTTCCTTGTTGTCCTTTGGACAGAGACTCTTGCAAGCTAAAAGCATATAATTTTCAATGCTTTACTTTTAAAACCAAAGTTAATAGTAAATAAGAGATCTCAGGAAGTCAGTTGTCACTTGCTTTGTTAGACTATACAGATTTCTTAAGAAGAGCTTTTTTGATGTCACTCCCTTCCTGCCTTCCCTTTCTCTTTGTCGTGTGAATTTTTTTAACAATACTCAAAGACAGCTTTCTATCAAAAATGTTTGATTGTAAGAAGTTTTTCTGTTAGGTTAATAAGCATTTAATGAAAGTTCTCCTTTGATGCTTCTTTTGCTTCCTCCTTCCTCCTAGTTCCTGGTAGGTTTTTCATGTGTCGCCACATCACTTGTTAGTGCAGCTTAAGACACTAAGGAAAGAGCACTTTGTGAGCACTTTGAACAATAGTGTAGGATCTGTTGGAAAGTGAGACACCGGATATATAAACATTGGAAAAGAGAAACCGCATTCTTAACACATATTGAAAGTAAGTTGCTGTTTTCATGCAGTTCTCTTTACAGTTGAGCTCCAAGAGCGTAAGTAAATACTGTGATCCTGTGAACAAGCACTTCAGGAAGCTCAGCTCTGTATTTCTATTGTCAGTGATTTTTGTAATAGACCATGCTGCTTCCTTATTAGTATAAAATTGTACACCCTTGCAGCTGGTCATTTCGTATTTCCTTCATATTCGCAGAATTTCACCATTGTCATGTTGATCTCTTTTCAAATAAGATAATGTTACCCATGGAGGAAATCTGAAGCAAAACTAGTTTTGATGCTTGTCTTTTGAGTGCAGAAAGGAGCAGAGGGAATTAGGGTGAAATGATTATTTTGTAAGTGGATTCTGCTGCACCTGGAAGTGCTGTGCAGAGCACGCCTGCTTGTCCTCTGTGGGTGAATTTCAGTTCTTTGCAGTGAACAGCTGTCATTGACAAGACACACTTATACCTGTTGTATTTCTTTTTGAGGAGTTGTCAGGCTCTGTGGGCTTCCTTAGCTAAGAACTGTAGTAGCTGTTGCATGAGATGTCACTACTTCATCTTTTTTTATTATGTTTGTCGGAAAATTGGATTAGAATGTTAGAAAAGGATTGTAATATGCAGTGGAGGGAGGCCTTTATGTATATATGCCTGGGATTACTTTGTCTCTTGCTTTCTTTTCCAGTTCAGAGATGGTTGTGAGAATATCAGGTACTTTGGAAAATTATTGCTCGATGAAGGTTCACGGGCATTTAGATAGGATCAAGTAGTTGAGCTGGTGTCATTGCAGCTATTGGCTCCTGTGACAGCACTGCTGAGGATGGTATACCTGGGACAGGATCAGGTAGAAGAGACTTGAGGTTCCTTCTGTTGTGTGACTTGGACTTACTTGTCTGAGCTTGCTAAGCTGATCAAGCGGCTTGTTACTGCTGAAGGGGGAGATCTCCCTCCTGCAGCCTTCCCTTCACTGACAGTGACAACTGTCTGATCCCTCAATATGGCAATTCAACAACAACAAAAAATCCAGCTGAAAATGCTAGTTTTCTGCAAACCTGTTGGGGTGGGTCACATCAAGAAGGAACTGGATGAGTGCAGTGCTGGAGATAAGAGGAAGAGAAGTGTTGCTGGGGAAGAACAGAAGTATCTTCTTGCTAGTCATGAGCTGTCAGGTGGGCTGAGCTCTATACCCCTAGCTGCATTTTGAGAGGTGGGGGCTTTTACTGAGGTTCAGCAGGGTTTCTGATTCAGCTGCCATGGCCTGTTGAGAACTAATAAAGCAGCATGGTATACAGGATCAGGTTTTCTTTTCCTCTGTTTAGATTCATGTATTGCATTTGAATATGGCTCTCAGGGACTTTGAAATTAGTGCAAGGCAAAATCTTGCTTCCAGATAGAGCACTCTACACAAGTGATACTGGAATTTGTGATGGGAAAGGAGGAAGAGGCTATGTGTAGTCTTGAGGGTTTTTTTGCTATAAGCTATTAGCTCTTTGATTCATGGGGTCTGATTAAAATCTCTTTTTCTGGAAAGTCAGGTTTTTTTGTACCAATTATTTAAGTAGAAGTGTGAATCTTCTTAGTGTGATTTTTCGGCATCTATGTTGTGTGAAGATACAGATTAAATCTGATGCGGAGTGAGAGAGCAAGATGGAAAGAAATCCTGTGAAATTCCTTAGCTTATGTATGTGGAAGAAGGGATAGGTATGTAATACTGTGATCCATGTAGTGAAGTCCTAGAATAATGCTGTATGTTGGTACCTGTACCTGCTGAAACTTCTAGTGCATCTTTGTTTTGGATATTTCTGTAAAATTCCGTAGCTTTTTTTTAGTCACTACTGCACATTTAATCTTCCTTCATATTCTGTACCTCATGGGTTTTGTGATTTTGGTGTGTTACGAAGGAGCCAGGGCTTCCACTCTTCTGCTTCTTTGTCTTCTATTTCTTAATGCTCTTCTCCCCCATAAGTAACTCCCTACTGCCTGCCCTTACTGTGGGTGAGATTTTGCAGTGACCACGCAGTGGGAAGCACTGACAGGGTTGTCTTCTGCACTTCTGAGCTTGTGTAGCTCCCTGCAGGCATCTGAGGCTTGTCCTGTGACACTTGTGTTTGTATGGGGTTGTTGAACCATGTGCTGCTGAGGCACTGTGGGTATTACTTACATTATGAAAAAGCTTTTCCACGCTTCCTGGATAATTTAAAAGGTGGGAAGTGGAAGGCGAGTAATGAATGGTGGTTTGCCAAAAATGGTGGAAGACTAGTGCCTGTTAGACTGTGTCTGTCAGATGCTTGCTCAACTACTCTGACAATCTCAGCTAATTCTCATGTTTATGAATTCTTCGCTCGCTTTTCGTGCACCCAGAAAGTTGAGCTCCTTGGCTTCAGTTAGAAAAGTATGGGAGCATGAGTGAGTATGGGAGCATAACTGTGAGGTGGGAGGAGGGAGTTTCTGATTTTTCCAGCTGTTGACAGTAGAGAAAAATCTTTTTGCTTTCCCAAGAGAAAATTGGGAAGATTAAATATTAGAAGGAATTACTGTCAGGTAGTGCCAAACGCAAGGGTTTGTTGGAAGTATTAAAACTGATGTTAACTTCTGTGCAGTTTTATTTCAGCAAACACTTGCAGAAAAAAATACACATCATCTATTCCTCTTTAGTATTGTGAAGGCATTTACCAAAGATTTATGTTCTTTGGGGTAATAAATGGTGCAAAGTATGTAACTAGATCTGTTAACTTCAGTAAGCTACTGATTTGATGACTTTAGTGCATTAGCTAAAAGATGGGGAATGAGTAACAGAAACAGCAATCTGAAGGGATGAATATGTCTCAGTGCCTTAATTCTAGAAAAATGTGAATTAGTAAGGAAAATATTTAAGACTTAGGGCAAGAAATGTTCTTGATAGCTTATAATTCTGTTGCAGGAGCTGATAAAAATCCAGCAATATGCTGATTGTTGTAAGATTTCAGAAGTTGACATCTGTACAGTTTTGATTCACTAGTTTAAACAGACACTGAAATAGTATTAAAAAAAGTGCTAGTCTTTGACCTTCCTGTTCTCCTTCTATTGGAAGGCAAGAGAGTTTAACAATCCTAATTTCCAAGAACTGAGATCAAACATTCTTATGGTTTGCTGTAGAAAAAACAAAGCAAAAGCCCTCAAGTCTAAAACCTTGGGTGCTACATGATTATTATAATTTTTCTTTCTTGCATCTTTCAGTGATATGGGGAGATTTGAGTCAGTGAGGAATGTGTAATTTCTTTTTTTATTTGCATGTTTCAATTAAGAAAAGATCAAAGGAAAACAGAAAACTTCCTTTATGTGCCTGAATATATAGAGAAAATGCTGGGGAGTGATGTGGGGGTGTATTTTCCACTCCAGAAGGTACTCCTAATTACTCTAGAACTATTTTTAGAAGCCTAAATTACATCAGTTACAAAGTCAATTTGATTATTGGAGTCCCACTAAGTCCTTAGCATTTGCAGGAAAAATTATCATATTGTGTTTGCTTACTGAAAATACTACTTGGCTACATATGTACCTTCATCTGGCATACTTCATGCATCTCCTCACTATTTTTAAGAGTGTAAAATCTTTTTTGTGTGTGCTCATGTGTGATACACATTTATAATTGGGGACTTCCTATTTTGGTGCTTTTTTTTCTTTGTATTGTGCATAGATTAAAGGTTTTTTCTGGTGATTCAGCCTTTTGTTAAATGTTTGTCTATCTAGTAATAGGTATACTGGGAAACTTCATTTTTTTGGTCATTGTTATAGGTAATTATTGTGTAATTAAGTGTAACTATTGATTGCAATTTTTCTGTTGGCGTCTGTACTCCTTGACTAATTTGGAGTGCTGTTTAAACTTCAAAAATAAGTAAAAAATCCCAGCTGTTCCTTATTTGCATTCCCACTGGAGAAAAGCTACCTAAAATGAGATGATGTGAGTCATTTTGCCTGCAGTTATCTGGAATGTTGACTGGGTCATCTGAGTCCAGTTCAGTCTGAGACGGGCAGCTGAAACAAATGCCTCTTTGCTGTAAAGCCCGGGAGAAATACAGGGTCTGTTTCCCTAACACCACCAAAGCTGTTTCCAGTTTTGTAAAGAAGCTGGCATACTGATCTTAACAGGAATAGCAGTGTATGTAACTCTCAGATATTTAGGTAACTTTTTTAAATTGCCAGCTGCTGTTTTGTCTGCTTCTGATTGATAATAGAAAGTACCTACTTCATTGACCAGTATTAAAGATTCAGAAGTGGAATTAGTTTTCTGACCTTTAATGACTTTTTTTAAAAAAAGAACTCTGATCATTGATCTTTCCCTCTTATTTAGTTGTTCTTAGTGGGTAGTTTAGTCACAATGCCAAAACTTATCTTAAGCACTTTGTAGTTTTAATCCTCTAACTACTATGCTTTCATTTAGCATAGCCTTTATTCATTCATATCCCTTCACCAAGAGTGCCTCAAGATACTGCTCAAATTTTTACTTCTTCTCTTTCTCCAAGTATTGGTACAATCAAAGTGTATAATCTTATAAGTTACAAAAAGTTTTATATGAGCCTCTAGATCATGACTTGAGTGGATATTTGTTGTTCAAAATGCAGGATGGTCTGCATACTTGTAGTGTGGCCCCAACTATAGTCACAGAGACCACACTATCTCCAGTACTGTGGATTAATGTAAGAGAGGGTATCACAAAGTCTGCCTGGTTGTGCAGGGCTGATCTCTGTGGGCTCAGTACTGGAGACAGAGGCCCTGAACTTCTGACTTACCTGCTGTGCTAGACTGCTGCTTTCCTTTCACTTTGTAGAGTCTGTGGAGGTTAGTCTTGATCTTTAGATTTAGTTGTTACTGTGCAGCCATGACTGTTAAGGCTTGCTTATAGTCTGTTCTGTGGTTAAAGTATCAAACCTAAAGTATGGAAGAAGGTATCTAGGGGTATTACTTGTATTTATTTTTATTTAGGGAAGAGCTTGTTAGCAGTCTGAGTAGTGTTCAGAACAAGGCTCACTTAGGAGCATTGCCTTCTCACTGCCAAATGTTTTACAGATGATCTTCATCCTTCATCTTTCTTTTGTAAGAACTTACTGGTCTTTGATAGATTCCACCTTGTGGTGGAATATTTGTCAGTTCCTTCCTTTAGTACCATGTGTTTGCAGAGGTATTGGCCTCTGACACTTTGGATAAGATCTGGAAGAGATCTTAGCCTTCAACTCGGCTAACAAAGCTTGTTACCAGCATTCTCATGGTATTGGTAACAGCATTGTATTCTTCAGTGCGTTTTAGCTGATGTTCCTGATAGCAAGCATATTTGTTTTTGACGTGGTGCTGCAGTGATTATCTTCAAAGGCCCCCAGCTTTCCCCATGCCTCTTGTAAGGAGTGCTTATGCTCCATGCCTGTATGCAGTGGTCTGAAATGTGAAAATTTTAAATGAACTGGAATGGATTTAATTTGGCTAACAGCTATGTTGTAGTTACTGACTTTGGATAGTGTAGGACCACAATCTTAGCATAAACTTGAGTATAGCATACGTACCGGGCTAATGTATAACTTGAGTGTAGGTGGTTGTTTGAGAGCCTGTCTTTCATTAGTGTTGTACTTTTTATCTTGTTAGATGAATCATCTCTCATTTTTGTGCTTGATTTCAGGCTTGACAAGAATGTATTCACGGGTGTTTCATATTGCTTGACGACTAAACAAAATTCCCCATGAAGCTGAGAAGCTGTCTCAAAGCACTTGTGTAATATGCAGCTAGCTTGTGGGATTCTTTGCCATTAGCTCTATCTCAGTGGTATTTCCCCCAGACTCAAAAGGAGGAAACTATTGATAATCTGTTAACTTGTAAAGGGAATATTGATATTTGTAGCTCAAGGCAGAACCTGAGAACCTGATGAATTTTAACGTGAAAAAATGTCCTAAGATGACGTTTTAGAAACTGTTGAACAGAAAAACATGAACTTGTGTGAGGGAGTAGGGTGTATTGTTGTATGTAGACAAGAATAATGTGTATATGTTAATCTGAGATACCTCTGAGCAATGGTTCTATAATTTAGAGCTGATTTCACCAATAGTTATGCTAGACAAGTAAGATTCTAGAAGCAGTTGTGTTGGAGAGAGCAGACATAAACACTCAGCAGTCAGAATATATCACAGGAAGCTGATTAAACTCTAGTAAGTACATTAGGTTCTTTTGAAAGAATACGCTGACCAAGTTTTGGAAGTGTAGTCTGCAACAAGCTTTGTGCCCAGTGACATTACCCATGAGTTTTATTTCAAACTGTCAAAAAAACATGAGGCCTGAAAATCATGGGAAACTATAATTTGGGAGTAAGCAAGTGTTTGGTTTTTTTCTTTCTTCTTATTTCCCTGTGTGGTACACCACAGATCTGGGTCTTGATCAGAAGAATGACAGCTCTGAAACTCTTTCTGAGAAGGTGACCTGCCTGCACCTGCTATAATGCCTCTGTGTATCTCAAAGTGTCTGTAGCCTTGGGTATGTTTGCTGACTTGATTTTATATATATATATGACAGGTATTTTGGAGAGCACATGTTTCTTTTATTTGAACAAACCTGGCATATTATTTGTCTGATTGCATTTGGTTTTTTCCCTTGGCATTCCTATTCTGCATCAGGAATGGCTAGTTTAGCCATCCACATCAGTGTTCCCCGACCATACACAATCGGAAAATGAATGTTTTTATTCCTTTAAAGACTATTTTTTTCAGTAAGCACAGATAATTCCTTTAAATATTTTTTTTTTCAGTGCAAGATACAATTCTTTCGCATCCACTTACAGGTAGAAATTTTTTAATTCTCTAGTTGTACAAGCACCGAGCTTCATGGATTAGATTTTTAATACCATGGCAGTAGAACACAAGTAAACAACATACTTACAGAAGGTTTACAATACTTGTAGAAGCAGGACTCTCAAACTTCAGGCCTTGCAAGACAAACATCCCTCTTAAGTGAGATGGGAGTTAACACATAAAAGTGGCAATATTAAGATTATACATAAACATGCTTGTGTGTACTGAAACATCATTGCTCTGATGGTCTCACCATACTTTTGAGGGTTCATTAAAATAATACTTGTTTACTGTCTTGTGCACTTGACACACTTTCCTGGCTTGTTAAAAGGACAGTGCATGTGTTATTTAACCAAACATACCAAGCATTTTAGGTTTTCACTTTTTTCTTTATTATGGGGAGAGAGACTCTGAATAACTTGTTCAGAAGTAATATTGATCTAGTGGACTACACATAAGGCTAAAAGCTGGTTACTGAACTCCTTGACAAAATCAAGGACTTGGCTAGAAATAGCACTGTGCCGAAAAAATTGACAGCTACCTGCAGTCTGATAATAAATTCTGTATGTTAAGAGGTTGGTTTTTCATGTGCTATGTCATGGTTGGAGCAGCACTGCCTTAGTATGTAATGGGGTTTCTGCTTCTGTAACCCCAAATAGTTAATAAATAATAGCAGAGGACAGAGCAGACAGTGGTTGAAAATATTAAGTAGGAGGTCTTCTGTGGAGCTGGAGTGTTGTCTGGTATGTCTGTTTTGAGAATGAACCAAACTTGAAAGTGTCTTGGTTTTGCTCTTGTTTGCTCATGTTTTTGGCTGAGTTGTTGGATGGTTTGCAAATGTTCACTGTGTTTTGTAAGCTATGCTTTTGGCTGATTGCCCTGCATCAGTAATGCAAAGCATCAAAGTGTCTCAAGCTTTCTGAGATGCTCTGCTTAAACTGCAGGTTCCTGTTTTCTTTAGGTCTATGTGTTGCTCCTGCTGTGTAACCTATTTTTGGCAATGTCAGCTGAGTATTTCTTTCCAGCTTGTGTAAAGTTTTGAATCATATCAAAACAACAGAAAATGAAGAATGCTGATTTTGGTGATGCACTACTTCCAGGCTTTACTTGCATTCTCTCACCACATACAGATTTCAAAGCAGCACTTTACTTCCCATTTCATTCCAGGCCACACTAGATATGTATTTCTCTGTTGTATGCTCTCATGCACTTTCTTTTCCTCCCCAGTTTGCACAGAGGTTTTTATTCTTAGTCTGTTAGTGAATTTCTTTAACCAGACAATCAAAATTGCTGTCTGCTACTAACAAGCTAAACTTAGTTTCTGCAATAGCTGTGACAATCTTTGCTACAATAGCAAAAGCCTCTTGTGGAGTGTCCCAGTGTTAATAAGATGCGGATGCTCTTCATTATGTATCTGTCCTCTGCTAACAGAAGCTTGAGCTTAAATTGCAAGTTTAACCCCAGAGTAAATCTGATTAAATAATGATTGATATATTAATGTAAAAATCCTTCAAAAGGTAGCAAATATGCTCTCCAGAGAATAAACATTAAGTGCAAGCAGTGAGACTGGGAAAAGCATTTGCTAATGGAAATGAATACTGTATAAACTAAATGTAGTGCGTGTTGGCCAGTGGTGAACTTGTATTCCCACATACTTTATCCTACAGAATGGGTGAAAAGGCTGCAAGTTTTGAACTGAGGCCAGAAAAAACTTGATTGCACTATGTCTTATGGAAACTAAGGTTTTTTTCAAAGCATTAATTTTAATACCTACTGAAAATGCAACTTCATTGCAGTTTGTACTTTTATGGACTTACACACGTGCCACGCCTGGTCAATGTTTATCTCTTACCTGAAACAGAAAACTAGGGAAGATAAATAAATTAACAACTTCATGTAGCTATATGTCATCTAGTATTCTTTTACTCCTGCTGCATCTGTTATGCAACAGTTACTGGAGGTAATAGACTAGTATTGAGGGCTTTTGACTTAGTACTGTATTTCATTATGATGGTACTGTAGTAATTTAGTAGTTACTGCTTTTTGTTGTTTACTGGACATTCCAAGCCTTTCTGGGCAATGCATTGCTGAAAACATGACTAAGGAGAAGGCCCAGTTCACTCTAGTATACAGAGTACTAGTTCTGACTATGCTTTTGTTGCATTTTCTTCTTTACACAAATTCTACTGTTGTTAGAGATAACATCTCATCATTAGCACTAATCTAGTATATTAATGATTCAGTATTCAGGATTGCTGAAGTGGTCTTATTTTTGAGTTCCATCCTTTTATGAACAATTTTGATATTTTCTTTTAAAGTCCACTGAAGCAAGTACAAGACAGTCTTACATTTTAAGATGCTCAGTTGATTAGGTACTTCATAAAAATGGAAGTAAGTTCAGAGAAAATACAATTTTCAGGTGTAAGAAATCGATTTCTACCACAACAGTAAATAGGAAATAACTCCCTTGAGAGCTGATGCAGAAGGGGTCCAGAGGGCAGACATGATACAGGCAGAATTATGAGCATGATGCAAAGATTGGCATGAAATGGGCAGATTATAGAAGAATATCAGGTTATTCACAGTTAAGTGATTTTTTTTTTTTTAACTTGTGGGCTTTTTCCTTTTATAAATAAATACTATGTAGTAGAGGTGATTTTTATGATACTCATGTTCTAGGAAAAGAAATGGCTTTTTTTTCTTTTTTTTTTTTTTTTTTTGAGGAGCTGGCTATGTGAAGCTCTGACACAGTGTATTTCAGAGCTGTAAAACTGTAAATGTCTCATTGTGACTGTATACAGCATTCTAGTAGGTTTCTTTCTGCTCTCATACAGCTTAGTTCATAAGTGATGTTTTAGGTTTTGGAGGTTTTATGTTGTTAAGGTGACATCTCTGAAGTTGAAAGTACAGGGGTTTTGTGTAGCATCTGCTTCCATATTACCAGGCACCACAGCAGTTAAAGATGTGTCACTTGAAACAAAAGAAAAGTGCTGCAGTAGAGTAGATCCTACTTGAAACAAGTTGTCTGGCATACTTTCTTGGAGATGAAAGTCTATGCTGTGTAGGGTGGAGTATCAGCATACCACAATCTACAAGAGAAGGGTGAAAAGCAAGTGGAAACCTTAGAGTGGGGGTGGGTTAAAAAAAAATAATAAAAATGCAATTAAACAAAAGACCCAAAACAACAAAAACACCCCCATGAACACCCCAACCTCTGCAGAGGGTTTACTGTGCTATAATGTCAGGAGGGCAAGTGGTTCACCGAGTTCTTCTTTGAAAAGTCAGGTTCCTAAAGTGCTCAAATCACTTGTCAGGAAGCAAATACAAAAGGGAAGAAGGTTGTCTGTCCACAGACAGCTTTTTGTGGAAGCTTCTTCATTAGCTCTCGGTTTTCCTTGTACGTTCTTTGTCTCTAGCCTCAAGAAAAGTTGAATAATGAGGTTATATCACAAACTGTTTTGACAGACGCATTTGTGCTGTCAGTCTGTTTCAGAACTTAATTGCAGAAAAAGAAATAGGTACAACAAAACTCGCTAGCACTTGTTGAAACAAGTCCTAAAAGAAGTGCTCCATTAAACAGCATATCTCTTCACAATTTTTTTTTCTGCACTGTAGGATGAGAGCATCTTAATTCCTTATCCATTCTATATTAAATTATTGTATTCAGAATATATGCTTAGTGTCTTTTTGTGTTAATGGTAACAAAATTGTACTTTATCTCGCTACTGATCCACCCTTTTGATAGAGTATGGCAATGTATGTTTAATCCATGTAATAATGCAAGCAGTGCAGGAAACCTGGAGACTGAAGCTTCAACTGGAAGGATACTAAAATGTGATGGACAGCTTATCTCTACATCTATTAGTCTGGAGCAACTGCAAAACCACTAGCTTAAACTATTCTATTTCAATAAATTGTGAATATTAGCTGAATGGGTAAGTTAGTTTTTTTGTGAGGCTGTGGATGAAACACGTTTCCTAGCACTCAGAGGGAGGCCAATTATTAGGTGCTTGCCTGGGTAACCTGTAGTGTTTGTCTCCTTCCTTAAATAAGTCTGTCATGTAATGGTCATGCTCATCATAACTAACTTAAAGCTGCAATTTTTATTTACTTGCCATCTGAGAATACTAAAATAATGAATTTAGTGTATTTCTTTCCTTTTTTTCCTGTCTCTATCTGTTGGGGGCTTTTTTCCCCCCAAAATTAACTGTGGATATAATAAATGTCTTCTGAGTGCTCACTTAGAGACCTTTAGTAGCTTAATGTTTTTGAGACTTTTCTTGGTTATGACCCTTTGCATTCCCAGTGATAATTTTTCACTTGATGAGTTTCCCACTGACAAATTTTCAATTTTTATTAACTAAATCTTCCCCAGTGCTTAGTGTAATAAAGATTGGTATTCTGGCAGGACAGACTAGGACAGATTTAAGATGCATTTACTCAACACCTGACTGCATAATTCAGTTCTCCTGCTATCCCTCACTTGTACCTGGAGCTGCAAGTTCTTCAAATATTATATATGCAGGTAGTGATCACTAAAAATTCATACTGTTCCTAGAGGGAACTATTTACACTTGCATACCTAGCTCCTTTTGCTTTTTAAAAACTAATGAATATTATTATGTTAATTTATCTCATATATGCCAATTATTTTCTCTGTAATAGGATTTCTGTTGTGCACAGTCCTAAGCTAAAAGTGAAAACCAGGGCTTTGAAACTCAAAAAACCCTCAAGGACTCTTCCTAAATTTCAAATAGCTATCATAAAATAACTTTTAAAAAAATCAATTTCATATTAACCATGATAATTTTCTGTTTTTAAAAACAGGTGAACCAAGAGTGATATTTCCAGAATATATTTGCTTTTTCTTCCAGGTAGGAGATAGATGTGTTAAGCTGGCAAAGGGATTCTGGTAAGAATTTTTTTGTTACTTCTACAGTGAATGTCATATGTATAAGTGCTTGCAGTTTTGCTACTAGAAGGAGCTTTCTGTACCATTAGTGCAAACAAACTTGCTTGTACTTCAAAGGTCTAATTTTTTACCTACTAATTACATATTAATCCATCTGTTATATTTAAATGTTGCACTGAAAGTTATTTGGCTTTTTTTTCGCATATTCTGTGCTTGGATATAATGAAAATACTTGACTTTTGAAGCTTTTACTTCAGCTGTTTATACAGAAATAGGAGTTAAATGTGCTGTTGTAGCACTTATTAAGTAGGGTTTATGTGGATTAAATCATCTTGTTTCCATAGTTGCCATCACTGGTTCTTGTTTTTGTTTTGCTTTCTTCAGTGATCCTCTTGAGAATTTTCTACAGCTGAGTCTTGCATTTCTTGTCTTGTTTGAGTTAAATGTTTCTTCATGTACTAGTGCTGAGCATCCAAAGCAAAATTAATCAGTTTGGGAAGCAGAACCAATGTTTTTGGTATTTCCTCCTGAACAGTGGCAGCAGAATTGTCTCTTGAATTAAGCACACTCTAGTAGCGACTGCTACCCACTCAGTTGTGCCAGAAGGAAAACACCTTCTGGTTTAGTTGTAAATCTAAAGCATTGTACTTCTGCAACTCCCAAAATTATCTGAACTCAGTAATTTTTTTTTCTTTTCCATTTGAAACAGCCTGAATACTGTTGGAATACATAATATGATATTGTTCAAATAACGTATTAAAGAATATGTTTTCCGTACAATGATGTGTACGTGCTGTGTGTTTTGCTCTTATGCTTCAGGTCCAATACCTTTTAGTAGCAGACAAATGTTGAAGCTTGCATAGAGGTTACAAAGAAAAGCTGGAACAATGTCATTAACTTCCATTTATGCAGTAGGAGGGAATGCTCTGTCACAGGCTTTCACCTGATAGATTTATAAAATCAGTGTTTGGGGTCCTGGGCTGTTAGCTAAAGTTTCACTGATATTCTCTAAGTTCATTCTTTTCTTTCCCTTCCACCCTACATCGCTGTATTGATTCCTTAGTTCAACAGACACTATCTTTTGGAGGAGGTGAGAGACAGGGAAGAAACACTCCTTTTTTTTTCCCCCCAGTATTTTGTCTAAAAGGTATGTGTTTTCTGATGGAGTTAATTTCTGTCCTTTCCTCTACTTACAGCTCAGACATGAGCAGTGCCAGTAACTCACTGGCACGGGAATTCTTGACTGATGTCAACAGACTGTGCAATGCAGTGGTACAGAGGACAGAAGCCAAGGAAGATGAAGAAGAAGAAACTCATATGGCAGCACTGGGACAATACTTAGTTCAAGGCCGTGGGTTTATTTTGCTTACCACTCTGAACTCAATTATTGATCAGGTAGTAGCTTTTCTTAACTGGTTTTAATTTTTGTATTGAGCTTTGGCTGTGTGGATTTTTCTGGCTCATGTTGTTCTTGGTGCTGGTTTTCTTTCCTTTTTATGGGAGAGTACATGAGTTAATTGGGAAAACTGGAAATTCAAAAAGATATGTTGCAGTTGCATTCTGTCCTTTAGCAGGAGCTGAAAATGCAAAACTAGATAATCATATACCTGTTTGCCAGCTCATATTTGCCTAGGCATCTGTGAAGCTCAAGTGCAGTAGCTGGATGGAAAGAGACTTCAGTTGCATGTCCCAGAATGATGTAAAGTGCCAAAATGCTTGAGTCAGCTTTCTCTGTTTAAAAGTTTTTGTTCTTTAGGACTGAAACCGTTCTGATAGCACTGCAAAGCATCCCATAGGAATTGTGTTTGAAATCTGATTTCTACAGTTCTTCCCTCCACTGAAGTTCTTAGTGTATAAGTGTTAGAATCCCAGCTGGAGTGGAGGGTTTTTAGTGGTTATTCTGTGGTTTTGACTTTTTTGCTGTTACATTTTTGGAGCAAAGTTTCAAATTTGTCTGGGGTTTCATGTTGACTTTTTAAAATCACTGTTCTGTGCTTCTGACTTTTCTGTGGGGCTTTGGGTTTTTTTTGGGTAATTCTTTCTACAAGGGGTTTTAGGAGAGCTTTGTATAGAAACTGTTGCAGAGGTGTAATAAATATCTTGGATGCTTTCTGATTGGCTCTAGTTAATGATTATAGCAGTCTTTGCAGTTGGGTCATTTTTTTCAGTGCTTAAAACAGCAGAAAGTCATAGGGAACTGAATGCTGACTAGCTTGGTAAAATAAAGAAGGTTAATCTATTTTTTAAAAGTACAAGATCTTTTGGTTTTATTTTGTTCCTAACATAGGAGCTGACATGTCGAGAAGAACTTCTGACCCTCCTGCTGTCCCTTCTGCCATTGGTGTGGAAAATCCCTGTCCAGGAAGAAAAAGCAATAGGTATGTTTTATCACTGACAGTATTAAGCATGTAAAATAAGTGATTTGTGTTTTACTATAGAGCCTAGGACTTTGTGCTAAAAAGTAGCTCATTGTAGCACATATCCTCTAATGTGGAATGAAGATGTGAATTCTGCAGAGAATTTAAATTAAAAAATGGCAATCTCCTGTCAGCATACAAGGAAGGTGAAAATTGTGCAGAGAAGGTAAAGGCTTTTGGTCAGTGTGAAAGGCAGTGCTTGTGTTGCTGTGTAAAAACTGAACAATGAAATGGCAGTGATCTTAGTCAGATTTTTTTGTTTTGTTTTGGGCTCTTAGATTTGTCTGATGCATTCTTTTCCCTCCCAGAGGGTAAAACAAAGAGAATGAAAGAAATGAAGTTACCTGACTGTTTGAGAGAGCTTCTAAGGATTCATACCTGAAGCTCTTCCAGGGTTTTTTTTGCTATTTGAAATTCCTCCAAATTGAAGGCTTTTTTTAATGTTTGTAGACTTGGAGTCTTTAAAGGGCCAGTTTCATAGAGCTTTTATATAATAAGCTTTCCTGCTTGCTCAGTTGCATCATTCTTTCATGCCTGTAAGCATGATGGAATTAATGAAATGTTTTGGTTGCTCTTAGTGGCTTTTCCAGAGTTAGTTTAAAAGGCTGTTGTGTAGAGAGGTTTTAAGATGTGGTTTACACACTACGTAATGCACAGCTTTTACTTCTACAAATTACCCTCTCTTAGTACTGATACAGTAAGCACAATGTATGCAGTTGTGCACTAAGTAGTTGGGTTCTTTCTCGGACTGAAGTAAGTTCCCCTGTTAGGCAGCTTTTTTCTTCCTGTGCAGGTAATATCCTTTGTTTGGTAAAGTACTGGTTAATTTCCTGCCTTCAAAGTAGATGATGTTTCTTCCTTAAGTATCACAACTATGACTTTTGAAACAGCATGGCACAATAGTGCTTGCACATGGAAGCATCTTTTCTTTCAGCTCAAATAATGTTTATAGCTATTATGTGGGCTTCTGGGGTTTTGTGGGGGTGGGGGCTGTTGTTGTTAACTGTGGCATTTTTCTAAATACTGAACTTACGGGGTGAAGGATACTTGCACTTATTTTATGGTAGTTATTTTACTGCCCGAAGCATCCCTTTACAGTCCTATCACTACTTTAAAACAACAATGGACTTAATCCAAGAACATGCAGAGTTGTTTCTCTGCTTGCTTTTTTTGATAATTTGATCTGAGTTTACTGATATAAACGAACCAGTGGTACTTCTGTTTTATTTTTCAAAATGTTCTTGCCCATAGAATCAGATTTAAATTTTATATTTGCTATTTTATACTGCTTACTTGAAAGTTGGGGATTTTGTCTTGGCTGTTGTAGGAATATTCAGGACTCTAACCTTTATTCATTTCCATCTCCCTTTTGTCCCTGACTATTTTTAAATCCCCTGCTTTTATTTCTGCTGCTTATATTTGGAGCAATTAGTGGTGAAGTAAAGACTGAGGTCTGTATACTTGAAGATTTGCACTGATAATAAGTAGAGAAATTTATTTTTTCTATTACCACTAGTACACTAACAATGTCCTCATGCATTCTAAAAGGTCTGTGAGCTAACACACCCGGTTCCTATAGCAGCTGAGTTGCAAAAAGTGACAATGGAGCATCAAGTTAAAAAGACCTTTCTTCCTCCCTTTAGTTTGCTTGCCAAAAAGTTCTTTCACCTGCCTTGATGACAACTTGTCTTGAGAATGGTTTTTTGAGAATAGTTGTGCCAACAAGAAGTTTTAGGAAACCTTTTAGCACACTTTTGTCTAACCCTAAATAGAAAATGAAATAATTTGTCTAGGCTTTAAAAATAGCCAGTATGGCCCATAAACATGAGTTGTTGCTGCCTGTTTTATGCTGAAAATGTCTGACATAGGTGTATGCAAAACCATGACCTATTAAGATACAAATTTGCTGCATATTTTAAATCTGGAAGTATTTAACTATAAAATTAGGAAAAATGCTTTACATATTATAATGCTCCTTTAATGTTCCTTTGTTATTTTGCTGTTTCAACAGATTTTAATATACCCTTTACAGTAGACATATGTGTGACCAAAGAGAATAATACAAGTTCTGTGAAACCTACTCAGGAAAAACTAAGCTTGGATGGAAACGCTCATTCATTTCTTCAGACTTCTGTGAAACTCAGTCTTCGCTCTCGAAAAAGCGGCCGTCTGCGCAAAACCACCCACCGCTACTCTGTGCGAGATGCAAGGAGGTCCCAGCTGTCCACGTCCGATTCCGAAGGCAATTCGGATGAAAAGACTGCTGTAATAACAAAACACAGGCGCTCCCAGTTACTGCAGCCCTTTTTAATGGCTTCTGGTAGGGACAGCTACCCTGGAGGTAAAAGTGATTGCCGACCTGCCGAAGTGGTACCAGATTCTAATATTGATGCCCCTAATCTAGAAAGTTCCAGCAAAGTTAGGCCAGCATTTGAGATTTTGAATGAGCCAGCTGCAGGAACTTCTGAGAGCAGCATGAATAACTCTCCTTTTGACTTATGCCATGTCTTACTATCTCTCCTAGAGAAAGTGTGCAAATTTGATATTACTTTGAATCACAGCTCTGCTCTTTCAGCGAATGTTGTGCCCACATTGACAGAGTTCTTATCAGGATTTGGAGACTCTTGCAATGTAAGTAGTAACACAGAAAATGAAGTGGTTTCTGCAGGGTGGACAGAAGAACCCGTGGCTCTGATCCAAAGGATGCTCTTTCGAACAGTGTTACATCTTATGTCTTTAGACATTAGCAATACAGAAACAATGCCTGACAATTTACGAAGAAATTTAACAGACTTACTTAAAGCAGCATTAAAGATCAGAGTTTGCTTGGAAAAGCAACCTGGTCCTTTTGCTCCAGGATACAAGAAAACACTACAGCAGCTGGTTCAGGATGACTATATGTTTTCTAGGTATCGTCACAGAGCCTTGCTTCTACCTGAGGTTATAGAAGGGGTCTTGCAGATTTTGATCTGCTGCCTACAAAGTGCAGCCTCTAATCCATTCTACTTTAGCCAAGCTATAGATCTGGTTCATGAGTTCATACAGCAGCAGGGATTTAAGCTGTTCGAAGTAACAGTGCTTCAAATGGAATGGCTGTGTATGAAGAATGAGGGAGTACCTGGAGAAGCCTCAGAACATCTGAAAGCCCTGATCAACAGCATCATGAAAATAATCAGCACTGTCAAAAAAGTGAAATCAGAGCAGCTCCACCAATCAATGTGTACAAGAAAGAGGCACAGACGATGTGAGTACTCTCACTTCATGAATCACCACAGAGATCTCTCTGGGCTCTCTGTATCTGCTTTTAAAAACCAAGCTTCCAAAAACCCTTTTGAAACTGCTGATGGAGAAGTTGATTATCCTGAGAGATGCTGCTGCATTGCTGTTTGTGCACACCAGTGTTTGCACTTGTTGCAGCAAGTTTCTTTGACCAGTACCTGTGCTGAGATTCTCTCAGGTGTACATAACGTAGGAATATGTTGTTGTATGGACCCGAAGTCTGTGATTGTCCCATTGCTCCACGCTTCCAAGTTGCCAATCCTAAAAAACTTTCAACAGCACATACTGAACATCCTTAACAAATTTATATTGGATCAACTAGGTGGAGCAGAAGTCTCTCCAAAAATTATACAGTCATCATGCAATATATGTACTGTTGACTGTGATCAGCTTGCTCAGCTGGAAGATGCCTTGCAGGGCAACTCTAGTGATGCCAGTCCTTTGTCTAGTTCCTCTTGCAGAGTTCAGGGAATTCTGCCTAGCACTGGATCTGAAGATATGTTGTTGAGATGGCATGCACTGGAGGCTTATCAGGACATTGTTTTTGAAGAGGACAAACTACGTGGCACCCAGATCGCAAGCCATATTTGCCACTTAATTCAAAAGGGAAATGTAGTGGTCCAGTGGAAACTGTATAACTGTATCTATAATCCTGTGCTTCAGAGAGGAGTTGAGCTAGCTTGCCATGCTCAGCAGCAACTTGGAATAAGTACAGGTGATAAACAGATGTGCAGTTACCATAGCCAGGATTTGCCTTCTGAAGTGCTTCAGGTTTATTTGCAGATGCTCCCTGTGTTGCTGAAATCCAGGTTGGTTGATTTTCTGTTAATTATTGGAAAACATGCTAATTAGGTACAGAGCTTTGTATATTTTTTACTGATCAGAATGTAAGTTTTCTTTGGACTCTAGGCAATGTTTTGCTATTGCAGGTGGCAACAAGGTAAATGCTTGAGTAACGAGGTATAAGCCTAGATTCATAAACCTTAGGAGGTGAGGGCTCTTTACTCGTGAGTTATGGTCTTTAACAAGCCAAACTGTGTAGCAACAAATAAAATCTTTGTCCTGTGTGACATACTCTCTGCCTCTTCATTTCTTATTCTAAAATTAGTCTGGAATGTTAAACAGATTGATATGCCATTTTTCTGTGGGAATTAGACTACTTAGTTTTCTGATCTGTTTCCTTTTTCCTTCTAGAATAGAAGGAACTATAGAAACTACCTTTCAAAAATAAGGCTTGATGTTTACTTTTCCTGAAATAATTGGTTTCTAACTTACAAAATCCTGTTCGTTGAAACATAGTTTAAAAACAAACTAAAACAACCCCAAAACATAAAAAAGGCACAAACATTCTCCCAGGGCATAAAATAGAAACTTTATTCATTATTAAATGGATTAAGTAATTGTTTAATAAATATATGGAAGTTTTTTCAGAATATGAATGTGTCCTTTTGTCCAGGAAAGCTTCTGATTTTATTTCTCTTGGAGTCCTGAAGTGAATTTAGTGGGTTTACCCAAGACAACGAGTAGACTAGTATTCCAATTTATGTAAAGGGATTATCTCATACAATTTTAACTTCTATCCTAACCTAAACTGTGTCAGAAGCTATTCATTTTTGAAAGTGTACTTAGTGGCAAAGAGGCAAGAGAAATAAAGCTTAGATTAAGAAAAAAGTTTAAGATGTCCTATTTTTTTTTTTGCTGGCTTAAGGGTGGGAATATACAAGTAAATGATTCTTCTGATTCTAGAGTAACTTGGTTAGATTAAAAGCTGATCCTGTGGGGAAGGACATGGGAGGTAAGTAAGGTGGATATCTACGAGCAAACATAATATGCTAAAAAACTTCCAGATCCTTACCCCAAATTTTGTATGAACTTAACATAATACTTGGAGAGTAGAAGAACGGAAAAATAGACTTGGAAGCAAATATATGGAAAGTTTTTTTGTCATTGGATATGCTGGCATAACAATTGCACAAAAACTTATGCTTGAAAGGTATTCCTAAATTTATCTGAAATTCATCATCCATGCAACTAGTAGACATAGCTAAGAGTATGTCTTCAAGTTTCTTTGAGAAGGAATCTCTGCTTTCTCTTGAAATCACAGAACAGAGAAATAAAGATACTTACTAGCTTCAGTTGCTAATAAAAAATTCGGGGAAGGAAATACCACTAAAGAGAAAATGTCATAAATAAAGTTAATAAACCGCCTTTAATGTTTTGAACATCATATATTTTTGTGGTCCACCTTTTAGCGGGAGGTATTTCCTACATTGTATCTCAAAAAAAAGTTGAATTTTCCACTACCAGCTAGATGATGCTGACTTAGGATCCTAGAGTACTGCAGACAACTTCCTTTTCTCTCTAAAGTAATTTATAGCAATTGCTCACCTTACATGAGTTTTTTGGCTGATTTTATAAAGGTAACTTTCTTATGCTTTTCTCTTGCAGGGTAATTAGAGACTTGTTTCTGAGTTGTAATGGAGTGAATCAAATGATTGAGCTAAATTACTTAGATACATTAAGAAGCCATTCTTTGAAGGTGTTAGAGACATTGATACTCTGCCTCGATGATCAGCAGGAAGACCAAGCAACACCAGAACTGGAAGGCCTGAACAGCGAACAAAAGGAATCTGTGTCTGACTTGCCCTCTTCTCTTTGTAGCCAGCATGCTGTTTCAGAAGTTACTCAAAGCCTGAGCAAGTTTTATGCTGGCTTGAAAGAGGCTTACCCAAAAAAGAAAAAGTCTGTGAGCCAAGACATTCATGTCAACACAATAAACCTGTTCCTCTGTGTTGCTTTTTTATGTGTAAGTAGAGAAGCAGATGGTGATCTGGATTCAGCTAATGAGTGTGAAGATACATCAGGATATGATAGTACAGCTAGTGAGCCATTAGGCCACAAATTACCCTATCTGTCCCTGGAAAGCCTTACTTTGCCCTCTCTGGAACATATTCATAGGGCTGCAGATATTTGGTCCATGTGTTGTTGCATCTATTTGTATAGTTCAGTTTTCCAGAGACAGTTCCATAGACTTGGAGGCTTTGAAGCATGCCATAGATTACTAATCCTGATAATTCAGAAACTTGCAAAACATAAGGAAAATGAACGAGAAAAGAGGGAGAGAGTATTGAGTGAAAGCAGCAGAAGTTCACATGGGAATTCTTGTACTGAGCTTCTCAACAAGGATGATTCTGTTCAGCTGGCTAAAAGCAGAGAGATGACACAGTTGGAGCTTGATAGTTCTGGCAGTCTTGCTGGTGCTGAACAGCTGGTGCCTGGCTCTGTCTCCTGTGACAGCCCTGTGAGCATGGAGCATGCTGCAGTTACTTCAGCTGCCAAGCTTGAAGGGATAAGGACTTCTGTAAGAGAAGAGACTGAGTGGGCACTTCAAGGTATCAGACTTCTAGAAGCTCTGCTGACCATCTGTCTACACAGTGCAAGCACCATGCAGCAGAAGACGGAAGGGGAGATGTTTCACCAGGTACTGTGCAACTTTCCCTAGCTTGCTTTGCTCATATTTGTTTCATACAATATTATTTTAACAGTAATTTTGTCAAAAGTTCTTCTAGGGAGGTAAAAACCTTATGCTGTTTTTATGGTACCATATTTTGTATAGTACTGAAAGCATAGAGCTAAGTAATGAGATTGGTAGAGTGGTGGTCTGCTTGAGTAATACTCTTTTTAGAAAGAGTATTCAGTGGAGAATGTGTGTGAAAAGGATGCTACAGGAAAGCTGTGTAGGCAAGATGTCACCGTTATACATAGTGACTCACATTGCTTTTTGCCTGAGAAGGGACTACTGAAGGGCACAGATACTGAAAGGACACCTGAAAAAATTATTCCTTAAGCCTTAGAGGTGGACTAATTCAGTGTTCCACAAGAAGTTGTTAATTCACAGAAGACACCTCTTTTCTTTAATGTTTTAATTGCTCTTTTGAATTTTACTTGGCAATCTGTTGCAAAGCAGGAGGCATTAAGTAGAGGAAAGAACTGGAGTTCTGTCTCCAACACTCATTACTTTTGTGATCTTGGACATGTCACCCTCTGTCTTGTTAACTTCTAGTAGTGTTGTGGTGTGATTTGAATGCACAGCATACCTGAAACTGTTTCAAAGATGTTTATTTTTGAAACAGCACTTTTACCTGCAAATAGTAGAAAACAGCATTTTGCCAGATTTTTTCAGTGTGTAGGTTCCAATTAAATGTCATGACATATAGGATGAATCTTTCTTATTTCAAGAGACTGGATGAAGTCTGGTGATTTTAGATGAGAAGTCAGATTGATGCTTTTTCCTGGTCTCAATGCACATTGCAATGCACACCCCACAAAAGATCTGGTATAACATTATAGGTCTTACTAATTAGCATATCTATCAAAAATTCCCTAATGAGAGGCTCAAATGAGCCCCTCTTTCTCTAAGGAACTTTCCCTTGGATGGTTTTATCTTAGTTTGTAAAATGTGTTGTGGAGAGGACCTTGGGGTCTGGGGCATATTGATCCTTAACTACAAAACTTCTAAAATGTTTAATCTCTTAGCTTAACAAACAAGTTTAAGAATGTAGGCAAAACCCACTAAGAATACAGAAGTTGTAAAAAGGTATAAAAGGGGTTTAAAAGAAAAAAATCATCATGGCATCAAGATTTGTGTAGGTGGAAGGAGAAGCTCTTAAATGAAAGAGCTAGACTGTTTGTGTCAGCTAGAAATAGTAACATGAATCAAAATGTTTTTTCTCCCCCAAAACACAGAATACCTGTGTGGATGATATCTTACTTGAAATAAGAGAGCAGCTTGCTCTGGCGAAAGTGGTAGAAACTGACTTGGCAAAGCCTCTGTTTGAAGCACTGCTTCGAGTTGCCTTGGGCACTTTTTCTGCTGATCTGGATCATTCTGAAGAAAAAATTGAAAAGGTATGAAACACCAGTTAAGCAGTCCAATTCTGAATAATGCAAGATTTTCTCAGGTTTGTTCTCTGGGTCTTTGTAAACTTGACAGGAAATGTTTAAATATGTTTGATTATTGTGACAGTTGAAGATGAAATCTCTGCTTCTCGTATGAAAGTGGAATGCTGTTTATTGATACGATCCCCACATTTGCTGCTCAGAAATGAGTCATGCCCCAAAAAGTAGCAAGCTCAGTCAACCTGATGTTCTCTTTACTCCTTCATCTCACAACAGTGTGATGAACTCCTAAAGGAAGAGCCTCAAACAGGGATGTTGAGTGACCTTATTGACTGTGAACATCTTCACCTCCGAGTGAATGTCAAGGTGCATGCTGATGGTGATAGTGATTTGGAAACACAGTTACTTTTAATGCTGCTTACTAAAACTCTGATTAGGTAGTTAGTAAGAAAAATCCCTCTTTGTGGATTCAGTTTTTTACAAAAGAATGAAATATTTTTAACGTATCTCAAGTTTCTTGAAAGTGTACGATTAATTTGTTTATTTTCCCAATGGGCTTGGAGAAAATAGGCATTTGGATGGTTCTAAATTATTTGCTTTTCTGATTCAAAGATTTTTTTTTCTGACCAATCATAGTCTATTTGGCTGTATTGTACAGACCCATTACACTGAGAAGGAGCCTATGTCACAACCTGGAGAAATTTCTGAAGAAACCGAAGAATCGCAATGCTGTAGTCTTAAACTTTTTGCTGAAGAGGAAGGATATGAAGCAGATAGTGAAAGTAACCCTGATGATAGTGAAACTAAGAATGAAGGTAAATGGGAACTTTCTGAATATACAAAGCTGTCTTTATGATATAGCAAAGCTTGTTTGTCTTTTGAAATGTACCAAAACAAGGCAAACACCTTTAACAGATAGAAATAATTAACTTTATTTACTTTAAGTAGGATGGAGTTACAGATGGAGAGATGATAAATATTCTTATTGAGTGTTGAAGAAGTTCTGTCTTGGTTGTTTTGGCTTATGTGACCCTTGTTCTAAACTCATGTTGCTCAAATATATTATTGTGGTTTAGAAACTCCAGAGATATTTATCAGTAGCATGTTTGAAAATCAATGCTCAAATTTTTTTTCTTTAGAACTATAAGTATCTGGTGAAAATTAAATAGTCTAATTGTCTTATAGAATACCAGATTGAAAGGGACCACAAGGATCATCTGGTTCAACCTTTTTTGATGAAGGCACAATCTAGACAAGATAGCCTGGAGCCCTGTCCATCTGAATCTAAAGTGCCCAATGTTGGGGAATCTACCCCTTCCCTGGGGAGATTTATTCCAGTGACTGATTTCTCATTAGGAAAAACTTTCCTGTTGCATCTATATGGAATTTCCCCAGAAGTAACATGTACCCATTACCCTTTGCTTTGTCCATGTGACTCCTTGGAAAAAAGGAGTCTACCTTCTTCATAGACACCTTTTAAATGGTGGTAAAATGTCCTCCAAGCTGCCTTTTCTCAAGGCTGAGCAAGCCCAGTTCTCTCAATCTTTCCTCTTGTCTTTTTTGCATAGTGGGGACAAAGACTGAACTCAGAGTTCCAGGTAAGGCTTGATAGTGCTGAGTAGAGTGAGATAATTTCTTTCTCTCTCCTGGTGGTGTCCTTGTTGATGCAGCCCAGCATCCCATTGGCTTTCTTTGCCACAGCAGCACATGTTGATGCATACTGAAGTTGCTGTCCACTGGGATCCCAGCTCTCCAGACAGGCAGATCCCAGCCTGTGCTGCACTCCTGGATTCTGTTTTCCCATGTGTGAGACATTACATTTTTCTGTGTTGAACTTGATAAGGTTCTTGTTAGCCCACTCTTCCAGCCTATGCAGGTCTTCCTGCAGGCTGGCTCTCCCTTCCCAAGTGTCCACTTCACCACTCAGTTTGGTATCACGGGCAAGCTCCATCAGGGGAGATTGGTCCCATCACCTAGAGCACTCAGGAAGGTATTAAACAGCCTTGGACCCAAAATCCCTCCCTGGGGACCCCACTTGTGACAGTTTCCAGTTTGAAAAGGATTTACCACCCCCTCTGGATGTGGCCAGGCAGCCAGTGCCCACCCACTGCACAGACCCCTTGTCTCCACCCTAAGGCATCAGTTTCTCTGGGAGGAGCCTGTGGGAAACTATGGAAAGGCTTGGAGAAATACAGGTAGACAGCATTCGCTCCTCATTCCATGTCACCTCAGCAGGTTAGTCGCTTGTGGGAGGCAATCAGGTTTGTCAAGCACTATTTGGCTTTTCCCAATCACATGCTTCATTTGACTTGATAGTCCCCTTGTTATACAACATTTCTTTTTATTCTAAACAATTGATGTGCTCATATCTTGCTGTATTCTGCTTGTATATTTAATTTTAACATGAATTTGCTTTAATTTTTTCCTTTGTGCTGAGCACATCTGGGTGCATATGTTCTGGTATGAGATCAGCATGAGCGGTAATGGCCTTTAATAGAGCTGCATCAAACTGCTGCTGTTTATCTGCGTGACTAGGCTTTGTCAATAGATTTATAATATTTTAAAAGCATTTCTGAACTAAGAAATTAATCTGAAACACTTCCATGATACATTTGCATGTAGCATATGTCTGTACCAAATAATTTTAAGTAATGTATTTTAAAGTCTCTCCAAAATGTAATAGGGGAGGTTTACATGTTTGGGGTTTTTTTTTCTGTGATTGTCATGCAGATATTCTGTCATGTGTATTTTCTGAGTTAAATAACAATCTGCTTCCTCCAGAATTTTAATATGAAATTATTTAAATGTATTTCCTATCTTGGCAGGCTCAAAGTTTTGTATAGAAGCTTGAGCCTCTGTTACAATGATTTTACTGTTGTGTTTCATGAACTGCATATTTTGCCATTACTATGTGTGTCCAATTCCCAGGAAATTAAGCCAGATAGTTTAAGAGCATGTAATGGGAGAAACTGCATCCTTGCCCTTCTGTGTTAGCAGGAAAATAGGAAAATCTGAAGCAGAATATCGAATTATGCTAACTTGGGAAAATTGCTTATAACCTAGTGACTATTTTTGGTTTGTACCATGAGAAGGTTGGAGATATGTCCTTGGATGTTCTGCTTAAGTCATGCGAACTGTATTTGGCTGAGTAAGTTTCAGTAAGACACATGTGGTTTCTTTTTAGGAGCAGACGCAAAAGCAGAACCAGGATGTACTGGTGCTTCAGGTTATTTTAATGACCTAGCTGAACACATCAATCAAGGAGAATTAATGTATCCTGAAATCTGCATGTTAGAATTAAACTTGCTCTCAGCTGGTAATGCAAGTTTAGATGTGCTTGCTCATGTATTCCAAAGCTGCCTGAAAATCATCAACCAGAAGGAGAGAAATGCCACTGTACTTATAGAACAGGTAAAAATGTTATTAACAGAGGCAACAGTTTAGCAGCTGTGTATCTTTTCTTTAATTTTTTAGTACCTAATAGACTGATCTTGAATATTCTCACTTGTTATGGGATTTGATAAGATGTGAAACAGTGTAAATTACTGATATTGTCCACTGCATTGCATTTAAGTTACCAGGAACTGAGTAATTTATTGAAAGGTATTTGTCCTGCAAAGTTTTTAAGTTTGTAGGTGTCTTTTTTTATCAAGACTGTTCAATCCCTAGAGAGAGAGATAGATTTGGTGATTGTCAGAGCCTTAAGAAAAACAGGCAGATATCTGCTTGTATGTGTGTATATGTAAGCATTCTAAACTTTTATCTGTTGGCATGTGTGAATTTACACTTTTAGAAACTGTGAGTCATGTACCTCAAAAATATTCCATGCTTTTTTTCTTCAAAAGTTTATATTAGGAATTAGTTGTGCAAATGTTCATGTCCTCATGATCCTTTGGAATTTCTGATAGGTTTTTTTAATAACTGAATTGAATATCCCTCCTGCAAAAGATAATAATTTGAATTTCAAAGTCTCTCCTCTGCAACTGAACTACAGAAAGATTATTCATCAAATATAAAAAAAGTCCATAATTTCAAGTAATCGGAATTATCATTAAAATCAATAGTAGGCAGGAATTGATTGGAAGAATTTCTTTCTTAGCTCTTTGAGCAGGTGTATATTCTTCAGATATTCATTTTACCTACTCTTTTTAACAGGGAGCTGTTAAACATCTTTTGGGAGGATTTATGAATATATTGACACAAACAGAATCTAGTTTTCATGGTGAGTTAAAGGTCCAAGTAACTTAAATATTGTTTTTTAAAATTTAGTGTATACACAGTCGAACTTTTTAGTTCACAGTGCAAGTGCAAAATTGACAAAGGAAATCTGTTGGCATGTGTGAATTTACACAGCTGCTTTTTTAACTTGTAAGAAACTTGTGCAACTTTAGTGTAAATATAGGGTTATTTCTGAGCTAGTGGAAATAAGTTAAACAAATACTGGCAGATCTGAAAATGATAGTTGAAACCATAAACACTAGTGTGACAGTGTTAAACATTGCTTGGAAAAAATAGCAGCTGATGAATTCTCATTCCATCACAACATCAGTCCTTATTTCCAGTTTCTTTGTAACACAGATCTTGATGATGCATTGAGTTTTATTTCTAACTGGAAAGCAGATAGCTAATCCAAGAATGTGGAAGCAGATGAAATGCTTGCCCTAATATAGTTTCACATAATCAGAGTGCTTCACAACCAGGAGATGATGTAAACCTATCCCAGGACTTGGATCCGTGGTGGCTTTGTGTGGAGAGCCTTTGCAAGGCAGACACTTGATTCTCAGACTTTCAGACTCCATTTTGCAAACCTGGGACAAAATTTAGCATAGCATTGATTGATTCAATGAAATTTTGAATGGTAGTGTCAGGAAGTACTGTTGGATCTCTCTAGAATTCATCTTGTAATTGTTATTGCTTCCTTAATTTGAAATGTCTTTGAAAAACACATTGAATTCCAAGTTAATCTTTCCCCATAATAGTATAGAATATGAATTTTTAAAGCTCAAAAAAATTCATTTCAACAATATTATTGTCTCCTTATTTTTAGCATGCCAGATGGTGCTGGTAGATCTGCTAGTTTCCTTGATGAGTTCACGGACCTGTTCAGAAGAGCTAACCCTTCTTCTGAGGATATTTTTGGAGAAGACACCTTGTACGGTATGTATGGAGTAGCACATAGCAAAATTCAGAGGTTTAATGAGAAAAATGAAGCAAAAAGAAAATCCTTTTGTGTCCAAGAATTTTGGGAAATAAGGAGATGAACAGCAATGTTTGAACTATCAGAGCAAATAAAATTTGATTGTAGAAATAGTTCATTCTCAAAACTTGAAAAGGAAAGAGGAGATAAGAAGAGAAGGGTTTTGAAGGGTATGTTGGTCTTGGGAACTCTCTTCAGCACAACAAATCAAGAATCCTCTCAAGGAGGCTGACGTTGTGGTTATGGATGGCAGAACAATAATACTGTAAAATCTGAAGCAATTCCTTTAAAGTTATGAAGCATCTCACTATTTCAGGAATGCTATAGTAGCAGGAATTACCTTCAAAAGTGTCCTAAGCTGGTTTGTGTAATGCTGGAATCTACTGCTTGTGTGGGATATACTGCTGAAATAACTCTGTTGGTTTGTGTAAGAGTCTGTAGAAAAATACAAGTCGAAGAAAATAAGAAAATGACTGTGCAGTGTGAAATAGTACTAAACCAAACAAAGACTCACAAGTCAATTTTTCAATGGTAGCTTGTAATTATTGGCCAAATTACCAAGAGAAACTTTTTTGGCATAAGGGCTCAACTAGTTTTGCTACTGGTTATGCAAAATAACAAAGTGGTGGCCTGTGTGTGCATTCTTAACCAGCCTCAAAACACAGGGTAAAAGGTGCAGTCTTTTTTTGCACATAACAGAAATGAGATAAGACTGTGCAATGACCACCTGCTGCATTTCAGCTGATTCCTAAGCGTGGAAACTTGAAGTCTGATGTGCCCAGACTGACTCTCCAGAGCTTTGTTGGGCCACAGTCTGTTGAAGTTGCTACCTGATGCTTTTGCAAATGTGTGTAGGCTTGGATATATAAGTCCACCTCCCTTGGAAAAACATGAATCCAAGTTTAAATGATGAGTAGGCTTCTATTTAGTTGCATGATACTTGACTACGTGGTGTGAACAGTTTCTCTTTTTTTTTTTTTTTTTTTTCCTCATTTGTTTGGTTTATTTCTTCTAGGAGATACTACTCAAGGGTGTACTGAAGATTGTAGACACTAATATTTATATGAATCCACTACAATACCTTGCCTTCCCTTTGCTAAATGGCACAAATTTGAGTAGCAGTTCCTCACAAAAATGTGCTGGCACTTCCAACAGTAAAACTGCTGGACTACTAAAAAGAGCAAAATTGTCGCAGAGTAAGAAAGAGGCAGATGGTGAAAACTTGAGTCACCAGCTACTTTCTTCTTGGCATGTAGCCCCAATTCACTTGCCTTTAGTTGGACAAAACTGTTGGCCACACATGTCTGATGGTTTCAGTGTCTCACTGTGGTTTCGTCTGGAGTATGCTCATGAAACAGAAAATTCAACAGAAAAGGGGAAAAAAGTCAAGAGAAGAAGCAGACTCGTAGCTGTAAGAGAGAACAGTTTTGACAGCACAGGTGAGAATATAGTACTTTGTTTCTATTTAGGTAGCACTGAAGGACTCTGGTTACAAATATTACTAATCTATCTACCGTATACAAAAGTTTGAAATTTTATGATTGATATTAAACAGCGCAGTGGTAGTATTTCTGGTCTTTTTATGACTACTGTACCATATTCTTACAGATACAATGTTTCCACACCTAGTGCTTAAATTAGATTAATGCCTGCTTCCTTAAAAATTTAGTATTCTTATTGAATTTGTAACTTTAGTAACATTTATGCTACTTCATGTTATGATGAAAATAGTAAATGCTGCAGCTGTGGTCATGGAGGAAAAAGTGCTCAAGTTTATTTGACTTCATGTATTGATGATCAAGTCTCAGGCTGACTCAGTATAAATCCTCTTAACTCTTCCTTGTGTGTGCACCATGTAAATGCCAATAGCTGTGCAATAATTTTGTTTATACTTTTGTAGAGACTCGCTTGCTCCCAAACTGTTCTGAGCAGAATATTTTGGATTATAATTTGTAGGGGGAAACATTTCTTATTTAAAATGTCTCCCACTCGCAACACTTGGAATACCTTTACTCTTTTTTTCCTTCTCTTTGTATTTAAATAAAAGGAGGGAAAACCCAACCCTGAACCTTGGAACTCACTAGAGTTGCTTTTGTTAGGTCTGTGCTTTTGCTTGGTAAAGTAAGAATACAAGATACAAGATCATGCTTTTTAAGGGTAGGATGATTCGTGAAGAAAACTCTGAAGATTTCTTGGTGCATACTGATAGTTCAGCATAGGAATGTTTTATGATATGGCATGTCAAAAGCATCATTGGTGGAGTGTTTTCAGCTCAGTGGATTTACATATTACAAACAAAAACACTTGAAGTGCTGAGTTAATGTTAAGTTTCAGTTTGAGACCTAGGTTTCTAAAGAGAGTCAAGCATATTAGTCAGCCCACTTAAAAAAAACAAAACCAAACCACCTTAATAAAAAAAACCCCCAGTTCTATGCAGTACCTGAACTGTTTCTTTTCACGCTTGATACATGCTGTGAAAAGCATTGTTGTTGTATTGAATTGTAATGGCAACGTGTTTATATTTCTAGAAGAAACAAAGTCTATAGGAATGGAATATCCAAGCCTAGGAGATAAACTTGTTGAAGATGGCTGTATTCATATCATTTCCCTGGGTTCCAAAGCTCTGATGATACAAGTTTGGGCAGACTTGAACACTGGAGCATTCATATTTCGGTATGGTGTATTAGTCCAGAAGCAGTCTGGTGGACGTATTGTATTGTTACTTCTAGTAGCAGCTTGCAGAGAATACTGATGGAGAGTAGAGAACTAATTTCTATAGTAGAGACATCTTGCACACTGATGGGGCAACATCAAGTAAGTGTATTGGATACAGATCTACAGGTTTATCAGCTTCAGCTGTTAAGCTCTGGTCTTTCATGTTTCATGTAGTCATTTATAAATAACTGCCCACAAGGTAGCGATTCAAGTTTTAGTGAAATGACACAATAAAGGTGTGAAGATGGAAAAGGTTTTTGCAGCTGTAAGTTTTCACACCTCAGCTGTGAAAATTGCTGTTGTGTAATACTTACTGGGACAGTCTTGTTTTTAATCTTCTGAGCACATTTTAGCCCTAATTTAGTTCTCATAAATAATCCTTAAGTATCTTTGAAATGTGTCTAAAACTGCAATTTTGGAACACTTTATTTCAGTGTTCAAAGCACCTGCGTGTTTTCAATAAATTAAATATAACTTTTCTCTGAAATAGAGATATCTTTATCTTAAATGTAAGCAGATTTATGCAGACAAGTTAAATAACTAAGTTGAAAGTGTTGTGATGATTTCCCTAGGTTATGTTGAGCACTCTAAAAATAGAACTGTGATCCAAAAAACTACCTGTCAAAGTTAAGGAATGTCTTAAATTAACTGAGGCCAAAATGAGTAGATTTGTGGCTTAAAATGCAAATGTGAAAACACACACCCTCATTTTTCCTTTTCTGCTGTTTGCATAGTATGTGCATGGATCCGAATGATGAGATGAAAGCTGGTCTGCTGGCACAGGCTGAGTCTCCAGAGAACGTTTTCCTTGTGGGCAGGTGGCAGCATTTGGCATTAAAATATCTGCAGAAGCCAGAAGGCAAGAAAAATTTCCATGGAAAGCTGTTCCTGTGGGTTTCTGGTCAGAGGTAAAGAACATATTAGTTGTACCTAGACATTTATCTTCTTTAAAAGATATTGTCTGGTAGGAAAACATCTGCAATATTTTGGTGCAAGCTGCAGTTATGGCTGAGTAGTCTTCTAGGATAGGAGAAGGGGGTGTGTTACACTGCTAGGAATTCTTTAGAGGTATCCGGAATATTCATGGATTACTTTGAGAATTGTCAGTTTATACCATGGACCAGTGCTAACATCAATGGTTTTTTTCATCACAAATAAGTGAAAGAGGGAAGTACTACAAGATTTTGAGTAGAAGCCAAAATAAGCTATGGCATGAAGTTAGCAGTAGACATAATGTATCTGGATGAATCCAAATTAAGGAGGTGTAGGTCAAGTACTGGCAATATTGTTGAAGGTAGGAATTAAGAGGAGTCGGAGAAAAGGCAGTCACTTTGTTCCACTGAGAGAAATGAATAGGGAAGAAGTTAAAAAATACTTTAGAGAAGAACTGACAGTGAGAAGTACTACTTCCACTGCAAAGTTAAGGTCCATGCTCCTAAGTGAGGTACTTGATACTAGGTTGAGTGGGCCTGTATGTGCATGAATTGTTTACTGATTAGAGAAAAATGAATTTATTAAATATCACAGTCTTTTCCCTGTCTTCCTAAAGTCCAGACTGTGAGGGCTATGTTAAGCCTGTGCATGCTGGTATTCAATAAAGTCCAAATATGGAGATATGGGAGGAAGCTAAAAATACTACAATGTTCTCCCCATGTGTAGTTGTTGAGGCCTCTCTGTGTATAGATTTAGTTGCTAGTTTGCTAATAGTTAGGCTCTTTCAGGAAGCTTTGAATGACCTTTACAGTCCAATCAGTCTGTTTATGTAAAGGCACATAAAGTTAATTGGATGCTTTCTGAAAGCATCAGGCTTATTGCCTGTGGCTGTGCAGCACACCAATTCTGACAATGTTTCCTGGTACAAGCAAATCCTCAACATGGTGTTTTCCAGCATATGTGAGCCACAGTTTTCATGATATGCTTTAGCATACTCAAAGGGCTTTGACTTGTTAGGAATAGCAGAAATGCTTGAAAAATTGTGGTATTTTAAAAGTGTGTATAGTGCTCATACCATTTCCACTTTGAGGTCAGAGGAAATAAGGAAGTTATTTCAGAGCTAGGAAAACTTGATTTCATGGCAGCCCTAGCTGGGACTGTATTCATCTGTTCTGTGCAGTACTTGAATACATATATCATTGTTACTGAGTCTTAAGGTGCCTGGAAGTTGAAGAGGACTTCAGTAATTTAGCATTGATGACAGCATGGCTTCTCATCTACTGAATATTAAAATGAATTTTAAACGTAAGCTGGATATCTTAGATAGCAATTTTGATCAGTTCTTAATATTTGAACTTGTTTATTTATATGTATTTTTAGGCAATGTGAAATTAATTTAGATTTTGCACTACCGAGGAAAACAAGCTTATCATCTGACAGTAACAAAACATTTTGCATGATTGGCCATTGTGCATCATCCCAAGAAGATTTGCTTCGATTGTCGGGTAGATGGGATCTTGGAAATCTGCTTCTATTTAATGGTACTTTTGTATGCTTTTTTCTTGAATGAGTGTTCATTTCCTCTTTCCCCTCCAAAATCAAATGCTTATTTTAATATGTTGTTTAACATGCCAAGTTTTTACAGTAAAAACAATGCACCCTTTAGCAGCATAATATATCAGGGAGAATGTAGGCAAATGTTTCAGTATTGGATACTTCCTAATGTGTCCTTCTGCCATATTCTCTTGCTTTCTGTTTAGTGCCATAATTGGCAATTTTTTCAGAATTTTTTAAAATAATACCTTGGGATAGGGGGTAGAGAGAGAGTGATATTTGCTCTATTTTTTTTTTTCTTAAAGCACTCAGTCTCTTACCTGGAAAATTGATTTCAGTTACCTGCTGCTAGCTTCAAATCACTTGAAGCATATAAAAAAGTTAACAAAATCTGAACTACTGAATGCTGAGTTAAGCATGCTTATTTCTGGAACTTGTAGTGTTACTCTGGGGATTTCTTAGATGTATAATTCTCCCCCCCTTCCTTGGGAAATTTTATCTAGTATTTTGGACTGTTTGTTTAATGCTGAAGGCTGGAACCCTGCTGTTTTGTCACCTGGCATTTCAGGTGCTGTGGCTCAGTCAGGACTACTCCACAAGCGAGATCAGTTTGCCCAGGGTGTGTGGCGCATACAGGTCCTGTATGTGTAGCTGTGTATTTGTGTGGGCATAGGCAAGATACTTGTCATAAATGTAACCTGTAGAATCTACATGGTCTGGTTGCCATGTGCCTACTGCCTGCATGGCTGACATATGCAGAGAGCCCTGGATTTGCTGCTGTACAGTTGTCATGCCCCCACACATCAGACCTGGGTACTTCTGGGTGCTTCTTTTGAGCTTGTGTTCTCAGGTCACAGATGACCCAAGATGTGCTGCCCAGAAAGGGAAGATTCATTTGGTCTTCTACCTCCTATGGGATTTTTTCTCTTCTGTCACTTGTAGTGTGCTGTTGTTGCATCCTGCTCAGTCACTACCCAAGTCCCCAAGACAATGCAGCATATTGTTTCTGTCTGTAATCCTGCTATGCTTTGAAAGCTTTGAGGAGGCTTGGATAGATGACTTTTTAATTTTAAAAAGTGAAATTACTCAGAGATGTTGATCTTCAGTTCATGCAGGTCATTTTCCTGGCTTGGTTTCAGTTGTCTTTGCCACTGAATTGATCTGGCCTGTGATGTGTCAGAAGTCACTGATCTACTGTGGCTAATAGCAAGCATAAGGCTGCACTGATTGTTTTATCATCAGAGCCTACAAAATCCTTGTAAAGTCTCTGATCCTGCTAACCAATGTATGAATTTTGCCTTATTGTATAGTCAAGAGCTAACAGATTATTATCTGCGTTTTAGGTGCAAATATTGGACTGGAGGAAGCATTTTACTTATACACATGTGGCCCAGACTTCACATCTATAATGCCTTGTAAATATGGCAAAACATTGTCTGACTTCTCTAAGTACATAAGTAAAGAGATTCTACAATGTGAACAAATTAAGGAGCTCTTCATGACAAAAAAGGAAGTGGATCTTGGGCCTTTAATTGTAAGTTTCTACTTAAAAGTGTTCCTTAATATTTTGGAATTGATTAAGAAAGTGGCAACATGTTTCCCGCTGTCTCCCAAAGTGCTTCATTTGATCAAAGCAGAGAGGATTGAATCTTCTTCTCATTAAAATCACTGCAGGGCTCTTCCTACTTATTTTAATGGAAGCTGAACTCCACACAGGGTGGCCATTTCATCTTACTTTAGGTTGGGTTCTGAGAATTTCTGCATGTTCCAGCATCTATAAATAATACTGCACATAAATCATAGTGGATAAACAGGCACCTCCAAAAGCTCTAGAATGGATACGTAGCTCTTCCCTCCATTTGTGTAAAGGTAGCCAAGGACTGCTAAGTTAACCTTTTAAGATTAAAACTGAGAGGAGAAATGAAGATTTATCTGGCTTTAAGAAAGCAAAAGAATTCATCCCAATTCCTTGAAGGTTTTGAAGGGAGTAAGTTTGCATCAAGTTTAGCTGAAAAGTCATTTTCCAGCTGGCAGATACTGCTTTTGTCATCTTTCCCAGCTGAAACAGCCCTGCTAGATTCAGGTGCAAATATACTTAGGCTAGAGGAAGAAAAAATAAAACTTGCTTATCAGTGAAGCCTGCTATATTCTGGGAATTCATACGCTAGTAATTCCTGCTGTATGAATTGTTCCCACTAGAGGGATTTTTCTGATTTCATTTTGTGGGCAAAGGATCATTCTGTCTCGATGTGATCCTTGTGAACAATGGTACTAAATTTTGAATAGGTTAAGAAGGAATGAATGGGATAAGAGCTTAACAAATCAGTCATTCAGTTTATAAGCTTATTTTGCCTTACTGAACACCAAATAGCCAGAGAGAACTTGTGCTCAAGTGATAAATTAATCTTTGCACTTTTGCATAGAGTGCAAGCTGCTTAAATGAAATTATTTCTCTGTTCTAAATAACATCCAAATAAGATAATATTACATGTTTGTGAAAATAAGTTAGTTCCTTTCCATAGGAGCTTTGGTTTAAGTCTCTTCATTAACAAAACTTGTGTTGAGTTTCTCTTATGGCAAAGCTGAATAAAGAATAGAATTAAAACAAAAAACTGGTGGAGTTTTTAATAAGCATCAGTATTTTGGCTTGCTACTTTAGAAAAGGAAACTATTTACTCATTGCCTCTATATGCTCATTTTATTTTAAATTTTGTCAGTAACTTTGGTTTTTTTATGCAAAAAAGTTATGTAATTCTTCAGATAATGAGAGGGGGATCCTTAGTGAAATTTCTTAGCATTTTCTTAATTTTCTATGCTTTAGCTATTGCATGAGTTAGCTAACATTTGGAAATCCTGTCGCGTTTTAGTGTACATGCATCCACACGCAACCTCAGTGCCTGTTAACGCTACAGTAGAAATGAACTGCCACAGTTGTTACAACTTGCTGTTAGGTGACTTTTGCCTTTGGCTTTTTTGTGTCCTTGGTGTGTGTGGTTTTTGGTATTATATTTCTAGAAAAAAATTTAAACTCCTTTTTTTTTTCAGGAGAGTCTTGCTGTTGTTTATACCACAAGCTGCCCTGGTCAGTACACCATATACGAGCCTGTCATTAGACTGAAGGGTCAGGTGAAAACTGTACCTTCTCAGAGACCTTTCAGTTTGAAAGAAGTTCAGAGCAATGTATTGGACTCTCATCACCTAAAAGCACTTCAGCCAGTTGAATATAAAACTCTGCAGAGTATACTACATGAAATTGGAGGAACTGGTGCATTTGTTTTCCTCTTTGCTAGGGTAAGGGGAGGGGTGTGTGTGTATCTGTTCTCCCATATAAAATTTTCCATGTATCTTGGGTAGAAAATCATTGTTCTAGCTGCCTTGCTCTAGTCTGCATGTGATGCTTTTCTGTTAAAGAAAACTTGTTGAAAATATCTGTGGCATAAGACCGCATCATGCAGGTTGTCTTAAACTGGAAATGTAATTATAGTTCTATTGCATTATGGCTTTTATAATATTGCCAATATGTAAGATGGGGTGTTACATTCTGATTTAGAAATGAGGCTTTTAAATATCAAAAGAGATTGTTTTTAAGGGTGTTGTAGAACTGATTATATTTTTGGTCTCTGTTTTGAGGCACCTAAATTCATTGCATATCTTTAACCACAGGATACTCAAAATGCAAGTATGAATAAATATGAAACTACATGGTATGCAAAGCTTTATTTTTATCTAATGACTAGTGAGAGCTTTTTGGTGATAACTGTTCAGCTGTGTTCAAAGTCTTATCCTAATAAAAATTGCAATTTGAAAAATAGGAAGGCTGTAACTTAGTTACTGCATAACTGTGGCCTTTACATGGAGAGGCTAATATTTGTGCTAGCAGTCTCTGAAGTACTACAGTTAATACAAAATACTAATGTAGGCCTAAGACTTGTCTGATTTGTGTGCCTCTGGCATTGTTCTGAAAGGTATGGCAAGAGTAGTAACAAATGCACATTAGATAATGATTATAAAGACACTGCCTGTTGTAATTTTACCACTGATAGTGAAATCTGAGGAGAAAATCCTAATCCATGTTACTGTATTATGTAAATTTATGCTAAGTATCTTCTATAGATCCTGCTGAAGACTGTTTGCATCAGTAAGGCAAGCAAATAGATCAGCTGTGAGACAATGCAGGTCTTACACATTTATACACCTGTATTATAAGTGCAGCAGAATTAACAGGTACATGTCAAGGGAACCTATAGGAACTGAAGTTCCATTAATGTGAGATTTCATTCTTGTACATTTTTGGTAAAAATAGTAGTTGCTCTTGGGATTCAAGAATCGTAGAAAGCAAAGAGGGGGAAAAGGGTTCATGGTCTTCATCTATCAAATTGCTTGTCTCTTTATGGATAAAATAAAACTTTAATGTTTGACATTTACAGCTAGACTTAGTCTAGAACTTCAGGAACTTTTTTACAGCTTTCCTTAAACACTTAAGAAAAATACTTTTTTCAGGGCAAACAGTTTATTCTTATTAGTGGCTCATGTATTTCATGACCTTGTGACTTTGTAGTATGGCAAGTACCTTCTGCTTAAAATTTATTTAGAACAGATTTTTTTTCTTAGAAAGGGGTTTCTGTAATGTGACTTCTATTTCCATAGCAGTAATTTAGCACAGTAGAAATTAGCACCTCAAGCATAATATCTGCATGTACACACATAGACAAAAGAGATTTAATCCAGAAGTAGTTATTTAGGAGTGCAACAAAGCTTTTTTTCTAGATGTTTCTCACTTAAACTGTCTTATTAAATTTGCCTTTTCCTCAGGTAGTAGAGATTAGCAGCTGTGAAGACACTCAAGCTTTAGCACTACAACTTATACTATCTTTAACAAAATACAATCAACAGAGAATACAGGAGATGGACAACTGTAATGGTTATTCTATGATTCATCGGGTGTTGATCAAACCAAAATGCATTGTTGGATTTCGCATGCTGAAGGTAAAGTCCTCTTTTAAACCTGGTATTTTGTTCAATATTAGGACAAAAAACTTCTCTGTGATTTTAATTGTATATTTGAAGCTGCTTTTACAAAGGCAGAACAGTGATTTGAAGCAAGTTTGGTGTTGACCAGGTAGATATGTCTTCCCTATCAAGAGTATGCTGTCTCTTTAAAGATGTTTTTTTATAAATTGGATAGAACAAATGTTTTTATAAATTGGATAGAACAAATGTTTTGTGTTTTGATACTCAAAAAAAAAAAAAAATACCCCCTTTTTAAGACTCTCCTTGAAGGATGCTGCAGTGATGAGATTCTCTATATAAATGAAAATGGGCAATTCCAGCTTGACCCAGATTCTACTGCAGTTATTCAAGATGTCCAATTGTTAGAAAAGCTGCTGCTTGACTGGAAGATATGGTCTAAAGCAAAGGTAAATACTTTAATTTTGGAAATACTTCAGGTCTAATATTCAATATTTAAAAACAGTATTATCAGCTCTGAAATTAATTTTAGAAAACTGTAGTAATTAACTAACAACTACTACTCCTCCAGTTACTAACATGTAACTGGAGAAATTAATGTTCCTTGTTTTTCTTTGAATAGCTGTTTTAATATTAATCTCCCATTATCAATGATGGAGGTAGCCTTAGTGTATTAAATCTGTAAATGTGATGCATGCATATGACTTCTAAGTTGAATTGATAAGTTTTTTTGTGGAGAAACTAAGGAAGACCTGTTTTCTTTTGGAGTTAAACTGTTGAAAATAACCATTCAGGCTTAATATAGCTAAGAATGTACAAAACTAATTTTAGACAAGTAATTTTTTTCATAGCTTAATCATTAAAACATGCTTAATTTTGTACAAACATGACTTTTCTGGTTAGTTTCTAACCTGTTCTGACCTGACCAGTTGCATTGATTTAGTCATCATCTTAGGTGTAAAACTAACTTGACTTTGTGTTTATCGTTTTTTGTTGGGTTTTTTTCCCTTGGTGTGTAGACTCACAAATATATTTTTGAAGCTACATTCCTGTTTTTTGTTTTTCAGCAAGGTGTTTGGGAAACCCTGTTAGCAGCTCTAGAAATCCTTATCAGAGCTAACCATCACCAACAGATGTTTAACATTAAACAGCTATTGAAAGCTCAAGTGGTACATCACTTCCTGTTAACTTGTCAGGTTCTGCAGGTACTTCCACTCTGAAATCCTACTTTGTTTGGCAAATACCCATTTTTATTTGGGGAGGGTGGTGTAGAAGGGACTAAATTCTGTAGCAAACTTTGAGTAGACTGCCCTCTGTGCTTCCAGACTACTTCCATCTTCAACAGATGTTGTTGCTGTAAACTGGTACAGTTCCTTACTGGGTGCTCTATTTACTGCTGGACAGAAGGGACAAGAGCTTATAACCATCTGGTGTGATTTGGAAACCTAGGTACCAGGTTACTTGCACAGCCATACACCTGCAGGAGCTGAAATGAACTGTCCCTTTTATGTAGAAACACCTGAGAAGTCTTGTGCTGGTTCTTGTCTTCATTACTGAAAACCAGATACTGGGCAGTGAAGCTGTCTGTGCCATATCTCATCAGAGCTAATGGGGCAGCCCACCTGTAGTGCTCAGTCTGAGCACTCATCTCAAATTTTTGGTACAGTAGTAGCTTCTTCCCTGACATGGAAATAGCTACACCAGAAAGGACTTTAGGGAAATGCTTCAGTCCTTTGATAAACACTTCTTAAGAACATGATTTTGAAATGGTTTCCTGCTTATAGTACATGTATCCATTTGTGAAAATATGTATTGTAATCCCTTTTCTCTGCACTCTTATTTTCTGTCTTGGTTTTCCTTACTTTTGAAACTTTTTAGTGGTATAGTTAACTTTTGAAATTGTATATTAGTGCAAATGCCTAGATATAGAATGTTTCATAGTATTTCTTCTGTCTTTTTTGTATATTGGGGAAAAATTAATTTCTTGGTTAAAAAATCTACTCAAATTGATCAACAGTGACTTGGCAATTTTGTGATGGAACAAAGGTGAAACTACACAAAGTTTTTTCTTTGAAAAAACTTACTCAGATTAACTTCATTTAATCTTTTCCTACAGCAGTCTCAGTTAAGGTGCTTGGGTATCAAAAAAAGAGGTAAATTTAGAGAAGTTGGAAAGAAACAAGATAATCACCATGCTCACCTTACAGTGAAGTTTCCCACAAGTTTCTTGAAATTTTGTTCTAAAATCCATATACATAGATTTTTTCAGCTAGCCATTGTCAAACTATATGGAATGCTTGATCAAGCTGAAGTTACAAGTATAATTATCAGTGAATCTCAAATGTGTATGTTTATAAAAAGGGCTGCTGAAGTGGAAATACAGAAGACTCAGTGTGGTATTGTTCAGAAAGTTATTAATATGTTTGAGTTACTGCTTTTGGCAACTATTAGTTTCTCTACAAATATGTAATCCAGTGATAATAAACTGTACTTTCAATGGTGATTCATGTCCTAAAGTTCCAGCATTTCTTGACAGAGCAGTATAGTATGCAGATGTTCATTTTTCTGAAAATCAACTTGCATAACATCTGCAATATTTGGTGCATGATGGATTTAAATAACATTCAGGAGGTACAGTAGCTCCTCTCAAAATTAAAGAATACAGCTTTATTAGCTGAGCTTCTTTTCTTGTCTGTTCTACTACAGCATGACAATTGAAAAAAAAAAAAAAAAAAGACAATTTGTTAAATTAAAATTGCCAGTAGCTTACAGTTGTGCTACTCTTTCTTTCTAGGAGCATAAAGAAGGACACCTTACATCCCTGCCTCGGGAGGTTTGCAGGTCATTTGTGAAAATAATTGAAGAAGTACTTGGTTCTCCCCCAGACCTGGAATTGCTGACACTGGTCTTTAATTTTCTCTTAGCAGTTCACCCTCCCACTAATACATATGTTTGTCACAACCCTGTCAACTTCTACTTTTCCCTACACATAGGTAAATATGCCACATTTAGCTAGAAATAAACAATAAAATAAAAATCTTGTCATAAACTAATATCTAAAAGAAAAAAAGATGTGCTGTATTTTAATGAATATCTATTAAAAAATATTGAACTGTTGGAACTTAATACTATAGACTAGTTTTAATTTTCTGAGACAGGTTACAGTTAGACTTTGTTTGCTTGGTTTACTTTGAGAGCTTTCTTCTGTCTAGATAATTTCTCTGGTGGTTATGCCTTTAACTTTCTTTAAAGTTTGATGCTGCTAAATAGAATGCTTAATCTTAGCTGCCTTTCTGGACACATTTGTCTGCAGGCAAATTTAGAAAAAACATCTAGCTTACCTATAAATGGAACTTCTTCAGAAATGTGTATTTGGTCCTTCCTGCACTTCTTTCTTGTTTCTTGTTACTGAATTCCTAGAAAAATAATCAGCCTGAGGAGCATTTTTAGCAACTGATTAGTTGCACTGCAGGATGTCATTGTCAGGCTCCATCAGTTCATTGCATACGAGCTACTGGCAGTGCTTGTGGGCTCTGAGGGGTGCAGACCTAGAGCAACAGCTGTTTTAATATATCTGTGCTGGATCATCATGTTGGCAAAATGATGTGAGCTTTAAAAAATACTTCTTGCACTTCTTAAAAATGTGAAACAATGTATAGTTCATGCTTGAATATTAGCATTGTACAACCTAAGCTATGATTTATGTAAACGTGGAAAGCATCATCCAAGTTTGAAATATTTTCTCCTTTTGCAAATACCTGTGTACTTCCAGTTTTAGTGATCAGTTTCAAAGGCAGCACAGTTGTGTTTATTTGTATCTGTCTTCTAATACTAACTGTTATAAAATTCTGAGTGAGGGAAGAATGCATGTTTTGATACTTGAAGCCTTTTTAGGCTGTTTGAGAACAGTCACCTGTTTTTGACATGACAAAGTCGGTTGTCAGTGCTGTCAGTATGTCTGCAAGGACTGTCTTTAAATATAATTGCTTTAGTACATCATTATATTTTCAGTGTTCTAAAGTAAATTTTGAAGTTATATCACTAAACCAAAAAGTGCTTTTTCTCAGTCTTTTGGATTTGAGCACTTCTCATTAGCCTCCAGTGATCAACTCAAAATGTAGCCTGGCTACTATGAGTCTAATTTATCAGCAATGCAAACATAAAAAGTTTTTATGTAACTTCCCCCCTTATCTTTTCTTTCTAGATGGCAAAATTTTCCAGGAGAAAGTTGAATCACTTAGGTACCTGAGAAATTCCAGCAGTGGTGGGAAGTCAGTAGACAATTCTGCATTTGTGATTACATCTCCAACTGGATTTACAGCTTTACCACTGGAAGGTAAAATAATACTGGAAAAACAAGGATGTTAAAACACACTCTTTTGGCAAATGACTAGAATGCCTTAAAGTGTTACTTTCCCACAGATATTTCTTACAAATCTCCCCCTGTCCCTTGGAGCTTGATGCCTGAGCAGCAGAGTAAGAAGGATGGAACAGAACATGCTACCTAAACTGCTCCTCATTCTTAAGCTGAAACAAATTGCCACATTGATGGCTCAGGCAGTGAAGTGGACCAGATAAGCAGAATCATTTCATTTGTTAAACAGACCTGCTAGAGATGTATGAGAGCACCCTGACCTGGCAGCAGCTGAAGTAGCGAGCCATAGGCAGCTATCTTATCTGGGTAGAAAGCATTAAGCTGATATTTTTTGTGCATAATCCTTCACATCCATCCATGTATTTCAGTTCATATGTGACTGGCTATATTCTGTGTATCACAATATAACACCTTTACAATGGATATCTTGTTGCTACTTTGTTTAGGAAAAGGAACTTGAGTCTTGAAGCGCTACTTCAGTTGAAACAGTGTTTATTCAAGTTTTTTTAGTCTTTTTAGTAAAGCGGCGGTATAAAGAACATACCACAGTATTAAATTGTGTGTGGAATCAGTCCTTTTCCCATATGGAAAATGTATGAAATCTCACTCTTCTAAATGAGTGCTTTTTTTATATCAGTATTTCCAGATTGTTGTTGTTGAATAGAGATTATTCGTATGAGCCAGAGGAATACTCAAAATAATGTTTTTTGTGAAAATAGATGTTTGAGTGTTTGTGCTTCCTAATTTTAATTTCAAAATTATATAAATTATACATTTATTTATATAAAATATTATATTTAATCAGGAACTGTAATAGTGATAGGACAAGGAGTAATGGGCACAAATTAAGAGGGGAAGTTTAGATTAGATATTAGGAAGAAACTTTTCAGTTTGAGGGTGGCAAGACACTGGAACAAGTTGCCCAGGGAGGTTGTGAATGCCCCAACCCTGACAGTGTTCAAGGCCAGGTTGGATGAAGCACTGAGCAGCCTGGTCTAGTGGGGAGGTGTCCCTGTCCATGGCAGGAGGTGCTGGGACTAGAAGACTTTTGAGCTCCATTCCATCCACTTAACATTGCATGATTCTATAAAATATCTGAACTTGTATGTGCGTTAAATAGCCTGCTACCTGCACTTGGGTTTGCAGTTTGTTGTACTACCTGCTAATGTGTGTGAAAGCTTGACTGTAAGACTGTTGCAGCTGTGTAGATCTCCCCTGTTGTGTGAAGGCCAGCTTGGTCAGGCTGTGTTGGCACGAGTGTGTGTGTATGTATATTCATGCATTTCTTTCATATATATCTCGCTCATAAAAAAATACATTCCTGATGCATCGTCACTGCATTAGTACTAACTGGTTCATGGTCTCCAAAATACTTGTGAATGAAAAAACTCTTTTTCCTAGACTAACAGGAAACTTCTTCTACCTGTCTTGTATACAGACTACTTCCCCTCTTAAAACTATATTTTGTTAAAGACTTGTAACATGCTCTGAAAGTTTGACTGTTTCAGGTCAAAAGATGCAGTTAAAAGCAAGCGCTGTTAAATAAAACATGCACTTATTTGTTCTAATTTGAAGTATGTGTAAAACCTTAGTGTAAAAGGGTTGGTGAGTAGTATTTTTATGTCCACTGAAATACTGCAGATTGGACCTGTTACACAAAGCTCCAAATAGAACAACCTGCTCTATTTGACCCTGCTTTGAGCAAGGAGTCTGGTGTAGACACCTCCAGCTCTGCCCTCTACCCTCAGTGATTCTACAGAAGTTCCTGCTGAGGGTTAGGTGGAAGGATCATAACTTAAATCTAGAAACTCCAGTATATTGGCAAAAATTACATTGCATTTTGTTTCTTTCACATTTGTGACTTGCTAAACATATGGCTACATAGTAGTTTACTATCTCTACTTTGATTAACCAAATCTGAGCTGTGTTAGGCATTGAATCAGTTTTGCACATAAAATTAACTTGGGTCACTGCAATTTAAATGGATGAAGAGCATAACATTGAGAGAAAAGCTGGGTTTTAGTGTGAAAGAAATGCTGATCGTATCCTTATTTCTCTAGGGAGCACTTCCAAGGCTAGTGTACAGCAGAAGATAAGCTCTCAGGCACATAGAAGGCTTTCTAAAAGCTTACCAGCATCACCTACTTCCTCACCCCAAGTTCATCGAAAAAGACTTACTGAAAGAATGGCAAGCAGTGTTGATGACCTGCAGATCACTGGTGAACGTGATTACATTGATCTTCAGGGTAGAATTGGTTTTGTAGAAAGTTCTGAAACTATGAGGAGAGTACAGGAAGAACTGTTCCTTAGCAGCTGTGAGTCTGCAAAAACAGTTTGTGACTCAGAGCTAACATCTGCTGAAACATTTGAGGATATTGCAAAAGAAGTAGAGTTATCTGAAAATGCATTAGAGAGTAAAGAAGCTGATGCAGACCTGAAAGGTAATGAAGCTGCTGGTGGTGGTGCAGCTGAGGCATTGCTACGGCGTCCAGACAATCTGAAAGGACTGTCTTCGTTTCAGAAGGGTCAGAGTAATTTTGCAGGATTGGGCTTAGCATTCTCTGTTCTTGGAACATCATCAGCCATTGCTCGCTGGCCAAGCTTTGCTGACCAGAAGAATGTACTTCCTGAAGACTGGGACAGTCTTGCTTTTTCTTCAGCCAATGAGAATACCCCAAAACCATCTGAAAGCCCTGATGACAGGTAAGTGCATAAAATAATAAATTAACATGAGCTTTAATTTTACAGTTCTTGGTCTTGATTACTATTCTCTAAAATTTCGAAGCCTGAAAAGTAAGGGAATGTTTCCAATGGCTGTCATACACAAATTTTTAAGCTTTTAGTGTATGTTGTTTCAGTTTTTGCTGTATTTACATAAAAAAATTTTAAAATCAGGATTTTTGCTATGTACAGTAGAAGTGGGAACTGCTCACAAAAAAAGTAGTTCTGGTCAGAACTACTTTTTACTATCTGCCATCTAAAAATAAGTGTTAATGAAGATTGGTAGTAGGAGTATTGGAGAAATGATGTCTTCCAAATTTCTAACCCTTACCTTCTTCCTGTCCCTCAAGAATTACAACTTTGCATTTTTTAATTTTCCCTGCTGTAGATCATAAATAGTGGTAAAACATATTCCTCTGTTTTCAGATGTGCAGAAGACTATCTTGTGCTTATCTGTTGTGGATTATATGATCTCTTGCGTGGAGTTCTCCTAATCCTACCTGATATCATGCTAGATGATGTGATGGACAAACTTATCCAACCTGATTATCTTATAGTTCTGGTGAACCACCCATCTCCTCTCATACAACAAGGAGTCATTAAAGTAGGCCTATATCAAATGTTTTCTGATAAAAAGATGTGAACTGGCATGGTTAACATGTTGGACATGTGATGGGTTTTTAATATTTTTGTTAAGCTTTCTTCAATTTTCTGCATCTATTTCTGAATTTTAAGATAAGTTTCCACCCCATGGATTTAAAAAAAAACCCAACCAAACAAAGCAACATAAACACAGACTCTTTGAATAGATAAACAAAGTCTATAACATAAGCCAAAGGCCTTAAGAGTTTATGATGGCATTACCAATGTAAATGGAAGCAACAATGTAGAAAGTCAGTGGCACAAAACACAATGCAGTAGGTAAAAAAGTGCTTGCACTTTAGTTTGGCTTTTATCAGAGTTGACTTTGAGCTATTCTGAGGAGTCATCCACACATTTGTGGACTGAAGATGGAGTTGAGGCTTTACAACATTTTCAGAGATTTTTGTAGTATTAAGGACAGTGTTCCTTAATGTAGATGAAAAACTTTGAGTAGATTTCTATTTTAATTTGAAAAAGAGTAAGACTGTATGGCTTTATTGAGGACAAAAGTCATGCATGCATTTGCATGCACACCAAAGTGCAAGATGGAACAAATGTAGGAAGTTTGAGTGTTTTTTGCTAACTGTTGTGTGATTGCATCTGCCCCAAACTTTATGAAAAACATAAGAATCTTCAGATCAAAAATATATTATCAGATGTTGATTGTAACAAGGACAGTGTAGATTGCAGCTGCCAATAGTATAATTGATGTTTTCAATCTTGAATTTTAAAAAATGTTATTTCAGTCACAGACAACAATTAACTTTTAGGGCAATTATATTAAATGTTTAACTCTTACACCATAATTATGCATTTATTTTTAGTTGTTGGATGCATATTTCAACAGAGCAAGGAGGGAGCAGAAGGAGAAGTTCTTAAAGAATCGAGGCTTCTCTTTGCTAGCCAACCAGCTGTATCTTCATCAAGGGACTCAGGAAGTTGTAGAATGCTTTTTGGAAATGCTTTTTGGCCGCTCTGTTGGCTTGGATGAAGAGTAAGTAATGCTGTGTTTTTATGTCCCGTAACAATGTGTGAGTTACAAGCAGTGCACTTTGCTGGTCAACAGCCATAAAAAAAGTTCCTTCAAAACTATTTTGGTATGTTTTGCTTGCTTAACACTGAAATGTATTAAAATCTTTAGGGCTATTGTGTGGCCCTTAAACTGTTTGCAGGCAGCTTCATCTGATGGAGGCTGTGAGCTGGGATCTTGTAAACACTCAGACTTTGAGTGCCTCAGAGGCCTTTGCACTCAAATGTTCTGTAATCAGTTTAACTCTGTCTCTGATCCTACATGATACTGATTTGTATCCTTAAGTAGTAGTCACTAGACTTCTGCTCTTGGATTTTGGAAGGTGATTAAGGAAAAATCTTGAAGCCACAGCTGCTTCCTGGTCTTGGCTCTAAATTTAAATGACTGTCCCTTTTAGGGAAAATCCCAGAGATACCCCATTTTCATGAACCAAAGAGCCACCTCATATTGACAGTAAAGGAGATTATCTTTAAGCAGACAGCTATATAAGTAAATGATATTTTTTAGAATTAGTCTGACTAAATACTTGTGCAGAAATCACATGTGTAAATATAATCAGTGCAAAAATCTTCCAAAAAGTTCCTTCTCAATCGCTGCCTCTGCAGGATTTGTAGCCATATTACTTCTGCCTCTTGACCTGATCTTCACCACTCAAAAACTATTCCTGTTTAACTGCACTGTTTAGTCATGGCTGCTTAATTTGCCCCAAAACTGTTACTTCTTCAGGATTTATTATGAGGCTGGAAAGGTAATTCTAATGTCCCAAATTTTTAGGATTGTGTATAATAGTCATACGATAACTATTATAACTAGGCTGATAACCTTACAATAGTAACGCAGTTTCTTAGTGCACCAGTAAAATAAGGTCTGAAGCACTGCTTTGCATTCTGCAATCACAATAAGCCAGGTGCTAAACTTAAACTTCAGCAGCAACAGATACAGGATATCAAACCTGACAGTCAGTATATTGTTATATTGATGACAAGCTGTATTTGTTTTCTTGATAGTGTCTGTGTTGGTTGTAATAGTGACTATTGGAAAGGTGATGCATCCTTTTTCTACACTGATTAAAAACCCCTCTATTTTCATGGAATCTATATTGTAGACAGTTGGTAGTTAGCTGGAGCATCAGATTTAATTTTTAGGCACTTAATTTCTTTGAGGCTCTATGAAAAGTTTATTTTTCTCTTACTGGATTTTTTAGTAGATAGGTATTGATACTACAGCAAAATGTAGAAAATTACCATGGATATCTTTGCCAAAATACCAGTACCTGATATATAACTGGTATTCCAGTTGCATGTACTATTTTTTTAATCAGGCTGTTCTTTAGGATGCCACTTACTCATATTTCTGGTAACAGATTTGATCTGGAAGATGTCAAGAATGTTGGACTCTTTCGAAAATGGTGTGTCATTCCTGTTCTGGGTCTAATAGAGAATTCTCTCTATGATAACGTTCTGCTGCATAACTGCTTCTGTCTCCTCCTGCAAATCATAAATTCCTGCTCAAAAGTTGCTGACCTACTGCTTGATAATGGTTTGCTCTATGTGTTGTGTAATACACTGGCTGCTCTCAACGGACTGGAAACAAAGTGAGTATTGTTTCTGTTGCTATCTATTCTAGGCACAGCCTTAAGGCTCACAAGAAAGTACTGTATTGTATTTTTTCTACTTTCTGAAATTATCAGAGAGCATGTACAAAATAATACTGGGTTTGAGCTTTTCAGCTTTATTTATATCTGTAATTTAAAGTTAATGTTTAGATAGTCAGTTCAAATAATGGAATATAAAATGTTCTTTCCATATCTTAAACATTCAAGGAAAATGACATTTTAAAATGTGATTTTTCTCACACTGTCTGCACTTTCAATGCTTTTCTTGATAAAACTGATCAGTAAGATAAAGGCCCAGAAAATTATAGCATTCTACTGTACCTATGGTCAATATCAAAACTGAAAAGTCTCTCCTGTACTGTCTGTGATTTAATATTTGAGATTTTGAATAACTTCAATGACTTTATTAGCTATAAAGATTCTGTACTTTAAAAAAGGTTATAGAGGGAACAAAAGAGAGACAGGGTTTTCTTATTTTATTCCATTAGTTGGTATCCTGAAGAAATGGAAAGGTTTCCTTTTTACCTCAATATAGTTTTTGTTCAGCATGGTTACAAAATGAGATTATCCTGATATTTTTTCGAGAAATACAGGATTTCAGACTTGTTCTTTAACTTAAAAGTCTGATAGTAATACATCATTGCTTTTCCAATAAAACTGTGCTGCTCTCAACATTAGAATGCTTCAAAAATTTGCAGGCCTCCAATCTGCCAGAGTTAACACTGAAGAAATGTCTTGAAATATAACTTTCTAGTCTTCAGCAGTAACATTTTTATATGAAGTACAATGTAATACTAGGTACAGTGGGCAGAAGTAACAAGGGGAATAATAATGGGTCTTAAGAGTTACAGTCTACTAGAATTGTCATGTTTCTGGTAACTACAACTTTGTTTGCAGCATTCCCTTGAATGACTACAAGTTACTTGCATGCGATATACAACAGCTGCTGGTAGCAGTTGCAATTCATGCCTGCAGCTCCTCAGGTTCTCAATATTTTCGTGTTATTGAAGACCTCCTTGTGCTGCTGGGTCATCTTCAAAATAGTAAAAATGCAAGGATGCAAAGTAAGTTCTCTGCTAATTTTTGGGGTCATGGGACTGGAAAAGTAAATCCCTTCCCCATTGTTTTTTGTTTAATATTCCTGCTGAGGGAGAAGGGGGAGTTTCCTGGTGATGCATCTTTCTCTTCTAAGTCATACTCAAATTAGTAGTTTTCCTTAGGAGCCTGCCTTGTGGTCAAGAATTGTGTACTGCTAATCTGAAAAAACAGTGACTGTAAAAGTTCTTTAAGGATATTTAAATGGAAACATTCTGTGCCGTTTCATGTAGCTTGTTTTGGAGTAATCAAATTCAATGGCTTTTGTATGAGAACTCATTTCTGTAGTGTTTGTATCTGTGGAATAGTGAGCTGACTTTGTGTGACTCCTGTGGAATCTAGAGTTTTATAGCTCTTGACACATTTTGTGTTTTGACTTGTTACAAACATCTGGTAAAAATTCTTGAAGAGTTGTAAAGCAGGTCATGTATACTTTTTATGCCTCTCTCTCTAGATATGGCAATTGTTCTGCAGTTAAGAGTTCTTCAAGCAGCCATTGAATTAATAAAAACCACAGCAAGCCAAGATGCTCAGGAGCAGGCCAGTTCAGCCCCATCACCCTCAGCACCACATCACACAATGTTTCAAAAGCGCAAAGGCATCGCGGGTGAGTAGCAGAAGCGTAGCATTCTTGTACTTTCTCCTGTATGTATTACTTGATGGTTCCACAAGATTACCTTCTTTTGGGATTCTCTTAAATTCGCAAGTTGCTTAGTAAAGATGCTTTTAAAGTGATTCATAATGCTTGTAATAGCCAACCTCACAGTAAGATAATGCCAAAATCAAGTTAGTGCTTGTAACTAACACTGCTATGATGTGAGGATTGCTTCGTTGCAACAGCTTTTCATTAGAGATCATCCTGAAATAAATACCTGCCACTCCAAATTTATACTTGGAAGTGCCACTGTGGTTTTTAAAACCTGTGTTCAGTTCTAGCTTCAGCAGTAATACTTTCCCAGTATTCAATAGCTTGTCAGTCCTGTAGAGGTTTTAGAGTTCTCTGGCTGTAAGTTGATTTTGTATGTTTCTTATAAATGAAGCTGCATTAAGGACTTCACAAAAGATACAATTTAACAACCTGTCAAAGACTTGTTATTCCCTGTTTACTATGGGAATGTTTCTCTTGAGATGGTCCTCTTTTGAGAACCCCCTCCATCAACCTAGTGAAATGTTATATACATATATATTAAGTATAGTGAAATGTTTTTATATTAGTGAACTTGGTAAGGCACTAAAGGTAAATAGAAATAGTTATTTCCAAAAGAAGGAAGTACAGTCAAGGCCTGCCAGTTCATTTCAAGAAAATTCTGAGGAATATTCTTGTAAGTTAGATACTGTGCTTCTATTAGTGGCAATAGGTATGGTACAAAATGTGTTTGATGATATGTCTGGCCCATCATTTGTGCTGATGAACCCACTCTGCAATATGTGATATTTTGTTGCATTGCTAGTTTTTAATCCTTTATCCAATTTATACAATAAAAAGAGGAATAAAAGTAGTGTGTTCCATATTTTTGTGCAAAAACATTTGAAGTTATATGATAAATCTGATCTTGAGACTAACTCATTTTGTGGTATTACTTATTATTTGAAATTTATATATTTATTATCAAAAAGCTTTAACAATTAAAAATAAGAAAGACAAAAACACCCAGTGACACTTCTGTTCCCTTTGATCTTGATGTATTTCGAATGTTAGTTTCCTTAAATGATGTGGTCTCTTTGGATGTAAGCAGTTGCTGAGTGATTGAGTTTTTCTACATTTTAGTAGAATTCTATTCATGCTTCTCTCCTTAAAGGTTCCAGGAAGTTTTCACTTGCTCAGTCTGATGCTCTGCTGGTGAAAATGCGCTCACTAGCAAGTGAGGAATTCAACATGATGATGCAGCGGAGAATGAGCCAAGAAAATCCTATCCAAGCCACTGAGTCTGAGTTTGCACAAAGGTTACAGAGGCTGACTGTTCTGGCTGTTAACAGGCTCATTTATTTAGGTAGGATTTCTTTTTGTTTGTTTCTGTTTTGATGACAAATGAATTCTTGCTTTTGCAGTGTTGAAGTGTTAGGAAAGTTGTACTATTGACACAAGTTTAATGGATTCAGCCATAAAACATCATTCTCTGTGATTTGTTTCTCAGTATTATGTAACTGGCAATCTGGGTAATGTTTTTTATCTGAATGAACTGAACAGTTGTTTTATTTCTACATTAGTCCATTCGTATGTTAGCTGCCTGAATTATTACCTGAAGATTTAATTGCCAAAGGGAGCATCTGCTCTCTTAAAATGCAATTTTTTAATGAAATGACTACATTAGTTATCAAGGCTTGATGACTTTGAGAGCTAGTTCAAATTCTGCAAAAGCAAGAGAGAATAAATATGGTAAATATATCAGCAAAGACAGTATTTGATATAATTAATATACAAATATAATCTTGTACTTTCTCCTGTATTGTACAATCTTTTAAATATAAAGGGTTGTAGGATTATCACGCTTGAGACGGTACTGATCAATATGTACCTCTTAAAATTTAAGCCTCTACCGAAGAGTGCCTGGATGTACTGGGTATAACAGAAAATACAAGTCAAAGCAGACTTTCAACATCCCAACTGGAAGTTCCTGAAGAAGAAAGCCAGCAAGAACTGACTAGCAGAATAAATCCTTTTCTTAAAGAAATGGTCAAAATGTTGGTGGAAGGAATCAAAGTATCCATTGTAAGTAATTAGATGCTCTCCACATTGAAGCGTATTTCGTAAGATTCCTTTATTAGGAACTTTCATGCATAGTGTATTCGGTCCATAAATGCTTTTCTTACTGCATCTCCCCATTCAAGTGTGGCTTTAAAAACCCTGTTCAGCTTCCCAGTTACTCTGCAGTTGTAAAATAATAAATTGATCTGTTCTGATTTTTTATCTTTACATTTAGCAAAATTCTGCTTGAACAAGAACACAAAACTTAAACAGACTTTCTTGCACTAAGCAAATTTGCTTGGTGTTTTAAACTTCAGCATTTAGGTTTGCTGAAGCCTATAAAACCAGATTTTCTGTGCCTCCACAGGTGGTGATTTTCTGAGCAATTTGTGTTTATAGTATTTTTTGGAGTTGGGAAGGACAGATTTCTCTTTTTTTCAATTCCTTCCAAAGGGCTGAAAGTCTTCTCTTCTAACATACAGGTGTTAGCTTGTCAGCCTTTCCAAGGTGATCAGTTTTTGCTTGGATAATATGAAGTGTGTTATTACTCTTTCTTAGGTCATCTTGGTAAAAGTGGTTCTACATAATTTTCTTTCTATCTCAGAAAAATTACGTTAGATAGATGGATTATCTTTCCATTGTGCCATACTTGTAGTACTTTGCAAAGATGGCAAGTTTCTTTTTGTGAACACACACATCTCCTTCCAAGGCATGGTTTCTGATCTTTTGAGGTAATCTGTTCAGAAACTGGTGATTAATGTAAAAGGGCTGTTGATTAAAATGAGCAATCAAAAAAACCCTCTGTTTTTTAAATCTTCTACATCACAATTTTCACTTTCTGGATTGTTTTAGTTGAATGCCTTTTAACCCATAATAATAATCACTGTACTAAATTAAAACACTTATTTTGGTAGATAAAACTTTGTCTTGTATTTTGATCATATTAACTGTGTTTATTTTGTAATGTGAAAAACTTGGTAGAAGTAAGCCCTAACTGTGTAATATTAAAAAGTTGTCTCCATTACTAAGGGCACCAGCAGAATGAGCACTGCAAAACAGCAGTGGAACAGGATCCTCTTGTTATGTAAGGACACATTCCGTACGCAACTTGGGAGGCTTCTTGTGCACAGCTTGTCTCCTGTAAGGCCGCTGCAGGAGAGGAAGCAGGCTTTGGAGATGCTACATGAAGTAAACCACCAAGAGATTTTGCGTGACTCTCTTAGCCCAACTTTGCAAGTAAGCTCAGGAGTGTTTGAGAGAAGTTTTTAAAACCTCTATTCAATTGTTTTAGATGTTACAGTTATTTAGAACTGTATGTGCCTAGTTGTTCACTGCTATTTTAGCAATGTTTAGTGACTGACAATTGGCATACAAAAGGCCTGCATGTACCTCTGCAATTGCTGTGCTGTCTTGAGGACAGATAGAATTAAGTCTGGGTATGTTGATGCTGTTCTGCATCGAACACCTTCCCTGTGCAGTGTAGAGACAAAAGGTGGTATGAGTTTTAACATGAAGGATTTTACTGAGGAAGCTAGGAATTAAGGTACCCTAAAATAGCAAATTAAGGAAGAAATTATCCTTGCTTTGGAATTCTTAACTGCAGACTTCCTGAAGCTTGTAAGAATTGATTTCAACTAGATTTTAAGAAGCAGTCAATCCTCAACCAAAGCAGTACTCTCTCTTTCCTTACTTAGCCTTTATCAGTTCTTAAAGTGGGATTGTGTATTCCATTTTCTTAAGTCAAATAGCTGAATAGGTTGTCCTTGCTTTTCTGAGTTTGTCAGAAGAAAGCTTTTTTTAATTGTACTCTGTTAGTTCAAGCTTGAGAGCAAGCATTTCTTAGAGCCACAGGGAGAAAGCAGGTAGGAATGTTGCAGTTTGAGACCTTCAGGAACTGCAAGAATGAAATAAGACATGCCACAATTTGAGTCACTGTATACTAAGAAGAGAAAGTATTTATTGGATTCATTTATAGCACTCATATTTCTGATCACGTATACATTATTCAAATAAATAACAGTTTTACCAGGAAAAAACCCCCTCTTTTACTAGCAATGGCTTCTGTGTGGGAGTGTCATGTTGAGTGCATTTAATTTATGGCTTGTGTCTGCTTAACTTCATTATCTGTCAGCTCTAATTTGATTAATCAAATGAGGTGTAGCGTTCTTGGCAGGAAAAATTAGAAGTCTCTGGCACATATTTCCTGAAGTATAAACAAGGCTGCAGGAGCTGAGTACTCAGGGAGAAGAAACAGTTCTCTTGCAAGCCATTTGAAAAGTCACAAGATGCTGGGGCAAATCTTATTATGTGAGGATAAAATTCAGCATGTTCTTCTAGTTTTATAAAAGTTTAACCATTAAAGCTGACATTTTTTAAAATTAGAGAATAATTAGTAGAAGAAATCTGTGCAGTTTGCCTAGAAAAGGGAATAAAAGCAGAGGGGAAAAAACTGCTCAGTGTTGTCAAAATGAGAGTGACCATACATCTGTATTCCCCTCTTTCCTTCTTTTCATCTTCTAGCATGGGCCTAAATTAGTGCTCTATTTGTATGAGTTAATGCACAGTCACAGCGATGGGATGACCAAAGAGCAGCAAAGATCGGCAGGAGACTTAATGAATACATTGAAAAGTTGTGGCTATAAATGCATTCCCCTGAGCCCACGACCAAAACCAGATTTAATAAAAGCATTGAAAGAGGTTTGTGAATAAAAACTTTGCTTTAAAAACTGGGTGTATTTGAGACAGTTGTCTTATACGGGATCAGAGTTTAACTGCAGATTGTAGTATTCTTTGGTGCATGGCTTATGCTTTTGGGAATTCTCTTTGGGTTCTAAATATTTGTGTCACATACACTCAGCACTTCACAGCAAGCTCAGAAGCTTCTTGGTTAAATGTATTATTTAATCCAGATGAAGATGGGAGTTCATAATAAGCTACTAGTATCTCTTATTGTCAAGAAAATTTTTGATTTCTTGCAAAGAGAAAAATTATATATAAATATAATAAAATGGCAGTAACTGAAATGAAGCCTTGCTGGCTTTAAATGCTGTGAAGATATCAGTTGAACAGTTTTTTCAGTCTTCCTTTTTTAAATTGGCATCACCTTTAGCTTCTCCTGCCTTATTTTGTCCACCTGAGAAAAGAAAGTAATGTGTAAAACTTCCATTCAGGATCAGAAGAAATATGAGATGGAAGAAGGTGTAAACAGAGCTGCTTGGGAGAAGACAATGGCTAATAATCGACAGAAGTAAGTACCTTAAAGGGGCTGCAAGAACTCTAAGAAATGTCCTCTGTTCATCACTTTCCATTGCAAAGTTGCTGTGTGGTTATTATGGATGGGGTTTTTTCAAACTAGCAGCATCACTGGCTTTCAAGCTTTTAAGTTTACTGTTATATTACAGGCATATACATTTTGGTAGGTTGCATAATAAATGGCATTGTGTGAACCTCAGAATACTGAATTGCTTTTTTCCACATTTGGCATTTCACCCTTAATTTTACGACTACTGCATCTGTCCAATCACTTCTCCTGTTGCTGTGGTCTGTGCAATTAAATGTCCCTGCAACTAACCCTGATTTTCAACTAATAAAATACTGTATTCAGTATACAATTTGAATACTTTTGTGACCTATGTAGACTGCTGCTCCTTGGCGTAATTGTAAATTTCTGTACATTGTGGTAGATTGAGTTTTCCATTAATTTACATTTCAGGCTTTGCCATAAAAATCAGATTTGAGATGCACACACAATGTGCTTTAAAGTAGGCAAGTGCAGTAACTGTAAAGGTCAGCTCAGTCAAGTCCACACAGACAAGTGTTAAGACTTTATTATGTTCAGTGGCTTAGGAGATTTAATCAGTGGTAAATTAGTGTCCTTACTCCAGATTTTTACTGTAATGAGTATACATGAATTAGTCAAGCATGGTAATATATAGCCATTGATCTTCTGACTGGCTTGTCTTGTCTTTGGCCAAAAGTAATAGGTTTTTTGATGGCTAAGAAGCAGAAGGTGTCCATGAATCTCATGTAGGCTAAGTTGCTCTGCATCTGCTGTAACAAGAATTCTATATATCTACTGCTAAACTGATTGTATTTTATAAGGCATATTGGTGTCTTTCCCTTTTCAGTGTGTTTATCTGACATTTTAAAACACAACTCTCCTCCTCAGTCTCTTTCAACGTCTAGATACAAAATCTAAAGACATTTCTAAAATAGCTGGAGACATCACACAAGCTGTGTCGCTGTCACAAGGAATGGAAAGGAAGAAAGTAATCCAGCACATCAGGGGAATGTATAAGGCAGAGCTAAGTGCCAGCAGACATTGGCAGGAACTTGTTCAGCAGCTTACCCACGATCGGTGAGTTTTCTCATCTCGATGAAAAAGTGAGAGAGACTTGATGCCTGACATGCACTTCTCATGCTACTCAGAGGCATGTGAAATTGAGATGATATTAAAATTAGAATTACTTTTGCTAACCATCTGATAGTAAGACTTATAAAAGACTTGATTTTTTTTTTTTTACCCTATCTTTTTGGGTGAGTAGCCAAGTAGTATTTCTATGCCATTTAGACAGTTTTTTTTTTCATCATATACATTTTGCTGTGCCCAGTAAAATGAAGAGTGTCCTAAAGTTTTCATATCTTTCCCAACATAGATGGAGTAAAAAAATTTTTTTGGGGTAATGTTGCTTGTATTAGCATGTAGATGCACTGTTCACTAAATAGTGTAGAATAAAGGATGTTAATGTTGATAACAAACCAAACTGTTATTTTCATCACTGCAGAACTAGTATTATCTCATGTTTGCAGCAGCAGAATTTTCAAAATAATGTTGGATGCATTGTATTGCTGTTTTCATTAGAGTAGCTTCAGAATGGTCTTACAGCAGAAGCTTGTAAGAAGTTATTCAGTGGAATAGTACATGAAAATAAACTACAGAATTTAGTCTCAGTATTTTTTCAGAAGTAATTGTCCTGTGTACTACTGTGCAACTTCTATCTTTCTAGTAGTTGAAGAAGAACAGAATTAGTAAGTGCATATTCTGCCTCTGCTGCCAAACTCCTAACTTTTTTTTTTTTTTTTTTTGGTCAGTGCACTCTGGTATGACCCAGTCTATTACCCAACTTCTTGGCAACTGGATCCAACAGAGGGCCCAAACAGAGAGAGGCGCCGCTTGCAGAGGTGCTACCTAACTATTCCAAACAAATACCTTCTCCCAGACAGGCAAAAACAAGAAGGTAATTAAAACATCTTCTATGCTGGATGTAGTGTAATGTCTGAATTGTAATGACTCTTGGTACCTTATTATTTGTGATTTCTTTATAGGTGTGATTAAAACTCCATTGTCTTACTTATTTGAAGACAAAACACATTCTTCTCACTCCTCTACTGTAAAGGACAAAGCTGCAAGTGAACATATAAGGTAAGTTTTGGATAACACTTGCTTCCCTTTCTTATCTTTTCCTAATCGAATTAAACAGCTGTCACTTTTTTGTCTAAATAAACTATTTTTTTTAAAAAGGTAGTGGGAAATGAGACAAGTGACAAAAACAGTAGGCTTCTTGCTTTACTCTAAAGCAAAATACTAGAGCTACCAAATACCATCTGGTGTGCTGTGGATAGGACTTTTGTGGGATAACCGGACAGGATATCTGATTTTCACTTAGTATCTCTGACTGTCCTAGATATCTAAGATCTGGTAGGTCTTTCCATCAGTGTTCAAAAGCAAATTGTGTTTTCATCCTCTCTGCTTTTATCATTGCGTTACTCAACTCTGCAGTTGTGTCAATTTGCCACCTGTTAATACAGCCTAAAACACATCCATAGAAATATACATGCAAAATAGACTAATGAGCAAGTCTAGAAAGTTGAGGTACTATTTTCTTTTCCTCTTTGGGATATGAACCATTAGTCACGTTGGACAGTTTTTCTTCAGCTGTAACCTTGGAGGCTGTTGGCTTTAGTGAGGAGGTTGACAGCTGGACTGACAATCTCACAGAGTCAGACCTGAAGCCAGTAAGAATTTACCCATGAGACTATTACAGTGAAATCCACAGAGAAGGCCAAGAAGATAGTCAATGAGAGAAGATGTTCTGGACACAAGGGGAGGATGTTCTTGTTATGGGACATTGAGAGTGTACAAGGAAGAGCTTGTGGATAATATGTAGCAACTATGTTTTTGCTTGTATAGCTAATTGTTTTGCTGTCTGAATGGTCATTGTTTGTTAGACAGCCTTGTCATTGTTTGCTAAGCAGCCAATCTCAATTAGGCCACAGCATCTGTGAAAAGGTATAAGGATAGCAGTAGAGAAAATAAAAAATCTTTCTACCTTTCTCGACTATGGATTATGACTAGTGCATGCTTTTATGTCCACCTCAACAAAACCACACTTTAGGTCAGTTTTAGGTCTGCTGAAAGGTACATAACTCTGTAAGGATAGGCATTACCATAATCCATAAGCATTTCCACTTTGAAATATTTCAGAGTTAATAGAAGATGTGTAAGTGTAGCACCTTCTAGAGAGACTGCTGGTGAACTGTTGCTAGGTAAGTAGAATTTTCAGTCTTTATATTTTTGGTGTAAGATTCTGCTGTATATATAAACCTGGCTAGTTTTTTTAAGTAATTGAGCTGTTGCCTGCCTTCTTGTGGATTAGATACTTTATATGTCAATTTTGCCTTTCTTCTTTACTGTTTGCATGAGTGCTGTTTGAACTGCCGTTGAGTTTTAAGATCTGCAGACCACTTGCTAAAATATGTGGAATGATAAATTGTATTTCTGTTAAGTACTGTCTTGCCCCAGGTGCTATTCTTAGCATTCTTAACTCTTGAATAATGTTTATATAACCCAAAGATGCATTGTGCAATATCATGTACGTTTTTATAACTTTTTTGCTGTAGGAAAATGTGGCATGTATTTTGTAGAAGATAATGCTTCAGACACAATTGAAAATTTGGTAAGTGTCAGAACATGTTGTCCAGCTTTAATTTTTCCAGACTATGGCCATGAGTAGCTTTCTTCTTCAGCAATTTCAGTGGCAGTAGCACTAGAGTTAGAGATCTCTGGACAAAGCCAACCAAACTGATTAGTTTGGTTTGTGTTGCATAGCCCTGGCTATGGAATTGGTGGTGATAGAAGAAAACAGGAAAGATGTGGGCCTGGGCCTGAGACTGGGAGGGAATGAGGAAGGGGTGATGTGAGAGGCTTCTGCACCTTGCAGTCCATTGCTTTGAGTTAATCAGCAAATGCACAGAGTTTGCTTTGATCTACACCTGAGAAATTGCCTTAGTGGAAGCTGGAACACTATGAAGTGCGGAAACTCAAAAGTTTATGAATTGTGCTGTGCTCCACAGCATCTGAATCTTGACTTTTACATTATATATGATGTTCTAGCTCTTCCCTTATTCAAGAGGACTATTTCATGAAGGAAATGGGAACTGACCTAATCCTTCTGATGTGTTAATTGTTTATCCATCCAACAGACATGTAAAAGTAATCAAGATATAGATTGCATTCCTGAAAGATTTAAACTGCTTTTACAGAGCTCTTCCTTGCATCTACTAAACAGACAGCTCCTGTGGTTTAGGATGCTACCAGCTGCTTTGTCCTTCACAGAACTGTCAGAGCTGGGATTCACAACAAAGCTTTGCTTGCTCGGATTGGCTGTCCAGTATTTTAGCTTAAGAGCCAGTGAAAATGTGGCATTGCTTGCTAGTGCTGGATAGGGAACTGGAGCAGCTGAGGAGCATGTGTGATGTTCTACCCACTGCCTTGAGGAGAGTGGAGGATGGGGAAAGTAGCTAAAGAAAATCACAACGAAGTATTAAAGCATTGCATTAAAATTAAAGTTTGCCTTATGATATGCTGTATTGTTATAAACTGGCTGCATTGAAGGGTTTCTTGTTTGGAAAATCCACTATTTAAAATTACTTTTTAAATTGCAAATTCTACAGAGTTTTCATGGAGAAACTGAACCAGCATCATTTTCTTGGACCTATGAGGAAATTAAGGAAGTTCATAAGCGCTGGTGGCAGTTAAGAGACAATGCTGTGGAAATCTTTCTAACAAATGGCAGAACTTTACTCTTGGCTTTTGATAATACAAAGGTACTGTGCACCAATGCAGAGTAATGCACCAAAGCATTTTGCTGTGTCTTTATAACATGTATATTCATGCCTTAGTTTTTAAAGAGACCTGTTGCATGGACTGTTGCTGCTAATTAAATTCTACCTAATACCTTTGAAAGAACTTCTCAGCTAAACTTCTAGACAATCATAGGCATGTTGTAAAACACATCTGATATAGTAAGACATTAAAGAATCTTAATAATCCTAGGCATTATTCTATTACAGTAGATATCTGGAAATACGTAAAATGAGAGAAACTTAGTCTTGATAGTTTTAACCTTTTAAATTGTGTGATTAAAGGTATGGTATTTCCTTCTAGGTCCGTGATGATGTGTACCACAACATCTTGACTAACAATTTGCCTAACCTTTTGGAATATGGAAACATTACTGCTTTGACCCACCTGTGGTGCACAGGACAGATTACTAACTTTGAATATCTGACTCATTTAAACAAACATGCGGGCCGTTCCTTCAATGATCTCATGCAATATCCAGTATTTCCTTTTATACTTTCTGACTACACCAATGAAACGCTGGACCTAAATGATCCCTCGGTATATAGGTAATATGAAATGCTTGAAACCCTTTTTTTCCAAATACTTTTAACTGATCACCCTATATAGCTTTTTAGCTTTGTTGTACTAAACTGCAGACACGCACAAATGGAACTGTTCAGGGACAAGCCTCATCTGTAATAACTTGGGCTTTTACAGTAAGTGGCTGCTTTGCCTGGGATATTGAAATAAAACAGGTGTGGAGATGCAAATGGAACGTATTGGACTTGCATTGTCCTAATAGGATATGTATAGTTCACAGATTTAACATAGAAGCTGTATGTTTAAATTCATATGATTACAGACTTCCTGGCCAATTAGCGAAAATTAAATAGAAAAGGAAATAATATTGTAAAATACTTGGGCAGTTACAAAATCAGTCTTCATTGTGAATGGATTTGAGTGAATTGTCCCACCCTAATAAATTTCTGTTAAGCTGATTTAACATTTGTGTGCACTAAGTCTGCCTTTATAGGAGGCCTCTGATTTGACTGAGGCACTTGGCATTTGCTTGCCTGTTACTGTGCTGTGGATCTGAGTTTCCCTTTAGCACTAACTAAAAGTTGTTCTTTTCTTTTCTGAACTTTCATGAAAAATGTTATGTTTTCCTTGTCCTTTTAATTATATTAAAGGCATTATTCTTAATATTGTATTATTAAATTATCGGTGTTAATATTGTAATAAAAATTACAACATATCAGTACTGCTTCTGTTGCAGAAACCTGGTCAAACCAATAGCTGTGCAGTCTAAAGAAAAAGAGGATCGTTATGTGGATACTTACAAGGTAATTTGGATAACTTTTTCTTCTTGCCTTTGTCCCATGTATAAATGACACAGTGGCTTTAGTTTCTGTAATGTATATTTATTGGGGAAGAATAAACCACAAATACAGTATTTCCTGGCTACAGAACTCTTATTTCCAGGAAACATTTCCTGGGAATTGTTTTATGACATGCTTGGAACTTGTGTTTGTTCCTGTACCCAAAATCATAAATCAATTTAGCCTATCCATGTGATACTGTTGAGGAATTTAAATGGGTACCGCCTCATATTGGAACATGTGTACATTTAAAGAACGCTAAAGATCAGGAAGATAATTTACTGCTGTTTACTTGACATTACTTTGGTGGAATTTGTAGCTATTTGTTCTGTTTGATAACAGAAAGGCTGTTTTCCCTCACATACTCTGTTATTTTAACATGCCCTACAATGATAATGATGCTTTTTGATTTTTTTTTTCCTCTTTAACATGTATTAAAGGCTGTAGGAAATAGCAACATACTGGGGAATTAAAGCGTCTGCAGCTGGACTTTCAAACTTGTCTGTGTCACCATGGTTGGTGTATTATTTGCAAATACTGTTTTTCCATGACTCTGCTGTGTTAGAAAACAAGAGGGGGGAGTGGGGAAAAGTGAAAGTAATAAATAGTGGAAAATAGGTCATTTAAATTGGCTAAAGACTTCAATACCTAACTGGATTGTAAAAGTGATTGTGTGTCTTAAAACATTTAGAAGTGTATTTGATTCCAAATCACTTTTAAATGTATGTTCCTGAAAAGTTTGAGAGTTTATTCCTAAATGATTTAGGCAAGCTCTTATTTTTGTTGTTGGAATGCATCTAAGGAGGAGGTTTGTGATTTTTTTTTTTTTTTTTCTCTACTATTTTTCTAGTATTTAGAGGAAGAGTACCGTAAAGGAGCACGAGAGGATGATCCAATGCCCCCTGTACAACCATATCACTATGGATCTCATTATTCTAACAGTGGAACTGTGCTTCATTTCCTAGTTAGGCTGCCACCTTTTACTAAAATGTTTTTAGCTTATCAAGGTAAGGTTACATTTGCTTGCACTTGCCTTTCATATCTGGGCCTTGTTCCAGTGACCCAGGATTGCTGTATTTTGCCCTATTTAGCATAATTTTTCAGTTCCAAACAGCTGAGCTCAGTAAAATTTAATCTGGTATGCTTTAACAGTAAGTAGGTCCATTCCTGAAATTATCAAGCTAGACCATAAAGCTGTTCATCTGATGTTTATACCTTTGTTTCTATAGCATAAAAATCTGACCTTTATTTGACTTGCAGTCCATGTGTAACACAAAGCAATTGAGATAAGAGAATTCTAAATGCTCTCAGCTAACTGGAGGGTAGTTAACTATGTGAAGTTGCAGATGTGCAACTGTTAGGGTCCATCATCAATGTAACAATTGAGTTTGGATTTCTTTACAGATCAAAGTTTTGACATCCCAGACAGAACTTTTCACTCTACCAATACAACCTGGCGGCTCTCTTCGTATGAATCAATGACTGACGTAAAGGAGCTTATACCAGAATTTTTCTACCTTCCTGACTTTCTAGTTAACAGAGAAGGTATACTAAGAGAACAACAAAACTATATACCCAAAAGAGTTGTATGATTGAGCATATGGGTTGAAACTGAGAACATTTATATCCCTTGGCTGAATATGCTAAGCTGTAGATGTATGGGAGAAATCTGGCACAAATTTGTGGGATATGCTAAAAAAGCTGCTATGTGGGAGTTAAGCTAAGTTTTTCCCTAATTTTGTCAGTGGGGCAAAGGAGTTTGCTGTTTTCTCATTTTTCCATTTGAATGAGTATGTACAGCTGAATGTGTTTTGGAGAGACTTGCTAATGATGCTGCTTTGTTGATTGTTAATCACTGTGCTTAGTTGTTAAATTTTGTACAACCCTATAGACCTTTTTGAAGTTACTGTCAACTAAAATGTTGGATTATTCGCTCCCCTGATTCTAGGTTTTGATTTTGGAGTGCGTCAAAATGGTGACAGAGTTAACCATGTCAATCTTCCACCTTGGGCCCGTAATGATCCTCGTCTGTTCATCTTGATTCATCGTCAGGCTTTGGAGTCTGATCATGTTTCCCAGACAATCTGTCACTGGATTGACTTGGTGTTTGGTTATAAGCAAAAAGGCAAGGCCTCTGTTCAGGCTATTAATGTCTTTCATCCTGCAGTAAGTATTTGTTTGTTCACTGTCCTTAGTAACTTAATGGGGGAGAGTTTGGTCTGGCTTGCTTGGAAAACAAGATCTCTTGCTCATGAAGTATTGAAGAATAAGAAAAGGCTTTAACCATTTCAATGTCGAACTGTAAGATCCCAGGGAGTATTGTGAGACTTGGTGAATTGTTGTTCCTCTTTCTTGCCTTGAGCTAGGTGTGGGGGATGATCAAGTCTGGGGATTAAACCCTGTGGATAGTTGTTTGCAGTGGCTTGCAGTAGTCTGATTATTTTAACTGTGTGTATCTGCTTCTGCCTAATTCAAAAGCCTTTAATTTAGGCAGGTGGTGCTGCAGCTTTTGATAGGACTAAAATAGTTCTGATTGTCCTAGGCTCATTGTGTTTTACTTCATACATGTCTTCTGTTCTGTCCCTCTAATGAGCATTTTTCTCTACAGTAAATTTAATTTCAAGTAAGTCTTCATTGAATGTAAAGACTTCCAGGGTTTCACTACTTTATTGTAACATGGATATCTTGGATTGTATTTTTTAGCTTCAATCCTTAATATCACAAGGTTTGCTCAGCAGGTAGTCCTGGTTTTAAATGCATTCAAATGTTTTGTGTTTTTAGTGTTTGTTTATGGCTGGAAAAGCGAATAAAACAGTAGTGTTTGGCAGTGATGGCTTTTTCAAGTAGCCATCTGAATACTTCCCTTTCTTTTCCTCTTTTTGTGCTTAAGTATTGTTTATGTTAGTATCCTGAGCTTCAAATGTTAAGATTGTCTTCATTTTTTAAAGTGAAAAGTCAAGGCCTTTGGTGTGACTGAGGAAAAGTGTGTGGTGCACAATTGGAGAGGCATGAAAAAGACAAGTAAAAGGAAATAATTTCCACTCTCTTGAAGTATGAGGTTTCTTTCTCCTTCCTTAGCCCAAAAGAGAGCTTTAATATGCTCATTAAAAAGAGGTAAAGGAAATAAACTTTTCCAGTTCTTTCCAATTCTTTTGTTTATCATCAGCACCCCTTCCAGTTTTGCAGATTGGTAAAGGTCTCAAAGAAAACCTTTTTGACAGAAATTAGTCATGGCATTATATGTAGGAGCAGCTTATATGATAATCCTTGAAGTGGTAGTTTATTCCAATGAAGAGGACGTGACAAGGTTACTGTTCTCAGTGGCTCTTTAATCATCAGTCACTGTGGGATGGCTTCTGGTCCACACCTTAAGCAAACAACTCAATATTATGCCTCTGAATTTGTGTGTACGTGTTGCAAAATCTTTCCCAAAGACAAACCTGACAAGCTTATTCTTGCCCATCCCCTTTCTTTTTTCCCTGTAGACCTATTTTGGGATGGATGTTTCTGCTGTTGAAGATCCTGTTCAGAGAAGAGCCCTTGAAACAATGATAAAAACATATGGGCAAACGCCTCGCCAGCTGTTCCATGCAGCACATGTTAGTAGACCTGGATCCAGGCTTATCATGGAAGGAGAACTTCCTGCTGCCATGGGATTACTAGTGCAGTTCGCTTTCAGAGAAACCAGAGAACACACTAAAGAAATAATCTATCCAGTATGTAATTTTCAGTTGCAAGATGGTTTAATTACTATTCATATGCTGTAATTATTGTACCATGTATCCTTGGTTTAGAATTTTCTCCCTAAAAGTGCTACTTGCTATATAGTACTGTAAAGAAAATACACAAAATTAGTAAGTGATAGTGAAAATTACTTTCATGGATTTGTAATATTTTGTGTAAACTGAGATCTGAGTTCATCTTGGTTTTGGCAAATAGGTGTTGGAAAGCATTTCACTTAACCAGTTTTATACTTTCAGTGATGAATTGTGGAATCTATGTGCAGACCTATAGCAGGCGAACACATACTGTGCTTTCTTCCATCCTCAGCTTTTTTACTGCCTGTAGGATAATTAAACTTTCTTCACTTCAAACACTTGTTTTTGCCAAAGTCCAGTCAGAAACTGAATCCTTGGATTTAGAGAAATCTTTATTTTTCACTAAACTACCTGAACTAGAAGCTTGCTGCCTATGCCTTTAAAGAGGCAGTAGAACTACCTTTAAGTTAACAGTTTAACTGATGGTACTGCAGTGCTTTGAACTCATCTTTCTATTGGTTTTAGAATAAATATTTCAGCTGTCCTTAACATGTGATTGCTTACAGGAAAGTGACATGAATCATTCTCCATTACTAATGAAATTATTTTTTTCTGAAACTTCTATAATTTTGAACCTTATCTATGCTTGTTTTAGAGTCCATTACCATGGATAAAAGGCTTGAAATGGGGAGAATACGTTGGTTCCCCAAGTGCTCCAGACCCTGTTGTCTGCTTTAGCCAACCGCATGGAGAAAGGTTTGGCTCTCTCCAAGCTTTACCAACTAAAGCTATCTGTGGTTTGTCCAGCAAGTTTTGCCTTTTGATGATATATAGCAAGGAGCAAGGTATGAATTTGTGCTTATTCTCTATATGCACAGTATATGTGAAATGAGCCATGGAAAAATTAAATCTAATGCTACTATTGTTCTAAGTTTAGTTGCTTTTGCCAAAGATTAGTTTATAATTCCATTAACATCTTCCGTGTGTGTGGTATCTTTACTGTGGATTTTACTTGTAATTTTCAAGTCAAAACTACAGTAGAGGCATTCTGTAATTAAGTTCATATTTTTCATTGAAGTGACTGAAGCGTGAGGATTTAATTTCAGAACTTGCCAGCAGATTGAGTCCAAGAACTGAAGAACAGCTGAAAAAACTCCTGTGGCAACAGAAAGGAAAACTTAGGAAATGGATTTTAGAGGCAGACAATGAGAAAAGTTAGCAGTAAAGAGGCAGAGGCGAAGGATCTTCTGCTTTCAGTTAAACTTCTTGGAGAGATTCTTGTTGAGAATATACAAGCAGGTTCTCACAATCTCTTTTGTTTTCTTGGTAGCATATTCTAGTGCAGGTTTTCCAAAAGTAAATCACATTTAATCAACAAAAACAAGTAACATTTTCCTTGGAGTTATGACCAATTGTTTCTCTAGCTGTTCTCAAGAGATGCAATGCTTCTGCAAAAAAGTTTTGTCCAGGTTGCAAACTGTCTTTGGAGAAGACCAAATGTTCATTCGGTCTCTGAAAACTGTGTTTGTTTATAATACATTACAGATTATGTAGCCTAATGGAAAATATCTTATTTTGAAACTTGGGAGGGTTTTGTATTTTAGCTTGTGATAAAATGTGCACCTGAGACTTTTGTTGTTGACTGTTAAAGTGATTGAGTCTTGCTGTGTGTGTGACACATCTTATGTGCCTTCCTTCAGGAGTGAGGAGCATGCACAGCACTGACATTCAGTGGTCAGCGATCCTGAGCTGGGGATATGCCGATAACATTTTACGACTGAAAAGCAAGCAAAGTGAACCTCCAGTGAATTTTATACAGAGCTCACAGCTCCATCAGGTAAAAAGAAGTCATTCCTTTGCTCTTCAATTTAATACTGGTAGTTTTAGTGGCTTGACTTGGCAGCAGTAGGTACTCTTGCTTTAGCTTTTTTTGGAGATGAGCATCCAATCACAACTCCTTTTAATCTTTTTGATTTCCTCTGGAATGTGTTCCTTATGGCTCCACTGTATCTTGTTCCTGGTTGTTTTCCTGTACTAGATGAAGATTCCTTTTGAATTTGTTCGATTTTTTGTAGATTTTCCTTCCTATAGACTATTGCTGTGGACTTAAAGTTTAAGTTCTGTCCCAGAAAAAATCAATACAGAAAAAAAATACAGGTGCTTCATGTTAGAAGAACAACTCCACTATAGTTTAGGATCCATTTGAAAAAGATTGTCTAAAAGATTGCTAGGGAATGCAGCATTATCTCCATCATATGCCAGTGAGCAGTAAAATGCTGCCAAAAAGATTTTTGGTGGCTGATGTAGTTGCAGATCTTGAAGTCTGCTCTAGTTCACTGCTCTTTAGCTGTGAATTTTAGGCTGCATAGAACTCTCTCTTTACTTTGTTTCTGACATAGTAACAAATACGATGTAGAGCAGCTGTATTTTAGCCCTTGGATTTCCTTAGTTTTTTAGGTGTTTTACATAGCTTTTCTTAGGATAACTAATAAAGAATCAGTTTGACCAAATGCTGTGCCATAATGAAACCAGCAGTTAGAATAGTTTTTCTGTTTCAATTTTTTCTGGCTTTGTTTGTCTTTTCAAGGTAACAAGTTGTGCTTGGGTGCCAGACAGTTGTCAGCTGTTCACAGGTAGTAAATCCGGTGTCATCACAGCATATATGAACAGATTCACTAGCAATACGGTAAGTTGCATTGGATGGAATTCATAATTAAGGGTTTAGGTGTATTCACTATTACAGTCTTTTTTTTTAAGAGGAAAAATGAGAAAGAGACATATTCTGGATAATTGCTAAAAAAATTACATGCATTTTTAGTATTTATTTTTAAAGGCTCCTCTGACATCTCAGCACATTTGTGTGTTTTTCTTAAGCTGTTGTTTACAACAACAGCCCTCATCACCTGAGTGCACAACGTGTACAGCTCTGACTGTGTTCAGGCCAGGGCTTGGAATTGAAGGTCTCTGCCACAGTGAAGCTCCCTGCATTAAGGAGTAACTTTTTCTCTGAAGGAGACAGAGCCTTTCAATGTTTTAACAGAAACTGTAGAATGCAGTTCTCCAAAGTAAATAATCATTCAAGTGCAGAAGGCACTTAAACTACAGAGAGCCAGGATGAATTCTCAGACAGTGTATGTATTAACCACCCAGCCTCTTTACTTTGTCATATTCTCCAAGGGGAAAAGCTGTGAGTAGGGAAGGGAGACAGTAACTTGCATAACTTAATCTGTTAGTGGAAAATACTGAGAATAGTAGAAACTCCCTTGATACTGTTTGCTAATAATCATGGTATAAATAGAAAAAAATAGAAAGCATAAATAGAACTCCAAATTAAAAATCTGATTCTGAGTTTTGAACCTTCCATCTGAAGCTTTCATACTTTGTTTAGCAGTAACTTCTATTCTCCATAGTTTTAACAAAGAGTAGGCAACTTTCCTAACAGCTCATTTTAGGTGTGTCTGCAGGATTACCCATAGCAAAAACTGAACTAAATTGATTTCCTAGATGTAGCTTGATACAGGCATTAGCAAACATTTGTAGCATTGTACTCCTTGATGCTCTTGAATCACTACATTAGCATGAGCTAGAGAGAACCTTGGTATGATCTGCTATGCCTACCCAGTTTTCCGTTTTCAGTAGTGACAAACAGCAGATGCTTAGACTAAGAAGAGCATAAACACAGTGATTTTAAAAAAAATTTTTCCCTTGGCTTTCTTCCAGTTTCTGGTGATCTGCCACTCATACTTCCTAAGCTCAGCAGCACTCTGAGTACAGAAAATGAAGTAGAGGTTGAAGCCTGCAAGCTTTAGTTAGTTGGATCTTAAGGCAGGCACCTTAACTGCTCACCAGAATAGTGAATTTGTAAATAATCTGTACTGAGACTTGGATTCCAGTTAATTTTTTTTAAAAGTAGAAATTAAATATACTTGCCTCCTGCAAAGCTGAAAAGAAACTCTAGTTAGTGGGGTTATGATTCTTGAATTCCTTCTGCTTCCTAGGAACAAGTGATTTTTGTTCATCTGCACAGATGATGTTCTTTGAGACCATTTTTGCTGAATTTCTCAGCACTGACAGTTTTATGTGCCCCAGGCAGAGGGACCTTGTGTCAATTTTGTAGCTCCTGTTGTTGAGTCAGTTACCCAAGTCAGGGCTGCAGGGAATGCAAATGTGCTTCCTGACATCTGCTCTGTATCCATCTTGTCAGCTGATCAGCGATAAAGTGAACAGTTTGTTTCAATGCAGTACTTGAAACATGAATATTTTGCCCTGTTTCACATTTGTATAAGTGCAATGCATGGGCATGAAATAGGTATCACGTAAATTGGATATGGGAACTCAAAGGCATGCTGTCAGAATTAAAGAATGCCTCCATGTTGTGCTTCAACGTGTGCTCTGTTTTTCCTTGCCTTACGATGGTCAAAACCCCGTGAAGTACTGCTTTGACACTGTGATCTGTGTTGACTATAAGTGACACCTGCATGACACCTTCAGCCACAGGTGTCTGGTTGTACATATTACTTCAGCCTTCACTTGCTGACTCTTAGAGGTGTCTTGCAAACAGAGCGCTCTTGAGGGACTTGTTTGAGTAAAACTGGGAAGTGATCACTTCAGTTCCCCGCTTGAGTGCTGTAGGCAGAAAGAGCTGCTGTTTAAAGGTAGGCACATACGTGCAGGTGTTCCCACTTCTAGATACCATTGTAGGGGTTCTCACCTAAAAACAGGAGGGAAGTAAGAATGGAACAACACTTCAGGCATGAGAAACACCTATTTCGTAACTTAATATAAGAACTTAATATAACTTTTAATACAGTTGGTGTTAGAATTCCAGCTTGTCTCATTGCAGTGTTGTCACAGTAAGAATCATAAGAATCATGCTATTAGTACGGTAGAGAGAAGCTGCTAAATGTGGGTGCTGCTTTCAGTTCAAGTGTTGAAATGCAGATCAAGTGTTAATGCTTTAAAGGAAGTGGCAGGAGCACAGTAAAAGGGTTATCAAAATCAGTTCTTCATAAAAACACACGTCTTGTTTGTTGCTGTTATAGAAAATTTTGGTAAATTTTCTCTTAACTGAGTAAGGATTAAAGAAGGATTTTTATATGTGAGGTGTCATTGAGAATGACACCTGGGTACTTTCATAAATGTCTTACATGGATGAGATGCTCAGTAGCAAGAGCAAACTAGCAGGTTTTTCTTTTTCTCAGACAGTGCATTGCCTTTTTCAGTATTACACAGATTATATTTTGTGCAAAGACATGTAGATTTTCTACAACCTGTGAGTTGAGCATATGTGTACTTTTATCTTGTCTGTTTGAACTTCCAAGGTGTTTTTGTAGACCTGCTATAGGTAGGCATCCTGTACCTTCATACAAAAATGCAGATGATGTGCTCTGACATGTGAGGAAAGAAGCAGAAAACTGTTCTCTTCCTTTACAAAGATTATTCTAATCTCTGTACAGCAAGTTGTCTTAAATAAAGCATTAGCACTGTGATTAAGCAGCTCTTTCAACTTAGCCAGTTTTCAGGAAGTTTGAATAATTTCAAATATATAACTTGAATAAAAAGTGTAGTTTGGTGTTAAATTTTGCTGCTTTAATTTTTGCCTAGCAATTTCTATATTTAAACTTGACTTCCTGCATGTTTTTCCAACTTGGTATCACTTAAGAACTTGGCACCAACTTGAGGAATTCCTAGTGTAATTCGCTGTTCAGAGAGCGACAACTTCTGAGCTGGGTTTTCCTTTTATGTTTCCAAGTGCTTCCACTAGATGCTAAAATATTTCCCTGTCATTTCCCTGTCGTATGGAAAGAACAGTCTTGCAGAAAACAAATCAGCCAACTTCAAGGTGTGTAATTGAGTTGGAACTACAGTGGTTTTTCATTTCAGTTCATTGGATCACATCAATATATTTGCTGAGGCTAAAGCACTGGAAGCAAGAAGTTGAACATTAATGATGTCTATGTCTTGTCAGTGTTGAACATAATAAAGCATGAACATAGTTGCTAAAATGATATTAAAAGCAATGGGAACCATCCTTTGAAATTGACAAATTAAACTAGGCTTATCTTTTTTAAAGAAAGAGACATTAATTTTCTTTTTCATGAGATTTTGTTTTATCTTGCTGTTTTTCAGCCTTCAGAGATAGAAATGGAGTCACAAGTCCATCTGTATGGACACACAGCAGAAATAACAAGCTTGTTTGTGTGCAAACCATACAGTATAATGATAAGTGTCAGCAAAGATGGAACCTGCATCATATGGGATTTGAACAGGTACAAGTTTGTATGTAACTCCTTCCATAGCTTTCTTATAAATGCAGGTTTTCCCACTCTTGGGTATCTTTGCCCTTTTGAAGTTGAATTTGTTCTGTGTGTATCTTATTGTGGAGTCAAACCCTTACTGTTTTTTCTCATAAAAGGTGCTAAAATTTTATAGTGAATATGAAAAATATCATAGTTGAGCAAAATGTTAATTGAAATTAATGTAACTCTTTTTAATATTTTACTCAAAGGACCTTTTCTGCATTTGAGTCTGAAATTTAGGCTTGTTCCCTTTGTTTTCTTCAGGCTGTGCTATGTCCAGAGTCTGGCTGGACACAAGAGTCCTGTGACTGCAGTTTCAGCTAGTGAAACCACTGGTGATATTGCAACAGTTTGTGATTCAGGTATATTTGTCAGTCAAGAGAGCTGTTTTGACTTGCAGACCCAATAAATCATGAGACTTGTAATTAAATTAGTTACTGAGTGTGTATTAATCATCTGAGGATTCATTCAGTCATACAGGAGCAATATTTTGCTTTTTTTTACATAGTAACATACAAATTTTTCCAGAAGTGATTAGGCAGGTGTTTGAATTTAATGTAGAGATACGAAGGCCAACAGCTTGTCTCTTTATAAAAAGACTTGAAATTTCAAAGATTCCTGGGAGACTCACACTTTTGTGATGTTGGCTGTGTTCATTTTAACAGAGGTTTGTTGTCAAAAGTTTTTCAGGGGAGTACAGTGTATTACAGAGCACGGGCAAGGGGTATTAAAGGGCAAGGGGACATTATTCTGGCAGTTTCAGAAACCTAATATTTAGATTTTTAAACTTAAATGGACTTGAAAGTCTCCAAGTCTATAGCTCACAAATTAATTTTTTTTTCTGAAAAGCACTGTATTCTTTAAGTAGTAAGGGAACATTACATTTCCTTTTAAGACAAAAGCAGTAATTGGGTTATTAGTTCTTTGACAGAATCAAATAATGCCAGATAACCAAGTAAGAGAACTGCTTGCTATTTTTCAAGTGTTTTGCTTAAAATGCAAGGTGAGGTATGAGAATCAACTGCTTAAATAGCTAGTATAAATGCTATCTTAGTGCCTTCACTGTTAGTACATGAAAATTGGTCATTAAAAGTAAATTCATGTAGTGTTTTGTAAGTAAAATGTTCTATAAATATGATGTGATGGCTTCTAAATCACTGCAGTGGCTTGGTGGTTTGCGTGCTTCCTGTCACGGAGAGAGAGAAGTAATTGCAGACATCACTCAGTCATTTAAACCTTATGAGCTCTCAAGAAGCTGAATTCTTTGCACAGAATATTTAAGTACTACAGACTTAACTGTGGTCTGGTTTTATTTTTTTAATACTCCCATGCTATGTTTTGTTGCAGTTGGAGGAGGCAGTGATTTGAGACTTTGGACAGTTAATGGTGATCTTGTTGGACACGTGCACTGCAGGGAAAGTATTTGCTCAGTTGCTTTCTCTAACCAGCCCGAAGGTGTGTCTGTCAATGTGATTGCAGGGGGCCTTGAAAATGGAGTTGTAAGGTAAGCATTTGAAATGTTTATTTATTAAAATGCTCTATAACTTAGGCTCACAGTTCGAGAGCATGTAGCCAAACATCATGCTGGTATTTGGCTTTAAAGAATGTGGACAAGCTGTTACTCAGCTCCCAGTCTTAGCAGTTGCTAAACAGATTGTTTATCACTGAAATATTTGTAAAAGCAAGTGTGAAGAAAAATGCCTCTTTCTTTCAGACTGTGGAGTACATGGGACTTGAAGCCAGTACGAGAAATAACATTTTCAAAGTCAGCCAAACCTATTGTAAGGTAAAAAGATCTTAAGTATAAAATGAATGCATTTTTCTCTTTGGGGGAAAAAAAACCAAACCCACAAACAAAGCAAACCCACAACAAAATAGTCTTGAGTTTTGAACATGAAAATAGGAGGTAAACACCCATGTCTAAAAAGAGTAATACAAACCTACTAATTATTCATGAAAGCAAAGTGAGCACAAGTGTACTGTATTTGTAATGACAGTAATAGCTAGCTTCTGCTGCTGGCAGATGGAAATTAGCAGGATTCCCTTGAAAACAGAATAAAAGCTATTCCTCTTGTTTTTAAATTCAGTATTTTTCCTCAGAAGCTGCATTAAAATGAGATTAGCTTAACTTTGTCAGACTTAAATAGACGGAGTGTTTCTTCCTCAAAATTAAATGAAAGTACTGCCTTTTCCCTCACCCTCTTTTCTGATACTGGAGGGAAATGGTGGAGAAAGGGGTAAACTCAGAGTAGCCTGGAAGCTGCCATTTTGGAGGGCTTGTGTAGTTAGTTTTCTCTAAGTCCCCTTGATTTATATGAGCAGAGTTCTTGTGCGAAAGTGTTTTCAGAACACAGTCAAAGGATCGAGTCTCTGATATCCCCGGTGGTACAGGAGTCTGCACAGAGGGCTTAGAGTTATGCCAAAATTTTATCATCTTAATGTTAGCATAGTAACAAATGACTGAAAAATTGTTTTGACTGTTGGTGAAATACCATTTAAATGGTGAAATACCATTTAAAATCCAAGCTACCATTTTTTTTTAGAAATTAAAAATATAGCAGTTATTGTCTTTTTTACTTCCTTTGAGCAGTATATTTCACAAAGCTTGTTGATGACGATTTAGTAGCTATTGAATAATTTAAAGTTTCCTGCTTAAATGTGACAGAAAATGGATGCTGACCTTCATGCTCTCTGACATTACCCATGGCAAGGGTAATGGGCTTTACTAGCCTTGTTATGGCTCAAGAAATGCCCATCTGAACAAAAGTCCTGTGCTGTGCCATGAAATCTGATGGATTTAGTTTCTGCCTTTGTCAGCAAAGCAAGTTGAGAGGGCACTGAGCTCTGTTGTAGAAAATCCTTCCTATCAGGAACAGAGGGGAAGAGGGTAGGATTTTGCTCCTGATCCTGCCCTTTTTTCTGACACTGCAAAGAAATGAGTATTAAACCACAGGGGATGTTGAAGCGCTGGCCAAAGCTGTAGTTCAGCTAGTTTGGGTACGAATGGATAAGCAGGTATATGCAAACATTGCTACGCTAATGTAGGCTCTGAGCCTCCCCTGACAGCTGGTCTCTGTTGGCTGAACTCTCATGGGCTTTTAATGTCTTCCAGCACTATAAATAGCCACATCTGGTATAGACTCTTTTCTTGTTTTGCAGCCTTACGTTTTCCTGCGATGGTCATCACTTGTTCACAGCTAACAGTGATGGGAATGTCATCGCCTGGTGCCGCAAGGACCAGCAGCGCTTGAAGCTGCCCATGTTCTACTCCTTCCTCAGCAGCTACGCAGCTGGGTGACAGTGGGTCTGCTGCTAACTCATGTCTCTGATGCACTTTAATCCAAGATAGGTTATAGGATCTCTTATTTAACTGGACTTTGAAGTACTTTGAATGTCTCTAGAATGACTGAATAGAAGGGGTGTTTTTAAAAGAGCAGCCTGAGGTGGTTGTAAGATTGCATATGTGCATGCACAAACTTGAAGCATATCCAGGTCAGCAGGAAGCTCTGGTCATATTATCCAATGCCAGCAAAGTGACTAATAAATGCTCAATGCTGCAATATAAAACACCAACAATATTTTTTTAAATCACTTCTTGCACAGAAGTATTTAAAAAAAATTGATTATGCTTATTCCCCCCTCTTCGTTTGTAAAATATCAGCAGCATCAATTCTGTAAATATCTATTCAAATGTCAGCATATGTATATCTGATTAGTTGAGTGTGGTACGGTTAGCTCCAGGATAAGCAATCCAAAACTTAAAAATCAATGACCACTTAAAATTGCTTTTTTTGAGAAGCAAAGAACCTAGTAGGTGCTTTTTGCACCATTTATGGTATTGTAATGCTAAAAATTGAATTTCTGTTATCTTTATATTTGTAATTTTTGCCATCTTCTCTGTTAACGTAATAGTCTTTGCAATAGATGAAAGTAAAATATTTGTCTTAGTGATGGGCAGACACCTCATGGCATCATGAAACACACTGGTTAGATCCCAGTGCAGTGTGAACTGCCTAACTTTGTGATAGTTGGCTATCGCAGTTCTGTGGAAGAACATCTATTATGTACACACAGACCTTTTCTTCCAGAACTCTGAAAAGAGGTGTTAAAGAAGGCATAGATGTGCTCCTGCTCTAGTGTCATTGAGGTTCAATACACTGTAAAATGTTTGAATCTAACTGGTTGAATAATCAATGTTCACAAGCATCAGATGATTTGGAAAGGTTTACACAGATACACTGTGCAAATTTGTTGTGTATTCTTGGGTGCTACTTTGAGGGGAAAAAATAAGCCGCTCTTGTGAAAGGCTTAACAAATTTGAATTCTTAGGCCAGATGAAAAATTAGTATTTCAGCTGATGGATTAGAAGACCTCTAAACCTGACACCGTGAGTGAGTGCCTACTAGTCATGTGAATGGTAAAGCAAGAATGCTATTCAAGTCTGATGTAGTTACATTTTCCTTTTAAATTGCTTTGCTTTTTCATCTCTGACATCTTCTGCTATTGCCATTCAAACTGCTGTATCTTCTCATGTTTAAAGCTCATCTGCTTTCAGAACACTTTATGTGAAATTGTCAGGTTGTGACGAAGGTGACGCACACACACAAGCAGTCTTCACACTTCTTTTGAAAATTCCAAATAGTCTTCAGAAATTCTTGAGACCTGGTTGAAGAACTTTTCAAACTAGAAAAAACTAAGAAAAATATTCTCATAGTTCATGACACAAAGACTCATCATTGGCTCAGTTAAGCAAGTGACTGCATACTATATGGATTGAATTTTAAATTGCATATTATTGTAGCAGCATTGTATGGGATGGCTTTAGTCATATTTTTCTGTCTAAATGTTAATGTAAGGTCCAAATACAGACTGAAAAGCTTCCTGGCTCATGCTGATGTGATGTGCTTTGTTTAAGAGAAAAAAGACCAAACATCATGGGTTTGGGGTGCTTTTGTGCTCCCTGTTTTGGGGTGTTGCTCACAAAGGCTTATTTTTTTATAAAGTAGAATTCCACTTGTTACAAACCGATATGCAAAACTGCTGGCCTTGTAAAGAGTGCAATATTATATATTTTTATGTAAAAGTGAAAATGATTTTTTGAAGCAAGGAATATTTATTCAGCTTAATATTCTGGAACTATTAAAATAACATTGCAATAGTGTCTGTGCATGGTGTACTTAAATTTCCTGTAAATGTCACATTCCACACTGTATTTGTATATACACTGTCACATTGTTGGGTAATAAACAGATCTTTGTACCAAACCATTCTGAGATGATTAGAAACACGTCTTTGGCTTAATTGCAACTTCCTTCTTTTAGGGAATTTTTCACACCTTGCTCCAGATTAGTCTGCTGATTCCCATGTCTTTCATATTTTAAAAATCATGAAGTGGGAAAGTTGTTTATGGACTACATCCTGTGTCTGTTAAACTGAAGGGGGTAAGACAGTGTAAGACGGGAAGTGGGAAACGCTGGGCATGTCACTTTGCACATGTGGGCACATGTCCTTCCTTCCCATATGATGCATGACTAGAATTTGGATGAAATGATGGCTCTCGAAGCAGAGCCATTCCCCTTCCTTCCATCTGCCTTCTCACTGAAAACCTGTCTGAGCTGCAAAGGCAGAAAAGCAGCTTCTCTCTGGATTCTTAGAGAGGTGGAAACTGCAAGACTGGGATCTCGGGAAGGCATCTGACAGGATGTGAGGCTCTTTCTCTAGAAAGCCAGGATTTGGGAGAGGTTCATGGGGAAAGGCCTATCTGCCTGATTGCAGGATTCTGGGGTAAACCCAGGCCTTTATGTTCTGGTAGTGCAGAGACATCATGAGAAAGAAAGGGGAGGCAATAGCTGGGTATTCACCTGTGGTAGGAAGAAGGAGTCTCCAACCCATTACTGAAAGGCAGCCCAGATCTTGCATTTAGAGATCCAGTGCTTAGACAAACCCATGACACTGAACAGGAGGAAAAACAAAACTCTGAACTGAATTAAGCAAAATATAATAATAGAAGATAACTTAATGGAGCAGTGGGGGAAGTATCTGGCTTGCTACTAACAAGCTTTCAGTTTACCTTTTAATTTCTTCATGCCTTGTTTTGCTCAAGGCTATATTGGGGTTTTTTTCCTTCTTGCATATGAAAATGGAAGTCATGCTTCCATATGCTGCTAGTCTATCACAAAAGCAATCAAACAATTACTGTTTCAAAGCTCTGCTTGCCTTGAAAAATATCCACTGAAATATTTAAGCCTCTATACATGCAGACAGTTTTTTTTTTTTTTCCCTTAGCTACTGTAGTAGCTACTTAATGCAGTAAGTTACAAACTACTGACAAATGGCCATTGTTTATATTAGCCATTACTGCTCTGGAGTGGGGTCAGAAAGGCACTGATTTTGCTTCTGGGTTTCTGTAATAGGCTCTATTGTGTACTTTGCAATTTTGAAAATGGATTAAATGTGGCTGCTCTGATTAGACTCTTCTTAAACTATTCTGGACTACACACCAGAAAGGAATTGAGTAAAACAGGAGCTTGCTTACTGTTTCCAGCTTTGAGCTAGCATTCCCAGAAAAAAAAAAATTAAAATCCTGATTCTCTAATGCAATTGACTGAAGCCCATATAAGACTCATTAGGGGCTAGTTTGTGTAAATTCAAGGAATAGAAATTTGTGTTAGTTTTATGGGTATTGCCTTCAGAATCTGTAGGGGAGACTCCTGGTTGTGGTGGAAGGTAAGAGTTTGCAGATTTAAAAGAAAGCAATTTAAAAGAAATATCTCTGTAATATATGATGAAAATATGTTTTAAAACAGCCATTTCCCACTTTTAGATTTTAGCTTAAGTCATAAAATTGTTAGAATCCAGTGGTAAAAATATTGGGAGTGACAACGGTTTCATGATTAGAACCATCTAACAGGTGTTGTTTGTCTAACAGCGTGTAAATCCTTTGCCTATGAAATGGGGCCTTTTGTAGGCTGCTGATGTGGTTGAACATGAATGAAAGAGCAGCAGCATAGGCCAGTGAGGTTTCCATCAGTTTCTGGAACTCTGGTTGTAGGAAGCTTATGAACTTACCTATTTCTATTTAGTGATATTTACCTTCTTCCTGTTGCATCTCCTTCTGCCACGCCACTGTCCCAAAAGCCGTTGACTCCGTCTCAGAAGAGGCTGCCTTTGCTTTGAAGCACCTTTAAAAATAGGGCTCTTCCTTGTTCTCTTTCATATAGAAAACAAATGTTACTTGGAAATTCTGCTCCATTATCATGGAATGCAAAATAGTGCTGAGGGCAGGGTAGGAGAAAACCTACGCCTCTCCAGAGGGAACAGCCACCTTACTGGGGAACAAATTATTGAGACTCTGGCGCTCCTGCCAATGGGTTTTTGCAGCTGACAAAATTTTCAGTTAAAAATGTTAATTGGCACTTTTAAATGCTGCTGATCCGTACAGCTTTTATAGGGAGAAGCATATAAAAATTGATCTATGAAGCTGAATTGTATTGTTCTGACATAGTAGCCCTGACAAGGTGAGTCTAAGCAGCCCCTTTCCCCCAGCAGTTCCATTCCTCATGGCAGGCTTTTTACTTCATCTTTCCTATGTTCGCTGTGAGGGCGGGACAGGCACTGTGGGCTCTCACCCCAAATCCCAGTGCCCTTCGGGCTTTGATGTTTGAGGTACAGCTCTACAGGCTGGGGGCAGAGTGGCTGGAAAGTGGCCCAGTGGAAAAGGAGCTGGAGGTGCTGAACATGACTCAGCTGTGCCCAGGTGGCCAAGAAGGCCAATGGCAGCCTGGCCTGTATCACAAATAGCGTGCCCAGAAGGATCAGGGCAGCGACTGTACTGTGCACAGCACTGGTGAGGCTGCACCTTGAGTATTCTGTGTTTAGTTTTGGGCCCCTCAGTTCAGGATGGACACTGAGGTGCTGAGGCATGTGCAGAGAAGGGAAATTAACTTGGTGAAGGGTCTGGAACGCAGGTTCTGTGAGGAGCAGCTGCAGGAGCTGGGATGTTTAGCCTGGAGAAGAGGAAACTCGGGAGACCTTATCGCTCTCTACAACCACCGGATAGGAGGCTGGAGCCATGTGGGCGTCGGTCTCTTCTCCCAGGTAACAAGTGATGGCATGAGAGGGAATGGCCTCAAGCTGTGCTAGGAGAAGTTCGGTTTCGACAGTCGAAGGAATTTCTTCACGTAAAGGGTGATTAAACATTGGAATGGATTGCCCAGGGAGGTGCCAAAGTCACTGTCCCCGGATGTGTTTAAGGAAAGACTGGCTATGGTACCTATTGCCATGGTCTAGCTGACAGTGGGTGGTGTTCGATCAAAGGTTGGACTCGATGATCTCAGAGATCGTTTTCAACCTAATTGATTTTGATTCTGTGATGTGTGATTCTGTTTGATAAATACCTGGATGATCGCTTGATCCCTAGCGCCTGCTGGAGCCGGGGCAGGAGGCGGCTGCAGCAGGAATAAGGAGGGACAGAGGCAGGCAGAGCGTGGGGGCGGTGGCACCGGGGGCCGCGGCCGCCCCGCCCCGCAGGGCCATGTGCCACCGCCGGGCTGCCCGCAGCCTCCGCGCCCGCCCGCCGCCCCGCACGGCGAGGGAGGGACCCAGGGAGGGAGGGACAGAGGCAGGGAGGGAGTGCCCGGGGGCCCGGGCGGGAGAAGGTGCCGGAGGGGCGCGGCGGGGGCGCGCAGCGCGGCGCAGGGCGGGTCGGGGTTTCCGCGCGGGGGTTTCGCGGTCGGCGCTGGTGTCCTGGGAAAGCCTTGGCCGCTCCGCCCGGCATCCCGGTGTTCCCGTGGGCTGCTGCGGGCAAACAAGGGCCGGCGGCGGCCGCGCGAGCCGGAGTTCCCCGGTTATCCGCAGGAATCGGCGTCGGGCTTTGGGCTGCGTTGTCGCTGGCACCGGCGGGACACGTCCTTCTCCGGAGAAGCTGCCCCGAGCCCAGGTATCCCGCGGGCGGCGGGGAGGGGGTCTGCCCGGCGTGCTCGTTCCTCCTCCGACGGCTGCCTGAGGCGGAGGCTCGAGGAAGTGGCCCCTTTTCCCGCTGCTGGCTCGCGCTGACGGAGGATAGCTCCCGCTGCCCGGCTGCTGCCGGCGGGGATCGCTGGTGTGCGGTGCTGGGAGCTGCTGCACAGCAGAGCCATTAGGGCCGTGCACTGAGACACAAAACTCGGAATAACAACTTGAAAAACGCTTCTGCCCTGCAGGCGATGCAGTGCCGAGCTTCCCAGAGGCGCTCTTCCTACCTTGTAGGTTACAAATCAGTTCAAATACGTTTTAAGAGGAGTTTAAGTGGAATAATCAGAATTCCCTGTGTATTTCTTTAAAAGCTCACAGCTATCTTTCTAAATTACCTAAAGAGGTAAAACAGTAGACAGGAATCATCTTTTTGCCTCAGACTTTATGGATCTCTGATGGTTTACTGGGGTGTATGTTCACATAACCTGTATGCTGGTGATAAATAATATTGCACGGAAATATTGTCCTTGGGAAATATCGTATTAGTTTAACCATTGTTTCCTTTGATTTTTAAATGTTGAAAAGCAAGATGATATTTTTGAGTAAAAATTTGGGTACAGTGGCAAGAATTTTTGGAACTTGACAGTTAGACTGGGTATGTTAGATGAGAACTGAGCTGCTGGAGTTTCACTGTTTTGCAGTTGCATGATTAGAAGTTATTTTCAAAGTCACCACGTTTATGGTATGAAAATTACATTCTTTCCTTATCATGAACAATAGTCTTGCCTTTAATCTAGTCATTTCTGCTTGTACTACTAAGCTTCTCCTTAGGAGATGGAGTGAAAAGCTGTAGTGATTTCCTAGTGTTTCTTTGTGCAGGCATGAGATAGAAAAAGAAAAGGATTCTTTACCCTCCCTCTCTGTTTACAGAGCTACATCAGTTGCTGTAAATCTTAGAATAAGAAGTGAGATAGCAGGGGAAGTTGGGTTTCTTTCCTTTTTTTTTCCTTTTTCTTTTAATATTTTTGGTATACCAGTTTGGCATCAAAGAGCTGGGAGGCTGTAAATTTTGCTGTTTATGTTCCTGCAAGTGGATAATTAAATGTGAAGATCTCTCCTCAGTTTAGGATGTGATTTGCAGATCATTATCCAGGGATGATTCCTGCTAATGTCACTGGGACTTAGTTGAATGATTGGGTTAAGTTTTCTCTTGGATTGTGTGGTCCAAGAAGTACAGAGCTTGTGTGGAAGGTGTTCTTCAGAGCTGTCAACCTCAGGTTTTCTAATCTAGTAATTTCAGGTCCAGTACTTCAGATTAAGGCAGCAATTTTGTTTAGGGCTTTTTAGATTTAATTCTTGAGGTTGCTTTTCTGGTATGGCATTTTCAGGTTGTACTTGGAGCTGGAGGGGGGGGGAAATTGTGGCTTTTCATCCCTGCTACTTGTAGAAATCCATCCTAAGGAACTTGAAAATTCTATTTTGCTTCTATGTTACTCAAGTCTTCAGACTTTTTCTGCATTTTACTAACAAATATTTATAATGTTTAGTAAGCAAAAGTTGCACTCCTTACCCCAATGCAGGGTCAAGCTATACCTGCAAATATTTACGCAGCTTTCTGCATTATTGTAAGTTAAGTTTGCCTTTGAAGTGCTGTTGGGTATAATCATCCATTGTAAAAACAAAATAAGAAGAGCTGCTCTTCACAAGCATTTTTAGGAGCCCAGGAAATTAAGAAGTTTGACACACGTGCGTTACCTGCACTCAGAGAAAGGATGAAGTAAGGCAAAAAAAGCACAAAACCCCAGAAAATGCAGCTGGCTGGGAGGCTGTTGATATGCAGCTCCCAGGAGTGATGCTTTAGGAAAGGGCTGTCTGGTGTGGGGTGCCAGTCAGCAGAAACTGTTTGGCTAAAAAAGGCTCTGTAGCTGCTGTCACTGTTCTTTGTTAGCACAGTTGGTGTTCCCCTAAAAGAAAAGAATCAACAGAGACCAGGTCAATGAACTCGGTGTGCTGCACAAAAACACACTGCATAAATGAGCTCCTGTAGAAGCCAGGTCTGCTGGCTGCATCAGTCACATGCAGAATGCATGTAGGCTGCTCATTAGCATAGTTACTGTAACTACGGTGATTATCAGGACCTGTGTACGCCCCTATCGATCCAACAGCCAGGAAAGAGCATTAACAAACCCAGCTGAGAATTTCTGGTTCAAGGGGTTTAGGTAATTCAAATGATGGGGAGACATTACTCCTTTTAAGTATCAAAAGCAATATGGCCAGCAGGTCAAGGGAGGCAGTTCTGCCCCTCTACTCAGCTCTGGTGAGACCCCACACTGCATCCAGCTCCAGGGTCCCCAGCAGAGGAAGGACATCGACCTATTGGAGTGAGTCCAGGGGAGGGACACCAGGATATCAAGGGGCTGGAGCACCTCTCCTATGAAGGATGTCTGAAAGAGTTGGAATTGCTCATCCTGGAGAAGCAAAGACTCTGGGGAGACCTTATTGCAGTGTTTCAGTAATCAAAAAGAGGCTTACAAGAAAAACTGGGACAGAATTTTTAGCAGGGCCAGTTGCAAAAGGACAAAGGGTAATGGTTTTAAACTAAAAGAGGGTTGATTTAGACCAGATATAAGGAAAAAAATTTTACTGTGAGTGTCGCGAAACACTGTAACAGGTTGCCCAGACAAGTGGTGGATGCCCCACCCCTGGAAACATTTTAGGTCAGGTTGGATGAGGCCCTGAACCACTTGTTATAGTAGAAGATGTTCCTGCTCATTGCAGGAGCCTTGAACCAGGTGATCTTTAAAGGTGCCTTCCAACATAAACCATTCCATGATCCTACAGACTGCTGACCCAGGTACAACAAAAATAAATGATAAATGTGCCTTTCTGTGGGACTAAAGGCCTAGAGAACACTTGGACAGCTTAAGAGGAGTCGTCTTAAGAGAGAGGATCAGAGCCATTTGTCAGGCTGCAGCCTCAGAGGAAACATATCCTGCAAGAGGGTGTTTGAAGGAGAGGCTTCCTCACATTCCAGGGGATGGGTGTGTAATAGATTCTCTCGTAATTAAAATTTCTGTTCTCTCCAGAGCATTATTTCTAAGTAATGATTTTATTTCATTAAAGAATATTAAGCTTAAAGTTATTATCATAGGTCCTAAGGAGAACAGGATCAAGTGTCATACAAAGCTTTGTCTGCAACAAGGACCTTTATCACAGCCTGGTTTGAAAGTGAGTATAATTCTCATTATCAACATCACACCACTTGTAATAGGGCCTTAAATGATGCACAAATATGTACTGTATTTGCAGAGTGAGCGAAGGTAGAGGTATATGTAGCTTGGTATGTGAGAAGTCAGTCTTAGAAGGTTATGCAACCAGACCTGTCAGTAAAAATATTGAAATTAAATACTTAAATGGATGCTAAACACTTCCAGAAATATAGTAGTTAAATATTTAAATGCATGGAAAGGCCAAGGTTGGAGCAGGATTTGGAACAGAACAAATGTTTGTGCTTCAGAGTATAAACAAACCCTTGCTGGGAATAAGTGGAAATTTTCTCCAGTGTCTGAAACACCTAAGGCCAGACTTTTTTTGGCTTTAAAGTTCTTTTTTTATGAAGCCTCATATTCTGGTTGTTTTCTAATACTAAAAAAATTAGAATTTATTAGAATTAGAATTAGTGCTAAAAATTTCTAAATTGCTTTACTAGACAAGATACATATTTTCTTTTTTTAAATTTTCGTATTTGGTGTTTCAGAATATAAGTAAGGATATATTATCTTTGTGGCATTGCTTTAGAAACATGGTTCAGGTTTTTTTAAAGCATTTTTATGCCTAATAGCCTTTTCAAAATTCTATTATGGACTTAACTCAATCCTTATTCTGTAAATGCTTAAACACTAGCTGGAAGTACTATGAACAGTGTTCCTGCCAACTCTGTTGCAGCCAGTGACAGTTCAAATTGTCTAACACTAATGTTTATAGCTTTTACAGTGTGAGTGAATGAATTGCCAGAAACGCGTGGGAGATCTGGAATTCTCTGAACTGTTCAAGGAATTGCAGTTGCTTAATTCAGTTTAATTTAAATGTATGTGGCAAATGTAGAAAGGCCTCTGACTTGATTTAGCTTTGACTTTTTTGGCTTTGTGATCATTAGTAGGGTAGGTGTGGAGATGATAAAATTCAAATGATTCATCCTTGTGGGGGTATCATTTTGTAAACAAAGCTAAATGTGTTTATTCTAATTTTTATGGATAGGTTGATACTTAAAAGTGAGGGGGCTGAGTCGAACAAAAAGTCCAGAGATGTGCTGTAATTCAGAATCTTCTCCTTTTGTGACTGTCTCGTATCCTTCCTGGTGTTTGACTTTCCACTGCGAGTCAAAACACGTCTCAAAATTGATTGGAGGCTGTGGGTTGGTTGTGGGGTTTTGTACCGTACATGGCATTTTATGCAAAGCCAGTTCCTCCACATGTATTCAATCCTGTGCCTTGTGAGGAATATGAGTTAAAAGATTGTAAACAAAGTTGAAGACAAAGAACCTGCTGTGTTCTGACACGATTTTATTTCATCAGAGCACGCAAGGGGGAAACTTGTGTTCCATTCAAATGACACACGTATATGCAAAAAAACCTGTTCTTTGTCTTGGCATATGTTAAAGCTCTTGTTTTCTTTGGCACAATTAATATAAAGTAGCATTTCCCTGCCTTGACTTATACTAGACCTGAAAGAAAAAGATTCTTTTGTTTCTTCAAATTAGTGCTGAGCATGGCTCACCATGGCATTTGTATTCCACCATCCTGTTTAACAGCACAGATTACTGATTTTTAGAAATAGTCTGTTTCATACCAGGCTGTGAGAAGAAAAAACTGTCTTTGCCTTGTCTCTGAGCATTTGTGTTTTGCAAAATCAAAGCAGTTAGAGAGTTACTCCTCCATTCTTTCTGTACTATGGATAGTGTACTTCTCTTGAGTCTAACATGGGCATTGTACATACAGGTTTTTTTACAAGAGCATTTCCAGTGTCTTTATTTCCTGTTTGTATCTTATACCCCAGTGACCTGATCAGGTAAGCTATCAAGGTTCAAGAAGGGAAATTTGTGTGATTCTGGGTGTTTGCTTCTTATCCAGCAATAAGCTGGAAGTATTCATTTTGAAAGACCTGAGCCTAAAACCCCTTTGGCAGCAATGCAAAATGCTTCCTTGTGTGTTTTTCTTGTGTGTCCCATCTGCCTCTCCCACTCTGTGTCCTTTGCATTCTGCTGAACTTTGTATTGGTTTCTGAGGCTTGGTGCTTAGTCCAACCTCCAGTGAATTCAAAATAGTAACTGTTCTTGGGCTGGGCCAGCCCTCCATAGTGGTGTCAGCACAAGGGGGTCTAATATGCAGACCACCTCTGGCATAAATATTGTATGTTATTCAATGTCTGAATGTGGATGTCTTGACTCATTTGGTAACAGTGCTGAGGACTGCTTGATATTGATTTACTCCTAATCCCTCAGGGAGTAGCAATACAAGAGAACCAAACACTGACATACCTTACTTAGATGTCCCTTCCCAAGAGCTGCAGATCTTTAAAAAAATAAAGCATTCCTATCCTGTATGGTGTACTGTACTGGGTTTAGTAATCTTTAGACTTTACTGGGGATGTCTAAGCAAAAAGTTGGAAACCACTGCATTATGTCCTCTTAATCTGTTATTTCATTTCTAAACTTCTTTTATCGATAGTCAGAATTCTGAGTCGTTCTCTATCTTAAAATTTCTCTCTGATGCTTGGTGAGAGTGGTGTGGCATTCATTTCCACTGCACACATTTCTGAGCTTGTTTTGATGTTTCTAGGTGTAACTGGGGCATGGAGCCAAACTGTGTGATGCCTGCAAGGTCTGTTTGGGAACAGCTGCTCTGCGTTGGCAACGTGAACCAGGGCAACCATTTTCACACTGAAGTCATGGTCATATGCTCTGCATTTGTATGTCGTTTGCAGGATTCAGGCAGAATGCTGATGATGGAGGATGCAAATATGTAATGCAATAAGGTGCCATGGAGCAAGAGAACAGAAATAAATGGTGTCTGCTTTGTATTTGTGACCTACAGCCTGGCAGCGCTGATGTGGTGGGCGAGGGGTGGTTATACTTCAGATAACTGTCCTCTCAGTGACTGCTGTATTTCCTACTTGTACTTTAAATGGTCTCAACTTTGTCTCTTCTAGGAAAAACAAAATGAAGGAACTAGTGTCAAACAGTACAACCAGTATTTCTCAAGCCAGGAAAGCTGTGGAGCAACTGAAAATGGAAGCATACATGGATAGAATAAAGGTAAACTTAGACTTATTGTTGATATTTTGAGTTCGCTGACTAGTTTGTGAAACAGCATCCCTTTAATACTGCAGAAAACAAGAATTTGTGTTGAGCTATAAAACATTATTCAGTACTGTGAGTGATTACATACTAACTCACAGTACTGGTGGGTACTGAAGAGATTTCCAAAGCCTGGCTTCAAGTCTGCTTCTGTGTGACTGTCTGTTACATTTGTCAAAAGTGGTATTTTGTGAATGCTTAAAATTAGCTGGCGGGTGCCCGGGTGCTCTTCTTTGTCACCTGTAGCTGAATTTAAGTGCAGCCCTGGTTTCTTGGGTTTTCTCCTTCAAAAATCAGAAAAAGTCTTTAAGACACTGCAATATTTTTGAATAATGATGAGACAAGCTGAACTGCTTTGCTCTGTTCTGTTTTAGTGCAGGTGTCATTGCACAAAAAATGTGTATGATTGCAGCATGCAGTTATGATTCTTCACACTTGATAACTTGTTGTATGTGAAAATTTGGTTTCATCATACCTCTAAATATATGTGGATTAAATATTTTTGTTAAAGGCACTGTTAAACAGAGGATTTCAGTTTTTTAAACTAGAAAATCCCGTGGATTATTCTTGCATGTCATTCTGCTTTCCACTAGTCTAAAATGTTTTGGAATATCAAGCACGTAGAAGCTAATAATGTCACAGAACTTTTCAAGAAAGCAATGCTCATTTCTTTTACTCTCTGCCTCTGAAAATAGGGAATAATTATTTTTATAAAAAATCCAGTCTCTACAAGGAAGAAGTTTTTAGTCTTTCCGTCTATAAAAAGTAATGCATTTAAATTACACAGTTCTCTGCAAACAACTGTAACTGAGTTGTTACAAACTGTAACTGAGATTATTAAGTCAGTAGGACAATTCAGAAATGCTGTACATTAAAATCTTCAAGTAGTTTTAACTCAATCTGTTTGTCCATCCATCCTGTGTGCTGAAAATCTGCATGTAGTCAGCATGGGGACAGTAGTATATATTCATGATTTTTAAAATAGTCTCAGATCACAAACTCACCAGCTGGAAAAAAAGTGTTTATAATTCAGAAATATTAGTGCAATTCAGATGAGTGATCAGTCTTTCTTATATGAAAATAGAAATTTCAGTCGCTCTATTTTGTGGCAGTTTTTAGCAATGTCTTGTAAGACCACTGAATTTGCAAAAGTAGTTTCTCTCTTTCATAGTGTGTTACAAATTCATCACATAAGCTGTTCACAGGGACAGGTGTTTATTTCCTGCAGTAAAAGAAGGTCTGCCTTGGTTAGTCCCAACTCAGGTCGTATGGCAGCTGCATGACCAGAACTGACAAGGGGGTGGTGGCAGAGGAAAGTGTTGGAAAAATATAGCCCAATTTACTGCAATTTGAAATCATTGATACTTAGTAAATTGTCTTAGACTTGCTTCTACATATTCAGTAGTAACTGTCACGTACCACATCATTAGGTCAGTTATGCAGATAGCTTCATTAGTTAAGTGTATACCACCCTTAATTACATATGTGAGAAAGACAAAGGTGCAAGAAAGACGTAAGTTACTTTTGCAGTCAGTTTAATTAAAAAGAACACAGTTATTAGCAAATGTGGCAGACCTAAAAAACTGATAGCTTGAAAGTGCAATTATTTCACCTTTCAAAACAGCCTTTGACTGAAAACACACCAAAGAAAATCTGACGTTTCAGAATTATGAGGGTTCCTATACTAATATAAAACAAATTTAACTTTTCAGAATGTCTTGATTTCTAGAATTTCTTTGAACAAGCATATGGGGGATTGTGAGAAGTGGTTGCTTGGCTATTTATTCCTTAAAAAAATCTGCTTGGCTTTTAAATCTTGAATCAGTTAAGTGTGGGCTTCAGTATAGCCAAATTTTACCAAGAAACTTTCCAGTGGTTTCAACTGGAGATTTTAAGTTCTCGGATCATCACTGTGAAGGCAGATAAATTAACTTACTGTCTTTTTTTCTGGTGTCTTGCATCTGATTAAACTAGTTAGACATTTAACAAAAGATCAGTGCTTTCCAGATATTTTAACTAAACCCTCTTTTGCAAACAGCCATAGCCAAGTGGTTATTCCCACAATAGGCAAGACCACATTGCTAACATTGAAGAGGTATCTGTGTTATTGACTGGGGAAATCAGAAGTTCCAGTTTATTTGTCTACTACAGAGGCACTTTGTTTTCCATGCACAGTAGCTGCTGTAACCAGCAAGAGTTGGGTCTGCTCAATTAAAATGTTGTAGTCAAAAGTGTGTTGATAGTTGCCAACTCCCCACTGTGTTCTGGATTTTTCAACAAATTTAAGAAGTCCTATCAAGTCCTCTAGCCAGTCAGAGCAGCAAAGCAGTGCTGTGTTCTGAGGTTCCACAAAGGCAATTCGCTGCTGAGGTGTGAAAGAAACAAGACAACTCAACAGAGGAGGATGGAGTTATTGGTGTATTGATCGGTAGCTGGAAGGAGGAGTACTGTGGGTGTTTTTGTAAACTGTAGGAATCCCAGAAGGATCATAATTGAACCTGTCTTACCTGGCAGAGGAACAGCTAGAGTTATAATGAAGAAGTAGAAAGCCAGAAATGCAGATTCAAGATAGGAAATACCAAATGAAATCAGATGAACAGTGGCCTCTTGACTAGTAGAATAATGTCTTCTAAAGATGCTAGCAGTAAAATTGAGAAAGCAAAGTTAGTATTGGTGTTTATCAGAGTTGTCCTCAGAATAAAGCACTATTTAATCTTTTCTTTGCAAGCAGAAAAGCAAGAGTGCTCTGACATTTAGGACCCTTGGCATATCAGTTATTATTCCATTTTCTTTTTCCTTAGGAAGATAGGAAGTATTCCTAACTGGTAGTGAATAGTGTTGGGAGATGAACAGTGGGAATGCCAATAAATGTGTGTGAATCTCTTTGTTTTAGATGTAAAGGATAAGCAGAGAGGGTGTTTTAGCAGGGATGGTAATTAGTCACAACCCACGGCAAGACAGAAGACATAGTAATTGCAGCATTTTGCCCTGTCACTGAAGCTTATAATTATTAGTGCAGCTAACAGGATGTTCTAACTTTGGCAGTTTTTACCACCTCTGCTATTCTGAAATATAATGGTAAAATTTCACAGACCTCCTGAGACTAATTCTTTAAAGCATCAGGGTTGAGTGTTTTGTTAGATTTTTTTCCCCTTTTGTTGATTTGGTAACAAGATGTGGTTTTCGCTACAGAGAGTAAAAGTAATTCTACAAAATGTGAGATCAGTGTGATACCTATATACTCCATCTCTTCTACTCCATACACCTTAAAAGATTTTTAAAAAGTGAAATGCTAACTTTCTGCTAGAATTCATTAATCAAACTGGAATCTGATTTTTTCCTTTAGGCACTTCTGCAATATGTATAAATTACTTTGAATCCGCAGACCAAGCCGTATTGCGTTGGAAAGCTGACATGATAAATGTGTTAGCTTCATTTGAATATTCAAATCACATGCATTTATTTTAATTCTCAGGAAAAGCTATTTTGAAGCTGTCCAGCAACATTCAGCTACAAATAACCCCAAAGGCAAGTAAAAGCTACAATAGAGTGGGCTCCATTTAACTCCTTCCATGGCACAAACAGGACGATCAGCACATCCCTTTTCACAGCACAGGCTGCAGCCCTGGCCGTGGGGCACCTCTGGGTGCTGACTGTGCCAAAGCAGCCATCCCTGCTGGAGCCTTGGTGCCATGCTCAGTGCACAGCCCTTCCACCACTGCTCTTCCCAATAATGACACTGAGCAGGAAACTTGCTGGAGGCAATGTTGTATTTTGCTCTATTTTGGGCCACAGGTCTGACTTTGCCGACACTGCTCACAGCTGCAGGAACTCATGTTTTCATTGCTCCTGGACTGTGATCAGCTCATTTAACTCCCCGTTGTGAATGGTCATTATTCCACTGTGCAGGCCTAAGCTACTCCACTTCCAGTGAAGAAATGGCTGTAATTCACTTTCATGACTACTGTAATCCCAGTGGGAAGATTTCTCCTCTCAAAACCTTTTATTTGATTAACAGATGAAAATACATTTATTTTATGGCCCAGTGCAGGTTTAGTTTGTGAAAATGTGCTGAAATGTGATCACGTTTCTTAGTTCCTTGTTGCAGGATTTTTTAAAAATAAACTATACTATGGTTTGTTTAAAAGCAAACTAAATTGTGATTTAAACACTCTGACATTGAAGGAAGGGTTTCTCTTCACAGAAAGGGGTGATAGGGCATTGGAATGGGGTGCCCAGGGAGGTGGTGGAGTTGCCATCCCTGGAGTTGTTTAGGAAAAGACTGGATGTGGCAGCAAGTGTCATGGTCTGGTTGACAAGGTGGTGGTGTTAGGTCAAAGGCTGGACTTGATAATCTCTAAGGTGTTTTCCAACCTAGGTGATTCTGTGATTCTGTGAATGTATTACTCTGCTTCACAACATTCCTACCAGCATTACACAACAAGTTAGATACAAAAATGTATGTTGACCTTTTGGTAGTGAAAACCCTTTTAATTGTTAGATGATATCAGAGCACAGCAATACGTAGAGAAACAGGAAATTATATTATTGGGTTTATCCCTTCTAAGAATGGGGATTGAAGTTGTGCTTCTCTTCCACTGAATGAAAAGCAATATACTTGGGCTGATGTTGCTTATCCATGCATGGAAGAAACAAGATCGTTATGGGAAAATCATTACAATCCTTTGTACTTTGAGGTCTGTAACTTTGCACACATTCTTGTTTTACCTGCTTCCTTCTTGAGAAGCACTGGTCCTTGTGAACACCTCTTCTGATTTGATCAGTTTTCTGTTTTGCCTGTGCCCAGCAGCCTGCTGTTCACATGTAGTGTCTCTGCCACCCTTTTGTCTTACAGGCCAATTCAAAGACAAACTAATTTTTAATAACACTCATTTCCTCTGTTAGGGGGGATAGTCTATACTGGGGTGCCGACCACAGGTACTTCATAGGTTTAAGCATTCTACAAAGGCACAGAAATTAAAAATAATGAAAATAGAGAAATAAAGAGTCTGTAACTGTCTTCAGAACTTCATTTAAATTTCATGCCAATTCTGATTCAACACCCATTGACTTCGTAGGTCTAATCTGAAGCCTGCTATGGGCTGAGCTCATGTCAAAGCAAGCAAGTGGAGAAGCTTAAAGCTAACACTGATGATGCACCTGCTAGAAAAACACCAGAAATGTGATTTGTTTCTTCTCTTCACTCTAGTTGTGCAAACATGCTGATCTCAGTGCTTGACTGGGGACAAGCTGTCATGGTGCTCAGGGGAAAGACTTCTTTGTAAAGACTCCAGAATTCATTTTCTCAAATATCAGAATATTGAAAACACAATAATTCACCAAAACAAAGAGATACAGATAGCTCTGCATATCTTGCTGACAGAGCAGAACAAAAAATTATGTATATACTTTCTAAATTCTTGAAAAAATAAATGAGACACTCTGGCCTACTGTCACCAATATTCCTATGGCACAAAGCTGCAAAAGTTACAAGGTTTAATATTTCATTTTTCATTTAACGCAAAACAGCTTGCATTGCGAATATTCAACACACTGCTACATTTTTATATGACTTTTCAGTAAGCATAACCCCATGTTCTGAATTTGGAGACTTGAGAATTGTTTATTTTAGAAGTATAAAAATATTAAGTTAAAAAATACTAAGGTAGTGCTCAAGTTTAAATGAATGCTGTGAATAAAGGACTACTTATAGTAACTTACTGAGCAGAAGACATTAGTCTTGCTTCATTGAAGAGAGCAGTATTTAGCTTAAATGAGAGCTATGACACGTGGCGTTCAAGTTTTGTTCCTGATTTATTGTTTCTTTTTAATCCCATGGTCACGTGCCTAAATAACTTTTTATTTTGCATCCAGAGCAGCAAAGGGCAGAGAGAGTGTTTGAGGAAAACTTAAAACCAATGAATGGGAGTATGAGCTGAAGCAGGTTCCTCTACAGAAGCAGACACCTTAAAGGAGAAGCCGTATTGCCTGTGGGAGGTTAGCATATAAATGTTTTAATGACTCTGTGCTCCTGACCTCCTTCTGATGGAGAGGAACAGCTTCACATGGATCATATCAATTGATACCATCTATGTCACTACATTAGACAAAATGTATGTAAGGCCTAGTAAGAGCAAATTGAGAGATGTGATATCTAATAATTTAAAGGATGAAGCAATCTACTACCTGTTTTAGGATAGCTTCCCTTATCATTTGTTCTATGAAAAACATCTATGCAATTCAGATCGGTTCAGAATTGTTACAGTAGCTCTCTCTTCTCTTCTATTAGGTATCCAAGGCTGCAGCAGATTTATTGGCATATTGTGATGCACACATTGGAGAAGATCCCCTTATTATTCCTGTACCTGCATCTGAAAATCCCTTTAGGGAGAAGAAACTCTTTTGTACTATTCTTTGAGTCAGTTTTCAATTAAAAATGTCATCTGCTAAAACTTGGTATCAGTCTTGCATGCTTTTAGCATTATTTTCTTCAGATGTCAATACTTACCCCATAACTACAATATTTTTGGAAGGTAGTACAATTTCTGCTAAAAAAAAAACCCTAAAATAAAAAAAATAACCCTAAAAAATTCAAGGTAATGCTTATCTTTCAGAGAAATGTACAAGTTTAATTTCAGTTCTTCATAAATATTCTTTTGGTCTTAATGAAATTATTGAGTACAGTATCAAATTGTAGATATCTTTGCCAGTCATAGATTTTTCTGGGACCTAAATGAGTCATACCAATCCTTGAAGCTATTTTTAACATTCTTATTTTCTTTGGAAGGTGAATTCAATTCATTTGCCTTTACAAATTTCTATCTAAAGAGAGTTATGTGACCTTTTTCTAAAGTAGCACTATTTAGGAAAAAGTCCCAGTGATATACAATGTTTGGAATGATCGGTCTTATACAGTAAGTGGTGTGTATAAATATGTTTTCTGAAGACTGTAAGAAACTTGACTACAAAACCAGTCCTAGTAAAGTGCCATTGTAGCTACAAGCAGAATGAAGATGTACAGTCACACACCAGGATTGCATCAATAAAATTGTAGAAAAATGTGGTTGCTTGTATCTTTTTTCGAATTGTAATGATTTGAATTATTTAGAAAGTAAACTGAACTGTGAAATAAATCTTCCTTAGGGACTTAGTGGAGGGTGTAAATCTGCCCCGAACAGCACAGGGAGGGGGATTACATTTTTTGAGCAGCCCTCTACATGCTTTTGCCCATGAGAATAGGACTTTATGGGGATGGAGAGTAATGGTGAATAAACGTTGTTCTAGGATATGCAGCAAGACCACTGTGCTGCTGACAGCCACTATGTCTGTATATTTTGTGGCTGCAGATTAGTTGTCAGCAAGTAATTTGTGGAGGTTCTGGGAAATTTTTTTGTTTTAATTTCGAAACGCAGTGAGAGGAAAAGAATGAGGTATGAAATAAGACTGCCTTACTCAAGAAGTAAAATTAAGCTCATACAAGGCACCTGATGGAAGCAACTGTTACTTTACAGACTTTTATTATTATTATTCTCCTTAAAAAAAATAATGAAAGCTGCTTTCCAATCTGGTGCATTAGGACAGTTCTCTCACTGCAGTACCTCATATATACAATGTATCAGTCAGCCCCATAAGGCAGGAGACAATTTTGTTGGAGAACTGCCCGAGTATTAGCTGAGACTCTGAACAGCCACCGATAATAGATCAAGCTTCCTCCCTTCCTGCGCACAAACTTGTATTCCATAAACATCTTAAATACCTGCAAGGCAAAGAACTAGCTGAGGAACTGAGGGCCTTGGGGTATACTTAAATTCTGAATTTAGATGCTAAAAAGGGCTGCTTGGTGAACAAAGCTATGTGCATTTTCCCCGAAGTGCATGTACCTTCTCCAGCTTATTTTTAGCAATTTCCATTGATGTCTGCTGTACTGTTTTGTGCAGTGGAAATACAAGATATCTGCATTGTACAGGTTTTGTTTTCTTTGCCATTCAACTTGGATAATGTGCTTCACTCGACGGCGTTCAGCTACCAGCCTGGTCACACGAGACAGGGGGCTTTGGACTGTGCTTCTGCTGCTGGCAGAACTCACCTCATGTCTCACATGCAGTATTATTGTAAAAAAACCCTACATAACAATATTCCTTTTAACCAATGGGCTTTTGGGAGGTCTTTCATTCAAAGATTCATTTTTTTAACTGAGCAGCTGAAGACATCAGTATCTTAGTAGGCACAGAGCTGCTTGATATGCTGAAAAACATTCAAGTGTCTTGAACGTCTTATTTTTGTTAGGGACATTCTTGGTTCCTATTTTAAAGTTTTCAGCTTAAGAATCCCATTCCTAACTTTTAAGAAGAATATTTCTTAATGCATGGTGTGTTTTTATTTTTGGGGTAGAAAAATAGGGTTTAGCTAACTGAGTAACTATTTTATTGACAGTGAAATAAAAAAGGCTTTCTGAAAATATTTATTTAAAAAGAGCAACAAAATGCTTAATAAGGTTCTTTAGGGAATTCTTCCTACAGTGTGCATGATTTGGTAACTGCTCCAATCACCATGGCAACATTTTCATTTGTCCTTCCACATGTATGGTTTTAACTGGAACAGCATGGGAGGAGAATATAGGGCATACAGCCTTATTCTCTAAGGCTTTGCAATAACTTGCATTTGCAGCTCATCATTAACATTCCCATCTAAAATAACAAAATTGCCATAGCTTATTACAGTATTGCAAACAGCTTGCTTTCTGTTTCCAATTAGGGTTAGTGTCTGACATACTGAGATTGAAACATTTCACAGCGCTTTTGAACATCTCTGGTTACAAGAGCTGCATTTACAAAAATCCAGAATTATTTTTCACAAGAGGAGAATGTCATTCTTTTGATCTTCAGGTTTTTCTCCAAAATTTTTCTTCAAGGAGTCATGAGTGTGTTGGAGTTACGTTTTAAATAGCTGGTTCCCATGTTTGTGGTTTCTTTCATCAATTCACAACTTTCATTAGGTTAAAAAAAAAAGAAAATGTATCTATTAAGATGATTTCATGCTTCTAATTTAAAAAAAAAATACATGGAATAACATAAAGTGCATATTTATGTTAGCAGATGTCTATAATGTGTTTGAAGAGGTTAAACTCTAGAAGCATAATTCCTTACTGGAAAACAGAACAGCTTTCTCTAATATCCTTGGGCCTTATTTACCAGTTTGTTTAATGAAGATATACTGTTGGCAAATTACTAATTTGAAGGGGAAGACGTTGAGTTGCACTAGGAAGATCAGCACTTCAAATAAAATTGTAACAGCTTTGAATTGCATTCAAATATATTACTTACGAACACCATCAAAAAACTGACTCTCTGAAAGAGAATGGCATCATCTGGTTTGCTTTTTTTTAATGCCAACTTGATCCACAAATCAACATTTAAAAGAATATCTTTTCCTCCAATCCCCACAAACCATAAAATGTCTTTGTCATTATTATATTCTGTGCTGCTTTGACCTTTGAGGCGGTTTGGATAATCTGCTATTGATACTTGAGTTTCATGTTTAAGCACCTTGCCTCAGCTCTACACAAAAGTATCTGAATGATCTTGTACATTTTTCTAAATAATGAATACATATGATATCATGAAGTATACAATGATATAAAAAAATAAAAAGGTCTCCAACATGTGGATTTATCTAACAGAAAGGTTTCCTGCAGGCTGAAGCAATGAGTTTATATTTTCATCAAATGGTCTGATTTGATTCCTGCTAACTTCAATAAAAATAAGACCAGGCCTGCTGCCATCCTAACATTGTACTCCTCTCTTTCTCTCTGTGTTTCATTTCATATGCCATTAAGCTCATTTATTTGTAGTTCAGGCCCAGAAAGTAATGGGTGCTCTCTCTTAACTGTGTGAGTTGGGGCTGCCATCTCACAGAGCGAGAACTTCAGAACAGAATTGGATTCAAGGAGTTTTTGACATGTTGTGAGTAAGCCTTTCTTCATATCCCAACTCTTGCTGCTCTGATGAAATGAGAGTTCCCAGTGGTGGATTGGTGGTAAATTGTAACATCTCAGCACATCTGGGGCTGCTGTTTCACCTCCTTGAGATTAATCTCCTTGGTTTACCTTGAATTTAAGATGCTACCATTTCAATACTAAAAACTACTTTCCTCCTCTCTATTATATACTAAACTCCCCTTCTTTGCTTCCTATACCATGTATTAAATTAGTAGCAGGGTGCTTGGCTGGTGCTGACAGGTAAATTTTTTAAGCTAGCCTCTATGAAATTATGGTCAAAGGAGAAAAAAAATATGGAGAGAAGTTTAAGCTATTCTACGTCACACCATAGCTTAAAATAAATACAAGCTTTGCTGTCAGTGACACTAAGGTAAACACTGACTCGTAAGGACATTGTAACCAGGCATTTTTGCAGTGACTTACAACAGGATCAGCTCTAGCAGAAGGAAAGACCACATTGGGAACAACAGTCTGTAAAGGTACATATTAAAGCCTAAACTTCAACAAGGCGGTCATTTACCCAGTTGGATTTCTGATATCAAAGGAGTAACAAATTACGTACTTTGGGAGGACCTGATTATGTAGTTTTTCCTATATCTTCATTATATAGGGATAAAAATCTCTATACATAATTTTCCTAGAAAATGCCATAATTATGGCCGTCTGTTGGGTCTGCATCAGAATATGGATTTGTTTCTTCAAGGAGACTAAAGAAGACTTGGGGGAGGAGTGGTCCCTAGGGAATACAGGCTTCTTTTACTGAAAACTAATACTTAAAGTCGTTAAACTGACTTAAATAGTAATGTGTGAAAAATAGTGTGCAAATTTATCAGAATAGGTGTTACATAAAATTTTACAGGCACCTGCATATTGAATTTCTAGGTAAATATTGTCCATTTGCATCTAATTGAATTCAGTTTCACAGCACTATTAAATTAAGTACGGCCACAAATACCAGAACTGGTATGGGAACAACTTTTCTGTCTGTTAGAGGAAGATGTATGTCTGAGTTTGTCAAGTACGTTTACACCACTCACGCTTGTGAACAAACAAAATGAGCAGCTTTACCCTAAAATTGGGTCTTTTCTTTACCAAATTCCTATTACAAGTAGAAACTGCACAGGCTCGTCTATTACTGCCACCTATTGATAAAGTGATAAACAGCCGACTGAGACGAAAAAGTACCAACACCAACTAAGTAATGACCGAAAGAGGGATCCTAAATTAATACGCAAACTGTCCAAAACAGAGAGCCAGCACTCCTGTTTTTGTGAGCTGCATTGTGTAAGGTTTCACCTGGCACTGTGGCACTGCTGCACTGCTGGGGTGCAGTTAAACTCCATGCTTCAGTTCCAGACTGCTCAAATTAAGAAGACACAAAAGACAAATACATCACTTGGTTAAATAGGTAAGTTGTCTAGCTAAAAACATCTTCAGAAGTTGTGGAAATCGTTGAGTGTATCAGTTGGAGCTCATTTTCCAGTTTAACTCAGATATCTGTTCCTCAGTGCTGCTGAGACTCCACTTGTGCCCTTTGCTCCCTGGAGCAGGTGAGGTGGCTGCTAACAGCAGTAAGGCTCAGCTCTAGGCCAGAGTGAGCCCCCAGCCCAGAGAGCATCCAACAGCTCTCACTGACTGCTGCTCTGTTCCTTCACACTCAAACTTCACTCCTGCCTACTGGGTTTTTTATTTCGGGGGTGGGGGGTGTTCTCCAATTACTGGAGTCTGGGCCAAATACTTCCTCATATGCCACAGCATAGTAATACAGTCAGACAGAGCTTAGGCCACTGCTCATGCTTACAATGGCATTTTATGGGAAATACACTAGACATGGCATAAGGATGTGTTTCAAAAGACCACCCATTCCACAAAATGTATTTGTTGTGTAGCTTCTCACTGCACCTCTTGTGTCTTTGAGCTTTAAGTGACATCCTTGAGCCCTTCATTCTCTCTATGGCACACTCTAAAGACATGCACAAATTTTAAGCAAAAAGAAGGAGTAAGCCATACTTTATAGGAAAGAATCATTGTGACTTTTAAAAAAACCTTTCAAGTAGTGACTTTAAAGATATTTACAGTATAACAACGTATCTCTGGCAAGTGTGGCTCACATGACTTTTTATCCTTTACTTTCTTGTTGCAAAAACTGTTCACTAGCATGAATTCTTGTCTGAGAGGCTTCCCCCTGGAAAGCACACCAGCTTTTATCCTACTCATCGGAATACAATACACATAAATAGATTTCCAATATATATATCTGCAGTGCTGATATGAACATGTCAGTCATATCCTTTAAAGATCAAGTGACAAAACTTCAGGTGCTAAGATTCTCAAGAAAAAATTCCTCTACAGAAACTTTGAGGAAAAAAAAAAAGTTACAGATAGCAGCCTCTCTGGTGTCTTCTTTCTCAGACTTCACATGCTCTCTTTGTTCTGAGAGTTTGTTTCACACTTGGGAAAATTACTACAGAAAGCAACTATGAAACAGAAATTAGAAGGCCATAAAAGTGATTACATTTCTTTACAGTTCTGTCCATACCAGCTAAACAAATACTTGCAATGGGGGTGTGAATACATTTGAGGATACTTAAATAGAATCTGAATAAATGAAAAAAAATACATTAAAAGATCATCAAAGAGGCTAAGTTAAGCACTTGTTTAAGGAATGTCAGAGGTAAGTTTGTTTATGCATATTCCATTTGCTTCTCTCATTTGTATGTACTACTATCCCAGATGACCAATGCAGGAATTCCCACTAGGCACAGCATAGGCAGTGCTCAGTTAATGAGCAGTTAGTCAGTACTATTTTGGTGTTGTTATTCACTGTCTAGCCCCAGGCCTGATTTACTCACAAATTCTGCTTTCCATGTAGAACTGTTCCCTGATGAGCTTCTCTGTGGTGCTCATCACGGATTGCTTCACAAATCATCTCCACAGTATCCTGGAGGAATATGAGGGTGGAACTATTTGCATCTTACAGTGGGAAGCTGAGGCAGAGCCTGGACAGATTCTGAGTACCTGCTGCTCCAGAGTTAGCTCTTTCAACATCTCACACAATGTTCCCATTTGCTCAGCCTTCAGCTCTGAGTCCTCAGCTCTACAAACTGAAATGCCTTTTGCAAGTCAAACACACAAAAACTAAGGGAACAAAAGCAACGTGAAAGATTTAGCTTTGTGATTTTCCTGGTCTTGTCAGTTCTCCCAAGCAGCAAAGACCCTTAGCCTTGTAACCCCTATTTTGTGGTCCCACCTCATTGATCTTGCATCTGCAACAAATGAAGCAGCCACCTGGTGCTTTCTCCAGCAGAGCACATCCATCCTAGGGCAAGGTAAACAACATGTGGGGAAAATAGCACCAGGTCATGTAAATCATTTTAAATGAAATATAGCCTGAATATTATCTGTCCAGTGATAGATAACAATGAAATGATAAAAAATACGAGGCCTATTTGCTTTGCAATTCCCCAACATCTTACCTCTTTACCAGGCACGTGATTAAAAAGCGTATTTGCTGTTGTAGGTCTCAGCAGAACTTTTACAAACCTTATTCTCTTCTGTACATGCATCTTGAAGTCTTTGTGCCACTTGTTAAAAATAACTGTATTCTAGCTGCACATGAAATAGCTAACCCCACCAGCTGGCTGCTGCCTGATTATTGGATATTTGATGTTCCACATCTCTGCAAGACATTCCCGTTTGCTCTCTGAGATGTGCTTGTCAAGATTTAGCTGCTTGCCATACGGGCAGTTCTGAGTCCATTTCTATTTTTGATTGTCATGAAGATGTCAAGAACTCAACTAAGACTGTAAAATTTATTATTGCTATATTGGTAAGTTTGGACAACTGTGACCTAATTCAGCAAAACTTAAAGCTACTCCTCCAAACAGACAAGAAGATGCAAAAACTTAATTTAAAAAATGAAAAGGTCAGCAAAATAACAGACAACTTTAAACAAAGCTTCCTTAACTGGAAGTTAATTTGGAAAACGTTAAGTGGAAATATTAAGAAGATTATACTGTGTCCTACTGAAAGGCATTTAAAGAATAATGCAGTCATCAGACACAGTCAATATGGGTTCTCAAAAGGAAAGTTCTGTTTAATTAATTTGATATCCTTCTATGGTAGGGTCACTGCCTAGTGGATAAAGGGAAGAAAGCAGATACAGTTCTTCTGGATTTTAGCGAGGCTTTTGATACTGTCCCTCACAGCACCTTTGTGGACAAGTTGTCCAACCATGGGATGAGCAGGTTCATGATGCGTTGGCTGAAGAACTGGCTGAAGGGCAGGCAGAGCTCAAAGGGCTGTAGTGAGAGGGGCCACATCTGGCTAGTGACCAGGGAAGCTTGTCAGGGCTCAGGTCTAGAGCCAGTTCTGTTCAGTAGATTTATCAACAATCTGGATGCAGAAGCTGAGCACACCATTAACAGATCTGCTGGGAGGTGCTATTGACTCTGTAGGGGGCTTTACAGGGGGATCTAGATAGATTGGAACACTAGGTAGTGATTAAAGGGACAAAATTTAACAAGTGAAATGTCAGATCCTGCACTTAGGATGGGGTAACACTAGATACTCCAAAAGGAGTCTGGGAACTCCTCTGCATCTGCACTTCATTGGATCAGAAAGCCAAAAGAGGAAGCAGTAAGACATTTCTTCTGTTTGGGAAGATAAGCAAAATCTATTTATTGTAAAACCCTAAGAAAGGTAAGGAAAGGATTGATAAATTCTCAATAGGACAGTGAATTTGTTTAGATGGAAATGGAAATGGAAAGTAATGGAACACTGGAAAAAGAATAAAACCACATCATTGGGATGCAAATTTACAACCCTTTAAACTAATAAAGCCCTTCATACCCTGATCTGTAATCTCTTTTAATATTTTTTCTTTAAAAAACTAAGGCACAAAGGTTTTGTGAAATGTTATATATCAGTGTTACTGCTATGTGAGGAGAAAGTTAAGCCCCAAACCCCTAAAATGGAGTCTCTCCAGACCTTCCTCTGCTTTCACATGGAGCATGCAGAGATCAATAAAACACAACTCCCTGGAGATGAACTCCACCAAAATATACACAGCTCCACACTGATTCTTGCTCTTCTCATCTGCTGCTGCTGTCCTAAAAATATCCTGCTGCCCACTCAGGGCAATAATTAAGGCAAACAAACATTAAAAAACCTGAATACTATGGACCAGCTAGCTTTGGTAGATAACTACAGCTCTGGTATCCATCATGTCTTCTCTCTGTCAGACAGGAGATGCTTATCCAGGGGGACTATGCAAATTTAACAGAAACATCTTAAGTTTGCAAGCAGCCTGGGGAATAAAATTTCTGTCTCTTCTGTCTCCAGCTCTTGTGGCCAACATGTTGTGCCTGGACTATAATTTGTGTGCCAGAGGTACCCTCTAAGTCTGTACTGTCAGAAGAGTAAATCTGCTCAGAAAGAGCATAATGAAAATGGTGTATTTTTTATAGAATTGTTATAACCCGAATCAAAATATAACCCAACTAAAAATCTTTTGTTTTTCAGAAAAGTAATTTAACATTATCTAGAAGCTATATTCCAGATCCATTTTTCTTTTCATAGTATATATATTCATGATTCTTAAATCTTGGAAAAGATCTAATTTTTATATGGGCACTTTTTAAAAAGCATACTTAAAACTAGGTACCTTGAAACCATGTTTAGACATTCCTGTATCAGCTTGCTTCCCCAAAATACCAGATCTCATAAAAGCCCTCAAGAACTGAAACTTCTTTACTTAGGGGAACTTCTGGAAATTGGGTTAATGGTTGGGTCTGATCACCTTATGATTTACATAAAGGTACACACTGTCAGTATCATACAGATGGCGATGAAGTTGGGAGGCTTCGGTAAAATCTTCGGCTTTAAAAATCTCATAGGGCAACAGAAAAATGGGTTAGGAAAGGCCAATCCTCTACAACTACACTGTGTTTGCAATCATTTCCTACATGACTGACTAAAATGCATACGTATCATCCTTTTGACCTGGATGTCCTGTTTGTATAATGTGGAGAAACAGATTTCTCCTGGTTTGTAGGCAATACAGTTATTTATCCTTGAAAATGGTAGGTAATTCCATAGGAAAAATGAGATATGAAAGGATTGGGCGCTCTGTTTTGCCTGCAAAGAAATAATCACTCCCAGGTATTGTTTATAAGATCAATCCCCATTGGATCACCTGGCATGGGGGGAGAACCTAACATATTGGGTACAAGGAATGTAGGCAAATATAGATAAATATTAGTATTTGGACCAGTTTTTATTTCTGCAGCTGAACTTGCTGAAAAGCAAGGCAAATTTAAATAGTGATTAATAATAGCATTTTTTGTGTAAAAGCTCTCCCAAGTACTACTATTTGCTGACATATTTAATATGCAATTCATACTGCATATTAAATATGTTTTAAGTATGCAGCAAACTAAAACTGATGTATTTCCAACACATTTTCCTTCTGCTTTTAAACCTAGTATATAAAGGTTAAAATCACTGGTTTGCCTTCTAGTATCTCACTCCACTTGATGAAAAATTAATCTTAACTAAGCAGTTTGAAAGGACTGCAGGCATTTTCCAAACACTTTTCATGACTTGAGTATTTAAAAAAACCTAAATTTAGTCTTCTTTTTGTAAAAAATAATTTCTTTCAATTCTACTTCATACAGGTCAGGTTCTGTTAGTAATTTAATGTGTTTCTAATAGACTAGCACCAGCAGTCATTCACTTAGGCCTTATGGCTATTACACATAATCTTATTGTTAACGAGAGGCAAAAGGCAGAAACTGATGTACAAAAAGTTCCACCTGAACTTGAGGAAGAAATTATTTACTGTGCAAGCACACTGAAACAGCTTTTCTGGAGAGGTTGTGGAGTCTCCCTCACTGAAGATGTTCAAGCACCATCTGGCCTCAGTCCTGTGCCATGCAGTCTAGGATGACCCTGCTTGAGCAGCGAGCTTGGACCAGATGACCCCTGTGATCCCTTCCAACCTGACCCATTCTGTGAATCTCTGGTTCTCAGAAGCCTTTGCTTATTTAGCAACACCACTTTTTCAGGTAGATTTATCCTGGGGCAGAGGAAACAAATTTCTCCTTGTTACCTGTGTGCAGGAGACTAGAGACAAGTAAATTCTCAAGGTGCTGATAATATTATGCTCTCCTTCATCTGATGGTATTTAAACCCGTCTAGCCAGGACAGAGCTCTGCAGACGGCGGGTCAGTCCGTAGCTACCCAGCTTCTCGCAGTGGTGGCTGAAGGCGAAGCAGGGCTCGGATTAGTGACATTTCATAACGAATTTAAAGATTCTTGGCCGTGATCCAGCCGCAGTTAAGGACAATTTGATTGCCTAGCACCCCCCGGAATTTCAGGCAAAGAACATGTTATTTGCTGGAATAAAATACTCCACAAACAGTTTGCGAGCGCCGTAGCAGGTCTTTGCCAAGGCGAAGCGCTCTCTCCTCTTTACTGGACTAGCAAAGGATTGTTCTGGAAAGCTATTTTGTTCCTAACGCAACGACTTTCGAGAGGGGCATTCAGCGGATTATCGAATAACGATTACCCAGGGAGGGTTTCCCCGCAGCCGGGGGCAGCCGAGCGCTCTCGGCGAGGCGCAGCCCGTGAGGCGGACGCGCCGCCGCCGCCGCTCCCTCTTCCGCGCCCCGCGCCGCGTGAGACGCGCGGAGCCGCCGCGCTCCCTCGGCGCCCCGCGGCATTGTGGGGGCTGTAGGCGGCCGCCGCCGCCGCCCGCGCCGCCGCCGCCCGCCCGGGCCGGGGCGGGACTGCAGCTCCCGGCGGCCGCGGGGCAACCGAGCCCGGCCCGGCCGAGCGGGGAGGAGCCGCGGGCGGCCGAGCCGGGCCGTCGCCCCGGCGCCGCTGGGAGAGGCCGGCGCGGAGGGGAAGGGGCCGGCGGCTGCGGCGGCCAATGCGAAACTGGCTGGTGCTGCTGTGCCCCTGTGTGGTCGGGGTCGCGCTGCACGTCTGGCTGCTGCTGAGCTGCCCCGGGAGCCACCCGGCAGGTAGGAGAGGGGCGGGCGCCGGGGGATGCGCGGGGTGTCCGGGCGGGCTGGGCTCCTCCACCCTCTTTCCCCAGGCGAGGAGAGGTCGGGGCTGGCGGGGCAGGGCGCTGGTGGGGCCGAGGTAAGGGCGGCGGGAGGCGAGGGGGGATGCTGTGCCCGGGCAGCGGGAGCAGCGGCCGGAGTGCCCGCGGGGTTCATGGGGAGGGAGCGAGCGTCTCGTACCGTGGAGCGGCGGAGAGCAGCGCAGGCTGCGCCGCCCGGACAGGAGGCACCGAGCGCGGTCGCGGTGCGGGGCTGCCGCGGGTGCAGAGCAGCAGCTCCCGCTTCCCAGCGCCTCCTGCGCCACGCGTGCCCTCCCGCTCCCACCGAGGCACGTGGGGAAGGAATTCCCACCGATCTCGCTCGTGTCGCGTCATTCCCGGTCCTAGGAATAGCTCTTCGCGCTGCACTGTGTTTGCCTCAGCGGTCTTTAAAACCCCTGTGCTTCAAGAAGCTATTCATAGGACCGGGTATGATCCAACACTAGTGAAATCCGACCCCTGAGGGCTTACCTTGTGCTCCTTATAAAATGAGGTGTAGTTTTCAGGCCACAAATCTTCCTGCCTGGAGGAAACGGGCTTTTGTTGGAACAGAAATTTTTGTCAGCTGCCCACAGGTGCTGTTTGACAATATTAAAAAACACTGTACGTGAACACGTAATGGTGTTTTTTTTGACTTGGGATGTGCTTAGAAGTGTTTAGTGACCCAGTAGCCTGTTCACTAATGGAGCCGCACTCTGCAACTGGTGCCTGTTCCCTGTGCAGGGTGTGCACAACTGTGAGAAAACAGGAGTGCTGATTTCCTGTGGCAATTAATAATGCAAATATGCAAGAAGCAGGGTCAGTGCATTTGCATAGTCTGTAGGCTGCAGAGTTGTATGGGTGGCTCTGTGTATTCTGGCTCTTGCATATCAAATCAGCAGTGGTCACACTTGAATGATAAAAGTATGGGAATTCTAATTGTTGAACTTCTAGCCTGATGTGCGTTTGAATTGCCTGGTTGGTTTTGTTCATCTTTCATGGGGCTGCTTCAGAGCATTAATTTGGAGTTAGAAGTGGCAATGTGAAATCTCGTGATTACCTTTCACACATAAATGTGTTTTCCCCTAACAAACGTTTCTAAAGAAAATCCGGCAGTTTCTCAGTTGGTGTTGGTGTGAATGAGTGGTTTAGGTCACTTAAATAATCACTGTTAAAGATATTAGCAAAAGTAGGAGTAACACAAATTTGTAGAAGAGCAACTTAACAAACTTGGGTGTCAAGGTCTCCCTGTTGTTTACTACAAGGATGAAACATCCTAAGGAAACTCCGGTTAGAATTCATTTAGAATGATTTACACAGAGACCAAAGACTCAAAGGTGTAAGGGTTGACTCTGGTTGAGTCACAAGGTTCAGGGCAGATCCCCTTGCTTTCCAAGCTCCTAATGGAGCTTAGGTGTAGCTAAGTTCAGTCTTGATCTCCAACTTGATCAATGGTTTATATCTAAATGATTTAGCAGCAGTTAATCAATGACTAATTTAACATTTACAAAGTGTTTTTCCTTTCCTATTAGTGAGTACAGTGGGTGAGAAATGATAGGAAATCCAGGTATGTGTTTCCTCCAGTACCTTAAAGTATCTATAAGCTGCTGTTACTCCTTTTTAGAATGGGGCATTTGCAAATGTTCTATTTTTCTTAAGATTGATGGAGGAATCACCACAGTACCCCCTGTCCACCAAGTGCTCAAAAACTTTAATTCTCTACTTGGTCCCTGACGTTTTTCAGGTGCTATCTCAACTTCTGCTTTGTATAGTGCTTGCTGCGCTGCTGCCACCACTTGCCCCACCTTTTCAAGGGAATTTCCTCTAATTAGAATATCACCTATAGATCTGTACAGTTTCACATTCTGAGGGAGTGAGACTGTTTGTGAAAGTTCAGCAAACATGGGATGAGCAATTGTGGGTGAATGTTTATACCCCTGTGGACGTCTGTTATAGGTATATTGTGAACCTTCCCAAGTAAAAGGAAGTTTCTTTTTATCCTCCTGCAAGGGGACCGACCATAAAGGACACATCTGTCACACCTGGCACTGCTGCCCACAGTGTGTGGCTCCTTGTAGCTGTTGAAATTGCAATATCGTGTACTGCAGCTCTTAGTGGGGCCATGTTGGCATTTAAGATCTGATAATAAATTGCTAGATGCCACCTCCCATCCAGTTTTCAGACTGACCAAGTGGGTAAATTGTACAGTGGGTTCTGGAAATAATGTGCTGTTTTTCTAACTCTGCTGTTACCCCAGAATTTCCATTTCATGCCCCAGCAGGAATCAGGCATTGCTGTACATTGGTAATCTTTGGATCAGGAGTGCCAGGACTGCACGAAGTACATGCACTGTACCCCAGGTTTAGGGGCAAGATTTGAACCAAAGGACCACACACTGCTGACCATCAGGCACCAGGCTTGGATATTCAAAATATCCAAACCCAAAGTAGTTCCGTCATGATCTTTCGCTGCAAAGCAAGTAGACAACATTCACTTCTCGCCCAGAGCCTTAAATTAACTTTTGTGGTCTGGCTAATAACATTTGCTCCATTCACTGCAGTGGTTTTAACTCTGTGCTATCCAAGTTGTACACCCAGCTTCTCAGCATCCTGTTGCATTAATATTGAAATTTGTGCTCCTGTATCTGTGTGGAATTTTATCAGTTGTTGAGGGCCAACAGGAATGAGAATGTATTTTGCTTTAGTGATGGGTCTGGGCTCATATTCAGAGGAATCTGAGGGAAACAAAGAATCAGCTTTCCTCAGTTTGCTGTCATCAGGATCATCCCGTATGTTCCCATCCCATTCTTCAGGGGATACAATTAATCTCCTAATCTGTACAATGTCAGGAGGATGGAGAGCCCACATAAACATAAATCTGATGTTTTCCTCCAACTTTTTTTTCTTGTTTTCTTCCTTTAACTGATTTTGCAGCTGCTCTGTTTTCAAAGACAGTATTAATTCAGTTGCCTTTAGGAGTTTTACTTCTTCCCTTAGTTATTGTACCCTTTTATTGTTATTCTTGCCATCTTGATAAGCAGCTTCTAACCAGCTACCTAGCATTTTGCAAATAATTCCTTTTCCGTCCTTTATCTGGCCCCAGCCACCTTTAGCTGTCCTTTCGCAGCTATACAATCATGCCAGTTAACACAGCCCCATTCTTCTGAGAATTTGGAGCTTGGACTTATTCCATGCTTTCCTAAGTAATCTGTGCTTCTATTTGCCATCCAGTCAAATACGCCAATTTGTCACATACGAGTGGTTTAGGTTGCTTAAAGATTCACCGTCAAAGGTAGTAGCAAAAACAGGTGTCACCTGGATTTAACCTGAGCTCACTACTAAGCACCGTGCAGCCAACTCACTTGGCTTCGTTATTTACCATATTATTTACCTTGGCTTCATTAAATCACTAACACAAGATTGGAATAGACATGCCCAGCCATCAATTCTGCTTACTATTTCTTTAAAACAACTCTTGATCTCTGTTGCAAAATGGCAGGTGGGCAGCCTACATTATTTAGTGAAGGCTTGAGGTGGCTTTGTGTCTGTTTGCTTGGATTTTCCTGGCAGTCATAGGAAGAGGCTGTTCCAGAAGCTTGTTGTCCTGATTAAAAATATGTTCTCATTTCTAGCCTAAGCTTACTTGCAACTAGTTTATGCCCTTTAATTCTTAAGCTTTTCAGTCAAAAGGGTCTTTCTCCTCCTTCAGGTACACCTTCAGCATGTAACCACAGATGTCAAAGGTGTCTGTTTTAAACCTTTGCTTTCTTAAGTTGAGCACTTCAGGTACTTCTAACTTCTAGAGGAAAATAGGCTTTCTATTTCTGGAAAACAGTTAGTTTTTGTTATCTATTGGTCAGATGGCTTTAAATGTAAACAGTGTTCCAGTCTTCACTTATTCCATCTGCTTTTCTTCCTGTATTGGAAGTACCTTCTGTAATAAGTCTTCCTTTTAACTACCCCTTGTGAAAGGCCTGTAGTGTGCCTGCATTCTTGGCCCTCAATTGTGCAGTATTCAGACTTTCTCTGTGTTCATGATCACATTTACCTCGGTGTCACAGAAGATAGAGTACACTTCTTGTAGGCAGTACTCAGTAATTGGAAAAAAATAAATATGCTCAATCCTGAGACCAGAGGCCTTTGTTTTACTGTCCTGACTTTGGTGGCTTCCTGCTTTGTTTTTGTTCATCAGTTAATGAGACTATAATTCACACTTCTGAACAAGATTTGTGCAAGAACATGCTTATAGGTTTAATTGAAATCCTTGTCTAACTGGTTACAAACAAGTGCTATCCAAAGGAAGTTTGTGAGTAGGAAGCTTTAGTTACTTTTTTGTAAAAGTCTTAGATAAATGCTAATTATAAAATGACCTCAGAAACTTGAGAAGGAACAGACAGACCTGCTTTTAGCACTCCAGGTGGATTCATTGCTAATTGTGTGTTTTAATTGATGGCACAAATCTTATTGAGTAGGAAGTTACTCACTGTAGGGCTTCAGCTACAGTGCCTAATCAGAAAGCCCCACACATTCTGTGTAATCTTCTGCTGCTTGGCTGATGCTAATGCCCTTTAAGTCGTTATTCCTGTTACATTTCTGGGGGTGTGTGGCAGCTAAAAATTGGCCCTTTTGGTTTTGCTAGAGTCAATCTTCTACTAGTGAACAATTATGCAACAGATTAAAACCCACCATTTTCTAGAGTCGGCTTGTATGCCATCTGTTGTCCTGTGGCTCAGCATGTACTTCTTCAGGCGCTGGCCTAGTGGAACCAAAATATGGGAACAACCTATGAGGTGCTCTGTAATGAGAAGTTTTGCTAAAACATGGGACTTGCTTAAGAAAGGATGTTGTCTGAAATCTGGTAGTCCTATCTGTCAGGGAGTAGCATGCTTGGTCCCAAAGTTATTTCATCTTTTCTAGACATGCAAAGACTTACAGACTGGTGGCCTTGGGCATAGAAACTCAACAGGTCAGGTTTGGCATTGGCAGTAGATGTGCAGTTCTGCCTAAAATGCTTTGTCTCCCACCCTTCATCTGTAAGATCTTATTATAACATTGTTTTTCATGCATGGGCCACCCCCAACATAAAACAATCCCCTAACCTTTGATGGCCACAAAATAATTGACAAAGAATACACAAATAAGCTGATGGTATTTTCCAAAGGAATTGGGATTTTTTAGGGTTTTCAGTTATTCTGTGGACTGATGTCTGAGACATTGCAAACTACTAATGAGTGGCACTGGAATTGCATTTTTGTATTTTGGCACTGGAGCAGGGGGCAAAGAGGACCAGTTCTTTCCAGAGTTGGCTGAATTAAGGTTTTCAACAGTTATCCTCTAAATTGCCTACTGGATAGAACAGCCAGAAGAGATCAAGTAGCCTTCCCTGGGGTCAGGCTTTTGTCCCATGGCAGCAGGGATTGGTAGCCAACTTTCAACAGATAAAGGTGCTATGCTCTGCTTCCCCTGCCCTGCCACATCCCCACCCCTTCCCTCCACAAAATAAAAAAAGAAAAGGAGGCATCAGTTTCAGTGTTGGGAAAAGGCTTTGCTTTTGTTTCTTCTGACTTTGCTTCTGATGCTTTGGCCATTGTTCCCAGTTTTGTCTAGAAATGTGCAAGTATTACATAATTAAGGTGTTTAGGGTATCATCACCCCACCACTATTACTACTGCCATTTGCCAATTCAGAAGGACCCTGCTGTTCTATTTCTTTTGGGGCATGCTGTTGATGTAAAACAAACTGAAACCTCTGCTTGCGGAGGTTTTGTTCTTTGAATTTGTAAACCTTTTCTAAAAGCTTGTCTGCCTCACAGAGTCCTGTTCTCCTGCAGAAACCAGGGGTGCGCATCTTCTAGCTCTGGTGTAAAGTAGGTGCTGCAGGGAGGTCATGTAGCTCTGCTTGCAGCAAAACATGTAATGCAGGTGAGCTGTAGCAGATTACTTTGGGTGAAGTAGATTAAAGGGGGAAAGAGCTGCTTTTGGTCTTTGGTTTGTTCTTTTTCTGTGTGTGTCAGCATTCTGGGAATACAAATCTTTATATTCAGTTAATTCCTTCCTTTGTGTTTGTTTGGATCTTTCACAAAGCGGCAGAGAAGAAAAAAGTATTAAACCCCAGGAAAATCACAGGAACAGGCAGAGATAAAAACCTAGAATGTGTGGGATTTTTTATTTTGGAGCAGTGTTGTTTCTTTTTAGTCTTATGAAGTGGATTAGTTGAGAATATTCTAAATAACTTCTGCTTGGCCTACTTAGTTCCATTCATTTATTTATTCAGAAAAAAAAAAAAAGAGAGAAAAGCTGCATTGGTAGCAGACGATACAAAGCCCAGCCTTCTGTGGAGCTCACTTATTTTAGCAGTTTTCCCGTGGAGGTGCTCTGGTGCCTGATATTACAAGTAAGCATACACTGCTGTGTTTCTCAGTGCAGACACTAATGATGAGTCTTTTCTTTGTCCACTCCAGTTGCATGAAATCAGCTTTTAATCACTTTGTGGACTGCATATTATGCCAAATTTCACTGAAAATGGCTGGCAAATTTAGTAGTTGATTGGAGACTCATCAACAGAGATATGTGCAGCAAGACTGTGTTTGTTGACAGAATCAAGCTAAATGATCTCTCTTTTCATCTCCTTATGATGAAGCAAATATAATTAACTGCCTAATTTGACATTTTATTGAGAAGCAATCTCATGGGAAGAAGAGATGCATGTTCATCTTTGTAGTTTGGGATTTTGAAAAACTTCAAGACCTGTTGACTGCTGCTGAGGTGGTTAAAATCTGAGTAGGGTCAGCAGACTGCCTGTCAGCAGTGACCTCTTTCCATGGCCAGCTCAGCCGGAGGCACACCTCTGCATCTTTAGCCATCTGTTCCAAAGGCACAGCTTTGCACTCTACATATGCACTTGTTTATTTTTTCCTGTATCTCTCCCAAACTTTGATCTGTTGGTAGTTCTCAGTCAAGCTTGACAGACAGGTGGAGGCCCCAAAGATGAGCGCTTTCACCAAGTTTCATGAAAATTGGTGACTGAGAATCCTGTGAAAGCTTCCTGAAGCTCATACTGAGGTGAAGACCTGTACCAGTAAAAGTAGATGTATGGTCAGATATCAGAGAATTGTGTGGAAGCCTGTCCTTACAAATACCACAGCCCAAGAAAGCTTCAGTAGGAGCTTATCTTAAACAATGTGGCACAAGGTTCTGGCAGACTGGACTTAGTAGACTTAGAGCTGGCAGAAGTACTCCTTACAGCTGCTCTATGGAATTAAATGGATCTCAGCAGCTGAGGGAGGGCTGCTTGCTTTCATGTTTTTGTAGTTTTTGCTGTGGATTAACAGGTAGGGTTTGTGTATTGTCTCAGGTTCTCCTGACAAGTCTTGGGCTAAGTAATGCAACCGAGGTGCAGCTTTGAGTCAGTAAGAATTCAAAAGCAAGGCCGGTAGTGGTAGTGTGACCTTTGGACTGGAAGCCTTCCTCTCCTTCTCCTTCCTCTCCTTCTCCAAGACCTTTAGTCCGTAACACTTTTCAGGTTTATCATGGAATGCGATATGTAGCTTTTTTCTTTTTTTTCACCCCCTTCACAAACGACAAGATTTACAGTTTTTTCTTGTCTTTGAAATCAGAAAATTTAAAGACTTAATTATCTTGCACAAGCAGTTCCAGGTAAGAGTGAGCGATATGATATGATATGATATGATCTGATATAATATGATATTACATGGTGTATATTTTTCAAGCCTATTACCAACACTTAAAATTTTCACCTAAAAGTGCACAAAAATAGAATGTCAGATAAATAGCTTTGGTCCTCAGTGGCAAGTATCGATTGCTTGTCTAAATTGTCACTATTGGCTTTGAGGTCAGCAATGTTTTCTCTTAAATTAGGCTGCATCAGAGAGTATTTATGCACATATCAGAATTATGCACATAAGAATTATCTTTATAAATTAATAGTAGCCTTAGTATTTTTTCCCTGTACCTGTCACTTTATCTCCCTTTTTTTTTTAATAGTGCGAGTTCAGAGAGACACATATGAATCTATTTTCCTGAAATTTTAGCATTATTCCTACTTTTCCAATGGAAGTAGAATTCTTTACTAGCAAGCAAAAAAAAATGTTTTTGTCAAAGTCAGCTTTCTTTTTTTTTCATTTGCAGTGGTTTTAAAAGTAAAATGACATAACTCTTGGGACAGAGAAGACAATCTTCTGAATATAGAACACTGTCATGGTGTTCTAAAAGCAATAGGATATTAATTCTGAAGCATCTGTTACATTAACATTGTTCCCATGTGGATGGTTCATAAAGAAAAGCTTCACTCATTTTAAAATATAAACTAATTAAAAGTATGTATATTTGATTTGAGTATCTTATTTTTAGTTGGGTTTTTTTAAATTAATTCAAGCTAACTTATGCTATTCTGAGTCAAGTCACCCCATAGATTTGTGCCCTTAATTTTATTTTTCTTTAATTTTGATTGAATGAAATGGTTCTGCTTCTAATTAAAAGTGATATTTTAAAAAAGAAGTCTGTGTAAGCAGTACCTCATCTGCGGTCTACAAGCGTATTAGACCTATGAAGTTTATACTGAAAGGCTTGGAGTTATGGCCAAAGAATAAACTAAAGATGGAAGAAGAACAAGGGAAAAAAAGGGAAGTGGAAGAAGGAATTATGTAACTACACAGGAATTTGCTAAAGTGTTGTAGTCTTATAAACATATGTCTGTCTCATGTATCTCTGGTGTCTTGGAGAGCTGGTGATTCTTGGCTATGTAATGACCTATGAGGGCATATAGAGCCTCTGGATAAATGGTGTTTACCAGTGTAAAGGAAAACGAAATTGGTATTTCGATTGAACAGTGTGTTTGACTTACAAGTTTCTTCACGTGTTATATAGGGCACTGGGTTTGCTGCTCTGTAGCAAACAAATCATATTCCTAAACCTCACCACCAATTCAGTTATGGTTGTTGTAAGAGTGCAACAGTTGATTTCAGTGAAAAAATGAGGAATAGAACTATTGGCTCATTGCTTGGGGTTTTAAGTCGTTGTGAGCCTAAACTGATAGAAACTTCTCTTAGTAGATTAATGTTCACTTTAAGTCATTGATAATCTTGTAGCTTTTTTCAGTACAGATTTATTTAAATAATGGTGGAACGTAACCTTCTTATAGAAAAATCAGTGTTTGCATGCATAGAACGAAAATATTTAGTGGGAAATAGACTGGGAAAGGTTTTCTTGTGGAAACATCTCTCTGTAGTTTTTCTGCTCTTGCCTTGTTCTGAGAATCAATTCGAATTTTATTTGGCTTTGGGAGTCAGGGGTATTTTCAGTAGCCCTAAAGAACAGCAACAACAAAAAAGTTCTGAAATCTTGATGTTGATCACCACGGAACAGAGGCAGGCCAAGGCCTCTCCCCTGCATGCTGAACACTGACAGTGGGATATAAGGCTGGATGGATGTCTGGTGGGATTTGGCACAGCAGTTTTTGTGGCAGATGCTGTGAGGTCCTAGGTTAGTGAGCAGTGTAAAAGAACCATCTATTCAGCTTCAAAGTGGAGAAAGGGGATGCTGGTATGGAAGGTAGAGTCTGGATAATAATTCAGCTTTTCTTGTGGGAGTTCACAATACAGACTTGGCAGTGTTTTTGGTCTCTTAATTAGATTCTAAAAAATCTTGTCTATGCTATATGCAGTAGTTTAAAGTGCACTCACACTTAATTTGTTTTCTTTATCTTCAGCCCAATGAAAAAACCAGTGAGATAAAAAGGAAGCAATCCTTTATTAAAACTAAATGTAAATCTGTCTTAATTCTAGGATGTCTGATAGATTAAACTAAGCAAATTCACTTTAGCTACTTGCCTGACTGTTTACAGGCTCTAAATCAGAGCTTCTCAGGTCTCTTATCTGGTCATAATCCTGCTTGAAATCAAATCCAGGTTTCATGATCTCTAAATTAAAACAGCACAAGCTAAATCCTGGATTACAAGTATTGGTAATGGCATCCAGCTTTGAATAAAGCCGGAGCATTCCCCTGTGTAGAGATGTAACACCCTGTGTGAAGGCAGAGTGGTGTTCAAAACCACTTCAAAACTTTCTAACTTCAAAAGGTTAGAAACAATAGGCCTTCAGATCCCATGCTGGAATGGTGGGGCAGAAAGGTGGTCCAGCAGCTTTAGAAAGAAGGGGGAAAACGGGTATGTTAGTGAAGGTTTTGGCATATTGAAAATGTTTCTCTGATCCCAAACCAAGAATGCAAACGTAAGTCTGCTGCTTGCTTTTAGTGTTTTATTCTCTTGCTTTTGAGATGTCCTTTAATCACAGAATTCCAGAATGGTTTGGGTTGAAGGGACCTTAAAGATCACCTAATTCCAACTCTCCTGCCATGGGCAGGGACAACTCCCACCAGACCAGGTTTCTCAAAGCCCCATCCTATCTGACCTTGAACACTTCCTGGGTTGAGTCAGCCACAACTTCTCTGGGCAACCTTTGCCAGTGTTTCACCACCCTCTGAGTAAAGAATTTCTTCCCAACATCCAATCTCAATCTCCCCTATTCTAGTTTAAAACCTTTTCCCCTTGTCCTATCACTATCTGCATTGTAAAAAGTTGCTTCTCCTCCTTTTTGTAAGCCCCCTTTAAGTACTGGAAGGCTGGAATTTTAATTAATGCTGCAACTCAGGCTTGTGGTAATAAGTGCATAAAGTAAATATTTGTCACTTTCTACTTTTAGGTCCACTGTCCTTCTTTCCTCAGTGGAAGCTGAAACATTATGATGTTATTGTAGGAGTTTTGTCAGCTCGACACAATCATGAACTACGCAGTGTTATAAGGAACACTTGGTTCAAGCACCTGAAACAACATCCTGCCCTGAACCAACGGTAACCTCTGCTGCTCTGTAATTTGGGCCTGGGGGGCAGGGGGTGAGGACTGTAATGCTGAAATATCTTGATTTAATAATTTTTCTTTTAAAGTATTTCCTAGTTTATTTCTTTCTTTGTTTTTGATCATCTTGTACTCTGATAGATTTTTTTAAGTCTGTTTAACAGTATATAAGAATACTTCTTGGGCTGTAACTACCTTTTATACACTGCTGTTTGCTTTTGCAATTACTTGCCACTGTTCATTAGTGACGTATAAGCCTTTCTCTTTTTTGTGTTGCAATGTATGGTATGCAACTTGAAATGCTCTCTAATCCAGGATACTTGAAAACAGGCAGGATTGCATTTGGTAAGAGAACCGTGAAAACTCTTGCAACAGCCTCAACTGTAAAGTTCAGGTTTATTTCCCGCTGAACCAGGTGCACCAAACTGCTGCAGTGTGGGTGGCCCTTCCTCATTGCTTGCATTGTCTGTGTACAGACAGGTCTGTTTTTGCTGAGAAGCTCTGCTGCAGTTCATCCCTGGAAATGCTGCCATCCTCACACCTTGGTACCTGCCTTGCACTGAAAGCATTTTGCTGTTCACAGATTTGGTGTCAGCATGCAGCCTAGAGTGCAGCATAGCCACTTCAGTCATCTACAGTTGTGACCTTTCATAGCTTATATGGAGTTCTGGGAGGACATTTAGCTGCTAGGTGAAAAGATAGGTTAAGGTGGATCCCTGCTCCTTGTAATACTGGATGTCTCCCAGCTGTGGAATAACCATGATTGGAGCTGCAGAGGAACCTCTTGTTTTGCTACAACCCAAAGTTGAAATATTTAATTGTAACAGGTAGCCTGGAGTCCTTGTTCCTCCTTTGCTGCTATGTGTCTTTTTTTCTTACTATTTTGTCATTGACATTTGAATGCATAGTATTTAAACAATCTTGAATTAAGTAACAAACCCAGGCCAGGAAAGGCAGGTCTTTGGGATCCTTCAGTGTTGCCATAGGTCTTTTTTCTGTTTAGTGTGCTGGCTGTCTTGTATCTCATTTCTAGCTGCCAATCTTCCTTCGACCTCATAATGAGATGGAAAATGTTAATGTGGCTTTGGAATTGAGCTCCTATGAGGGGATTCACATGGTTGCTCTGCATACAGACTGTCATTGCTTATTTTTAAGGGGTTCAAAATCTTAACCCTGTGAAAGACAGGCCATGATGATAAAATTAAGTTTATTGAAGAGGGAGGGAGGAGGGAAGAGAACTGGTGTTAATAAAACCAAATTATTTTAGTGTCCTTGTGAAGTTTATAATAGGTGCGCATGGTTGTGCTGTGCCAGTGAAGGACAGAGAAGACCCCTACTCCTGCAAACTTCTGAACATCAGTAACCCAGGTATAGAAGTCAACTTTTAAAAATTCTGTGGTCTGAACTAGAGCTAGTCATCTTTTCTGAAAGTAGTTTGGGGAGTTTAATTGAGACAGCCAGTCTTGAAAACAAATGCCTCCTAGAACTCGTTGGATAACCTTCCTGTAAGTACCATGTGCAGGCAAGGGAGGGAGAGATATTTGGGCATGTGAAGAGGAGGCCATTGGCTTCTAATGGATTTGCATTTTCCTTGTGTCAGACAGTCTCTCCCATATAACATACATTTTTACTTGATCTGTGTGTTAAATGAAATTGGAGAGAGACAGAATGACCTGGCATAGGTCATTGGCAAATGTGAAGAAAGTGGCGAGGTGACAGAGTCTTGTCAGGTGGACTTCTCTGGTGACAAAGTGAATTCTCTAAGCAAGTCTGGCTGATAGGTTTTTCAGATTCTGCTTTAGAGAGAAAACAATTAAAAAATGTTAAGTGGGTGATAAAATTAAGTGCCATACAAAAATTCCTAACTAAAATGGCAAATTTTTCCTGTCACCTTTTGGTTTTTATTTCATTTTTGTTCTTTAATGCGAGTTAACTAAGGACTGCTGGGCACCTGAGCCATGATTCAACACAAAATGTAACTTCTGTTGCTTTCTTTCTGAATGGCAACATCCCCTGTTCCCAAGTATAAATGGTACCTCAGGGTTTAGGTAGGCGATAACTCCAAAATGCAGGCAGCTGAATTAAGTGGAGCTGTATGCCATTTTGGTACATGAATAATTATTTTATTATGCTAATATACAGGTATTCATGCAGTCAAATAGCATTTTTGTCTTCCTACTGTGGATTTATTGTGTTTCTAGTCTTTTCCCTGTGGATAGGTAGGCATTGAGTTGCAATTGCTATTAGCCTGCAGATTGCTGTATCATTGAAATTTTTCCTGCTGCAGTCTGCAGCCCATTGTATTTTCTTTTACTCCAGTGTTTGATTATCCTTGTGCTCTTGTGAGCCTTCCTAATTAACCAGAATGCTTTGCATGTATGCAGCGTGTTTTGTGTGTATCCAGTTCAGGAACTATGAACTTTTCTCACCTTACCTCTGTCCTTTCCTTTTCATACAGTTTTGAATCAGGAAATTGAAGCATTCAGTCTCCCTGAGGACATACCTTCTGTGCTGTCTGAAGACAGAATCGTCAGTGTGAACTTCCGTGTACTTTACCCCATTGTCATTACCAGTCTTGGGGTATTTTATGAGGCCGATGGGGTGGGATTCCAGAGGAACATCACTGTAAAACTGTACCAGGCAGAACATGAGGTAGAGTATTGTAGTTATCTTTTGAAAGCATGTTGTCTCGTTTTTGTGGATTAAGTTCTTACAGAAAGTTACATGCTGTGTTGGTGAGTTAGAAGAGAAATATTTAACTGACAAGCATAAGAATTACATTTTTCTTCTGTTGCATTTTAAATTGTCATATATGTACACACACACACGCATCCTGGATGAGGAAAAGATGAAATTTACAAAGTGCTATGAGTTAATCTAGATGCTGTTACGAAAGAGCACTTACATCTAATTCCAATGCACAATTTTTTGTTCGTATTTGAGGTTCTGAATATTGATAGGAAGGAAAAATATAAGGAATAAAGAATAAACTGTCGAATATATTTAAAACACGTGTACAGAAGCATACATTTGGTGTCTTCAAGCAGAGATGCAGGACAGCTGTAATTTTTTCTTGTCTGTCTTCTGCCAAGACATTTTAAGGTTTCTAGAAACTGATATTATTTACTGGTAATGATCAGACTTCACTGATAATTTCTCCAGTCCCAAGCTGTTATGGGTTTGATAGAATAGCTTTGTGCTTTGGAGGGAAAAAAAATTTTGAGCATGATTGTTGCATTTGATATATTGTATTTATCTCAACCAATAACTTGATAGACCAATTTCAAAACTTCTGCCTATGCTACAGTTGAAAGAATTGTATATATGACTTTCATGATGAACTTCCAAAGAGTCTGGTTTACAATAGCCATAATAAAAATAAAGTTATACTGTAATCAAGTTTATGTTTTCTAAATGGTAGAATTCCTACATGTTCAATGTCTAATAATTTTATCTGCATTAACTTTTTACTTCCAGTGAAGGAGAAAAATTAGTATCATAAGAGAGCTTGGAGACTGTTTTCTAAAGATTGGAATTTGGCAATGCAGCATCTTTTTGTAATTTGTTATTATCTAAGAGCCCTTTGATGGCATATGTAGTACAGTAGCACTTCTAATGTGTGTTTTGGTTTTTTTAATTTTGATTTTTTTCTCTGTTGTTCTCAGGAAGCAATCTTCAGTGCTCGCTTTAGTCCACCAAGCTGTGGAGTGCAGGTGAACAGATTGTGGTACAAGCCAGTAGAGCAGTTTATTTTGCCAGAGGTATGTGCAGCGTCAGAACTGCCAGCAGTTCTTTTAAGTCATCTGGACAGACTGACTGATAAAACTGGCCTTTGCTTGAGGCAGAAAAGGGCAAGTGAAAACCTCTAGAATGTTAGTTCACAGAATTGGTAGGTAGTTGCAGGGCTGTGCTGAAATCCAGTATTTATTTCAAAGCATCTTATTATCATGAGTAGTTATAAAGCAAAAGCCTGGAAAATACAAATTGATAAAAAATTACATTGTCAAATAGTAGCAACTGCAGAAAACCTTTCTGTTTCTGATTGAAAACTGTACCTGCTTCCTTTCTGTGGGAGAGTTTACCAGTAAATGGGATGCTTCTTTCTCCCTTTTCTGCTTTATCAGACATTATCAGCAAGATAGGGAGGGGAGGATGGCACAGGTTTCTAGGGAACAGCTGGAAAAGAGGTTTCTACATCTGATGTCTTGGACATAACATCAAGATATTGTATATTACATTTGCAACGACAGTGTTATTTGGTTTTGATATAGGGATGTCAAACCTACTTGTGACTGCCTAGGAGGGAACGCAAAAAGATTAAACACAAAAAGAACAGAATATCATAGGAAAATACCCTGATGTTGTTACAGTGAAGGTTTAATGAATACAGTCTGACTCAGAAGGAGAATCCTAGTTAGCAGACCCTCCCAGGTACAAGGAATTGTTCTCAGTGGAGCAGTGATCTCTCACTAGATATATCAGCTACCATTTTAGACAGTTTCCCTTCATTTAAATATTTTCCTGGACTCTCGCTGCTATTTCTGTAAGTTGTCTTTAGGTCTGGGTTGTTTTATTATTCAAGAAATTGTGTTATGAAAGAATGAAGCAAGAGAAGACTGAAGAGGGAAGAGAGGACAATTTGGGCCAGTTTATTCCCTGATTTATTCCCCTGGCTCTATAATAATGAATGCATTTGGAAACCTGTTCATTTTAAGGGGAATCTGCAGCTGGCTGATTGGTTTATCATCTTAGACAGTGTTTACTGAATACTGTACAAGTTGGTATGCTGGCAGGAGACCTTCCAGGTGAGCAGACCACTTGCAGTATTTTGTGCATATGTTTTGACAATCTAATTTCATACTAAAATGATTAGGGGTTTATTTTACATTTTTTAAAAGAGTATTGGTTACCCAGTAATTTGGTCGTCTATCATGTGAGCCTTTTCCCTGTAAGACTTTGTTTCGAGATGCTAAAATTCTAGGCAGTTGTAATTTTGCTATAAATGGTTGCAGTTTTCCTGAGAGGCAGATGGGGAGTGTTTCCTTGAGAGAGAGGATATTAGTATTCATATATTTCTTTGTGTGGGCTTCCTTAATCTGATATGTGTCATGTGTCGAATGCTTACAGGGTAACACAATGTTTCTAATGTAGATTAATAGGGCTTATGCACAGCATGTAATTTCCTGTGATGCTCAGGATGCTGAAGCATACACGATGATTCAGAAGAGATGGCAATGCCCACGTGTTCCTGTCTACTTGTCTGAGAGCACTAAATTTAGTGAACTATTAAATTGTCATAGGATGGTTTCTGAGACAGCATCTATTCTCTGTCTTTCCACCTTGAAGAAGTAATGGATTGTACAGACTGCTGAAGAGCTTCATTCATCTTCCAGCTGAAGTGCTGCTCTTTCTGCTTGTCTTGGGGAAAGGAAAGGAAATGCAGCGTTAGAATAAGCATCTGGCAGGCCAGATTGTGAGAGACAGAATCGATCATTCAGCTTTGGAACGACTGAAGGCTCCGAACAGCAGAAACACTAGCAGATAACAAAAAAACACAAGGGGCCCTTACAGACAAGTCTTAGCAATGCACTTATTTTGTCAAAAAGCCATGGGCCCCTTGCATGGAGATGGGACTCTACTGCACGTACTCTGTATTACTAACGGGGAGTAGTTAGAGGAACAAAAAGCACAGCACTGTTGAACATTAGGAAAGGAGTTTGGCAGGGCTGCATTATGTCAGTACACCTGTTCGGTATTCACTGTAAATGCCACTGCACTCTGGCAGCAACAAGGCTGGAATTTAAATGGGGAAAAACAGATGATGTAGTCTCAGGTGTGCCACTAATGTTCTTGCTTTAAGCATTTTCAGACCTCAGCTTTCATTAAGTGACTTGGAGTAAGAATAGCTGAAGGCTAAAGTCATTAGAAAATTTGCTTACAAGTCTTTCAACCTGGAAAATAATGATAGTTTGCAGTTTTAGGACACCTTACACTGAGGTTCACTGGTAATAACTGATTAAGACTCTTGGTACGTTTAAAGTCAGTAATAGTGGTGAGAATTTTAATGTTTCTGCTTGCTGAGGCATGAAAGGACTTTCTTGCTCCTAAAGGACTCTTCTACTCACTAAACAACTTACCAAAGGTTGTGTCTGTAAACAGGGCACTGAAGTGTGATTAGAGCCCAGTCCCTACAGCAAAAACATTGGAATGGGAGATGACAGTCACTGTAAACAGAGAAATTGAGCCACTAAAAAAAGTCTTAATAATGGCCCATTTGTTTTGATAACTGAGAAATAATTAAACAAACAACAGAAAGCTGAGTATGAGTCAGCAGTGCCCTGGCAGCCAGGGGGGCAAGCCATGATGCTGCATCAGGCTCAGCATCGCCAGCCAGGCAAGGGAGGGGAGTGTCCCGCTCTGCTCTGCACTGGGACGGCCTCACCTCGAGTGCTGGGGACAGTTTTGGGTGCCACAATAAAAGAAAGACATTAAACTGTTAGAAGGAATCCCAAGGAGGGCACTGAAGATGGTGAAGGGCCTTGAGGGGAAGCCGTATGAGGAGCAGCTGAGGTCACTTGGTCTGTTTAGCCTGGAGGAGACTGAGGGGAGACCTCATTGCAGTTACAGCTTCCTCGTGAGGGGAAGGGCCGGCACTGATCTCTTCTCTCTGGTGACCAGTGACAGGACCCGAGGGAATGGCCTGAAGCTGTGTCAGGGGAGGTTTAGGCTGGATATCAGGAAAAGGTTCTTTACCCAAAGGGTGGTTGGACACTGGAACAGGCTCCCCAGGAAAGTGGTCACAGCACCCAGCCAAGAGCTCAAGAAGAATTTGGACAATGCTCTCAGGCACATGGTGGGATTTGGGAATGGTGCTGTGCAGTGCCAGGGGTTGGACAGGATGATCCTAATGGGCCCCTTCTAATACAGCTTATTCTATGATTCTGTGAAACAAGGGGAAGGTATTGAGCATGGGAGTCAGGCTTGAATAAACACTGCTCCATTATTAGATTATAAAGCTGGCATTTTAAATAATAGATGAGAGACTTCTGAAATACACACACAGCTGTCATTAAATACTGAGACTGCTGCAGATGTTCAGAACTACTTCTAGAGGAAAGCAAAAATTAAGCTGAACTCTAATCTAGACTTTATAGTGTTTCAGTAACTGGAGAATTTTTGGAGAAGGTTTCTAGTGTACAAGGAAGCTAAAATGGGGAAGAGATGAGAGGTTGGTATAAGTGAACAGACTTCCTACAGCAACGGGGATGCATCTACAAACAAGTTGTTTTTCTGTTCCAACGCCCACGCTAACAACCAGTGTGTTTCCTATGAAACTGGGAGAGACAAAATGGAATGTGCTTATCTAGGAGTCAGGATTATAACAACCCTACTCTGTCATAAGGGAGAAACTGCTTTAAAAATTTTTAAAAATAAAATTCTACCAATATGCTTACCTGTACAACTGTTCCTTTGCATGTTCTCAGGGGTCTTCAGTTTAAAGTTGAGACGAAGTACTTTTAAATGCAGGAATTTACACACACACACACACACACACACACACACATACACATATATGTAAAACATGGAGTGGCATAGCCTAATTGAACAGTTAAACCAGAAAATTTTAAAATTATTCACTTGTCTTTTTCTTCCTTATCAGCCAAGATGTGAGGTCAGAATTCTGTGACTCCTACAGTAGCTTGTGACACCTTTACTGGGATAAAGGTGGCCATATTTTCCTTTGAGTTTTGCTGGTGTCAGGATTGACTCTCTGATCTCTCTTTGGCAGATAACTATAAAAGCTGAGCTTGTTTTCAAATCTGTTTTAACGTATTCTCTTTGTAGTGCAGGATTTTTTATTTGGTTTTTTAAAATTCACTTCAGGTCACCTTTAAATGATATTTTGATGATTTCAGAAAGCCAAAGCCTTTTATACTAGGCTTCTGTTAAAAGTTTAATATATTCATGATTAGTCTTAAAAGCGTCATTATGTGTTACTGAGTTTCACAGATGTGTTTCTTTTATGTGTAACTTATTTTTATTGAAGTGTAAGTAAAACATTTATGTTGTGCACTCAAGCTAAATCTTGTGTGAAGTTGACTATTTTAAAATAATTTTTAAAAGCCCAAACTGTTTGACTTTCATTATTTGAAGTCTTTGTATACCTGCATAACAGTGTTTTGCTCTCTTACCAGAGTTTTGAAGGTACCATTGTGTGGGAGAGCCAGGATCTTCAGGGCCTGGTTTCAAGAAACCTTCATAAAGTGATGGTGAATGATGGAGGAGGTGTTTTCAGAGTCATTACAGTGAGTCCCCTCACCTTCCTTTCCACCATGTTTCTGTTTTTCCTATAAATGTTGAGAATTTAGCATTTTACTTTCCTCTGTTTCTCTGTGTAAATCATGAATTCAGTTGGGCTTTTCCTTTTGTCTCAGAAGAGAAGTTTTGCTTTGCCTTCTAGCAAAAAAATTATGCTTGTAAGTGGTATTTTATTTTGAGGGGAGTAAAGCTCTCATTGTTTTTGTCAGATGTGAAGCCAAATGAGGGTCAAAAATCCTGTGCTAAAATCCCAACTGATGGGATTAAGTCTGGTTATTTGCTTTTTTGGTAGTGTGTCTCTTTTCATGTCAAATTGTTGCTTGCCTAAACATCCTGTGTTGTCATAATTTAGCCAGAATAACTTTACATTTTGCTGTCAACTTTGAAACTAGTTTTCTGAAAGTTTCAGTGGTACTGCTAGTTTTGGGTGAAACTTAAAAAAATACCACAAAGCGGTAGTTAAAAACCTTAGTTTTAGTGTTTCATGGCACATTGTGTGGTTCTTGGGGTGGTCCTGTGCAGGACCAGGAGTTGGACTTCAGTAATTGTGGTGGGTCCCTTCCAACTCAGGATGTTCTATGATGCTTTGATTATGCAGGTGCCTAAACCAGCAGAGCTTTAAATTAATTTCATTGTTAATTGCTAGAAAACTTCACACCTTAAAATCATAGGGAAAACACATCAGTAATGAGAGATGAATTAATCTGTTACTTCCTATTAATCTGTTCCTAACAGGCAGGGGAAGGGTCACTGCCACATGAACTCACAGAAGGTGTGGAGGGAATAGCAGGTGGTTTTATCTACACTATTCAAGGTAAGTCCACAAAACGTAGCATGACATTTAATGTTATGGCAAAACAGGTAATTTAAATTATATTTCTGAGTATAATTTGTGCTGTCTCCATGAACTTACTCATCCTAGGTTTTCTTTTAGTAGAAGCAATTTCTTCCTGGCTTTTCTATGCCTAAAGTCAATGTCCTGATGTGGTTTCTTTTGCTTGCTGTTTGTGAGCTACTCCAGTTGACTTGCCTCCCTTTGTCTTTTTATCTAGACTCTCTTCTTGGTTTTTTTGTTACCCAAAATCAAGTTTTAAAGAGTCATACAATGAAATCTTTCCCTGATATTTTTCATTTTTTCCAGTCCTGCTGCAGTTAGAGGTACTATATCACCATGTTTATTATGGACAGTTTCCATCCCTCTTGTTGCTCTTTTACACCTATTTCAGCAGAATGTTGAGAGATTTTATAGGACCCCTTTCCAGTTTCTAAGATTTTGGTGCTGGAGTCGATGTGTTCTTACTGGTCCATTATAGCCAACATAAGCAGTGACTTTGAGTGTTATTCCTGTGTTTTTGTAGTTAGGCCTGGTAGATATAATTGGGCAGTCCTGTTGTCTTGTCATTTGTGTAGGAGCCTGAATTGAGGTGTGTGCTAAAGCCCTTCCATCTTGTTTGTCAAACTCTTCTTCAGTACCACAAACTACCTCCTTATCTGCAATATATTTTTTGCTTTTACCTGCAGTTATATGATGTGGCTCAGCAGGGACCATCTGTGCTACATCAAAGCAATGCCTATTTGATTATATTTAGCATAGGATTGTTTGTTTGTTTCTGTGTTTACTTTTTTATGCTAGATGCATATGCTTAGAAGTAATTGACAGTAGCCTTTTTACTCTACAGATAAGAGTAATAGTGAAGTCCCAGACTGCTCTTTATATTAAGGAGCCTTAAAAAGTTGAATTCTTTTATTACTGAAAAGGAAGAGAATACTTTTTTACTTTAAACTTTTAGTGTCAGACCTTATACAAAAATATATTTCTTTGTTGTTCTGCAACTTTTACCATTTTGTAGAAATTCTAAAATTAATTGCAGGATTTTCATAACCCCATTAATTCAAATTAATTCTTCAGATTCATTTGGTCAATGTGCCCTGTATGATCCAAGAGAAATGTCAAATAATATGTAGATATGCATCTTTGTTTAATAATGGGTGCTGCTTCTTTCAGAAGGTGATGCTCTTTTAAAAAGCCTCCATACTCGCCCAGAAAGGTTTACAAGTCACATAAAAAACCTTGAAAAAGAAGATGCTTTATTGAAGGAAGAAAGCAGTACCTATGATGACATTGTTTTTGTAGATGTGATTGACACTTACAGAAATGTTCCCTCCAAACTGCTGAACTTCTACCGATGGTAAGGTGAAAGTATTTTCTTATTTTCTCACAGGAATGGTGCTGTTTGTAGTGCAAGATGATCCAGGAGATTATGTTATTTGATAGGTTCCATGAAATACTTGCCTTATGTGATTTACTTCATTTAGTTGTATTTCTCTCTCACAATTTTGGGTGCATGTAGTGAGTCAAATAGGAGTGCCTATAGTGTTTTGAATGTTGACCCTTGGTGCCTCAAATCAGCATGAGCTGGCAAGACAGGCTTCTGCTCTAAGAGTCCAGGTGTGAAAATTTTCATTCCTCCTTGTAATTTCATTTCATTTGTCTCTAACTGAAAACTAGCAGTTTTAGTATTTTAAAGGATGGCTTTTGGCCAGTTTGTATACTTACTCAGTGTTTCAGTTTGTGGCCATTGCCTCTTGTCCTGTCAGTGGGCACCACTGAAAAGAGCCTGGCTCCATCTCTTTACACTGTTCCCTTCAGGTGTCATTGATGAGCTCCCCCTGAGCCTTCTCATCTTCAGGCTGACCAGTCCCAGCTCTCTCACCTTTCCTTATTGGAGAGATGCTCCAGTCCCATAATCATCTTGATGGCCCTTTGCTGGACTCCCCACCCCGTATGGCCGTGTTCCTCTTGTACTGAGGAGTCTAAGACTGCACACTGTAGTCTAGATGGGGCCACACCAGTGCTGAGTGGAGGCGAAGGACGGGAAGCTTGTGTACAGGGGGGACAGAAGGTTGAAAGGAAGAATTTTCTTAGTGTAATGCACTGTCTGTGGTGAATCTAGTAAGTTACTACCCCTAATTTGCAATGATTTCCATTACTCTGAGACAACTGTTTCAGTTAATTGATGCTGCTGTGGAGTAAGAAATATAACTGACAGTTGTAATTTAACCAAAATTCAGTTTAGTTGCTTGCAAGATTATGCACTTACTTCACAAATTTCATGGCTATGAATGTAACTGAAAAACTGAACCATGCTTTCAGTTCAAAAAGGAGGTTTTCATGTCAAGACATAGATCTTTGTGATCATTTCTTACAGATTAGCAATTTTTCAAGATTTAGTAATAAAAGGCTTTAAAAAATGCCTTTCTTGTTATGAGAAGTTACCCTTAAAAACGTTCATAACCAACTCAGTGATGATCCCTAGAATCTTAAGCTTTTTTGGTTATTTTATGCATGTCACATTCAACTATTTCAGACAGGTAAAGATAACATTTTTCATATTTGAAGGGTGCATTTACAGAGAAAGTACAGAGTTGTTTCCACAAATGTTTTTTACCACCTACAACCTTCTCATTGCCCTTGAACTGACTGTCTCATCCTGAAAGTAGGCTACTGACGTGGAGCCAGTGGCTTTTAACAACTGTGCTGCCATCAGCATCAGGGATTCATATCCTTCTGAGGTCAATATTGCTTAAGATGGTTTCATTAGTAAAACCACAATCTGTCCTGGAGAACAAAACTTCAAATTTGTTTTCTTCCACTCATATACAAGTCCATGTTGTTAACATCATCATAGGATACTGCATCTCCTTTCTGAAAGACAAGCAGTCAGCCTTTGTTGATAGAGAAAACATTTAAAAGTCAAGGGTAGGAAAGACATTCCTTCCCTCTTGCTTCTCCCCCTGCATCCCAAAAACGCCTTGCAGAGCCTGCTGTCTATAGTTGGTGGTGTGCAGCTCAGCATCTCATCACTTTTCTTTCTGGCTACAGGACAGTTGAATCAACAAGTTTTGACTTGTTGCTGAAGACGGATGATGACTGCTACATTGATTTGGAAGCTGTTTTTAACAGGATAATGCAGAAAAAATTGGACAGGCCAAACATTTGGTGGGGAAAGTAAGTTGTTTTTTTAAGTTATCTTTAAGAGATAGATACCATTTCTTTAGTGAATGGTTTAGTGATTTAAGTCTGTGTTCATGTGGGTTCCCCTCCCATGCCTAGGGAAGCCAGTTGTAAAAAGCAGGACTTCTGGATGACTTAGAACTTTGAATCTCAGAATATAGAAATCAGTCCTTTACAATAACTTTCCAAAGTATGCCCTTACAATGAGTTAAACTTGCTGAATATCTTGTGTGGTTTTAAAATGTGTTATAGACATCTTTGTCATGGTACTTAAGTAAATAAGAATTTTCCAGCAATACAATGAAGTTTAAAGGAAAATACATACTACAGAACTATAAATACTACTTTTTGTGATGTCACTGTGATTTTTCTGGTGGGCTTGAGGAAGTGGGGTAAACAGGAGAAACAAAATTTCTGTTATGGTCTGCACTTTATTTTAACATCTGTGAATTTCAGGCTGCCCATTTCTGCTGCTGTTTGAAATGGTAGGTGTGATTAACGAATTTTCGAGTGAACTTTCCCAGCCTGTATTACACTTGTGAATAACCAGGGGGATCAAAATAGCCCATATCTTCCCTTCCATCCATGGAATGCATCACAGCTCTGGTATGACATCCAATATAGCAGACACTCTATGCTACTATAGCATTCACTATAGCATAAGGGCACAATGTGCCTTCCTGTTGCCATCTGCTTATTGAAGAAAAACAGGCCTTTGCTGCTTTGCTTCACAAATCTGGTCCTGCCTGTTGCTTACTCATAACGTGATTTAATAAAGTGTGTGGTCAAGTGTGTGAAATAGTTGGTTATCTTGTGATTATCTCAAAGATCTGTAGGAGTGACATCTTTGATTGTAAATTCTCTAACAGTCACAGTCTTCAGGTCGGGCAAGTGTGACATGTAGGGAACAAAATGCTAAAATAACCATGGAAGTATAAAATGATTATCAAAGCAGATGCTTCTCAGTCTGGAGGGGGTTGAACCCTTCGTGCTGTGATTCAATGGAGTGGAAGATACCAAGTCTAAAGTGAATTCAGGTATCAGATGAGACTTTTATTTACTTGGTGCTTTAACATGTCAGCTTCAGCTGAGAATGTGCAGAATCTGATAACATATCTGCCACTCAGCTGTAATTCCTCCCTTTCAGGGCTGTTGTCTGAGGTGACAATTCTTAGTAGCTCACTGAAGCTTTCAGCTGCTTGTGCTCATGACTGAAAGCTGCAATGCTGAATCTCTTTGTAAATCGGGGAGACCCTGCTGCATTGACACAGTTATGTCTCTTAGCTCTCTGTGAGTGCATGAAGTGTTTGTGAGGCCAGGGGGGTGCAAGAGCAGCTTGTTCCCAAACAGGAAAAGCAGGATGCTTCTCACTGCCTCACTCGGCAGGGTCCATAGTGCCGCATGGTGCAGCAGCGAGCTCGGCCACGCTGGGAGCGTGTGGAGAGACTGTGCGGACAGAGACTGCTTCCTGCAGCCCTCTAGTAGTGAATAAAGCCTCCCTTAGAGAACACTACCAGGAAGGGCTTTTTGTAATTCAGTGATGGCAGCCTTTGAACATCTCCTTTGTTGAGCTTCATTCGGAAAACAGCTGAGAGAAGGTACATATTGCTTCCTGATTGTTAAGCAGACACTACTTTTAACAGGAAAATGGGTTGCATGACATTGCTGTCTGCATCCCTGCTGGAGGCACTGACATTGTGTCATGTTGATTAACCAAAGGGGTTAATTAGCAGGATACAGATGTGCCTATTACAAAATAGGTAAGGATGCATGTGCTTACTTGGTTCAAAACCCAGCAGCAAGATGCACATGCTGAAGACCTGACTGTCAATGTTGCTTTTGTTTCTATTCTGAGAACTTTCTCTTATTATCCAACATTGAGGCCAAACAACAGTTACAATTTTAGCTTTGTGTTCAATTAGATGTGTGCCCTAGAGAAATAAGACTAGGAACTATAATTAGGATCACCTACTTGTTCCTCTCAATCTTACTTTGTTATCAACGTTGCTTCAGTTGTTACCAGTGTTCATAGGTTCCACAGAGGACTCTCTATAAACATCTCATGTCTAACACGGTCTTCAGTTTCAGACTAAATTGGGCAGTTGATCGAACTGGGAAATGGCAAGAACTGGAGTATCCAAGTCCTGCATATCCAGCCTTTGCTTGTGGGTCTGGCTATGTCATCTCCAAAGACATTGTGCAGTGGCTAGCAAGCAACTCTGAAAGATTAAAAACGTACCAGGTAAGAAAGATTAGTTCAGTTTTTTTTTTTTTTTTAAACTGGTCTGGGGAACAGCATGTACTGGCTGAGTCAGAAAGAACATTGCTCAGGTGTTAGTGTTGGGTTCTCCTGGCTAATGCAGGCTTTTGCCATGTTTTTGGTTGCTATGCTTAGTGTCTGTTCTAGGTTAAAGCACAGACGTTTTGGACTGAGAATCTCTGGAGCTGTAATCTTGTTTTTTGTCCTCTGTTTTTTAAGAACCGTGTATTATCATGGAAAAGCTGTGAGGATTATTTTAACACCTCTGCAGTAGTCTGGTGTAGGTTTTTGTAGTTACCATTCTTTACTGCTGGTAGATGAGGCAACTTATTCCAGGTCACAGTCACGCTTTACGCTTTCTTGGTGCTAATATCTGCATTTTTTATTTTAATGTGTCATCTCAGGGTGAAGATGTGAGCATGGGCATCTGGATGGCAGCTGTAGGACCCAAGCGATATCAAGTAAGTCTGAAGGAATTGTCTGATCTTACAGAAAGAGGAACATGCCTGCTGTTCCACATAGCATAAAATAGGAGAAATGTTCTTTTCTTTAAAAAGAAATTGAAATAACCATTGAATTAAAATCCAGAGGAAAAAATCTTTTAAAGATGTATTTAAAAGAAAAACCACAAATCTGCCACAAACCACCTGCAGACCCCATCCCTCCCCCCACGTTCTCTGAATAGGTCTAGGAGATCAGTTGGGGACCTTTGTGTGCAATATTTATTGCTAGAAACAATAAACACCTGATTCTTGGAAGTGAAGATTGTTGGAGACTAAATTCTTTCTAAGAAAAGCTATTGAAATGGTTCTCTCTCTTAACAGGATGGTCTCTGGTTGTGTGAGAAGACATGTGAGAGTGGCATGCTATCTTCCCCCCAGTACTCTCCCCAGGAACTGGGAGAGCTCTGGAGATTAAAGGAACTATGTGGAGATCCATGTAGATGTGAGGAAAGATGATGGACTTGCCTTGGAAAACAGGGTAGTGTATAATGATCATGGAAAAGTGTACATTTGGATTCATTTCTGGAACAATAAGAAATATTAAGATACCTTTTAATGTTGGGTTTCAACTAAAGTATAACAATATTTGCACATCCCTTTTGATAATTACAAGTGGACTGATACTATTCATTTTCTATAGTATAGATGGTGATCTGACAAAAACCAAAATGTTCAAGATAAAAAAATCCTTTTTATATAAAGTCAAAGACCTACTTGTAATTAATAAATGCACATAAGAATGCCAACTAGCCTGTCTTTTGTAAATTAAAGCACTACTGCTTTGACTCAGTATAGGGCCATAGCAGGCTCCTGGGGAGAGTTGTGCTCAGCACCAGGCCAGCTGGTAAGTCTTGCTGCAGCAGGTTCTGTGCTGTTGCCCTCATCTGTGCAGGGACAGGGACAGCAATGGGGGTTAGGATTTGTGATTAGTTTGTTTACGCCACTGTCATTTTAGATAAAAACAAATTCAAAGTTTGCTTATACCAAATCTTCAAGTACTGCAAACTTGGCCTGATTAGGAGGGATTTCTGAGAGCTCACTGTGTTACTAGGTATGAATCTGAGGTTACACAAGTGAAAGTAAAATAAGATTGAGGAACAGCATGCTAAAGATTGTAAAATAAATGGCAATGCCTTGCAGTGTGCTGAGAATTTATTTATACTGTGGTATGTTAACACTGTAGGGCAGAAGAGAGGTCTGTCAGATTTTGACCTTCATCATCTAAGGCTGTGTAGATACTTGTAAAATTCCTGCTGGGTTTTGTTCACTTGAAAGTCAGTGGATGTAGGTGAAAGCAAAGAGCAAGTGGCCTCTCAGCGCAGCACTAATCTTGTCTGGTAAGCAAAGAGATCACAACCCTGTACTCGGTTCAGTAAAACAAATGCTGTGTAAAATCTTGGCAAAAGGGTTACCTTGAGCTTTATTTAATTGAAGCATTTAAGCACTATTTGGTATCTCTCCAGTAAGACAAACGAGCAGATGTTTTCATGGAGGCTGACGATCAAGTTCAGGAGCTGAAAGTACAAATGTACAGCCCTCTGGTGCCACGTGTGAAACTCATATTCACCTGTATGTGTGTTCAGGCACAGGCTGTCCGTGTGTCTGTCTCTCTTCTGCAGTTCCTGTGTCAGCTTTTCCTTCAGTCCAGCAAGAGAGTCCCTTCTTACCACCGTACTAACACACAGTCTCCACTTTCTATTGAGTAAAACTGCAAAGGCTTTAAGTCATTGTCTAGTTCAACTTCTTTTCCTTCCAACTAGAATAAGAAAGAAAAAAAAAAAAATCTAATTAGACTTAAACTGAAATCCCTTCATGTAAACCAAATATCAGGCAGTTGCAGTCAGGGAGAATCTGTCATATTACAGGAATGAAATTAGGTCCTGCATTACAGCATGAAGACAGCCTTCTTCAAGTGAAATGAATTTCTTTAGACAGTATTTTGGAACATGCTGTTGACCTTTAGCAGCATGAAATATTTTGTTGTTGACTACCCATTTTTAACTCACTTTAGAACTTTCATAGGACAGTTTCAGTTCTGAACCAGGAATTTTAAGTAGGCGATACAGGAGTCCTTTGACCTTCTGAATAGTCATAGACTCTGTAGAGGGAAGAGAGAGAAAAGTTACTAGAAAAATGCTGCTGCCACTGACCTGTAGCAAAGCACCAGTGTTTCACTTTACTTGATTACAGCAACAGTGAAATGCTGTATTGCTGCTTCAGTTCTAACACTGCAATAATGTCTTTGGTACCTGAAACCATATCTGCTACCATCAAATGGAAAATGGTTTAATCTGTGGTGGATAGGGCAGGATGTGCTACTACGGTTTAAGCGCTTTGATCCCATATACCAAATTAAAGTGCTACGGCTTCATAATTCACCTTTTTGGAGTTTGTATTTCTACATGCTAAACTAAGTGACCTTTGGGACACACACCAGCCAGGTTCTGACTGCTTGCATCTGGCAACTGTTCCTTGCAGTTTTCATTACCAGGAATTGGCTTTCCCGGCACAAGTAAGCAAATGGCACTGTGGAACTAGTGACATTCTTAGGAATGGTATTGAGTTATTAGTCCCAAACACATTGTCAGCAGAGCTGTTTATATTATTAAGTCAGTTACAGGAAGGGGTATTTTTTGTAATGGAGCTTGAATGAGTAGATGTAGTTTGTTCCAGAGGCGATACCTGTGTTTGCAATAGATAAACTCAGTATTTTGGTTGAACTTTCACTTCTTTTGAAGCTTTATCTAAAGGCACAGCAATAGTGAGTTATTCCTGTAACACCACACATTGTACGTAGACAAATATTTTTCTATCAGACATTTTTGTAAAAGCTGTATCTATCTGATTTTATGCAACTTGTGATAATAAATGTGATTTTTATTTTAGAATAAAGCTTGAGTATGTCTTTTCTCTCAGACTTGATTCTGACACATCTTTCCAAAACATCAGCTTAAGTTAGAATGGTCTTGTTCATTCTAGTCTCACTACAGGCACTAAAACTGCAAAAGACAAATTCGATAGAGGTCAGAACTAGATTTCTAACTTCATGTATTAGATACTAGACCTCAATATCTAGATTTACACACTATGCAGTTGCCTCTTAAGACTTCACATTCTGGTTACTTGGTTAACACATCCACTAGATTTCATCCCCATTAATTGGCCTTTAATTGCCTCAGCCCCATTAATCATGAAACCAGCAGCAGAGGTCATAAGACAAGCATCAGCTTTCAGTCTCAAGCTGGACTGAAAGTAAGTATGAAGGCCAGAAAAATAATGACTTTTTCAAACAATTTCTGCCTTTGTCATTTCTTTATATGACAGAGGAAAAGCTTTCAGGAGCTGGCAAAGCCAGAGGCAGCTGCCATTCTTTAATATAGTTATTTGAAAAGGAGCTATGAAACAACTGCTTGAACATAAGCCAAGACTTCTTACCTGGTAGCTTTTTCTCCACTGGCTTCTGTTCGGGTTTCTCAGGACACTTAATTGTCAAAGCTTAAGGAAGAAGGGTGAGGCATTAGTGAAAGAACAATAAGCCCTGTTCTGGCAGAGGCACAGTGTTTCTAGTCTGCTTTTATTACAAGTTGTTTCCCTTAGCTCAGCCTGATCTCTCAAAAATTAGGATGTAGCCCACATCTGAGCAGTTAAGATAGCATTTAGTCATTACCAGAAAAATTAATTAATTTTTAAAAAATTAAAATAACCAAGTTTTTATTAATCTCTGGTAACTTACGGTAGAAGTTACTCCCTAATGCTTAAAGATAGTATTTTTTGATCAAAAGGAGTATTACCTCAAAATGCTTAATTTCTGTTTCATTTTTAAAAAACAACCTGCAGAAGAATGGATATTGCTTATTCAGTTTAAAACAGGCTCTTGGTCCTCTCAAAAGCACCATATAAAGACTTTTTGAGGACATTATTAGCCTAATTATTTTACAGAGATTGGAAGACTTATCTTTAAAATAAGGTCTGTATTATGTCTAGCCAACAAGATTCCTTGTTCTGTTTAGTCTTCCACCTAAATGCATTAGAATGTAATGCTTTAACATACTATTTCGCCCATGGAGTAAAAAATTTCAGTTCTTCTATCACCTGGGAAACATGAATTTGCAAGTCCAGGATGTAACCTGGATTAAATATGTAGAAGGCCCCAAATATCAAAGCTACCCATATTTTTCTTGTCTGTCCTAAAGAAGTTATAAAAAAGATAGTATCAGAAGACAGTGCAGCTGTTGAGATTAAAACCTGAGATGTCTTCTGTAAAAAAGCCATTCACACTGTCAGAATGGAGTATCAATTACCTTTTTTCTCCATTAAATCTCAATTGAGAAAATCATTTGGTTTGGGTTGAGGGGGGAAATGAGAGAGAGTACACAGAATCAGGGTTCCAGTCAAACTCACTGATACAGTTCAGAAAAGAATTACAAGCTGGAACTTTTGAATGTTTTGTTCTCCATATACACCCAGGAGACACTAAACTCATAAAATATTCTAAATGCAGAAGAAACAATTTTGACCATTTCTGTCCTCTTACTCAGGAGCTGATTTTTCAGAGTCAAAGGCTGCTGTCCCTTCAGTTCTCCTTCTTCAGGTGCTCCATATTCTGTTGGAAGAGAAGTTCAAAGACTAAAACTCAAGACCTAAGAGCACTGTGGTGTAGGACCAGGCAGGAGTTCCCTTGGCACAGACATGGTAGGTCCTGCACCACGCAGTGCTGCAGACACGAGCCTTGTTCAGCTGCTACAGCATTCAGGACATGGGGGTGCTGCTTAACATTCCCACTGCTGAGGGAGCTACTGCCTGCCCAGCAGTACTGGTAGGGCAGATGCTCACAGGTGCTGGGATCTCCGAGGCAGGGAGCCTGAGTTCCTGAGGCAGCAGTGCCCCAAAGGGTGCAGTACTGTGCAGCTACCCCACAGGAGCAAAAGCCCACTGGCACACAGGTCTACCAATGGATGGGCTTTCCTAAGGCTGTAGCAGCACATGGAAAAATGACCAAAGGGAAGAGAAATTGAAAACAGAACAAACCTGTGCTGCCACAATGCCAGAAGTGAGGAAATGCTATGGTAATGTGCTTGTACTTACTAAGACAAAGTGCTGGGTATCTGGGATGGGCAGCAAGAAATTCTTCACTTGGTTTGTTTTTCTCTGGGTTCCAATGCCCACCAGCTTCTAACCAGTCCTTTCCAAATATTTTGCGATAATCAAGCTCTGCTCCTCTTCTTTCAGCAGGAAGGATCTGTACTGACACAGGAACGGCACAGAATATAATTATGTAACTTCCCAGAGAACAAAATCTAATCAATGACACTGGCTCCTTGGTCTTATTTGGTGTTCAGTATGTTTTAATGCTACCAAGAATCTTAAAAACCATGTCTCCAAATGCTGACTGATCCATATATTCAGTACATTTTAGAGCCATTAAGAGTCTTACAGCCCCTATATCTGTGTACTTGCTGAGCCATAAATGAATGCCTAAGCGAAGATTTTGCTGTATATGATGATGCAAGGATGATTTTTGTAGCAATGGATCAGATGCTGCTTCTGCTCTTCTTTATGATAAACATTTGCTGAAAGTTTGATTTGGTTTGGGTAATGATATTTTCCTATTGCAGAAGGCAAATGCTGGTATTGCTGTCACTGAAACTGATCAGACCATGCTGCTTTTTCTATGTTTTCTTTTTTTTAAGAGTATGGTTTTTGTTAACAGTCCTGCAACTTAAACACACCTCAGGCACTGAGAAAAAACCACCATTGACCCATCTTGTCCAAGTCCCCACTGAGTTAGCAATGCTCACAAAGTCGGCTCAGTCTTGTAGCCCTACTGACTGCCCCACTGACAAAGGGATGGACTAGTTGGCACTTTACTTTTCCTGCACCCAAATAATCAGTAATCTTAAAAGAAACTGAAAACAATTCCTCAGGCAGTGATTTAATGCTTGCCAGACTCATGCAATTTGTTGAAATACCACATACCTCACAGTTGTTCAAAACCTCCAACTGACTTATCTTGGCAATAATGAGCTGTATCAGGGTCTCTGGGTTCTTCTCTGTGTCCGTGAAGGGGTTATTGTTACACTGCAGTGCCCGCAAACTTGGCAGTTTATCAAGCTCATTGATAGATGACCACTGAAATGGAAGGGAAGAGTCTTTTGAGGAAATATAAAACATAACTTCATTTCAGAACAATACCTGGTAACACTGACTTTTCCTGTACAACAAACATGACTGGAAAAATTCTTTTGATCATCAGAACCAAGTACTTGGATCCTGTTCATTTAGCTAAGAACTCCATTACATTTAATTAAAACCCAAACCAAAACAAGGAATTAGTCAGAATTTTAGACCATTAGAATTCTGTGAGAGGGATTATGAAGCAGCAGGGAATATGACTAGCTGCCATAACATAAATGTGTTTAACTGACACATTAAGAAATGTTTTTACATTTTTAAATTATGTCTCTGTGTTAATCAAAGTGTTCAATAGTTATCTCAGATCTTACACATACTATCAAAGAAAGTTTAAAAAAGCAAACTTAAGTTACTCTTAAACAAAGAGACATTTATTTACAAAATGTGAAACCATCACAATCTAACCTACCTGTGATATTTTATTGTCATTTATTGCAAGGCGTTTTAGCGAAGGAAACATTTTAGTCTTGCATCCTAGGAAAAGAGTAACAAGCAAACAGTGAAAACTTCAAATAAACAGAATTTTAAAACTATAAATAAATTACTTCTTTTACATACCAAATCCAGCATCAGGAAAGTGTATAGAAGATATCCCAGTGTTTCTAAGTATTAGCTGTTCTAATCTGAAATTTAATAGATACAATGATCACTGTATGTAGCACAGGAAGTTTTTTACAAAGAAATACAACCTAATTTTTTTTTCTTTTCTTAATAAAGATCTGCAACTTTTGATGTGGTGCAGCATCACTGACAAATGAAAAGCAGCCTCACAGACAGTACCCAGACTTCAGCAGTGCTCAGGGAATAAAATTTTCAGTGAGTAGGTGCAACAATTTCAAGCTTTCAGAATGACTCCTGGATTTAAAATGTGTGATTTTCCAAATGATTTTTTTAAAATAGCTTGTGGTTATTGAAAATCATGGCAGCTATTTTAGTGCACAGTGGAAGATGATAATTCTGCAAATTAGCAAAATGTGGTAAATCACATTCATTTCATAAGTGTATAATGAAAATCTAGTAACACACAGCTTAAGAATGTGTTATTGTACAACTGAAGTAAGATTATATTAAAATAGCTCAACTAAATAATGCAGTTACTCTCCTCAAGAGGGCAAAATGCCTCTGCTTCAAGATCTCATTAATCTTTCATGCAACATCAATACTATCATATTTCAGCCAACAAGGACTATGGAGACGAATATCAAGGACAAAGGATTTCCAGCAAATTTGTTTACAGCTACCTGGGGAGCTGTGCTATTAGATGCAGCTGATTTCCATCCAGTAACTGGTTGTCTGAAAGGTCTAACAACTTCAGGGTCTGCAGGACAGTATCAGGCCTGATACATTGGGAAAAAAACCAAACACAGAATATTTAAAGTTATTGGCCAATGAAAACACTATTTTCCTAAGTATATAATTGCATGCACACAATTGTGCACATTTATAAATGTTCTGAAGTACATCACATGAAGTTTGCATCAATTACTGTTGTGGTGATGTAAATGTCACAGGACTGTCTCTTTATGCACTAAGCAATTTCATGGTACATCAGTGGCTAACAACTGACTGACTTACGTCACTCACCTTTCCAAAACTGTAATATTATTAGAAGAAAGGTACAACTCTTCAAGTACTGGCCATCCTTGAGCACAAAGAAGAACCTAAGAGCAAAACTTTATTTAATATAACAAAAGATGGGAAAAAATATTTCAGAAATTATACTTCATGCAAATTTGCTCTGAACGTGTTCAGAACAAGCTGTAGCTCCCAAAACCAGAGGAACAATTATTAAAGATTTCCTAGTCTTCCCTTTCTTCCAGATGGCTCTCCTGTGCCTGGATCTACCAGCCCAGATGACATCAAAGGGGTTCTGCAGTCACAGGACTTACTGTCCCAGGCTTGAGGCCACCCTCGCAGCTGAGACTGTGTGACCTGGAAACTGAGTTAATTTATTCAGTGAGTTGGAGGGACCAGGTTTTCCCTATGATGAGGTGAGGATATGGCTGTACAAACTCTATATATGTGCAGAAGTTCCAGAACCAGCTAACACACACATCTCATCAGGTCTGACAGATTATGTTTTAATATCTTAATTTATCAGAGCTTGAAGCCTTCTCTGTCATAGGACTGTGCCAGCCCATAAATCCACTAAAGGCCAAGAATTGCATTAATTCAACATATCCTGAAGTTTTCAAGTTCTCTGAAGAAAATAAATTAATTCAAAAGGGGCTACAAATTGAACAAAGATACTTTTGTTTTAGATCTTATGCCCTGAAATTGCATTAAATATATTATTTTACTTTACACAGGTTTTTTTCTTTGCCAGTATTTACAGGAGGTAACAAAACTTTAAAAAATAAACACTTATTACAAAACGATATAAAATACTGGCATAAAATAGTTCTGTATGCAATTGTGAAAGGGTCAAAAATTGTGCAGTTCTAGCACATGGAGTTTCATAAGCACTGGAACTGATTGCCTTTTCTACAAATTTGTGCCTGTGAGTGGCAAATTATTCTTTTCACTGAGTCTTTTTTCTGGTGTGTGTTCTCCAGAGTCAAGTGTGAGCTCATCGTGCTACTCCTTCTCTGGTTGGGAAACTTACAGGGGCTCTTTTATCCATCTACATTCCTGTTTTAAGGGAATTAGTAGATAATAAATTATTTTTGAGCCCCCAACTCTTTCCAAAATGTGATTGTAACTGACCAGGGGATTCAAAGTTTTTGAGATGCAAGAACACAGACAGACAGATACACAGCACAGTCACCTAAAGCTTGTTTTTACAGGAGGTTACAAAGGCCACCAGAAGTGGAGTTCAGAGATCTGGACAGTCCAATTCAATTGCTTTTGTGCATAGCTGACCCCTTCTCCTATAAACATCCCCTCACCTCGGCACCATTCTCCCCGTTACAGCTGCACGAATCCATCCAGCTGCACTCTACACAACTGACTCATAACAGACACCATGCCAAGGGTAAACACTGAGATCTCCTCAAGAGGCAGCCTATGAATTGGAGCTCAACTGCTTCACACCCAAAAATATGAAACATCAACCTGCTGCCATATCTGTAACACACAAAGACTTACAAACTCAGATACAACAACTTTTCCTGTTCCAAACCCAGAGCAGGAGACACCAATATTTCATCTCTTTAATCTGATAGTATTTCCCCATGTCAACAAGACAGACCAAAATTAATTATCCACTGGTGATGAAGAAGCATGACAAGAAACCTGCAGAGTCAAGAGAAATGAGGTGCATGTTCAGTAACAGAGATTCCCCCACAATAGCCCTGCATTGGGATGGATGGATGGATGGATGGATGGATGGATGGATGGATGGATGGATGGAATAGAAAAACTGCACAAAACTGAAGTATCTGAAGACTTTTCAATAGGCTGACCAAATGACAAAAAAATTGCCAAATGATAGGTCACAGCACAAATTCTAAGAAACTCAAATTGCTAAATTTTCGGCTACTGCTTAAAACAGCTTCCACAGAAACAAAAGTTCACAGATCTGACACTGAATCAGCTCTCAGGAAAGACTGGGGCCTCATTGTGGATAGCTGATGGGGAGGTAACAAATAGCCAGAGGAGTAGCCACTGATACTCAAAAACAGAAGAATGGAAATGCAAGAGCTATTGCAAAGAAATAAAGATGAGAACAAGAAACAATTGTCACCATGTAAGTCCATTATGTTCCTATATTTTTAGTCTGTTTATCCCAGGAAGCAAAGAATATACTTGGGAAAGACACAAAGAAGCTAAACAAGAATTAAAGCCATGAAACAGAGGATAGCAGTTCTCAGTTACTTTCATATAAAACATTGGGACTTACAAAATGAAATTATCAGGCAGCAATATCAGAACCCAAAAAACGTTAAATTGATGTTAAACAATATGTATAGCAAAATTTTCAAATGGGTTCTTAATACAGTTAGATAAATCACGAAACAAAAAATCCAGAAATATTAATTAAATAGAGGTATATACTCATGAACTCACAAAGCCACACAATTCCAGATTACTTTCTAAGAAGCTCTTACCATGTGCTTACCCTTTGCCTAGAATTTTTCCCAACTACCTGCTGCTACTTGCTAGTGTCAGAAGCATGATCCTGAACTTCTGTTCTAACCCAGATTTTTCTTTTACCCTGTATAATAGTAGATTATATTATAAATATAAAATCTTAGTTTGAAAACAGAACGACAAATATAACATTATGATTTAAATGCTGAATAAGAAAAAAGGGTTTGGAGCCATAAATATGAATTAATTACACTCAAATGCATTAATTAAATTTCTAAGCCAATGGCTGCTGACTTTAAGTTATTTTACAGGACATTTTTCCCCCTTGAAAGTTATATGTTAGGTTTTGAACAATCAATCAACAATTATAGAGTAATAAGCTCTTTTACCTATATACTAATATTCTCAGAAGTATTTAGATATGTACAAATAATATACCAATGAAAGAATTCTTTTTGAAAACTGATGCTCAAGGCATGTGAATGTGGAGCTTTGTATTATCGCATAACAGTTAAGCATGTCCCTCTCCTGTGAAAAATACTTCAAAAAAGAGGAACAAATTTTTAAAAATCCAAGTATAACTATCCCAATGCCATATATTCTTACAAATAACAGCAAGTAATTTTGAAATGCTGTTCACCATTAGATTGTTTTAATTTTAATTAAAACATTCCTAAGAATTTTGCTTATATTCCCATTGACAATCAGTGTATTTCTCACTTGCTTGGATTATATTCATTATTATTTTCTATTTAAAAGTTGACTTTTCAAGTAACTCCCCTCAGAGCTTAAGCAGTGACATTTTCAAGTGGTTTGTTCCCAGAGTACTAACGTCAGGTACCTCCCTTTATTTTTCCCCTTTTGTTTGGCTGCCTCGGAACACCACTTTCCAGCACAGGCTTATGTCTCCCAACTTACAGGGAATGAATTGGAACAAATTTATAAAACAGATTTTGGGACCAAAGAGGTCTTTATGGCCAATGATGAATCATCAGCTAAAGGAGAGTTTCAAAAACAAATGCAAAAGCTGCATCATTTTAAATTGCTCTGACTAAGCTGGGGCTTTCTCACTGCAATTTAGTTACCCCTGGAGAACTCTAATCTGCCTGCAGCCATGGCTCCAACCAGCCTTTCTGTCACCCCGTGGAGGGATGGAGGACAGGTGCTGGCAGGTGCCAACATTTTAAACACCACAATGCACAGATTTACTCTGATGAGCACTAGATGACATTTAAAGTGTTTGTAGCCACTGAATTCTTCCATTCCCTTCACCATTCATATTGCTGCTACTATGGAAGGATTATCAACTGTCCTGCCATAAATCCCACAGGCAGTTTTAAGAGCACAGTGAATGGACACTAAACAAAAACACAGCAGTGACCTTCCTCTACCCCTCCTGTAAGACAAGAGATAAAGAAGATTCTTTCTACCCAAGCCCCAGTTTTGTTAAGTGCTCTTTTACTGGATGGCAGCTGGCAGCCAAAATCTGAAAAGTCATGCGATTTTACAATGCAGTACTATAAAATCTGACCCTTAGAAATCCAAATAATAGTCTGGAATTTAGAAGCCATTATAAGTAACGTGACACTGCTGAGATGCACTTCCTAAGCCCCATCTCTGAAACAAGGCCCACTGCTAAATATAGTTGCCAACAGGACTGCATTGCTAATAAGACGTCATAGCAGGGGAGAGTCATTTAAATGTGTGCATGTTTCAGTGCCTGAAACAAGTCAGAACTTTGCTTTTCCTCTGCTCTGTGCTGCCAGTAACCAGGCATCATGTAGTTCAAGAACCATCAATATGGTCAAAGATACTAATCCAGTCTCCTGCTGATGCAAAGTGATGCCAAAACAAGAATTTCTCATCGTAAGGAAGTATTTTCTTTCCATTTGCATTTGTTCTATTGCATGCATAAAAGTACAGGTAAACCTTCAACAGCTACAAGGAACCAAAAAGTGTTCACTTAGACAAATTTGAGGACACAAAGCTATATTATACTCCAGCTGCTTTATTTTGATTTAGCAATTTACAGATGTAGATGAAGTAAAATGTTTCTTATTAGACTCCCATGCCAATATTACTTCCTTTATTATGTAGGACGTACATTAGTTAATATGCTACTAATAGTTACCCCACAGCTCCTTTTCAAAGGATGATTTGATTTCAGAAGAACAATATAGTGCACAAATGTTTATTGTGCTTTCCTTGCCTCAGAAACCTCATGATATTAAATTTTTTTGAAAATCAGGAAAGGTTATTACCTCTGTCCATGTTATTCCAGTTTGATTAAGTGCCAGAATCTTCAAGTTTGAAAATCCACTGGATATAAAAGTTGATGTAGATGGAAATCTCATTTTGTTTTCACTGTGTAAAAAGAATAATTATTCGCATGATGAATAATCACATTTATTTAAGTCATTAGTTTGGAATTACATATTAAAGAAAAAAAAAATTACACTCCCCCAAAATTAAAATCACTGCCAAGATGTCACATATTTTAAAATATAATAAAAAATATATTCAAACATACTCTTTCCTAATTTACTTTCCTGCTTCAGGAATGTATATTTATTTGAGAATGCGTATTTATTAATCTGTGGCTTCTTTCTCTTTCACTAAATTTTGAACATTAAAAGAATGATTTTCATTAATATTAAATGAAACAAAGCCAGAGCTTGGGCTTAAACTCTTTAGTGCTGACTGAAAATGAAGAGCCTATATGACTATCCAGACCTCAGTAAAACAAAGGTATGTAAAATCCACTCTCAGTAGTTAAGTATCACTACAAAGAAGAAATGATAAAGATTCTCAAATCTGCAGTCTTCAAATCAGTTTTCATTATTCACCCCAAAAGAGAAGTTTTTATTTCTTTCCTAAGGCATAATCTACCTGCATATTCTCATAAAAATCTGTCAATGTAGTTTATAGTTACATAATTATGGGTAAAATTTCCACATAGAGAGCTGGTGGATGGTTAACCACTTTTATTCTTCTTCCAACATTCCATGCACAAAAAGAAAATCAGTAACAGATTTACCTTCTTTATTTTTTAAAGCAAACAGAAGGTCAAACCAACAAAAAACTGATTCAGACTATGTCAGTTTGTAGTTAGAAGCATCAGGTTCCAGAATCAATCTCATTTTGTTTTCCATTTTTTTCACTAATAACTTCTGAAACCCCTTCAGTCTAGAGTACACTTCTTAACAATGAAAAACTGAAAAAATTATTCTGGGTGAATTAAAATAAATCCTCTGTATTCTCATGCACGCTGATAACAATAAATCATTATATGCTCTAGGCAAAGATAGATTTACAAATAGCACCCAGGTTGCAAACAGCTGTTCAGTGCTAAATATTGAAGAAAATGGAACACCTTCAACTGTTTTAAAAATGTATTTTTGTCACATTAACGATAAGAATAAATAAAAACCCTGGTGATTTAGGCTGCTATCTAATCCATTGTGATATTTCACACAGAAAATTACTGTGGCATGTGCCAGTTACAGTGGATAGGTGTCTCCTAGAAATGTTCTTTATTTTGAAACTATTTTGTGAATTTTCTTGTTTCGATAGAATTGCTGCTTTATTTAACAACATCCTCCTTCTTTTTCCAATGTCATCATTGTACAAGAGATTTTCCCAAGATCTATCACCATGATCTTATCAGTTTCTCACCAGCATCATTTTAGGACAGAAATAGACTAGGTTTTGGGATAATTATGGTTTGGTTAAAACATTATGGATAATTAAGTTTAGTGTCAAGACACGGTTGGTTAAACAAAAGGGGGCTCCTAAGTACAGACCTGCCTGAGCAGCCAGAATGTATCAACAAAAGTAAAACACAGAGTTTTAAAACTTGGAAGAAAATGTTCTCCAGAACTTAGTTTTACACAGAAGCTGAACTCCTAGGGTTCTAGTCTTTTCCTGAATACAGATGTCAGAAAAATATAGCCCACACAGGAATTTATGAAGAACAAGATTTAAAAAACCAAAAGAAGTGTTTAAAAACTTAACTCCCATTAGAATGAGTCTTCTTGTATCCAGTTACATTTAGAAAGCCAAACCCTGATCCTCTTGGGTTTTGCCCCTACCCCAAAGGAAGAGAAACCCAATATGAATATTTATACCTGACATTAAGTGTTTCCAGATTTTGAACTCGAGAAGCAATAGCTACTACTGTCTCCCAAGATGATATCAGATTTTTTGATAGGTTTATATGCCTCATGTCTGAAATTTCTTGTTAAGAAGAAGAAACTTATCTCAAAATTGAATTTCTTTTTTTCAGAATTAGAATTAGGGTTTGATTTTGAATCAAAAAGAAATAGATTATACTAAGGGATGTTACTGCTCAGTTACAGCAAATTTTATTTTGATTTGTGATATGGAAATGGCTTATAGTTTTATAAAAGGGCTTAACTATACAAATCCTCAAATGGATTAATTTCTATACTGACAGGAACTCAGTCCTTGTAAGTCCTTATAAATTAACGAATAATAACTGTTTTGTAGTCTTGTAACACTGCCACTACATGCAGTGTACTAAACACATTATTTGTTACATATTGGAAACCTCTGGTGTCTACAGAATGTATCAGTTCTATTTCTACAGGGTTGTCTATTCTAGAGAATTTTTAAAAAACCCACTGCTGGAGTCTTCTGAAACTGCAGTCACAGTAGCAACCTATGACTATACTTCTATTTTTATCCACAATTTGTATTTCCTCTCAAAAACTGTGGGCGCCTGGCTTTTTAACTTCTTAACATTGCATTAAACTTCTAAATATAAACTTCACTTTTAATTTTTTTTTTTTTTTTAATAAAAGGATACAAGTATCATTCATTGAAGTGAACACTTGGAATGCTAAAGTATGTACTTTATTTGTGGTATCATGTAATATGGCAAAAAAGGATACTGGCACACGTTCTGCTGATTTCCTCTTCCCGACCAGCATGGCTCACTGCACACTCACGCACCGAGATATCCACCAGTTTGTTCAGTTGTCTACACAAGAAAGAACATTTTGTTAAGTAATCTTCAAACAGAAATAAGAATGTTACATAAATGCCTGGTTGTTACAACTACATAACATCCTTTTCATGTATATCTCTCCTTTGGAATTAGCAATGTGCAGATTACTACACTGCAGTGTTATTCGCACTCGAAAACAGACACATCTCTATTTTTTGCCTTTACATCACTAGTACAAAGTCTGGTTGAACTACAGTTCCTACACCCCCCAAAAAAACCCTCATCCAACTGAAATAAAGAGTGATAAAACAGATTAAATATAGCTTTATTGGAATTTAATTAGAGGTTCCAAGTTAAAAAGGTTTCTTGCAACACTTTTTGCAAGAGGTTCAGAGTTATTTGGGCATTCTTTGTATCATTTATCAAAAGTATTTTTGAGTGCTTAGTATGTTCTGGGAGATAAGGAGAATAGTTGTGGAATATCAGCTCAGAAGGAGACTGCCACCTACTGAACTAATACATCCCTACTGCCGGAGGCCATTAGAACTGCAATTTATTACACATCATTAAGTTAGTTCCTTTCTTACCCTTCCAGGTACATGAACATGACATGAACTGATTGAAAAACTTCTTCACTAGCAGTACAGTGGCTTTGTGCTTTTCCGCTCTTGGTTACAAAGTCATTAGTGATATGAGTAAAAAAAGATTAAAAAAACCTGTACGCTATTAAGAAAACATAAAAATACCCCTATTTAAAAAAGACCATGCATGTGTATGATGACTGCCAATACCATGATAATTTGTCTCTCATTTCTCACTGGATATCATCACCTGCTACTTTATGAAACCAGAATGAGGATTGTGAGCACTCAAACATGACATAATCCCAGTTCCTATTTGTAAAACATGTGAATTACAAAGCCACAATCAGAAGATTTCCTGTCTCTTCCACCATAGTGCAGTCTGGCTTGCTTTTAGACACGTAACAATTTTATATGCACAGCAGTCAAATCCTTACAGTTGAAATACTACCTGACTAATCAATCACTAATAATGTATCTTAGATTTTCATATATTACACTTGCCTTTGCTGTTCTGCAACAGAATCCATGCCAACAAATTCCACAGTCTTTGTTCCAAATACTACTGTATTCTCTGTCCCATATTGAACATCTTGCTTATCATTCAATCCATACCGATCCTTTACTGCAGTAAGAAAATCTACTCCAAAATTTGCCTTGTTTGGCCGGATGAATGATCCTCCTTTAGGATGCCTAGAACAGAGCAGCCAGGAAAAGCTGACATATGAAACATTATCATAACAATGACTAATTAATTACTACCTTAAAAAAAAAATACTGAGAACCAAAGCAGTGAAAAGGCAATTCTACAGGCTAATTGTAAACATCGCTGCTCCCAGCAAGCCAAGTAAGACTTTCAAAGTATCTTTGATAGTACTTGATACAAGTTCACATTGTGAGATACCATGACAACTGGAGCACTAGCTCTCCAAAATGTACTTACACATCAAAATTACAGTGTCAGTGCCATTATTAAAAATAACTGCTCTGTTACTTCCAAGCTCATTACGAACTCAGGTTCTCCAGAAAAAGAAGGTTCTACCTACGGATAGACACAAAGTAACCTAAATCATACAATAAATGTGCCTGGAGTCTTACCAAAGCCTAAGGAATACTCAGAATAGTGATTGCTACATTGTATTTATCTTGCATAATTCACTTGTAATTCTAAGAGAAAGCAACCTTGTCCTTCAATTCACACAATTGGCACAACATACAAATTGTAGCACTCAGAACGCTTACACAAACTCAAACTTTCAAAAATCCTGATACCAACTTACTAACAATTTTGAATATTCAACAGAAATATCCCACTAATAATGTATGTTCAACACAGTCCTATGAAGTTTCTTGTTTTTTCTTGAGCACTGAAAACACTTTGTTCCTTGACAGTTTCTTGCCATGCAATTGCTTTGACATTTTCTATCATAGTGAGGAAACACAGTATCCAGGGTGAACTAGCAGAGAAAAGTTATAGGAATGGTATCACCAAGCAGATCAGGATCTGATAGGAGCATCAGCCAGAAAACAGCAGGAAGAAAGTTGGAAGCTATGATTACCTGTGTGCCATCAAGCTGAGAAGATGACAGGCTTTGGTAGGAAAGAACCCAAGAGGAAGATACCACTTACGTAAATAAAACTTCTCAAAACAGCATGTAAGCATCACGTAGCTAATTAGCAAACCATAATATAAACCACCAATGCTACAAAGTTCAAAATTCTCATAGAAAAAGCCAGTAACAAAGGCCCTGAATCCTATGGACCTATTACAAGTAGATGGAATAGCTTGGGCACCATATATTCGCATTTTTGCTAAAAAATCAGTGCTGGAAATTTCCTGTGCCAATTTCATTCATTAATGTTTCTACTCTCATATCCTAAAGAAGGACCTAAGTAGAAACTAGATACTATTTACTTTCAAAGTATTTTCAGTCTAGTTTTGTAGTGACTAAGTTTAGAGTGCAATGATTGCAAAGAAGCAGAACAGTAAACTCTTAAAGAATGTCAACCTGGTATGTACTTTTCATGTTTGATAAGCATTTTCAATACATTTTTAATCCAGTCTTTTCTCCCATTCCTTTGAAATTCTTCATAGCTTCCAAGCACTTGATTGATTTAAATATTGAACTTCCTCAAACATAAAAATGATGTGATTCTTTCTTAATACCTCTTCTTAAAACAGTAGATTGCCTTTTTATGACCTGAACTAGAACATCTCTTGCCTGCAAATGTATCGCTTCTGCATTTAATTAAGTCAAACAGCTTCACATCTGGCAGATAGTACAGGATTCTACTTGGGGCTCTGGAAAAAAATCCTTGTTCTCCTGTCTATCTGTAATTCACACTAGGTCCCGCTGTAAGTTTATTCTAACAACTGTCCAATTTCCTATCACCTCGATTCTCCCCATTTTGTCATCACCATGCCCCTGCACTCAATAGTTCTGCTGTCCTCAACCCTCTAGCCAGAGCTAATCTAGAACCTCACATCTGCATCCCTCCTGTCATACCATTTAGAGCTGGCATAGCCAAGACCTTTGAGCCTCTCCATCACCATATCCATTCCTAAGCCCATTTCTGTCCTCTCAGGTCAGCACTTCTACTGGCATCTCCTTCCTCATTTTCTGTGCAGGAAACAGTTCTTTCCTTAGGAAAAAAAAAAGCAGAGGAACTACCTTGCCCCTTGTCATTTAAAGCTACAGGAAAATGTTAGTGTATTTATCTCTCAAGACCCTTCTCTTTTTGTCTTGATCACAAGATCATAGGTTTTCTCTCTCCTGTTGCTATCATTTCCCATTACTCTGCATGCTAATATGAGTTATCTAATGTATATTTAAATCAATTCCACAGCCTAAACTTCTTTTTCAGTTCCAGTCTATTTATTTGATCTACTTTTTCAGGAACTGCCACAAAGGACAGGAAAGGAAAGTGCAATAGGAACCTACTTTCAGGCAAAATTATTGTGTATTCAAGGAGAGAGGTCACTGTAACTCATTTTCCCTAAAACATGCTGCCTGTATTAAATTTCCTACTAGGGCATATGAACTGTACAAGCTGTATGTACATAGCAAACAAATCATGTACGGCACCTGGACTAATGCAAAAACACACCTATTAGCCACCAGTCTCCATAAATGGGAATGAAACAGATAAATCCTAATCCAAAGAGTCATCCAGCATGCATATCATGAGATGGAAGAACCTATGGATTACTAATCAACCTGACTTAAGCTGAACACCCAGAAGTCTGAGAATAAGGATTTTGTTCTCATGTATGGAAATTGTCTTGCAGCAGAACAAAACACTGTGTGGAAATAAAGTGGTAAAAGCAGAAAATGTGGAATATGTCCAAGTGGGGCTCTGGCAAGCGGCTGGCTCTAGTTAATACTGACATTTCCTACTGACTTTTAGAATAGAGAGGTTGACCCCAATCTCAAAAGTCATCTTGTAGGACACTTCCTATTCATGATTCAGTAGCCTGAAGCATACAACCCATCTGCTGGCATGCCCAGGACACTTCAAGGACATTCATTAAAATTTAGATTAGCCGTCAGCTTCCACTGATTAAGGAGGAAATTTGGCATCATTCTTTGCTGATGTAAAACAAAGTCATGGCAGTGCTCATCATTACAGGTACACGATGGCTCTTCATATGCTAGGGAAATATCACACACACACTTCTCTGAAAGTACTGAAGAATAATGCAGGAGTACACAAATCACAACAGTTACACACTTGAGCTGTCTGACTGCAGAAGCTTCTGAGCCACAGAGAGAGAGGTCAGCTTTATCAGCCTTGGCAGCAAACATGGATCAAAGGGCTTCTTTGCCCAGTACCGTCTGTTTGCAATGATCACTCCAGGCAATTATCATCATGACTGGAGTAAATGCACTACAAGGCTCATAAGGTGTCATAAAATGGAGCTGTTTGAACCCATGCACATCTTTTCTACAGAGGCCCTGAACAGATCTCTTCCTTCTAGGGGAAAGCGTTCAACAGACAAAACTTCCATTAGAAGAATCTACACACTGCAGTAAAGAAAATCCTTCAAGTTTTAGAACAGGCCATGGCACCAAATAATGCTTATAAATGACACCTAGCACTAACCTGCCATGGTGTATCAAATTCCTGACTGAACAGAAGAAGCTTTGCAAACACAAGCAAGTACATCAAGTTCTTGAAAGTTTACCTTAGCTAAACAGACATGAAACTTGACTCTGAGCTTCCACAAAACAAGGAAAGAAAGACATCTGAGGTTTTAGATGCTATCTTAAGGTACTGCTGGTGCACAGCACATGTTAGAGCAGTGGTTAGGGACAACCTTTTGTTTCAACACAGTTCTATTGGCAGCAAAGAGCATGAGTTTCTGATGGACAAAACTTCTTAACTGAAACCCTCTCAGGAATCTTAAGAATGCATTCTGCCTTTGCAAAATGGAAATCACTTTTTTTTCATGGACACTAAAATGATATTGACATTTCTCCTGTATTTGAAGAGTTTGTGCTGTAGGTAGATATTCCCAGAGGTAAATCTGTCATCCCTGAAGAAAAAATAGCCTAATCTAATATAAACAAATCTCTCATGGAGCAGATCATCTTGAATGTCATCATGCATCCCTGACAACCAAGGGATCAGGCCCAGCCAGCATGATTTTATGAAAGGCAGCTCCTGCTTGACCAACCTGACCTACTCCTGTGACCAGGGGGCCTGCTTAATGGATGAAGAAAGAGCTGCGGATGTTGTCTACCTAGATTTTAGTAAAGCTTAAACTCTGTTTCCCAGAGCACTCTCCTGAAAAAGTGGCTTCCTGTGATGTGTGTGGATGGGTGTACTCTTTGCTGAGTAGAAGACTGGCTGGATGGCTGTGCCCAGAGAGTGGTGGTGAATGGAGTCACATCCAGCTGGCGGCTCATAACCAGTGGAGTTCCCCAAGGCTCAGTGTTGGGACCAGTTCTGTTTAACATCTTCATCAATGACCTGGACAAGGGCATCCAGTGCACCCTCAGCAAGTTCACAGATGACACTGAGCAGGGTGGGAGTGTTGACCTGCTGGAAGGCAGGAAGGTTCTGCAGAGGGATCTGGACAGATCCCTGTCCAGCTGGATTGATGGGCCAAGACCAATTGAATGAAGTTCAACAAGGCAAAGTGCTGCATCCTGCACTGGGGTCACAACATACCCATGCAGAACTAGGGCAGTGATTGTCCCCCTTGTGCTCAGCACAATGAGGCCACACTTTAAATGTTGTGTTCAGTTCTGGGCTCCTCATTACAGCAAGGACACTGATGTGCTGGAGCAAGTCCAGAGAAGAGCAGTGAAACAGGTGAAGGGTCTGGAGCACAAGTACTATGAGGAATGACTGAGGTAGCTGAGGATGTTTAGCTTGGAGAAAAGGAGGCTCAGGCAGGATTTTTTCACTTTCTACACCAACCTGAAAGAAGCTATATCCAGGTGGAGGTTGGTCTCTTCTCCCAGGTAACATGTGACAGGATGAGACGAAATGGCCTCAAGTTGCACCAGGGGAGGTTTAGAAAGATATTAGGAAAATTTTCTTCACAGAAGAGGTTGTAAAGCATTGGAACAGACTGCCCAGGAAAGTGGTGGAGTCCTCATCCCTGGAAGTGTTCAAAAAACATGTGGTCATAGCACTTGAGGACATGGTTTAATGGTGAACATGGTGGTGGTGCTAAGTTGATGGACTTAATGATCTTAAAGGTCTTTCCCAAGCTAAACAGTTCTATGATTCTTTTGGGCAGGAAAATAAAATTCCGAAACAGTAACATACAATTGGTCACAACTGCTGTCTATACACGAATTATAAAACTCAATGAAGAGGAAAAAACTGGTGCCATGGATGATTCAGCATTTCAGGACTACACAAATACACGGAAGTCCAAGTTCCCATCAGAAGAAAACAACACAAAGGGGGAAAAAAACACCACAAAGATCTGGGCAGCAACTGCAATTCTGGCAGGCGGAAAACATCACATAAACAAGCTTTACTATACTTTCTTCCATTTCTCTGGCCTGCTGTGAAACTCAAACTTGTGAAAAGGGATTAAATTTCAATATGGTCAATACTTCTACAAGATCTATTGAAATATCAGGATTCCTCTGGAAAGTGATCTGGGAAGAACAAAATATTCTCTAGCAGAGAAAGAACTATAACTAAAAGTACCCTAAATGTGTGATTAAATGTGTGTAATTGCTGTGATAACAGCAGAATGTTATGCCTATCTTGTGATATAAGCAGGGAAGTATGCCCGCTTACTGCTGGAGGATCCACACATCTTTCCCAGCAAAACAGCAGGGATAAAACCAGCTACTAAAATAGCAGTGCCTATGTAAATGCTCTGAGTGACTGGAATACCCAAAACTGACTGAACAGGAGGGCTAATGAGGAAGATGACCCTTCTGCCAGATTAATAGGGGCAGGGGGGGACACTCCACTTGACAGGAAGCATAAAAGAAGCCTGAACAGAACAGAACAGTTATAGAACATCTGTAACTGTGGGGAGAAAGAAGAGGTACACCAGAGCAGCAGTCAAAACCTGGCTTGATGCTGTCAAAAGTTACCCCAGCAGCAGCACATCTCTGCCTACACCACACAGAGCTGCCTCATGGTCAGATGCCGAGGTGAGCCTGGGCCCAGCAAGGACGACATCATGAGGAGCAACACGTGCCCCACATCTCAGCGTGCTCGTGTGGCCTTGGAGGTGCTCTCTACCAGCAGGTGCATTAACAAATTGCAGGAAGCAGTGCAAGGATGCAGCAGCTGGAGCACCCATGCATCCTTCAGGAATTGTGTGGGGCTAAGGCACTGGCATTCCCAGGGGAGGAGGGCTGTGCTTGTAACCCGCATTTCCCAGGGGAGCACCTGCATACAATTGTGTGAATGGGCCTGTGGGACAAGAACCTATTGGAAAGCATATTCATGTTTCAAAAGGTGTATACAAATTTTAACACTGTTTTAAGGCTTGATTACTCCTCATTTCTCTTGAAGGACTGTAGAGTATAATTTAATTACATTATATACTAGTGACAGCAAAAATAGTAGCTTCCTCAGTTATTAAGAAACAAGATCCTATTACCACGGAAAAACAACCCCACAAAAATACCACTAGATTGTGCATTGCCATTTCTAGCTGATACAGGGTTGATGAACATGGCTCATGATGTCAGCGTAATTTGAAGTATGGCTGTTTTGTTCCTTGGTATTCATATTCTTAAGAAGTTCAATTATCACCACACAATATATGACCCAGATAAACTTACTGCCATGAAACATAAAAATTTAGGTCATGTTTTCAAAAAACTTACTATAGAGATCACACAGAGCTGTAAGCAGACCTACTGTTCCGAGTAAGGACTAGAAAGAAGATTCTCTGGTAATGAGAATCTCAAAATCAGCTTTATTTTGCTCTTATGATCTTATTTTCAAATGTCACTCTGAAGGATGCATTTTTTAAAGCAGTTAGTTTCCAAATTGCCTTAAAAATAATTCTAAAACGTTCTTTCATTGCATTTGTTTACAGTACAACCTACTTGATCAGCAGCTTCTGCTTATCAGAATTCAAGGAGGGAACAAAGTAGGCAAAGGATACTCATGATAAGGTGTAAGGTGAAAAGTATATATATATTTTTAAAATGTGTATATACATCTACAAAGAAACATTACTCCCTCCTAATCAGTAGTAGTAAAGAGGTGATGTTTTAAGTTGTGGGAGGGTTTTGTTTTTTAGCGTTCTTTTTTGCTAAAATAAGGTAACTATTTTTACTTAAGTTTGCCTACATCTTCACAGTCAGTACAAGAACTACAAATGTGCCTGAGCACAGGAATTTATGTCTGTGTGTCATGGTGGACTGCTAGAACTGTGTATTCTCTTAGACTCCAGAAGGACCTTTTCTGGTTGGAAAAAAGCAGAGTACAAAGAACGGGTGTTGTAAGAATGACATGTTTCAAGACCAAAACATTTACATTTGTTATGGGTATTGAGCTTCACTCAAAACATTGATTTTTATATCAATAATTGAGATTACTATCTGAGATCTCATCTTCTGGAAGCACACTAGTGGCTGCTAAAAACCCAAGAGTCTATACACATGTATGTAAATATCATATACGCACAAATGTAAAGCAGTCAAGTTTCTGAAAAACATTCATGAAGTGTTCAGTTGCTTTTTCTGTCCAGAGAGATTTGGAATGGTCAGCCAATTATTTCTATCTTTTTCTCCTACAGCAGAACATAGCTAGCTTCAACTTGGAAACTGTTTCAATTACATTCAAAGCATTTAGGAAGCAACTTCCACTAATATATTAATTTAAGAGACATGGTTGCTCTAAAACCATCATTTCCAATTATTTAGCTGAAACGAAAAATCCAACAATGTTGAATTTTTTTCTTGTATTAAGTGAGTTTAGCCTCCTCAAGCCTTGTTCTATTATTATTAGATACAAGGGAAAAAATATCCAGTCCCCACAGGGGAGCGTTTTCTTCTTTACTTATTTTTCTAAAGAATAGATTTTGTTCTCTCCTCCTTCACCACATCAATGCTCAGGAACTTACTGAGCTAGCAGTCTGCAGTAATTAAGAGTTGTTGATGACTTTCTTCTATTAATTCATCCAGTTACTATTTAACTTACAAACTTTTAGCTGTTGCATGTCTCCTGGCATAGAAATCAACAACTTGCTGCAGTTAATATCCACCCTGGAGTCCTGTATTCTGCAGTTTCAAACTTGTTAAGTGCTCAAATCTTTACACTTAGAAGTAATGCATGCATATACTTAAAAACCCCACACAGCTGCACCATGTTTTGCATGTACTAAATGCAGTGAACATATTCAACGATTCCTTAGTGATACAAATATAACCCAAATCATTAACAGGAAATTGGGATTTTCCCTTAACAAGATACATGCAAGCCATCTTAAATTCAAATCTAAACTGTATTTGAGACAGTTAAATACGGACCAATATTTCAGTTCAGAATTACCTAATGAAGATCAGTAGAAACTATTGATTTCCTAACTAAAGGGTCTAAAACCTACTAACCGTAATATTACTAACATCCAAAAGTCTCATTTTATAACATACCTCTGAAAACATGACTTGCATTTTCTAAGTATTTACTATATTCCAGTACCTGTAACTGGATTGATATCAATGCAAGAGCCTCTACAGATTAGCTAGTCAGAGTACTCAGAATTCTTTTTAAAATCAGAAATCTTTTTAATACTGGCCAACTGATAACAGAAGGGTTTGCCCTAAAAATCGCCAAAGGGCCTTTTCCCATGACCATTCCATCACCACGCATGACATGCCAATGCTGTGAATCAACTCACCTGCACTTAAAATACTGTGTTCCTTCATAGCTGCCATCATGCTTTCCCCTCTGAGGATCATCCCATTCCACGCCCAGCCAAATTCCTGGAAAAAAATGGTAGATACGTTTTCAAATTTAGGGCATTATATCCATAGAAAGCACGGCTGGAAAGAACCGCTGCACTTCACCTAGCCTAATCTTCTCTCTCAAAGCAGGAGATTATCACCAGCACTAAGACCAGTCAGTCAGGTAATCTGTTACCTAGCCAGACCTTGAAAATTTCCAAGGAGTGAAAGATTCCAAGACATCTGGCGAGCATATTCCAGTGCTGCATCACTTCTGTAATGGAAAAGATTTTCCTGCTGTGGCTGTTGTCCTTTATTACATAATCTAGTACTAGTAAGAAGAGCTAGGCTCTGCCATCATTGTAACCACCTGTCAAACAGCTGCAGGAAGCCATTGGATGTCACTTTTTTTTCTCTTCACCACATTAACCAAGCCCAGATCCCTCAATGTCTTCACAACACATGTATGGTCTGTGCCCTTAATCACTCTGGCAGTCCTCCAAGACTCCTCAAGAGAGGAGCAGATCTTTGAGATCCTCTCAAGTTCATCGGCGTCCCTCTTGAACTGAAATGGTCCCATGCCAGATACATTACTCCAAGTGTAACCTTGTTAAGACCCCCTGCCCCCAGAGAGGGAAAACAACTTCCTTTAACTTGCCGGCCATGTTCATCACTTCACTCTAAAGTAACCTAGTGCAACATGTATCTTTGCTTGTTACACGAGATCACTGCTGCCTCATATTCATAACAGTATCCAACTTAATTCCCAAGTCCTTTACAACAGACTCTGAGTTACTAGTACTTCCTGGCCTATACTAGATGTGGAAATTTATCCTTCTTGAATCTTTTGGATTCAAACCTAAAGTTCATAAAGCTTGATCTGGATTGCAATTCTAACTTGTATCACAGCAGCCATTTGAGGGTGAACACTGTTCCTCACTCAAGTCACTGGCAAATATGTGAAACAATACAGACCCCAGCATTTACTTTTGTAGTACTCACTCATTACCTGATATCAACTAATTACATTTCTACTTGACAACTTTCAACTCACTTAACAGTCCATTCACCTATCTTGTATTTCTTCAGCTTCCAAATAAGATTCTTTATGGAGACACTATTAAAAGACTTATTAAAGTCAAGGAATATTACATCCTTTGTTCTCCCTTTATCCACATTCACAGTCATATCATCATAGAAAGTAATTACACTTGTGAAGCACAATTTGTTCTTATTTACAAGTACCAAATACTCCCAACTACTATTGTCCTTCACAGGCTTGGAAATGGATTCCAAGGAAACATGCTACAGATCTTTCCAGAAACTGAAGTGAGGCTAATGAGTCTACAGTTCCTGGTTATCCTTCTTGCCTCTTCTAGAACTGTGTGCAGGGCTAGTCTTCTTCCAAGCACCAGCAATCTTTCCATAAGTTTGAATATCTATAGTGGGTTGACCCTGGCTAGATACCAGGTGCCTACCCAAAGCCACTCTGTCACTCCCCTCCTCAACTGGAGAGGGGAGAAAAAATATAACAAAAGTTGAGGTTAGGACAGGTAGAGATGACTCACTAATTACTGTCATGGGCAAAACAGATTTGACATGGGGAAAGTAATTGAATTTATTACCAATCAAAACCAAAGTAGAATAAAAAGAAGTAAAACAAATCTTAAAAATACCCCCACCCAGCTCTCACTCCTTCCTGGGCTCTACCTCCTCCCCACCAGTGGTGCAGGGAGATGGAGAATGGGGGTTACAGTCAGTTCATCACACCTTACTTCTGCTGCTTCCTCCTCAAAGAGAGGAGTCCTTCCTGTGCTCCAGTGTGGGGTTTCTCCCATAGAAGACAGTCCTCCATAGACTTGTCCAACATAAATCCTCCCTATGGGCTACAGTATACTTCCTTTGGAACTGCTCCAGTGTGGAACCCTTTTTTCATGGGGTATAGTCCTCCAGGAAAAGGCTGCTCCAGCATGAGTTCCCCACAGGGTCACAAGACCTATCAGGGGCCTGCTCTGGTGTGGGCTTCCCCTAGAGTCACCACTTCCTTTCAGGCATCTACCTGTGTGACTCCTCCATGGGCTGCAGGTGGATCTCTGCACCCCTATTGATCCCCATGGGCTGCCAGGAAACAGCCTGTCTCAGTAGGTCTGCAGGGGAATCTCCTCTCTGGAGTGTGGAGCTCTTTCCCCTCCTTCTTTACTGATGTTGGTGTCTGCAGGGCTATTCCTCTCACATATTCTCACTCAGCTCTTCTCTGGCCACAGTTACTTCTGTATAATGAGTCTCTATTCCTTCCCCTTCTTAAAGATGGTTTCACTGAGGTGTAATTACCATTGCTGATGGGCTCAGCCTTGGCCAGCAGCAGGTCTGTCCTGGAGCCTGTTGGCATTGGCTCTGTTGGACACAGAGAAAGCTTCTGCCATCTTCTCACAGATGCCACCACTGTAGCCCTTGCTGCTATCAGAACCTTGTCACGCGAACCCAGTATAGTATGTTATCAAAGGAGTACTTGGTCTGGTGATCTGCTGCTGCTGCCTCTTACCTTCCCTGACTATGCCAGCAGAGAGATCAAGGAAAAGACTGTAAAGTACTTCTTACACTCCTTTTGACAACTCTGACTTCTTAAAAAAACCCCAAAACCCACATAGATTAGAAATTGACATATTAACACAAGAACAATGAGGAAAAATCAAATTGTAAATTGCCTCGCTCTATTTGGCAATATTTGGGTTATTTAATTAAGAAGAACACGAGTAGAACCTCGAGAACAACCATAAAATGTGAAGATTATTACTTTTGTGGCGCTTACCTGCTGTACGAGACACGCTGCCCACATAGCGCACAGTCCCATAGTCGGTGCCACAGGAGACCCGCCGACCCAGCGCATCGGGAGGCACCCCAGCAGCCATCCCGGGATAGCTGGAGTCCGTGCTGCTCCCAGACCTGCAGGGACAGGAGAAAGGCCCTTAACACACGCGCAAGCCGCTGCTCTCACAACGCCCCTACCTTGAGCCGCTCTTTTGCCGGCCGGCTACACGCCAGGCTCCCTCCCAGCACTACCCCCTGCCGCTGGCACACCCCGCCCCGCTGCCTGCTCCCGGAGCAGCCTCCTCTGGCGCTGCTCTCAGCCCCAGCCCCAGCCCCCACACGCGCGGGGCCGCGGGGCGCAGCTCACGCACCGGCGGGGCCGCGCCGCCGCCCCACTTCCGCCCTGCCCCGCCCGGCACCCGCCGCCCGCCCCGCCGGCGCTCCCGGCGCCCTCCTATTGGCCGCGAGCCCCGGGGCCGCCCTGCCCTGGCTTGCTATTGGCCCACCCCCGCCTTCTACCGTACTCAGGTCACCGCCTTCGGGGGCAAACCGACCCGGGGCGTCGCCGCCGTAGAGCTTTCTGGGTAGTGCAGTTCGTCGAGGGTAGCCAGCCGCGTGGGCTTGCCGGCCCTGGACTACAGCTCCCAGAATGCCGCGGGGTAAGAGGCAGGCGCTCTAATAGGGCGAGCCGGGCCCGCGGGGCGGTGCCCGGAAGGGAGGCAGCGGCCCCTCGCCCGCGTGCCGGGGTGTCCCGCCTGTCCCTGGGAATTGCGGCTCTCTCTGAGTAGCCGCAGACTTGCGGTGGGATGTGAGGACGGAGCAAAGATGCCTGGGGAAGCGCTGCCCTGCTGTAAAGCAGCGCGCGGTGGGCAAAGCCCTGCGGCACCGGTGAACCGACACGGAGCAAGAGATGGTTCCGAGTCCGTAACTCAAGGCTGGGGCGCTCTCTGGGAGCAGCGGCTGAGGAGAACGTGGGCGACTCGCTGAGCGGTAGAGCTCCCCGGAGCATCCCCAGGCCAGAGGAACTCCCACGCAGTTGTATTCCCCTGTACGCTGCTACACTTGTTGCTGCATTTATTTCGACATTCAGTATTTGGGAAAAATATCGTCAAGACCTGTAATGATTAGCGAACACATCTTAAAAAAAAAAAAAAAAAAAAAAAAGTTAGTTAAAATCGATGTGTCCACTGTGCGTAGATTAGCAGCAAAAACTGAAAGACCTGACTGTATTCTAGTACCAGTTGGTGAAGAACATAAATTTAGTAAGAGCTCTTCAGTTTGATAGAGATAGGCACGGCAAGATCTAATAGCTGCGGTTATAAGAATCAAAGTATCCTAATTGTTGTTTTTCACATATGTTAATATCTTGTGTTTCATAGTTCAATGGCCCATAACAGCTTAATGCAAATAATATCATCTGAAAGTTGGCACCACAAAGACTGGAACAATCATCAAGTAAATAATTAAGCAGCTCTTCCAGTCCTATGCCTCCATTACATTAAATCTGTCTGTTCTTTTGGCAGGCAGGATATTAGTACTCTTTACTCTGAGTCTGTAATACTGACTACATAAATCAGGTGTGGGTATTTGGTAACACTAGCACATTCCAATCAAAATAATCTGGATAATGTGTATATTCTTTAGTATGCTGAGAGCTTGCATCTTCAAGTAACAGGCTTCAAGGGTATGCTGTACTGTCTTGCATAAAGCAGCTGCTCCCAAAGGGACAATCCAGCGAAGATCTCTGTGCCTTTATCACATAGTCCTCCTTTGCCATAGGGTTATGATCCAGTTTTAAGGTTCTTAGAAATGCCTCTGCCCGAATTAAGGTGCAAACAAGACCATATGCCAGTAACAATAGTAAAGGTTTTATTTGATGGTAAATATGAGAGAGAGAGAAAGAAAGAAAGGAAGAAAGAAGTAGAAGATAGGCCGGGGGGGGACATAAAGAGTGACAGGGACAGAATAAGGAAAATATCACCACTCCGTGGCTCCCAGCGATGTTCGTTGGTCCTCTCCAGCTGGTCTCTCGGTGGTGAAGGTCCCCCCAGAAGGCACAGAGTCCCATGGGTGTACATGCTCATGCTGGGTGGGCACGTCCGGGCGTGTCCCCTTGACTCTGGGTCTGTTGCACCACGTGCAGCCCTGTGGGGCCAAGCCTCTCACATGAAAGTCCCTTTCATGTGCCCTGTGGGGTTGGGGGTTCCACAGCTGGGCCAGTTTGTGTAATCGGAGGATGGGTGTTTATTGCCTCTCACCAGAGGCTGCACCATGCACCCAAAACCTCCTCCTCCCCCCTCGGTTGGGGGGGGAGTCTGTGTAAACCTGGCTTCTGTGAGCTGTGCTCTCCCCCCACCCCAAACTCACCCGGGGATAGTTGCAGCTGGTGGCTTTGGCCTTTTGTGGATGCAAACCTTTCCCTCAGCGTGAGATGACTGACCAATGCATTTCCCTCTATCTAATCAACAGTTTGACTTTCAGTTCAAAGTCCCACTCTTCAGGGAGGCTTCTCCAGTTGCAGCTTCTTTATCAAGAGCAAAACTTCATATCAATGTTTGAGGCATGAACTATTTTCAGTCTCTGACACATAGGTAATCTGTTATTTCAGGCCAACTAATAGCATTGGGGGAAAAAATAGATACCCTAGTCCTTCTTCCACATCTTTGGTGGTGGTGCCGTCTCATCTGCGTTCCTAAGCCCACTCATCTCCCACAGAGGGCACTCTTGGAACGATCTGTTCCAGTTTCAAACCATGCTGAAGCTACATGGATAGTGGTACAAGTGACAGCAGTTAAGTCCTCTTGCTCTCCTCTTCTGACTCCTCCTCCACTGTTCCCAAGGTCAAAGCTGAGAGCCTGCTCCACTTTGTGTACTGCCTGACAGGAAAAGTGCTGAAAACAAGAAAATACTTTCTGTGATCTTTCTGATCCCAGCTGCCCGTCTTATCCCTAGTTTGATGTGTAATCCATCCATTCTCAGAACCTACACGCATGTTGTCAGATTTATGTGTTTAGTATTTCTAAAATGATAAGGAGAATAGCATAACTTACTGTTTATTCTTTCTATTTCTTTGCACTTCTTGTTTCAGTGTTGTAATCAACAAATAGCCATAGCTCATGCTCTGTACTAGACAAGGAACAGGACAGTCCCAATGCCAATTTAACCAGACCAATTTAACATTTTCACCTCATTACCTCAAATTACCACTTCAGCATTTTATAAGCACTTATGTAAAAATGGATTTAGCTTCTGAATTTATTGAACATTCATGCTGGTTAGTGTACAAGATAAGAGATTAGGTTTATAGCACAGTTTTTACATTTCTGTGAATAGCAATGACAATTCCTCTGTCTAGCTTTTACTCTGACCTGTACATTCCATCCCACCCCCAAAAGAAAGCAGTTATCTACAGGTTCTTCAGCCAAAACCACAGAAAAACTGTTGCAGTTAGTTCCATGCTTCATATACTTACTCTGCAATTATAGGAAATTTTACTTTTAAAGAACTTTGCTTTGTTTTTTTTTCTTGCAAACCTTTTTTCCCCCCTCCAATCTGTTCACACAGGCTTGGGTGTCAGCCTGGTTTTAAAAACTTCAGTCAGTGAAAGGTTATGCCTCCCTCAGCCAACAGAAGTTCTCTGCAGAGTAATACAAATTGCAAGAGGACAGTTTTTATGCATTTCAAAATACATAAACAAAATGTATGCTTTTGCCATTTTACATACTTCAGTAATTACTGAGTGATTAAGTAACTCACACTATATGCTCTAGAAATAGCAACTGCAACATTATGAAGAGAGTGAAAATGACCCACTGTGCTCAAGAGATGATGCAGCTGCTTAACTGTCAGCATGTAATTCACATACCAATGAGTAGAACATTTTCCTAGAGTTCAAAAGCAGAAAATTATCTATGATTTCCCTTCACCTCAGAGTTAGCCTTCTACACAAATTCATGTCAGGTTTTGCAGTGCTTTCCCTGGAAGTATCACCTTAGGCCTTCTTGGTGTATCTCCCATGATTCTCTATGCTGTACTAAACAGAGATGATCAGTAAATACCTTTTCAGTAGGTTAATTGAGAACTTGCTTGTTCCATAGGGTATACAGGTGAGGAACACTATCAGGGTTAATGTGGTTTAACCTGCATCTTTATTAGAAGTTTTGCAGATTATATGCTTGAAGTGAGTTAATGAATCATGGATTATTCTTAGCCACACCTCACAAGGTGCCTCTGAAGTAATTTTAAAATAACTGCTGCAGAAGAGGTTGAACACAGATGCTCAGCTATGAAAAAGTTATTCAGGAAGGATATTAATATGAGGTAGCAATCAACTCAAACAGGAACATGGCAGATTATGTTTCCCTGTCTTCAAGAACAGAAAAATTGTTAAGAGAAAGAAAAATACAGTGATGAAACAATGTACTCTGATTTATCTGTACCTTTAATCAAAATCTTTAGATGATATATGCAAGTTACATAAATAATTATCAGAATAAAAATTTTTTAACTTAAGTATCTCTCACAGTCTATTTGGAAAGCAAGAAGGGAAGCTCAGAGAAACTAAACACACACTTAAGCCTTTCCTTACAAAGTCAAGTAAATTCTGTAAAACAAGGTGAAATTACATGAGGCAGCCTCAGGAAGCAAAAATGGGTTTTCTTATTCTCTCAAATCCTTTCCCTGGCCTTTGTCCACCAGCTAGCTCTGACATTCATCAGGCTCTTGCTGAGTGGGATAATTCATTAACCTGGACAAAAATTAACTTCTCTCCCTCAGGGCTAGTGAGTTAAGTTCATTCATAAAGAGACCTAGCAGGCATTACCACTAAAGCAAAATGGTCCTGAAAGCAAACAGGTAGGGTAAGGAAAGTAGCTCAAGCTACATGAGACAAAAGTAATTTATGGTAATATAAAATGCTACAGGCTTTAGCTTCCTGGAAAAGAACTTTCAGGCATTTTGAGATTGCAGAAAATCTTGGATTAATCTTGGATTACTTTAGTGAAGGCAGCCGATGAGCCAAGATTCAACATTTCAAAAGTAGACCAAGACTATTTTGTTTGTCCAGGATCAAAACCAACTTTGATGGTATTATGTGTGCTTGGTATTAACAGCAGAATAGAAATATAGCTGAAAGAAGAATTACAGTGGAAGTACTGAGCAAATAATACAAAGAACATAGTAAATACCAAACCTGAAATGTAAAATGATTAAGACAAGACAAAGAAGAGCAACAGATGCCCATATAGCTCTTGCACATGAATAAAAGCCTGGCCCAATTCAGTGACAAAGGTGTATTTAAGTTCAAACCAGTTTTACATGAGAAATGCAAACCCCCTCACAAACCCCATGTTTTTATACCTTGTTAGCATTTTAACAACAACCAAGGAAAATAGTCATTAATATAGGAAATTTCCATAGCACATGCAGCCAGATTAGCAAAATTAACAAAAAAGCATAAAGAAATGACAACAGTTTCTTTCCCATTAACATTTTTCGTTTGTTTGTATCAACAACTGGCTGATACATACAAAGTTGCTCCGAGTGGGTACCTGAACAGCCTGAGTTCAAAAGGAGAAACCTCTCTCCTAAGCAAGGTCTTGAAATGATGCAATTTTCTTCCTAATTGATGGGGTAAACATCAGCCTTTGAAAAATCATAGACATATGTCCCATCCAATGGCTGGCTACTCTAAGACAGGTGACAACATTCATTTACATCCAAGCAAGCACACAATCAGAAAACAGACTGAGGTAGGGGGGAATGCTCCAGACTGATGAGTATTTGCATTTCTCTTAATGTGAACTGCAAGAACAAAACCCCCAAGAAATACATGAAAAACCTGATCAAAGCAGAACTTGTTTGGAATGGTAGGAAGATAACGGGAACAATTCTGGCTCAAAGGGACTGACATTGAAACCAGCACCCCCTTTGTTTCCCTGCGGGCATCTCCCCTTGCACCTCGGATTTCCATTTACAACAGTGCGTATCTTAGGAAGAGCAGGAAAAATCCCCACTCCCTGTGTTGTGGGAGACATAGCAACAGAGAGGGGCACTTACACAGCTAACTAATTCTGTAGTCAAAAGAACTCCCATGCTGCTTTAAAGAAGCGTTTTTCTAAACACAGCTTAACCTCAGGAGCCTGTACCAGTGATAACATTAGAGAATAATGATGAGACTGCACAGACTCATCTTATGGCACCAAACATAAAATCTGCCTTGACTAACAGACATTGTTACTACTGACATTTAGTACTCTGAGATGCTCTACCAGCTTAACAGATGAAGGGGAAATATCCCAGCCTCTTCCAACTCCTGAATACATCAAGAAAAGCTCTCACAATCCTGGTTATCTTAACCAAAGTGAAGAGCAACAATGCTCAAGTTCTGAGTCTTTTCAGATATACCTTCAGGGTATGCTTTGAATACTGCCATCAAACGCCTTGAAGGCAGAAGAGCAAGACAGAGCTGCATGGTCTCTTGTAAACTGGAAAAAGAAAGCTGGACCAACTTGTCCCTTCTTACCCATTTGTGGTTTAAATGGCCTGCAACTTGAAAACATCCATGTACCTACTCCTAACATGCTACAAGATATAGAATTAGCATAAATACTGGGGTGAATTGCCAGAACGAAACAAAGGAGGGATGACATAGCAGAAATCTCAGATGGTAGAAAAGCTTTATAGAAAAAGTAAGGAAAGCTACCTCATTATGAAAGTTTGATTACACAAAATCGTTTACATCCAGCAACAGAACAGAACAGAAATGAAATGGCACTAAGTGCACTTTGCATTGTGTTGCAGTTACAGTATCCTAACAGGCACAAGGATACATTTCACAGTAAGACTAGGAGATTCTCCTGACAACAATAATCTTTTCAGTGCTTTCCCCTATTCAACACTAACTGCAACAGTGCTTAGAAACTCCCAAGACATGGCACAAAATAAATGTAATTTGCTGCAGACAGTATTTTCACATAACACATTAAAATTTTACAGGCTTACTGAGCACTGCAAGTTATGCAAAAGGAATTACAATTCTCTTTCATTAACATTAAAGACACCTTTCACCAACTTTAAACTATTCAGTCCTGGCAACCAGGTCCATTCAGTGAAAAGCCTATTATTCTGTGCCTAATCAGACAAAAGTTTCTCCTCAGCATGCAAATAAAAGGGGTAGGCTATCATCCATAATTACATAATATTTCTGACCAAACGCAGTCATCCTCAATTTTGTCATGTTTGATCACTTTCAGAAGGATATTAAAGCTGTCCAGGGAAGACATTATAGCAACCTTCTTCAGTTAGTTTTCTCAATGGGTTATCATAGCTCTCCCTGTTTTCCAGGTACAGTAAATGAACACCTGCATAAAACTATCCTTTTGCCATCAGAAGCCCAGTACCTCTGTCCATTTCAGAGTATGCTTGAGCTAACACCACAGCTAACGGCACCAGTCCTACTTTTGATCCAAACCATTACCTTGCTACCCCAAAGCAAAGCTTAATATACCTGTGAATACTAAGGGAACTGAATGTGAATAAAGCCAGCCCAGCCAAGAAAAAAACAAGCATCTCTGCTTACATTGTATTAACCTTTTTCTTTCTATATATTTATTTATATATATTTATACTTATATATATGAGCAGAGAACTTTGTTACTTATCCCCACCCCTAAAACTTGCTCTCAGTCCCAGTTCTATTTTGGTATGTCTACAATTTTAAAGCTCTATTTAAGCAATTAACAAAAGTGAAGTGGTACTGTAGCTTGTAAAACAAGATACTGTACTTTGTTTTAACAGAAAAAAAGACAGCTCTTGTCTCTTTGGAGAGATCTAGAACATGCCTCCAGACAGCAATTCAGAACAGGAATGAAGTATGAATTATGAATAAAGTCTTGGAGAAGCCCCTCAATTATAAGCAGAGATAAAAGAGACCTGCACCAATCATGGTGTCCTAAAGTTACCTGGTATGAATAATTTTCCATTTCTAACAGCAGCTCATTATGGTGCTAGCTACAGTTACATATATGAGCTCTAATGCATAGATTTAAGTTTCTGGCTACAGAATGACAATTTCAAAATCTAAAACCAGGTTAGCAAAATTACTCACTGCAGAGCTGGAATCAGCAGCAAATCTACACTTTGCTGATGTGATGAAATCTTTTTTCTAAGGTACTTCAAAATCTTTATGAAGTCACAATTTCTTATTTGCCTATGAAATAATATCTTTTATAACTCACTTTCCCCTGGAAATACCCACAGAAACTGAATGGGATATTCACCCTAGGACATAGTAAACTGATCCACCTGATCTTCTCAAGTTAAACTTAGAAATATCACACAACAATTTTACGTGCATTGTGGTTGCAAGTATCTTCTTTTGTTTTTTAACACACATTTTGGTTTACAAGAGCATCGTTTAAAATGCACAATAAACACATGTCAACCTGATTTAATTTAACACAGAATTTCAACCAGAATCCTATCATAGCCTGGTTAGGGGCCTGAGAGTTTTAGGTATGAAATAATCCCTGTGATTGTGTAAAGACTATTACATTTAGATTCAAAACTTGTTTTAGTTCTAGTACATCTGCTTTAACAAAACCAACTGTAAGCAGTTACAGTTAAGACTTCAGAGATAATAGGGTATATATTTCAAAACTCAGTGACAAGTTATTTTTAACAGTAATTTTTGTAACATAGCTACAAGACAAAGTTTTACATGAGACTGATTATCACACCTCTCCATCTGGTTATTTTCCAATTTTAAAAACAGTTTTAATCCACACCCAGACGTTAATTTTTTAATTTGCAGTTTCTTTGAACATTTTGCTCAGCTGTTGAACTAGTGCTACAAGCTCAGGGTTTCCTCCAAGAGATTCAATTTGTTTATAGGCTTCAGATTCAAGCTCTTTCAATGTATTCCGAGTGTACTCAAAGGAACCAACATTTTCAAGGTAATGTACACAGTATTTTTTTATATCTATGTTCTCTGTCCTTTGACGCAAAATGTTTTGCACCTGAGTACTTTCAGGTCTTGACCAAATTGCATGAATGGTTGGGAATGAGAACTTGCCCTCAGTTAAGTCTTCACAAAAACTCTTGTTCTCACTATATTCTTTGGAGTGCAAGTTGGCATAGTCATCTCTTATTTGGAAGAAGAGACCAAGTGTGTTAAGCAGAGGCTTTAAGTCTTTTTTATAATTTGAGAACAGCTGCATGAGGCCTACAGCTAACCCAAAGAGACCACCTGTCTTTTGCAGTACCATAGCTTTATACTCAGCCTCCGTAGGACAGGTGTAAGTATCCCTCCAGTAAATATCCAAGCCTTGACCTTTATGGAGTTCCAGAAGTTGACGGGTAAAAACTTTAACGGCATCTGGATGATCAAGGGTTAAAACCTTCTCTAAGCCAAGAAAATAAACATAATTAGCACAGTTGATTACAGATGGAATTCCATAGATACTGTGTGCCACTGGAAAGCCCCGCCGTAGCTTTGAGTTATCTTCGATATCGTCCACAAGCAGGCTTGCATTGTGCAACATCTCTGTCACTTCAATGATAACCTATCACAAGAAGAGAACATTGTTAAGTCTCTTACTGTAATTTAACCATCAGTTTTGCAAGACTATATTTTAAATGGATAATGTTTTAAAGAACTATATTCTCTATCACTGAGGTTCCTCTTTAGACAACTTGCTTTTCACTGCTAGTACAGATTTATGATTCTCTTCATCATCCAGTTTGCTGTAAGTCCTAGATCATAGAGTCTTTTGTGTAATGTTTTCAGATTCAAAGTTAACTTACTTCCTGAAGTGCTTCCACTTGCATGATCCTCTTGACTGTTGCTACAGTTCTAAAACATGCCATTATCTAGGAGTCATGCAGTAACTGTTACTAGAAACATGACTAGGGGAAAATAAAATAAACACAGTGTTTTGAAATGTTCAGATTTACAAATCTGAAATCTCCCAAAGTCAGTTCTTGAGAGTGTCAGGTATTATCCATTATCACATTTCTCTTGTGAACCTGGTTTTGATAAGTGGAGAGAGAGTTCATCTTTCTTTTCCCACACTTCGTGCAGTTATATTCAGTACTGAGATCTTAAAGGACAGACTATTCCCTCTGAAACATCATTTGGAAAATTCTTGGCAGAAACACAACAGCTAAAATTTCTTTTGGGAAGCTTTCTACACACTGCTTGTTACTAGGTAGACCAATATCACACACCACCTGAGGTGTGCAATAAACCCTTCACAACGCCAGGCTTGTAGCTGACTACATTTGAATAGAATGAAACTTTAATAACTCAACAAAGAATGAAGAGTCTTAACACCATACATTGCTTTTATTCCACAGCTGCCATGCAAGCAACAGGTATATTCAGCACCTGCTTAAATGGAAAGAAATATAGGCACGTAAACTGCACGTTGTATAAACCCACTGTAAAACATATCTGATTAAGATATGATTTCAAAGCTAATGAACCAATTAACATTTGTTAGCTACAAACATTGCGTTCAGTCAACATTCATCAAAACAACTGTTAAAAAATACTAAGATCACCACAAAATGGCAGCAAATATCTAGTATGGTCCTATTTGGTGGGTGCTGTAGGACAAAACAAGGACTTTGCTGTAAGCATTTTCTTGAGCACCAAGCCACCTGGTGTTCACTGAATATTGTTCCAAAGATTAAAACTCAAACCCCAGCAATTTAATCCCTTTTCCAAGATACAAGTGCAAGAACAACCTACTTAAGCACTCATGAAATCAAAGGATAGAGTACTTACTGAAGACAACTTTACACACCTATTTGTTTGAATAATCTTTTGGTCCATTATCTCATTCTCAATACTATCAGGAAAGTTTCCCTCTGTTGTGTGAATTCACTGGATAACCGTATTCTAGTGTTTCTCTTGCTAACCTATTTCATATCACTGTCAGTTTCATGACCTCTTGCAAGTTCCATATGTTTAAGATTTAAAGGAAACAGTGTTTCATGACTCTGTGTTTCTATCAAATTATCTGGTAAACTTAAGACAGTGTGAAAAATGCTTCAAAGGCGAAAGAGAGGAGTGAAACAGTTCAGATATGAGAAAAAGCTTATTTTAGAAGACATCAGGAAGTAGCCTGAGAAAATTAAAAGACTGGTCTCCATTATGAAAGCTGAAGACCCAGTAGAGAATGCTATGTTTTCTGACAACCTAAATCTATCTAATCAGTACCTGCTGGACTATCACTCCAACACACAGACTTCTTCTACCTCCTTATCTGCAATAGCTTTAAAATTTGCTTGACTCTCGCTAGGCCATTTCAGTGCCTTCTCAGAAGAAAGATCACCTGACAAACAGAGTGTCCTCTAATTCACCAAGCTGAAGTGTCTCAGTGCAGCACCAAATGGGAACTAGAAATTCAGTAAGTGTTGAGGGGAAGAGATCACTTGGCTGGGGCAAAAGGTGCAACAGTGCCAGTTAATAGTAAAATAAACTATCAAGGAACAGTAGCCTCAACTGTATAATCTAAATAAACTACACAAATAATCTAAGGTAAGAAAAAAGTCCCAGAATGAGTGCCAGCATTCAGATTTTTAATAAAAAAAATACAAATAGCTGGAAATTAATCGGGCTGTTAGACACAGGGGTTATCTTAAGATTATGAGATGTCAAAAAGATGACCAGAGGTGGTCCTCCAGACTTCAACCATCTCTAGTTATTAAAATTAGTATAAGAATGAACAAAAGCTGTAATAATTGGGTCACGATGAAGACTAAAAGATGACAGGGTCTTGTTTTTTCCTCCAATTACAAACAACTTGAGTAGTAAAGGAGACATTAAAGCATTGGTTTTCCTCATAAAGATAAAACAAGTGGTCCAAGTTTTCAATAGCAGTTACATCATCATCAGTTTAAAGTGACAGAACTGATAACTTCTGCTCAGACAGAGGCACTGCAGCTTTAGCTTACTATAGCACTAAGCAAAAATGGACCACATTGTCATGGGTGCTCAGCAAAAGGGCAGGAGGCAACAGTCAGATTGCAACATAAAAAAATCCTAGTTGAATAGAATGGAAGGGCTTGTTATAATGAAAGGGGTTCAGCATGAGAAGACAGGCCCTGGAAAGCTGCAGAAACCCCATCACCAGATTTTTAAAATTCAACAAAGCTCCCAGAAGCCTAAAGCAGCTACAGAGCAAGCCCTGCTTTAAGCACAGGGTTGTCCTAGATAACTTCCAGAGGCTTCTTCCAATCTGAATTCTGATCTGTGATATTAGACTAAACCCATACATAAAATACACACATTGCTATATTATATGTTTTATTTGGATATTTGTCTGAGCACAAAGCATAAGGTGTCTAGCTGAAAGACAGAAAAAATTTTGCTAGGAAGTTACACAGACAGGCGAAAAAACAGAAGAGTTCCTAGATTATGAAATGCAGCCTCTTAAACCACTTTGCTACTTGAGAGCTATGAAGTGTCACTCTTAAGCCACCCTAAAAATGACTCCTTCACAAACTCTAAAGATACTTCTGTGAACAATTAATGAAGTCAGCAAAGGACCAGCTGGTTGTCAAAAGCCACAACCAATTGTATTAATTCCTTGCATTGTCTTGGACAGAAAATGTTTTGCACATTCTGTATGCAGTTTAGCAAAACTGCAGTCTAACCTAAAACAGAGGATAATTTTTCATTTGGCAAGCCACAGTGTTTAAATACACAGCCGTGCATCTTGCACACTTCGTCCAAGAGAAAAGGGAACGTGAACTCCTAGGTAATGCTTCTCATCAGAAAGGACTGTAGACTATATGATACACCTGTCTCAGTTTTATGTTTGTAAAGTTGATTTAATTGCCGTCCCTGATATTCTAGTATTAAAATCTTAAAGCTTTTATTTTCAAACACTGTATTTGTGAAGTCTGCAAGTTAGTTAACTGTCTAGCTTCTTTTGTAATAACTCAGTGTTAATAACTGAGTTATGTTAAGTGGGTAACAATGATAATGGCTTATCTACAACTTCAAAGATTGAACACACTTGGAAAGGAGTAACTATTCTAGTAAGACATAGAAGTAATTGCTTTAGTGTTGCATCACAGTAAAAGCTTTGCACTGAAGTTGTTCTCCTGAAAGTTTACTTTACATTCAGAAATTAGTGCATTTAAGATTTCTGATAATTTATGCTATGTAAGAGAATCATCTGTTACGAGTAGTCTTGGAAGAAAGATAACAACCTTTTAAAAAGAATTAGTCAGTACCTGTATTTTATCTTCTGGAACATTCAGCCAGTGATTAAAGGCCTGTGACAGTTTGGTTCTCACTTGCTTACCTACAATAAAAATATTATAGGCATTTATAAAAATAATGAAGTTCATTATTAGGGACAACAGTTTGTCTTAACAACTATAGCTGATTTGAGAGCTGATTAAAAAAACTGATCAGTGTGATGACACAAAAGTGGAAAATGTATCAGTGCATGGCTTGTTCCATCATCGAATAAACATCAATTAGCAGCAGTTTCAGTTTTAAACACTTCACAGGAATATGCAAAGCACATATTTACAGGTTACTATATTTAGTTTTCACAATTTAATTAGTAAGGGATCCTGAGCATGTTGGTAGCCTGTACAGATCAGCTAGTTTGCAAGGCATGTTAATTTTAAGAATAAAAAGTTTCAATTATGATTCATTATTAGTTGAAAGTATGGGTATTTATTGAATATCTATTTCTCTCAATTTTTAGGTCTTTCTCCTGTAGTATTATTCTTCACTTGCTACTTTGTAAAACACGAAAGTGACACTTCATATACTTACTAAATAACATTTTACAAAAATCTAAACAGAACATTCTGAACAGCATAGAACCTTCCAAGAATTCAGATGTTTATCTTATACCTGAGAAATCTACCTACAAATAGAATTTGGTCTGCTTTGGTAAAAACTACTTTGTTGGAGCCAGGCAGTCACTCTGTTTCAAAGGAAAGAAAGACAACATCAAATGACCCAGTTTAGTGTTAAAACAAGTCGTTCTATTCAATCCAGATACTTTCTACATGACAGAGTGAATTTCAATACACGTTAACCTTATGCCTATACATTACTGATGCCTGCTTTCTTCAGTAATATGCTAGTTTTTATGTACAAATTATCTATTCAGCATCTAGTCATGTTCAACATGAAAGAAAGTCATCCCTATCCACACTGAGACAATTCTGCTCTGAACTTTGAGAAGCTCAGTTATGTGTATCTTGGAATAACCACAAGACAGGTTTGCAAAAACAGCTCTGCATATACAGCTCACAAACAAGCATTTGGAAAAAGCTTTAAATAAACTTCAAAGCAGTGCAACATAGACATCCATGGAACCCATATTACTTGACTCAAGTAATTACTGAGACATAATTGAGATATTCTGCAATACTAGTTCTCATATTGATAATTCCATCTTGCCCATAGCACCAAAGAAATGTCAACATTTGAATCTCTCCCTAAGGCTTCTCTATGACTGTGCAACCAGCATATACAGAACAAAATAATAAAAATGGGTAAATTCACTTGCAGTGATAGACCCTGGAGGAACTGGACTGAGAATTTTTCCCCTTCTAGTTAAGTCACCACCAGGTAAGCAATAGCTTTGTGGGCTGGGCTCTGTAGCAAGGGTGATAACCTTCCTCCCTGGATCAGAGGTCTGCAATTTTTGTCTCAGTTCTCAATGATTTCCACTGCTTCCTGTCACCACCATCTTTTGGTTTTCACTAGACAAGATTAACAAAATGGTCCTCTTTTTCCCCCCAGCAGCTCTGTCCTCTGCTTCTGCCACATGTGAACAGGCATTCTTACCTGGACATACACTGTCATTGGCTTATTTTCTCCATTTTTGCTGTCTGTGTTGAGTTTTAAACACTAACAGTTTTCTGCAGAAGGGAAGGATTGTTCTGTCTCTCCTTGAGAATCACTGTTACAAACAACTGCCAAACTGTATGGCTTACCAGTTAAGGATTAACAAGTATTTCACTACATTCATAAATAAAACCAGTCAGAGATAATACCACATTAAGGAACTGTACCTTATCTGTAGCTGTTTATTCTCTTCTAAGTTACTTGGATACAGACAGCACCTACTTTCTGCCTTTATAATAGGCAGCTAATTCTGTTTTTCTGAATGTGTTTCCTAGAAAATACACTTAAAGAATGCTGGGTGTTCAGCAAGAACCATTATTTCATCACGAGGAACTAGACTACTAGAACGCACTCTAAGTGGATTAGTAACATGCACAAAGGATTAAGCCACTTCAGTTCCTTAGTACAGACAGCATTTGAATTGTTAGACTTGTCTACCCTGACTAGCGAGGCTTCCTAGACACTGACTATTCATGGAAAAACACTACCTGTAGAGTGAAGCATTTATCTTTCCTTTTATACGTGCAGATTTGCTCGTCTTCTAAAGGAACATTATTGCTACATAAATGCTATTTTATCTGATTCTGAAGTCAATCTTATCTGGTCTATGCGATAGTACAGCAATTTTCCGTATGCACAATTTATGCCTGCAGCATAAATGCTGTGATGGCAAAAGACCAAATCCTTCTAATACCGGTCTCTAAAGCCTAGATGCAGAAAGACTCCATTCCTTGCCACACCCCTCCTCTTCCCAAACTAGACAAGAAAACAATACAGGGACACCAGGACAAAATTAAAACGAGCACTGCCAGAATTATCCAGTTTCTTCACTATCATATTTCGCTGCTGTGTTAAGTATTCTAAGCAGGCTATTGTAAAATTAAAGAATAGAGGTCTAACATCCAAAATTAGAAGCTCTACCTACAGTATAGAGCTATAATAATAGACATTACTGCACCAAGCTTTTATCAAAGCTCTGTTAAATGCATTCTGTTTTATCTGCCTAAGATCCCAAATTCTTACCCAAATCAAACAGCAACTATGAAAAGCTTTTCTCCTTAGTAGTGCTAGGTGGAAAAGGTGAGAAAAATAGTCAGAAATTCCTTCTAGAGCTAAGAATGTTAAAGCTTTATCCTTAAAACAAATATCAAGTTAGATTAAAGATGTTGTACTGAGGACATTCCCTCCATTCCCTCCCTGTTTCTCACCTAAAGAAATAAAAAAGGAAAAAAATCAGCCAACTTACTCTTTATTTACATGCTTGTTCTTGTGACAGGGCACAGACCCAAAAACTACGGACCCCCATTCTGGACAGGCTCCTGGTCAGTATTGCTTCACTCTTGCTGCATTAAAATAACCACAAATTATGCCCTTAAGGCAGCACCCTGCTTACAGAGAGGGTACATGAAAGGGCTAGAACAGCATGGGAAAGAGCAGAGGGATTATTAACCTAGACCCCATTAGAGCTAACTCAACTCATTAGCCCAGCAGAGAACTCAACTTTTTGCTAGGTTAGCTTTCTGTCAGCTTTATGTACTGAGTCAGCTTATGCAGTGGATCTGCCACAATCAGTACAGGGCGAGCAGCAGATGCTGAGGACTATGGGAAGGGGCACTGCTCTTTGGAGGAAGAAAGCTCCTGTATTACCTCAGCTGTATTGTACACTTGCATGTTTAGCTGCATCCTCTGATGGATTAAAACTAAATGGATAAAGTCCCCAAGCGGACCTCTCCAAGCAGCTACAAGAACACTACAAACAGCATAAGTGAACTGCAGGAAGACAAGCAGAGAGCAGGCACATACACTTTTAACCTGGCAGCCACTTGTGACTGATTAAGGTCACTGGTATAATTCTCCAGCATAACTCCTCTGTTCAAAATAGGGTTAACTAGTTCAGGGTTGTGATCCTGATTTTTGCTTTGTTCCTTCTCACAATCCTGAATGCCACTATCACATGGTCACTGCAACTAAAGTTGCTTCCAGTCTTAATGTCCTAACCAACTCTTCCTTTTTTTAAGGTGGCAGTCCAGCATAATGCCTTCCTTCATCAGGTCCTTGATCACCTGTGTTAGCAAGAGGTCATCAATTCACTCCTGAAACCTCCTGGACTGCCTGTGTCCTGCTGTGATGCTTCTTCTACAACACTGTGAGGTAATTGAAGTTTCTCATAAGAATCAGGGCCTGTAAATATGAAGTATCTTGCAGTTGTCTGAAGGTCTCATCTGCTTCTTCCTGCTTAGGGGGGTCTGTAGCAAACACCCACTACAGTGTCACCTCTATTGATCTGCCCTGAAATCTTAGCCCATAAGCTCTCAACAGGCTCATCTGACTGAAGGTAGAACTCCATGCAATTCAGCTGCTCTTTCACATAAAATGCAACTCCTTCACCAGACCGATCAAGTTCAACAACCCAGCAGAAAAAGCTGAACAACAAAGCCAGTCTTGATTGTTAGCTTGCTGAACAAGCCCAGGAAAGACTGCAGCCAAGACCAGAAGGACAAGAATGAGAAGATGCACAGTCACAAATGGGATCAGAATCTACTCCTTTCAATAGCAAGCTGTTAACCATATCAGTTCTATGACAACTGAAATTCCATGTACTCCTTAGTGCTGCAAAATCAGCTACTGCTGTTAACTCAGACTCTCAAAAATACAAGATTCACCATGTGTGTGAATCAGGCCATTTTTGAGACAAACCACAACAGAACCTATAAAAGTCAATCCTCCACTTTATGAGACTAAATAACAGAATACTAGATTAAGCAGAACATTGATAAATGTTCCACTACAATGAGACTTAACAAGAAAAGTTATTGTTTCAGAATCTGTGCTCTTCTCCCAAGCAATAATTTCTGCTCAAGAAGGAATAAATGTTAATTACCATACTAAACATTAATTACCATACTACCAGTTAAAATAGCACCACACTGAAAATACCTTAAGCCTACTAGCTTCCCAATCCCAGTGCTGTTGGAAGTTGAAGAAATACACAAGCTTACTTTAGGTATCACCCCAAAAACGTTACCATTAAAAGTCTTATTTCAGCAAAGGGAAGCAGAGTAATCAATTTCCTGTACTGAGCAATTAATCCTTAGCAGTTACAAAAATTTGTGTTCTTACGCTATTGACAACATTAGCAGGTACCTTCCCTCCCCTGCTACCAACCCTAATACTGTTACATATCAAAGTTTGTTTACATTAAAAGGGATTGTGTATCTAAATTCATTCAACCATAGGTTACTAAATTGCTTGGAGAGTTTAACTAGTCTTACAAGATACGGAATTGGACTGCTGTAGGGCCATAGTGTACAGATTTGACACTCAGCCAAGCTTTCTGCAAAGCTCCTCAGAGCTCAAACTGATCCAACAGAGAAACAGCTCCATGTCCCGACCCTTGCGCCTGCTCACTTACAAGACAAGAGATTACCCAGGCAAGTTTTTAACAGGTTAGGTGATTGATACCACCTATAATTTGATCAGCAAGCTGAGAACTGGCACAAGTTAAGCAGCAGGAGAACAGTGTCAGAAGCATAGAGGATGGAATGAAACTGCCTCTTTCAGCAAGAGCCTGTTGGATCAGCTCAGACATCTCATTTGGGCTCCAATCTAGGTAGGAACATATCTGGCCATTTTTTCCACCCTTACCAAGCACTGACTGATTCATACTGACTCCAAGATTCACATATGTAACTGGCTCCTACTGATCTGTACTTGGCATAGGTGACCTTAGGCAAAGCCAGTGTTTCAAACACAGTAAACACGGTTTATTTATGATTGTGAACCCTCACTGCTTCACCTGTTACTCAGTACAAGCTTCCCACAAGTACACCACTTTCACCTGCCTAGTCTAAGAGAAGCTTTCCCTTTTGAATCATACCCTCACTGCTCTCTATGCAGTAGTGGTGGTATCTTATTTTTCACCTTCCCCAAAACATACACAAAATTAACAGTAAGTCAACATGGTAAAGTGGACTTCCAGAGTTATACTTTAGCAGGACAGGATATAAAACACCCATACTGCCAGTGAGTGTAGGGTTATATAAGCCACCAGTATAGAGTTATTAGGGTTCAACTCACAAAGTAAAGGAATTTAGCCACAGGAATCAAGGTGGGAAGGTTAAATGTATATCCTAGATGTGTCATTTAAAGTGAAAGGTAACTAAAGAGCTATTGGTCAAGCACTTTTGCCTATAGAAGATTTTTTGGGCACTTTTTGCCTGTTGTATATTTTCTACTAGGAAGCTAAGCTTTTCTTCCTGGTACCTACAATAGCTTTAAAAATAATTAGCAGCTAAAGATGCAGAGGTGTTACAACATGCCCTGGTTAATGAGATAATCTAATCAAACAAAGAGTACACTTAAAGATGGTGTTCAAGGAATGTAAATTTCTTCAGGATCAGGGCTTAGAAAGCTCTCTAGTACCACAGACTCATTCTCAAGGTAGTTCTCTAGAAAGATCACCACCCACTTCAACATAGCAAAAGGAATACACATAAGGAAATGGGAAATAAGCCTTCTGGCATTAAAAAAGCTGATAACTGCCAAATTCTTTCCTTTTCTTAGTTTTCAACTCAGTGCTAATTGCCAAGTCAAATGAAATCACTAATGTTGGCAAGAAAATCCTGGATATTTGTAGAGGTTAATAATGAAATTCATTATACAAAGGTATAATGAATTAGGACTCAGAGGACCCACCCTGCTGATATACAGGATTTGTTGCAGATGTGCAAAAGCCACTTAGTACTCTGCCTGTGATTGATAATGCTACTTGTCTAGGCAGAAGGTCTTCTACCCTGGTCAGATATAATTTTGACCAGAAATATTTCCTTAATATTTACCCAAATTTTTTATCTTCCTAAACTCCTTCAGCGTGCCGCATAAGCTGGACAGAAGGCAACCAAGCCATTACACAATAGTCCCAATGACAAAGTTGTTCTGCCACTATTTTTACAAAGTTAGTCACTTTGACATCCTGTATGGTCTTTCTTACACTTTAGGTGTAAAAGCCACAGCAACCCGATTATTTAGTTAAAGAGGCTTCCAAGGGGCATATCCATACAGTAGTTTGCTTCCAAACTGCTTCTTGAATTCTACTGTACTATTCAAGACTGAAAACATCACGGGAATGTATTGCTGGTGACCTGATACTACACAGACTGGCTGAATCTCTGGCAAGTAAAGCAAGCTACGAATCATGGACATCTGAAATTGGCCGTAAGAGCACCTATCTCTGTACATGCTGAGGAAGATAAATTCCAGGAGAAACAGGCTAATAAAAACTCAAAAAAAACCCCCAAACAAAACCAAACAAATATACAACCCAACAAAAAAACCCCAAAGAGCACCTAAGCAAACAAGAAAACCTCAATCAACCCTCCCCCCTGCCCCCCAACAAAACCCACAACCCACTGAGTTCAGTACAGCAAGCAACTAAAGAACAAAACATTGTCAGCCCTGGGTTTAAAATCAGGATCAAGTCTTCAGTACTTGCCCTTATCAGTTTTTAAAAGCCACTAGTCAGCTACTCCAGAGAACAGAGTAACTGCAATATTACTTACACTACAGACACAAGAGCTATTGTACAAGATTGTACCAATCTCACCAAAAAAAGGTGGGTCTAATAAGAGGAAGAAAAGAACAAGTACTGAAAAGTGTTACTTTTTATTACTCTTATATCCACAAATCAAGAATGGAAAAATTTCTTGGCTTATACTTCCCAAGACAAAAGTTGCTATAAAACCAATTTTGATATTTAAAACAACACAGTACAAAGAAACTTGCCTGGTAGTTGAAGCAAATATTGGTATGGCTCTAGGATTCTTTTAGATGTTTCATCCATCCCATCCATTTCTTTATTTCCTAAGATGGAGTACACTGTTAAAGAAAGCGTTGTTAACACTATTTAGATTAAAAAATAGGGAAGTACACAATAGAGGCATACAACTTAAAAGGCAGCTGACTTACAGGTTAGGTGCAAATATTCCAATTTTGCACATGACACCTTCAGCATATAAAAGGTTTCCAGATGTCATTTACCAAGGAAACACATATAATACACACTAAATACAGTTTTCTTTTTATTCATGAAGTTTAAGCCAACTCCTAGACTTTGTTCACTTTTTTGCATGCATTAGATTGCTTAGGTGATGAAGTATTTAAACTTTACCATTAACAACAATGAAGCTCCACTGCAAGTCTTTAAAGACACTCATACAGAACCCCACATACAAACTCATACAGATACACATACAAAACCTCACATGACTAATCTGATTAGATCTCCCTAAATGCTTTCCCCATACATTAGACATTCCAATGTCTAAGAAATGTCTAAGAGCAGAAAATACACCTCAGACCAAGGCAACCTAAAGAAGTAGAATACTAGCTCCAGTCTTTTGATATAATTCCTCAATCTTTTGTTATAAGTCAAAATATAAATATACCATTTTTCTACCACTGTTCAAGCATACAGACAGCTCTATACACTTTCCCATACACCATAAATGTAACAGACTCTTAAAATTAATCTTTTAGGATCCAGGGCCTCCAGAGCTTGACAATTTTCTATTGATTAGCTTCACTTCACATACTTTTGGTCATCTCTATCTGCATTTTTTTTCCATACGGTTTTCTGTAATAGATTTTCTGTCCTTTCACCTCTAGCCTTCCTTGCTGCACTGCAGATGCAGCAACTTAAAACAATTCTTCTCATGTGGTTTTAAAACAGGACCTGCAGCAGTAGCATAAAGTCTCATGCTACTTCAGCATCGTTTCTCAGATACTTTGCTAGTATCCTGCAAAAGATTTCCTTTTTTCCTCCTGGAGCAAATGAATAGTTAGGTAAACTAATGTCCCGATTTTGGCTAGACTAGAGCTAATTTTCTTCCTAGTAGCTGGTACAGTGCTGTGTTTTGGACTCGGTGTGAGAACACTGTTGATAACACACTAATGTTTCGGCTTTTGCTAAGTGGTGCTCATTGTAAGTGAAGGACTTTTCAGTTTCCCATTCTCTGCCAGGGAGCAGGTGCACAAGAATCTAGGAGAGTATAGCTCGATCAGCTCCTGTCTGTTCCCATTCCCACCCTCCACACCCATAAGCATTTGTAGCAGTCTGTACTTGGGGAGCTGATCTGTGTTAATAACTATTTTCCAAGCTTAGGTTTAGATAAATTCCTTGCTTCACGCTGTGTGCTCATCAAATGTATTGGCACTTTAGGGGCAAGAAAGGCTATTTAACCAAATATAGTTATCAAAAAAATGCTTCTAAGACTGCATCTTTTGGGAAGGCTTTGCATAGTTTCTTGGCAGTGATGCTGCGATAAGCAGTACAGCCTTTCCATCGTATCCATGGTGTGCCAGCACAGCTAGCGGTCAGGCCACACACTAATCAAAATCAGATTTGACACCCTTGACTCCTTATTCTGTTGCCAGCTTGTTGTTGTAACTGAAGTGCTTTCAACCAGCACTGCCACTGAGAGTCAGCTGTCAAACTGTACCCTTACATATAAAGAGTAAGTCTCAAAGGACTTCAGCGAGGAGGCAAAATCAAAGATTTTCAGAGTCCACCCCCAGATGTTCTAAGCAGAAAGAACCTGGTAGAGATAGATATAAGGATATACTATCAACCTAACAACTACCCTGTGACTATTATTTGTCAAAAAGCCACACAGATGGTGATAGAATTGAAAGTGCATAGCTATCCAGCTAGGCTGAGAAGAGATGCTAGGATTGGAAGTGCTTTCCTGTAAAAGTTCTTGCTTAGAAGTAAATGTTAAAGTTCTTCTTCTTCCCTCAGGGAATTAAGTGTCTTGCTCATCTGTAGGGCAGTAAGACCATATTCAGAATCCCCAACTAACTTGAAATTCATTAGTATTGTACAGCATCAATCTAAATATTTGCCTCTTTCTGTACAAAACTAATAGGAGTTAACCTGAAATACTGCTTATCAGCAGAAAATTAGTCAGGTACTTCTGCCACAAGTACAGAGATTCTTACTTTTTTTTCTTTCAATAAAAGTGAGGCAAAAAGGCTCTCATGAATAAAGGTAACTCATCTTAAATCACTATAATTAAAATTTGCTATATTACTATTCTACCATTAAATGAAATTTTAGGTAAATCTCCACCAAGGAAAAAAAAAAGTCTCTTTATTCATCAGACAGCTACATATTTAACATACCCAGTGGAACATAAACAGCGAGCAGAACATCCCCCAAACTTATACATAGAAAAGGACACTTGATAAAGAAACATGTAAATGAAATTCATTACAAAAGCCTCTAAGCAAAAATACCATGATACCAGATGTGTAATATTACTGCTCTTTGCACAAAATTATCACATACGGGGCCTTGGGAAATGGTTGTTATTAAGAATTTCCTGCCGAGGTGACTGACCGATTTGTTACAGAAGTTACACTGTTGCACTGAGAAAGACTTCTCTGATTTAGACACAGTATCTCAACTCACCATCTCCTAATAAAAAGTAAAAGCCAGCAGTTAAACAATATATGAAAGGGAACACAAAGCCTGTTGTTAGTGAAAGTGCAAGAATTGATTACATCTACACTTATGCATAGGATTGAAGCACCTAAGGCCATTTTACCTTTTAAACCAGCACACAAACTTTTTGCATTTCAATTCATATGCGTGACAAAGTTAATTTTCCAGTTATTTCTCAGTATCTTCACATGAGCATAAAGAACAGCCACACACAACAGAAAGCCCACAGAGCTACCTTTTGGACTGCATCAAACCTTATCTCTAATGGCCTCTTTGAAGACACACATTACACTAGGATAAGATGGTGATGTGGGCTTCCATAATGTGCAACTACTCTAAAGCTATACTTGAAGCTGTGATCTGTGTCTAGGACCTTTCTAGAGAGGATGAAAGCAGTATTAATTCTAGGTCGAATGTAAAGAAAAAGTTTCCCTTTGGAACTTTGCAAAACAGTTTCTCACCCTATCCTGTTCCATCCCACTCTGCAGAACCTTCTTCCCCTCCTCCCAAATAGGGGAATGTAATAGTTTGAAAGAGTCCAGGCTAAATATACAGACAGTATTTTAAAAAGTATCATCATCTCAGGGGTCCAGTCATAGTGCAATTACAGAGAAAATAAAAGACAACTACCATAGAAGCAGAGAGCTGTAGTATAAAATGAACCATTCAGAAAGTTCTCAAATCAGCTCCATCATAGAACTTAGTGCACTGAGACACCGGCTTCGTTGTAACCGGGGGCGGGAGAGGGAAGAAGCCCCAAATGGGAGCAGGTAGGAGTGAGAAGGTCAGTTTCAAAAGGAATACACAGAAAACGCAGTGAATATGTATTGTTTCAAACAAAGACCACCAGAGGTCTTAATCCAAACATAACTGGGACACTAGTCCGCACTCCCTTTCTAATTAGGAGAGTCGCGTTTATAACCCCTCCTAGGCTGACACCGAACAACACCTCACATTCAACCTGTGGGCGGGCAGCTTTCCACAGGTGGAAGGACAGTCACAGTCCACACATTTCCCCCAAAGATACAGCTAAGTAAAAATAGCTTTCCATAGCCGCCACTCCAACAGTAACGCCAGAACGCCACGAGCATACTGCTCCTGGGATCGTGGTTCCATTTTAATGGGATTTCCAGGTAAAATTGAGCACGAACGCTGCAGAAGCCAGAGAACAATACCTGGGCCGCCAAAGTCCCCGCCCGCAGACGGGGAGGGTCTCTTGAGCTGCGGGCTGACCCGAAGACAGAAGATGAGTCGGCAAAATCTTCGACGGCAGCTGAGCGCTGCGTTACGCGGTCAAAACTCACATTTCACAGAGAGCACGAAATTGCTGCCGCTCTGTCTGCAGCTGCCGAACTCCCGCCGCAGCCAGACCAAGGGAAATAAGGTTCATTTTTTTCGGAGTTCAACACGACAGGCGCAGCCTCTTCAGCTGCCTCCAGAACTCCAGGACGAGCGGGCCCAGCTCTTCAGCGCCATTTTAGGAGATCGAGAGCCGAGGACGCATCGCTCCCCCCGCCCGCTGTCCACCCCCATTTTCTGATCGGCGCTGTCGGGCTCGGCCGCCAGGGAGGGCCGGGAAGCGCCGCCCGCCGCCAGCCCAGCGCAGCCCCGGCCCCGGAGCACTCCGTCAGTCACTCCGCCCGCCCCGGCGACCGCCGGCACCGCCCAGCACTACCGGCGGCCCCCTTTCACCCGGCCCCTTCCCGGGCAGCCTACAAGCCCCTCCTGGAGCGGGGCGGGGCGGCCCCAGGACCCGCTTCCCCACAGAACCGGCCCCTCCGAGCGCGGCGCCCCCTCTCTTCCCCACCTGGACGCCAGCGCCCCCCACCAGCCACAGCCAGCTAACGGGGCAGGCGACCTCACCTCGTCCTCGTCGTCGTCGACCTCGTCGCCGCCGCCTCCTCCTCCGCCAGCAGCCGGAGCCGCGCCCCCGAGCAGCCGCCGCTCCGAGACTGGCGGCGGCAGAGCCCAGAGCGGGAGCGCCGCCCCCCTCCTTCCTTCCGCCCCGCCGGGCGCCACCTTCCCCTCCTGAGGGGAAAATGCGCCACCGAGCGCCCCGCCGCGCACGCGTAAGCCCCGCCTCCTCGGCTCATTAGCATTCGCCTGAGGGCCCCGCCCCCCCTCGCGCGCGGTGCGCCCTGGGAGTTGTTGTCCGCTGAGCCGCGCTGCCCTGCCTGCCGGAAATGCTGCGAGCAGCGAGCAAGAACAGCGTTCCCCATGAGCACCCTCGGCGCCGAGCCTCAGTTTCCATAGAAGTGGAGAAGAATGATGTCAGTATTTCCGACGCGAAGGCCAATGGGACCGCGGGATGGGCGGGCCCTGCGGACCGCGGCCCAATGGGGGAGGTGGAGAAGGGGGCGTGGTTCTGCCCGTTCGCCCGTCAGTCAGTCATCGGTGCGGGAGGGGGAGGGGGACCGAGCCGAGCAGTCACCGCCGCCGCCGCCGGGGCCGCGCAGGACGGATCGGCCCCTCCGCGCGCCGTGCGGGGCCGCCGCCAGCGGAGCCGCTGCAGGAGCGTCGAGCGGGACCGGGGGTGCCCGGAGCTGAGAGGAGCCTTCGCCCAGTTCCCTTCCGTGCCCCCCGCCTCGGGCCGGGGGAGCAGCGGGCGGGCGGTCGCCGCGGAACAAAGGTGAGGGCGCAGAGCCGGAGAAGAAGCCCCCGTGCCCCGCCAGCGGCGGGCGGGGAGGCGGCGAGGGGCCCCGTGGGGGCGCGGGGCCGGGCGTGTGGCGGCGAGGGAGGGAGGGGGGCGCTTGTTTTTCTCCTGGTAGCGAGACTGCGGCGGGACTCGCCGATCCTCCTTCTTCCCCCCCCCACCCCAAACACCCAGTGGCGGGCCGGGGGGAGGGATTGGCGGCTTCTCCTCCAGCCCCTCTGCCGGGAGGGAAGGAGCCCCCTCCTCCACACTCACATAGACACACGCTCCGTGTCCCCGCCGAGCAGGTCGGGCCCCTTTCTCCCCGCCCCCCTCCCTTCCTCCCTCCCCGTCCCCGCTCCCTTCTTTTCTTCTTCTTCCTTTTCTTCCCCCCCTCCGCCGCCTCCTGCCTGCCCTCCCTTCCTCCCCCCTCCCGGACCCGCTGCGCCGAGCCGGGGAGTTGCGGCTGTTGCTGCCGAAACTCCTGCGGCGGAGTCAGCGCTTTCCTTTATTTAGGGGGGGAGACGGAGGGAGGAGGAGCCGCCGCGATCCGGAGCCGCAGCCCCTACAAAAGCGTGTGTGTGTGTGTCGGGGGTGGGGGGGACTGCTCCCGACACCCCGCTCCCCCCGCTGCGCACACGGGCACTCTTTCTCGTACAATGGAGGAAGAGCCTCCCTCCCTCTCTCTCTCTTTCCTTCTCTCCGCTCTCCCTCTCTGCGCGGTAAAGCGAGAAGGGGGGTGTTCTCTGCGCTGGGACCCCCGCGGGTGCCCTCCCGCCGCTCGGTGCCCGGGGAGGGGGCGCAGCGCCCCGGGGAGGTGGCCGGGGCGCCTCCCCCCTCCCGCGGCAGCCGGGGGTGGGTTGTTGTTGTGGCAAGTTTCTCCTCCTCTGACAGAAATGGCGTCAATGGCAGCGAGTGTAGGGGAAGCCGCGGCGTGTGGGAGCCGGGGGGAGGAAACAGCGGCCGAGGAAAGAGGGAAGGGGGTTAGCCGCGGGAAAAGGGGGGATCCGGGAAAGGAAAGGGGGAGTTTCGGGAGGAGCCCAGCGCCCCCACCCGATCCTTGGCTCCCCTCCCCCCCCCCCCGGTGCGAGCGGCTGGTGCGGTGCCTTAGCGCTTTGTTTTAAATTCCAGGTCCAGCCTCGGCCGCTCAGCCACGATCGAGGCTTTTACCGCAGCCTGAGCTCATCATGAAGGTAAAACACTCGCTCGTGTGCCTGGGAGGGGAAAGGAGGGAGGGTTGCATGGAGAAATGCTGTCCTATCTGTCAGTCCATCTGTCCCGACCCCGGTGCGAGGCTCGGTGCTGGTGCGGATCTGCGGATCCAGACTGCGGGCTGCTTCGCCCCCATTGCCGTGTTTCGGTGCCTTGGCTCGTTTGCTGATCGTGGGGCGGGCTTTGCTCCACCGCGTTATGCTGGGGGAAGCTATAAGTTCCCCGAGCAGGGGTTGTTCTCCTTCAGAAACATTGTTTGTAGGAGAATAAGGACATGGCTGCCTGGGCTGAGCTTGCTTCATGGAGGAGCAGGGCACAGTCACCCTGCTCGAGAAAGTAACGTTGTGGGGAAAATGCTCTACAACATTGTTTACTTGAATAGAGGGCAGATTTACTTACTTTCTATTCGTTAATAGGAGTTTTGTTGAATGAATAATCTTGATATGATCGGGGAGGGTGCACGTAAGAGATTCTCTGCAGTGAAATGATTGCTGTAAGGTGCGGAAAGATTCTCAAACAGGTTCTAATCTTCCTCTCGGTGCTGTGTAGTATTCATCTACCTCACTGTGATGCATTTTTCTTTTTCTAGACTGTTTATGTTTGGTATATTATGCAAGCTTTATAGAAAAAGAGATCGTATTGGTGGAATAGGATGATTTCTTCTGTGTGTGGTAAAGAACTGTGTATCTAAAAGTAGTTTTTAACAACTGGGTTTGTTAGGGTTTTTTTTACCATTTTGCTGATATGTTTCGCTCAAACTGCCATTTATGTTACCATGACCCCCATGTAATTCAGCTCCCGGTCCTGCTGGGCAGCAGTAAATCTCATTTCAAAATGCTGTAAATCTTATAAAAAACAATTGTTACAAACCTGTGATACATCAGTTCTTTGGTATTTATTAATAAAAAAGAGCAGTTTGTATGTGGGTTCTTCCACTATCATAGTTGTGCCTACTGTCTGTGAATGAGTGTTATATAAAATATGTACCCAGTAGTATATTCACTGCTGGAAATGGTAAATGAAATAGACTCTTTTAATTCCTAGATTGATCTGAATTTCTGAGCAGCAAAGTCTTTCTGTGTAGCTGTTAAAGATTGAGCATGTTTTTTTTTACTTTGGTGACTCTATGGCAGTATTTTTTAAAAATCATGTTTTAATTGCCCTCCCTATGATTTTTCTTTAACAAGGGCTAAGATCTAAAATCCTGCACATGTCTGTCTTATTAAAAGTAAACGATTTATGAATTTACAACAACAGGCTGTTGAAGTATGATAGGGAGCTTTCCAAATGTGGCTCATTGCCTGGTGGGGATACAGGAGATGGAAGCAAGGTAAATAGGAGGCGGTATAGGAAGCTTTTTTCCCCAGAAGGAAAAAGCACTTATTTAAATGACAGTTAAATTTACATATGTTTCTAATAGTCTTTTTCCATGTAAACAAATCTTACAGTTACCATAGAGATTAGGTTCAGATACTGTGGTTTTAGAGCCATATTAATATGTAGATAGACAGTTGGGAGCATGAGGAGGTCAGATCACAAGTAGAACACAAAGTGTTCTGTGAAATAGTGATATAGATCCACTTCGGGCGGAATTGAATGTATAACAGATGATTAAATTTAGAGTAACAAACAGAAAACCCTGTTAATAGAGCCGTATTTTTTTTTAAAACCCTCACAGCTTACTTATTCTTTGATAAAGTTTGTGATACTATTGCATGCTTATTTTTAAAGTCGGGATAAAGTCTGTCAGAGTGTTCAGGTGTTAAATTCAAGTCTGTAATTTTTGCAATTTCTGTGTGTGTATAGTGTTAAACTTACATATGCTTGAGATAGCTCCCAGTACCTTTATTTACTGTGCCCTGTAGAGTTAAGGGAGGTTAATCTGTAAGTTATTACTTTGAAGCTTTAGTTTTTACAGGGGAACTTTTAACAGAGTTGTGGTTCCAAAGAAATTTCTAAGATTCAACAACCTAACCGAGATTATAGGAGTAATACAGTGCATCAGTCCTTCTGGCTGGCTTAAATTTGTAATTTATTAGTTAAACTTACAGGGATACAAGCTTGTCCAGTAAGAAGCAGTAAGGGAGAATGCTTAAGAGAATTATTAGCTTTCTGTTTGTATCTCTTCAAGGTAACATTGACTACACTAGATCCAGATACTGTTTAAATATGACTGTATATTTTTGTGCATTTATTTTGTAAGTTATCCAAAGAGTGTGCCTCAAGGACACTTCAGCATATAGAGGATTTAATGCTTTAAGACCTAGTCTTGCTTTGAGTCTGCTGACTGCAGACTTCCTTCTGACTGCATGATTGAGGCCTGTGTTTTGATTTATGCTTTGGTCATTCTTTCAAGTGCAGAGGGTTGTGGATTCTGGTGCACAGAGCCTTAGAACTGGATTCCATGTCAGTATCTTTGTCTCTTTCTATGAACTTGAACAACTCATTTATCTTAACTGACTCCCTCATCTGTGTAGTATGGATAAAATGTTGAGCTTTGTAAAATGCAGTGAGGTATATTTAGCGACAGCACCAACGATTGTATTGATACAAAACTGTAAGTCACTCATACTCTTTCATTTTGCAGCCCTTTGACACAAGAGAGGTATGCCGCCTGCTAGGAGATTACCAAAGCTGTTGGTATAATTGTTCTCCTTGTAATAACCCAGTTTAATCCAAGGAAATAAAGTCCCTCGTATAAACCAGTAACTTTAGCCTATTAAGTACTCCTCCTCTGGACTGCAAAGACCACTTAAAAACAGACTTGAAATATGTCTTACAAGAAGTGTTCAAGTCTTAACATAATTATACTTGTTATTGTGATGTTCTACTAAATCAGGTTTTTTCCTGCGTTGATTGACCTCTGATAGTTCATACAGTTGTGTAGATAATGGCTAGGATTGCTTGCATGTTGTGAAGTTTTTTTGTTTAGTTTAGCCTTTTGACCCTTTGTATAATGTCTTTTTGCATTAAGTATGCATCAGAAGAATGTAGAATCTGTTTGATGATTTAAAAACTAATTGCATGCCATCAAATCCTTACTAAGTAAGTAGCAATATATATAAAAGTATTCTTATAGCGTGCTTTTTTTTTTTTTGCTCCAAAATCAGGAAATAAACTCCATGAAAGCAAAGTGTCTGCTTTTAAAGAGAGAAATAAACACAAGCTTGGTTTCACCGATGATTGGTACTAAGAACTGCTGCAAATGCTTGTGAGATTTTTAATATGTATCATGGCATTTGCTTGATATATAAATATGTGAATGAAGGTAATATACCCACTGTAGTTAAAAAGTTCACTGCTAAGTGGAGATCAAAATAGTAGATGTCCCAGAAGCTAGAGAAATGCTCTATGAATTAAGAGATCTGAAATGCTTGTTCAAAAATTTTGATACTATTTGCATGTTAATGTTTTTCATTCTGTAAAGTACAAAATATTTAATGGTTGTTGATAGTTCCGTTTGGTAATCCTAGATGTTCCTGAGTGCTTACTCAGAGTTGCCACACTGACAAGTTAAGAAAGCCATGCATACAGTTTATGGTAGATTTTTTTGGTTTGATTTGGTTTTAATTCATCCTGAATTCACATTTTTGTTTCAGTAGTCTGTCCTAGTGACCTCTCCAACTACCCACAGAGATCACTGGTGCACACTGATGCTGTAGCTGCTTTCCCTTAATGTGTGCCAGACCATTGCTCATATTCTTTGCCAGTATGGCAGAGGACAAAAGGAAAATATCTAGTAAACTTCTCAGTCACTAATTTCCAACTTTGAGCACAAGTCAGTTGAAAGTCTCATTGGTCTTATGCAGGCTGGAAACCAGTCATGGAATGTAGTGACCTTTCACTTTCTGGTTAACTATTTGAATTACAGCAGAGATGGAGATTTCTAAAGGAAAGGTACCATTAGAATAGTTTTTGTGAAGGAGGCAGGAGAACAGGTAAGTCTTAAGAGGTGGTTTTCCCCTATAACTTGTTTTTGCATTGTGAAAAAAGATTTTCTTAAATTCTTTCCTGATGTTCCAGTTTGAACAAGTGATCAGAGGGAATTATTGACTTCCTCATGCTTGCATAATTATGTAGAAAGGAAAGCAAACACCACTTGCACCAAGCAATTACAAGTCATGTTGGAGTAATCTATGTTATTTTGAAATTGTTTATTTGTACTTTTTACATGCTAATCTTTGTATATTTTACAGTGGCTAAACAGCATGGAAGTCTTAAACTCAAATCTGCATGGGTAGTATGTGGCTGTTGAATAGTTGTATTGATAAGGACTCAAAGTTAGTTAGACCACATAGTGGAAAAAAAGGCTGTCTTAGACTGAAAAGACTGAAGTTGTAATAAACTATGAGCATTAGTACAGTTAAGTTGTCTGTATTATTATCTTCGAAGTTGGTGAAGGATTTTTGGATCAATGCTCTCACGGCAGCATAACTATTGTATCAGCATACTGTCTAAGAGAAATGTTAGTAGGCAGAATAATGAATGTGCATATCTTCACTGGAGCACTTTGAGATGGTTATTCAGTTCACTTTGTAATCCAAAATAAGTATTGTATACATGTAGAGCAGAAGCATGCTGTGTTACACATTGCATGCCTATTTTCAAAGAAATTCTGCATTGTAGTTGAAAAGCCCTTTGAAACAAAGTGCAATGGTTTTGAGATACTAAGCTTTACAATCACTATCACATACTTAATCGGAATGCTTTGCTGATTGTGTAAACTGAAAAAATAAGTGCTCACTTTGAAAAAGGTGGAAATGATACTGTTGTCACAAACTGGTTTCAAAGTTTTTGTTTCAATCCTACAGATATGCACATTTTCCTTAGAAACATATGCTTTTGTAATAGGCTGGGCAATAAAAGGGAGTTTGAGGTGTCCTCATGTGAAAAAGGTAACAAATTTTACAGAAAAACCTAGAGCTTAACTTTACTTGGCACCCTAATGTGATACACAGCCATCCAAATGCTCGATTATCTATCAGTTCATACTTATTTGAAAGCAGTTAAGCCACTTTCTGTTCACTACCTATTGTGAAATGCAACAGTTAGATTCTCTGCATTTCTACTTAATAGGCCCTTCAGTTGTTTTTACTGAAACGTACAAAGCTGAAAAACATGGATCTTGAACTGTTTCTGCCATAAATGTGATTCAGGTCACAGTTGAGAAATGTTGGGAAGTCAGGTATTGTGGTGCTTGCTTTTTAATTGATGTGCTTTGGTAAAAAATACTACTTTTTGCCTTTTCCACTTAGCACTTAGTGTTGTCCAGTTACTGTGCTTGCTATCACTCAGTGGGTATTTGCATGGAATGGATTTTTAAAGACTTCTAGAAGACTTCAAAAGGCCTCCAGGGAACTAAGGAAAATTGTTTAGCCCCATGCATAAACTAAATGTTAGTGATTTAATATGTGTTAGAATAATTATTTTAAAAGGTTTTGATGGAAAGTCATAATCTGGGTAGTTGGGTTTTTTGTTCTTTTTTTCTGTTAACATGGGGTGACCAGATGAGGGGATATTTCAGGGAATTCAAGTAAGGAAAAGACAGCAAGCTGCTTTGATATTCAATACTTGACAAGACATCTATTTTCCTTCTGAAGATTAGTTTTAACCAGGGGAGAAATTCAATAAAAAGAGCACTATTGGTTTTTTTTTTTGTGGTTTTTTTTGTTTTGTTTTTTGTTTGTTGGTGTGTTTTTTTTTTTTTTTTTTTTTTTTTTTTTTCCTTGCCAGACTATAAAGCCGTCATGACCTGTTTAGCAAGAAGTGTTTGTAAGCAAGCTCTGGAAAGCCAGTTGTGAGAATGTCAGAGCAGGGTGGTGGAGGGTGTTGCTGAGTTACCTGAAGAAAACTAGGACTGCGATGAGCTGGCTGCTTTATGTGCGACCACTGTGTGACAGTGACTTCCTGAGTGAGTGTATATTTATTAATTGAATGTGGAGTACTATTTTGGGGGTTCCTGAACCTGTCTTCACTATGAAGAAGATTGTGCTGAACTATGAAAAGGCATTTTCCTTACTGTGAGCAAAAGCAGTAGTCCTTTCCAGTTAACATGGAGTTACTTGCTCCCACTGCTGTTGTCTTTGAGCCTGTATTTGCTCTAGAGTGAAGATGGTGGTCAGTACACCAAAGAAAATACTTTTCAGCATCCAGAACTCCCAGATTAAGTAGTCTTTGATTGTGACTTACGAAGATCACCTTAAGGAGTAACTATTTAAAGACAGCATTCATCAGTTGTCATTTTAACTAAGTGTGAATGCAAACATCCATAGAGCTTTGTTGCAGAGCAGATCACCCAGGTTGGACTAGTGTGAATAACACTGTTCTTGGACAGAGGAGTTTGCTGTTCTTACTGTTTAATCTGTTGGTTTGTCCCCCAACAACCTGTAGCAAAGGATTTTGTTTCATAAGTAGTTTGTCAAATTAAGCTTGTACGGTCATGGAAGAATGCAGCCTTGTCTCCTTCTTCCACTCCTGGCTGTTTATTCTTGTTGTCTTCTGTGCTAGCAGTCGATTTGTGTGGTGCCAGAGTACACGGAACTAAGCTGAAATTAAGAGCAATCAGATACATATACTCTTCACTTGCAGACTGTCCCTGTCCTGTCTGATCCCTGGCAGAGGAAGAAAGGACACAAAAGCAGAAGTGCAGCAAGACTGATTACGATTGGTTTAAGCTGCATGTGAACACACATTCTTCCCCATCTCTCTGCCAAATTAGCAGTTTACAGTCATTAGGCTAAACATTTTGTAAACTCTCTACAGGTGAAATTGCCGTAGAGGGTTTTTTGTGCTTGCTTGCTACCTAGAACACCAGACTTCTTGATAGGTTTGAAGTCCATGTTTTCTAGAAGATGTTGAGTGAAAAGATGTAATTGAATTGATGCTGTGTCTTGAAGGGAATGAATAAAATTTAATTTTAAATATGATAAACATTGTTTTAAGAAATGGAGAGGTCTTAAAGAAGAGATGGTATCAGATGAAAAACCCCATTTCTTAAGGAGGCCAATATAAGTTTTGCTTTCCCTTCTCCTTCAAGTTCTTATTCAGTATTTGGAAAGAATACCATTAATAACAATTACATCTTACTTAAATTAGAGAAACAGTTGGTAGTATAATTTTCTGCAGAAAAATATTTCTAAATATTAGATTTCTATCCTATAACAATCTCTATATACCTAGATTATTTACATTAATAATACATTCTGACAATAGGTATTTTTACCAATGGGGGGAAGATGTAAGCAATTGGGCTACCTTTATTCCAAATTAGAACAATAGGAAATTATAATTTTGGGAGAAATTACATCACTCTTTGATAAGGAAATTGAAGGGTATGTGTTAAGAAGACCCATATATTTATGGGTAGACAAGTGGAGACTTGGTGGCAGTTGGGTGTTAATGCCAGTTGGAGATCGTAGAGTGAGGTGTGTGACATTTTCTGCTTATTACCACAAACTTAACACAGATACTTGGATGATATATTATCTTCCTTTCCAAGAACCAGAGTTCTCGCTGAGCTTTTATCTGTGATCCTTTCTCTTTTCCCTCTTAAGTGTCCTTCTAACTTAGTATTCCTCATCGTTTAGACAATCCTTCTAAATGGGATTTGGGAAATGGGATTTGACTTCAGCAAAATTCAGATCCAAGTGTATCTGATGCAAGGTTTCAGCTAGTAATAAATAATGTAGTAGGGAGTTATTTGTTTTTTCACATTCTCTTCTGATCTGAAAAAAAAATGTTTCAGTTTGTGGCAGGGCAACTTGACCCACTGTGATAATTTTTTTCCTTCCTATTTTCAGCTATCCTCTCAACCGCAGATTACAAGTGCTAAATCTCGTTTGTACATTTAAAATGGTCCACTTTGTGTTTTCTTAAAAATAAATGTGGAATACATTCTTCTAAGATTACAAAGAATACTTTAAATTAATTTAAAATGGCAGAAGAGACTTTCCAATATCCTGTATGGGTATTTAAGTGAAAGAGTGTTAACTTAATCTTTTTGTTAATGCCGTCACACTTAGGTTGGTGTAACTTCTTTTTCTGGGAAAAATAATAAGGGATTGAGAGTTTTTTTAAAATGAGTACATGTTATACCAACATTGCAGAATTCAGGAATTTGTAATGGAATATGTGTTTTTCACTTTTTAACTTACTTTACTGCTTATTGAAAGATAGATGTTGCTGTAATATTAAATGAATGTTTCTTCAAATTAGATCACTAAACTTAGAAATAAAATATATATACTTCTTAATCTTTGTGCTTCCATAAATACAAATGCATTTTTGAAAACCTAGCAATAATTTTATAAATTTCCACTTCAGTTTCTTTAGAAGGTTGTTCTGCTAGATGGGCATCAAGGGAGATAGTGAAATACTTAAGCATAAGTAAGACTGCAATACTGTTTGGAAATTAGAGTTTGATGTGTACCAATACCTTGCTGACTGGAACAGAGACAAAAATGGAGACAATAATTCAACTTTGAGTAATTTCCATTTTGTAAATGCAGATTCATTCTGAGGTGCTCTTCCAGAACTTTACAATGACAATCCACATACCTTTACACATAGAACATGATTTGGGTAACCATGTGGTGTCTTTGTCTTTTTGCAGAATTTCATGCCTATTTTCCTGCAATGTTGGACAATTTAAAATACATTAAATCTTTGATTCATTCCTTTACTCACAGATTACTAGTGCAGTTTTTACATTTCTAAAAATCAAGTAGTACAAAAGATTGCGTTACCTGGTGACATACAGTATTGGCTACATGGGTTGAAACCTGCAAAGTCACTCTTCAAATATATTCTGATATTCTTGATCCATTTTAGAATTGGACTGCCAAGGCTCCTGCCAAGCGTGTTCCCTGGAATAATTTAATATGGAGTTCCAGAAAGTATGTATATTAGATGCCTACACTAGATGTCTACACTAATTCAGTTTTTCTTTGCTAGTAGTTCTTAGGCTGTTGAGCTAATATTCTGACATCATTTACTTTGCAAGCCAAAATGTCGGATTGATAAGGTAAAAACATTTCATTTTATTAAAAAAAAAATCTTCTGTTTCATACATTGTACATAATACAAAGTATGTATTTATGTGTACACTTGCCAGTGTAGGTTGATTTAGGTTTTTAAATGCAAGTAAAATGAATGAGCTGCTTTTGTAACATTCTATATAGGAAGACATTCTCTTTAGGTGACAGCATAATAATAATAATAATAATAGTAATAATAATAACAATAATAGTAATATATATGAGAGAGATAGGTGTATGTCCTGCTATGACAAGACTTTTTCATTGGTGTTGTGTGTGGCATTGGTAGCATCTAGATAGCAACTCAAGTGGTAGTAGGTCAACTTTAAATTAGTGGAATGTTTTTATTTGTGTCTCCAGTAGCACTGGTTTCAGTTCAGTAAAATTATACTTACTCTTTTGCATTAAAATAGAGAACAGTCTTCCTTTTTGTCACTGGAGTAACTTGCTATGCAACAGCACTTATTTGAACATTTGAAATGGTTAACGAAATCCTAATTATGGTCTGACAATAAATATTAAACGGCATTTATTATGTGGAATAAAAATGATCCATGATACTTAAGCTGGCCTCATCAGGTTTCTCTAATTATGTATATTGTATTTACTTAGTTGGAGTTTTGAGGAAACAAATCAGCTTTTAAGATCTTCACAGAAATATATATATATATGTATATAAATATATATATAAACAAACAAAAAAACCCCAAAAGGAAATGGTAAACTTCAGGTACTTGATTCCAGACAAATCAAGGTACAGTTCCAGAACTTTGCTATCTTACTGCTGTAGTTGGATATCCTTACTATGTTTGCTCAGAATTCAACTTGGCAAAAAACCCACTGCAATACTTGAATGCAATGTGCAGATGGGACTTGTGTTTACAAGAAAACTCCTTAGTCTTAAAGGAACTGCACCATCTTTCCTTTTTTTTCTGGCAGTTTCTCTTTTGTGTCCACTAAAACAACATTCCAGCCAAATAGTATGTGGGCACACATCAGTTGCTTAGTAAGGCCAGTGTGAATGCTTTAACTGGCTATTCCTCTTCTAGCAGGGTGATGCACAGTATTTCTGTGAAAGTAATTATTACATTGGGCTAATTAGTCATACCGTAGTATTGGAAGATTAGGTTTATCCTTTAAGCCATGTATTTCAGAATTTCTCTTCAATTATCTTCTTAGGCTTCGGGAAAAAACATTGATCATAAACATACAATTAATTAGAATTTCAATGGCATATGAAGTTGATACTGTAACCTGGTGATTTGATGGAGACACTGATACTTTATTGATAGGCATTGTGAGAATCCTGCATTGTGTCTTGGGACCAAAGACCTCTTGAGGTGCCTCTTGTTCAACTTTTGAGAACAGAACAAGGTTTCATGTGTAAAGTCATAGTAGAGTTGTTGACATACAAAAAACTTAAGGTAGACTTTTTCTCTTTCACTTCAGTAATCCTAAATGTTACATTTTGAAAAGAGGCTAAAAAAAAATGAAGGTTTTAGTATAAGAGGCTTAAATACTTTTAAGAAAAAACCTAGGCTTTACATAATAGCTTCAGCGCACTTGAAAGCGGTGAACAAACTCTTACACTACCTATGCAACTTCAAAAATTTTATTCTCTGTTCTTTAATATGTTGAAGAGTTTTGTGGAATCTGAGCAAGGATCTTTCTTTAAATAGTCTCTCCCTGGAAATGGCTGCCATTAGTCACAGGCTAAGCCAGCTGAAGATGTTTTGGAAACAGGTGCAGCAATGCGTAGCCAAAGAAACTGAAGTATTCTGGGTGGATAAATTGGGTAAAAGGTATGAAACAAGTAGTTTAGGTTCTTTAATTCCTTAAATTCTGAAAGGTAACCTGGCTGATTACTAACTGTTTATATATTGTTCTTACTCCCTATATTGCTACAGTGGCACTTACACTTTCTGTGTAGCATGCATCTAAAATATGTCTTCATAATTATGCAGCACTTGACAAATCTCCTCCAAACTTGTCTTCAGCTGGGTATTTCTGTTTTCTTAATATCTGTTTTATTTTTAATGCTTGCGTGCTTGGTTGGCCCTGGGTATTTTCTGATGGAAAAGTAGAACTTATTTGAACAGGAAAATCTTGCATCACTGTTCTGAATAGTTGCCACATTGACTGCATTTTGCCTGTTTCCCCCCCAAACCTCCTTTCACAAACTTAGATACTGAGCTCTTACATATAGGTAGAGAACAACTCTGCAAGATGAATGCTGTTGTGGAGAGGAATAAGAAAGAGAAATTATTAATTTTCTTTTAATACCCTTGCTACTGACCATGCAAGAGTATTTGGCCAGTAGTATTCTCAAAAAATGAATTGAGATGGGAGAGAAGTTTGCATGTGTGCTTATGTTTTTTAAATTTCTGTAAGTTAGGAATTGTGCTCCTACAAGTTAGGACACTTGTAAAACTAGCTCACAGAAGAATATTATTAAAGAAACACTGTACTTTTTATGATGGAAAAAGATTAAAAAATAAAAACTGTGGACTTTAAATTTTAGTCCTCCCTTTTTATTTAACCCATGTGCAATTGTACTGAGTTACATACTTAACTCCAGAAGAGGCATTTATTTCTATTATTCTGGGTAAAGCAGGATATACAAATAAGTTGTTGGGTTTTTCAGCTTGGAGAGTGAGGGAAGGATTTACAATTTACTTAATAGTTTGAGGAACTGTCCATTTGAAAGAAAAGTGTATTGTGAAAAATAATGTTTATATTTTTCTGGAAGAGGATTACATTAGTGAAAGTCAAGTTTATTCAATAGTGGAAGTAGTCTGCTTGTGTGCATGATTATAATTTACTGCAATTTTCCTAGGTAAATTGTTTGTGGTACTAATTTCTTTGCTGCCCTACCTAGCTAACCAGTGTCCAGCTTAGTTAAGACATCTGTATTCTGCAAGGATGTGTGTATTTTACCTGACAGCAGTGGCCCAATAGGTGATGGTAAGAAACATGAGGTTTAACAGAAAATAATGTGGGTTTTCTTTTTCTTTCAGACCCAGATAATAGGTTATGTGATTATAATTGGTTATATAGCTAAAATCTTAACCAATCTACTGTCTGCTCTTCTTGACTGGAAACTATCTTACATTTTACATTACATTACATTACAGCTATCTTACATTTTACTGTAGTGGTAGACCAAACTTTATTTGAATTGGTTTTTGTGCTGCTTGGATGCTTCTACACAGTGCAAGTGTGTGTATAGTAATGCTAATACTTCACTTCTCTTTACCCTTATTTGTGTCTTGTCTCCAAAAGCTGCCTTGTCATTGTCTTTAATGTAGTGCTGTGGGTTCTGTAGCCTGTTTCTAAGGAGATTTGAAGATACAATTAAGCAATCTTGTTGTTAATAGGCCTGTTATTATTCAGGTACCTATAGCTCCTTTAGAATATGAGGGGGAAATCAGAACACTGGAAAACTTTGGCTAATGCAACTCTTCTTATGTAATTGTATTTATTTGCATGTATATAGTCACCTTTTTCTTTTCACATGCAGTAGTTGTGGTTACTTTAAATTTTTTTTTTTTGTGGTTACTTTTAAAATTTTTTCCCCTTTTCCTTTTTTTTTTTCTATTGGAAGAGGAAGCTGAAGAATTTTTTTTACTACTTTGAAAGGTGTAATATCTTTCTGTAGAGATAGATCTCCATATTTCCATAAAAGATAGTATGGAGATAGATATTGGTATTGCAGTATAATTTACTGGCAGTTCAAAGATTGTAGGACTGTACTCCAGGTGTTAGAAAATACAGCCTCTGCATGGACTCTGGCTGAAGTATTATTGATACCTTGCATGCATATAGTTATTGCATGCTATTTGTATCTTAGCTAATGTAATGTAAAATAATTTCTTATTAGGAGGAAGAATGTTCTTCACAGGAAGCTTGGAGAGAAAAATGAATGTTTGATAAGTGTAAAAGAGGCAAAAAACCATAGGAAAGGATTATCATCAGGACACTGAAAAATATATCTAGAATGTATCATACCAAAGACATTGCAAAGAGACCAGGATAGACATACCTGTAAAGGATAATACTTGTAATTTTTACTTCCAAAAATTTATGTGGCAAAGGTAATAGTGGTCAAGTTTACACTTAACTCATACACATACACATGACCATATGGGTATATATTTTAATATCTAGAAATTACCTATAGTTCTTTAAAAGGTTCAGTTTGTTGGCTAGCTTGTCTTTGAATTTCATTACAATTATATTGTTAGAAGTTTCAAATGCATAATTGTGGCATAGGGAATTCCAGGAAAGCCAAATATAAGGGCTTACTATTTTTGAGCCAAACCATTGCACTCCTGGTGTATTAGTTGTTTTATCCAATTGAGATGTGTTTTGTTAGCTCTTTGTGTAATGTTTCCCTTGGAGACTCAAGAATAGCATAGCAGGTTACTGGTGAGGAATAAATGGCTAGTTTAGACCAGGAATGAAGATCTTTCAAAATGTTCCAAAGAAGGATTCGCTTAACGCTAAAACCTAAGGAAAAGTGTAGGGATTAGTGTGTGTCTAGTTGAAGTCAAATATTGTCAAAACCCAAAACAAGTGAGAAGTATTTTTAGTTCCGCCAGTTTGCAGAATGAGAGTCTTAAAAGTTATTGCTGGCACTGACCTAGAAAGGAAGACAGACTGTTGGTCTGTGCATGCTAAATCTCCTGAAGCCAGTGGAGAAATTTGAGGATAGTTTTTCAGAACAAGTCACTGGAAAGCAGAGCATAGCCTGGTTTGCCTGTTCTAAAGTGCATCCTCAGGTTCTGTTACTTGTGTTTATATCTTAGTGAATATGAGCCCTGCACTTTGTCTGAGATGAAAACAACCTGTTTGGAAAAGCCAGGAGAAAAGCAAAAGGCAAGTTGGTAGAGAGAACAGGAGTTTTTTCTGTAGGTAAGGTATCTTTGTGCTACATGCTAATAATTTAGTATAGTCTGAAATGGAGACTTTGATGACTGTATCTCCACCAAGTCTGAATTTATCAGAAGGAACTAGATGCCACAGGTATAATTGAATGAAATTATCTTTGCAGTGATACTGAACCTTCCTTCAGCTGATGTTTTTAATCTCAATGTCAGGCTCTGTGAAGGGGAAGAAAGTCTGCATATTCATATTAGTGCATCTGAATGCGTGTGCTGTGTCAAACAGTGCTAATGGGATCCCTGGGTTAAATCCATGCAAGACCATGAGACCATTGAAAGAATATTTTCTCATATTTTGATCTCTTTGCCTGTGTGGTATAAGCCAAAACAGGTTTTCTGGATTCAAGTACGCTTTAGTGTCTGTTACTGCTGTTAAATTCAGTGGAGTTGCCCTGTGTAAAGCAGTGACTTGTGAGCAATCTCGCTTGTCCAGCTATATGGTTTGGGTTAATTTTCTTGTTCTACTGTAGAGCTCTGCTCCTTGACAGACTTTTAAAGACTGCCTCAGGACTGGATCATCTTCTTGGTACAAGTTATCTGTAGTCCAGTCACAATAAATATTGCATTTTTCAGGAAAGTCAAATCGAGCAGTGTTTTTTGACAAGACTGATCCAATTCATAAATTGAATTAAGTAAAGTGTCTATTTTGTGGTAAATTCTGAAAATTTTGAAATTAAACTTGAACTTAGTTCTCAGTTTACAATTGGACTTCTTACTTTACAAAACCAGATTAATTTATAAATGTTTTGTTCTGTGATCTAGTCATAATGGTACTTCGCTAGTTCTCTATAAAGATCAAAACTTAGTCTAGTCCTAGAGAATGCTCAGTTAAATCACTAATACCTGCTTTGTTTTCAAATAATGTGTGCTGGATATGAAACTTAACATTAACTGGTTTTTTGAGTGCTATCCAAGTAGATTAGACTTTGAATACAAACTTGTGTTTGACCTTGCATATATTCCAGTGCTGAAGTGCTTTCAGCCAGTTTAAAGCCACTTCAGGGTTTTAGTGGAGATGTTTGACTGAAAGCTGTTTGTTTGACATCCAGATCATTTGAAGAAGAGACAGTTAGCTTGACTCTCAAGTTTTTAAAGAAAAAAAGAAGTAGCATGGTAAATATAATCTTTCTCATCCAGCTAAGGGCCTCATACATTCAATTTTTAGAATTTGGGAAAAAAAGAAATTAAAGAGCTAGAGTGTGCAATGAAAAGGTAGATATAGAAAATGCTATCAAACACCCAGAGGAAATGGTGGGAAAAGAAGAGGATTATTTTCTAAGTCTTGAAATTTCTGTGGTTTTTTTGCAAGAACCTTACAAGTTCTAAATTATTGTGGAGTACTACTTCATCTTGTAGTTTGAGGCAGGCTGCCAGTTTGCCCATTGACTTATCCTCTTCTACTTTGTTAACTCTGCTGTGGGATCTTACAGTAAAATGATACAACGTACTAAAGTGAAAGAATAGTAATTTAGCAAAAGTAACAGAAACAAGTGAATTGGTGAGTTGAAGCACTTTAGCCCTTAATCAAAGGTGTATCAGAACAGATGCAAAAGGAAGGATGGACAAGGAGAGGCATCATTCATGTGGATTTGAGTTTGGAGGGCCAAGGCTTTCCCCTTTTACACTTGGGTGTTGTTAAATTAACTCACAAAAGAAATAATGAAAGAACACACCATCTGTTTTAACTGCTGGTGGTGAGCATCTAGCAGTACACACCTCCCCCCCACCTTCCCCAGTTTCAGGAATTAAGAACTACTGTAGGCAGTAGATAGTGTCTGTCACCAACTTTGATTGTTTAAGGTGGACAGAGATTTTAGAATATTTATCGTAGCATTCCTGGCTTTCTTAGAGGAGTAAATAGGTTTAACCCTTTTTACTAGACTGATTTTCTAACTTTGCATAATGATCAAAACTTCATCCTGCTATTATTCAAAGGAACCAGGAAAAAACCAAATAAATGAGTGTGACTTGCAATTAGAACAGTTTTATTTGATTAGATTTCTACCATAAAGAAGCTATATACTCTTGCACTAGTTAGGTTTTAAAACACTTACATTTTTAGAAGTTTTCTGTCAGTTCTGTAGCATTCAGGCTGTTGTGATGTTTTGCTTCTTGCCACTTCTCAGCACACAGTTCTACACAAAATGGTCGTACTTTGATTCTTATACAGGTAGTTGTGTGTTTTGTCTTCAAATACAGTAGAGGCTGTGTTAGTGATTTCTTACTTAAAATAAGATTTGTTTTTCTTTTAGTAGTTCCCATTTTTCTTCTTCCCCTCCTGAATTTAACTAAAGGGCCTATTCCATCTGTTCCTTTGCAGAGGTAAAGCATTATGACTATTGCTATTTCAGAAATCTAATAAGCAACTGTATTAAATACAAGCTATGTTACCAGATTTTTTGTAAGCACTAAGAAAAATACATTATGAAATTCTAATCCATTATAATGGGATGTCTTCAAGGCTAAAAACCCCACAGCTATAATAGCCACAAGATTGCAGGATATCAAAGCAATGAATATAAGTACAAGGCAGCCAGCTTTGGCCTACATAATTTGTTGAGAGGAAGTGGGGACTGACTGCAACAGTTGAGCTTTTAAAACTAAAGAAGTGAACAGATTGTTGCTGAGTGGAGTTGTGTACAGAGTATTTTTAAAATTAGTATTATGGTAAGTAAATTGAGCTCTAACCAGAGATGAAACCATGTGCATACTTCCTGTCTGTCTGAGACATCGCACAAGTGCCTGGGGGTGGCAAAATGAGTTTTGACATACATCAGCACAAATCAGAAGTGGTAAAGCTGGTATTTCTTTGAATGAGTGATTTTTCTGATTACTTTGATAGGCTGTTTTGTGCATGGGGCAATTCACAGAATCTTGAAAAGCACAGGTAATTGTTTAGAAGACTTGATGTTCTATAGCTGCCTTTTATCAAAATATTTTGTTTTAACTGTGGGAGTTCCTTGTTGATTCAGCATTTGAGTGTGAATACCTATAGCCATATTAGGCTTAGTTTGAACTGCTACCTCAAAAGCTGCTTGATCATCCTTTTAATGTGTATTTAGTAAGACTGTTGATTTAAAGCCTCAAAGTGACGGAGTATTTTAATCGATCTTATGATCTCTTCAAGCAACTAGTTACACAGCATATTAACATCCTTTTTTAAAAACCTAAAAACTGTTCATCCTGAAGCTGTGGGATTTTTAATGCCCTAGACTATAAGATGAAAGGTCCCTGCAATATTGCTTTTTTCCTTTGCAATGAAAGAGCACTTGTGCCTGGCAATATAGGCCAAATCTAGTGAAGGACTGTAGGTAATCTGTGGGTGTTTGTGATACTTCTCAGTGTGAGTGATGGCACTGTGGAAGTCTCCTTTGTATTATAAATGTGCACATGTGGCACTGGGTGCTCTGTCCTCTGGGCAGAAAGAATTTGGTAAGAGCGCTTTATAAAGCAGGGTAGATTCTGTTGGATGGTTAGCTCAGAACCTATCTGCAAGCACTTATGACTTGTTCAGGCATCTCATTTCCTTTAACATGCTTTGTGTAATGGATTTGCAGTAGTACAGATCCTCTGGAGGAGTGAGGCCGGTGCTTTATTCAATGAGCCAAGACTCCCAGCACATTGAGTCGAGAACTTTGCTGCCTTCTCATCTAAGGTTTTAGTGTCTGGGGCTGAAGGCAGCCAGCAGGCTGAGCTGGGGAGCCATCAGCAGTCAACACTTGCCAGAGTTTCATGGTGTGGTACGTGTCACATTAGTAGTTCGCTGCCTTTGAAAATGGAACATGCTGCATGCTATCCCCAGCTCCTGAGGGGGCAGTTCTTGGAAAAATAGCCAAAAAATAAATGGAACATGAGGCAATGTCATACTTCTGCCAAAAAGGCAAATGCCGTACTGGAATGTTAAAGTATTACTTGAAAATTGTGTGAAATTATATTTGCTTCTCTTGCAATTAACTAGGCCATACCTGTGTCCGATTTTAGGCACCGACTAGAAGAAATATGTGAGGTAATTAAATCAAACTCCAGAGGGACAGTTAAAAATACAGGGCCTATAGGTAAATATATATATCTATATAAAAAATTTTTACCTATAGATAAAATTTACACCATAAGTTGTTTTTTTTTTTCTTTTAGAGATGAGATTACTCTAAGGAGATGCATCTCTTGAAAGCTGCAAAGCAGAAGTACACTTGTCTCCATTTGCAGTATTGACAAAACAAGAAATAACAGTAGCAAGGAGTATTTAGATGAGATGTTATAGAAAAGCCTGTAAGCACTGCAGAGAGTGTGGGATATTCAGTCCTAAATGTAAGAATAGATATTACAGACACCTTTTATTAATAATACAGCTAAAATGATCCTGCTGAGAGGAACAACCTTGATAACCTTTTATGTGTAATTAAGTTTTTGTTTGTTTTTCACAGGAATCTCATCCATTGTAATTTAATATTTGATAAAGTGGTTAGATTAAGTTATTTTGGTCTCTTTGTAGGTATTTTCTAAACTAATGTTCATAGTTCTTTCTCAGTATCTTGTCCCTGGCCAGCAGTTCTACACTGAATTACTATGCAGCAATAGAGGGAACATGGCAGATTTAAAATCCTCTCTCATCTAAAATTTTTTGTGTTCCTGTATGACATTAGACATTTTATAGTACCATGCTTTTGGTACAGTCTTGTGTACAGTTGGCTCTCTGCTACAAACTAATTTTGTCTCCAGAACCACAGTGTACTTGTTCTGAGTTCCTGAATGCTTGGATTTGTGCATAGTCTTCATGTGCAGATCGGTTGTGCTTAACTTAGGAAATAATGTGTCTTTAGGAAGGATTTATTCTCAATAAGAAAACTTCTGGTTTTTCACTTCGTTTTGTATTTGCATTTTTTGTTTTGCATTGTTTGACAGTTGTATGTAGGTTTGACATTACTTTTGGTACTCCCCCATCATTCTCCTAGCTAGCAACCGTGGCAAAAACTAAATCCAGAGGCTACACATGATTTTTTTACCAGACTAATGATGTGATTTAAAGTGTTATTCTGTTATGATTTTAATGTGGTATTCTAAAAAGTACTTAATAATAAATTACAGATTAGCTACAGTCATGATTTCATACAAATATACAAAATAACATCTTAAATGCTTAGACTTTTGGCATATAACTTTATCAGTATATATTTAAACACTGTCAGACTAATAAAATCATAGCTGTATTTAGTGAATTGACTTGGGTTAGTGTTTGAGAAATCTCATTCTGCTGGGGGATTTTGAATTGTATGTCATTCCTTCAGCTTTCCCGTTTTGTTCTAACCTAAGAACAAAAATAACTCCTCCCCTCTTTTCTTTCCTCATAGTCAGTTTAGAAAGTGTTGTACAAAGAATGGAAGTAAACCAAGGCAAGAAATTTTATTTTGTATCTGCAGAAAAAGGGGAGTCATGGTTCATGGTTGGATTTTTTGGGTGTTGGTTTTGAGTATTGGTGGTCTTTTTTTGGTTTTTCAATTAAGCATTAATTTGCTTCTAAAGTTTTACACAATAGAAAATAGTATTCAAAATCGATGATAATGCAATCTTAATATGCCACAATTTCAGTGAAAAAAACCCCAACGTTCTTAGATAATTACCTGATTTTAATGTTTGCTGTTCCTGCTCTTGCTATCAGTTTTACTATCTAAAAATTATGTATTTCTGTCAACTACAGTACTAGTGGTACCAGCTAGAATACAGACAAGTCATTTCACATACAGAGATTTTCCTGTTCTGTATACTGTTATACTGAATTTATTGTGCAACTAACTTCTTGAAAAGAAAACAATCAGTAAGTTGCCCTTGACTAGAAATAGAAAAAATGCCAAAGAATTATCAAACTATTTCAAAAATAGGTTGTTTTTTTTTTTTTCTCTTGAAATTTCACTGACTGTTGATTTTTCAGACTTAATATAGTCTTAGTCTCTTCATCATTTTGCTCAGGAACAGCCTACTGGTTTCTTTGATTAAACTATCGAATGATCTTTGTTCCAATCAATTTGGAATGCAAGCGTATCATGATTATATCATTCTTTTCAGTGCTTTAAAATACCCCAAGTTTTTCATAGCAGCATCTCTAGACAGAACTGTGGCACATTTTTTAAAACGAGGCAAGTTTTCCAGACCTAATAATTTAAATACTGCATCTAAGCAATATCTGAAGCTTTTAGTTGGAAAAAGGGTGTTTGTCAATGTAAAAATTGAACTTAACTTAGTTAAAGTGCTAAACAGGTATCAAGAACATACTTTTTGCTTATTTTACCCTCTAATAACAAACACTTTACTGATTGCTTCCTTTTTTTTGACTTACAGTTCTTCATACTAGAATGAATTTTGGTTCTTGAACAAAACACAGGAAATGTGAAAGAAGTCTTTAAAATATTTGTGATTACAAGTCTTCATTGAGAAGCTCCTTATTTCGAATTATTGTTAATATTTTATCTGTATCTATGTAGAAACAATGTTCAGACTTGAAATGTACAAAAAAGTCTGGCCAAAATTAATGAAGTTGGACCATTTTACAGTACTAGGATATTAATGTTAAATAGTTTGAATATTTAGCTAAACCTTACAGGAAAAATAAATGCAATCTGGTAGCTATGGCAATAATAGACTTCAAGAAAGATTTTATATTTAGGGGGATAAACAGCAGGAGTAGGCATTCAAAATATCTTATCTTCATGTAGTCTTTCAGCAGTACAGAACAAGAGACCTACAGAAGGAATTGTAAAGAATTGTCATTATTTTTAGAGAGCTTGATCAGCAGTTCTGGAGTGGTTTTTTTTAAAATAAAACATTTTGTAGAGTGATATGCTATATTGATAGAAAGAATACAGATTTCCATTCTTAGGTCTGAAAGTACTATAGAGAAACATCAAATGCCTACTTGCCTTTGAGTAAGGTGTGCATTACCCCTATTCTGCAGACTTGAAAGTTGGTACAAGCCTGCTGGGCCACATCGTGGTGCAGCAAGTCTGTGACCAAATTAGGAACAGAATCAGAATTCAGTGGGTTTTATTCAGTATGGTAGGGGAAAAAATACCTTAATGCTGTTAGTTTTTAAAGCATAGTCACTTTTCTGGATTTGCTATTTTGAAGAGGAAATGAGGTAATTACAGTTTAGATGTTTAGAAATTACACTACGCAGTAAATTTCTGGATGGAGAATTGAGTTGCTCTTCGGCAGTGATTAGGATAGACTAACTTTTAAAATCTTTGAATTATTATGTCTCATTTTCTTAGTGGAGTTAAAATATTTTTATAATTTTATTCATCAACTTACAGTTCCAAGAAAAAAAAAAGGAATTAGTTTCATAAAAATTCAACTTTACTTGGATAAGTAAAAATAATGAAAATCCATTCTGCATTTAATACAGATATAATGAATAAAAGAAGTGTTACTTGTGATTACTGAATTGAATTTCTTGTTTTGGGTCTCTTGGTTCTTCATGATCTTAGAACCTGTAAATCCTTTTCACAGCTCACTTTTATTTGGAAAGGAAAATCAGCTTTTGAACCCTTTCAAGTCTTTAAGAACTTTAAATAAGCTTGGCACTGGAGTGATCTAATTTGAAATAAAGAAAATATCTGCTTTGCAACTGTAGAGAAGGCTAAAGCTGTCAGAAGTTAGTTTAATGCTTCCAGACATCAGTGCACTAAGCTCTGGTAACTTCCACCTTGGTCGAGGGGATAGACAACAATGACATTTTGCCACAGTTACGTGCTGTAGAATGTTTGGTTACAAGATTGGTGAGGTGTTACTTGAAACTTCCTGTAGATTTTAAATTGAAACTGGAAATAGGTTTCATTACAAGAAGCTCCCCTCCCCCCCTTTATAATTTGTAAATGTTTGGTTTGGTCAGGATGTTTCCTACCATAATTTTGATTTGTGGGCAAATATTGATAAAATTGAACCATTTTCCTTCATAAATTTCAAAATTAATAGTTCTGCCTTTCTATGAAATGTACAACAGTAACAAAACCAAAATATCAAGTCAAAATCTGATTTTTCAGCCAGAAGAAAATTTGCTCAAAGAACATCCTTATTCTTGGGCTTTCATGTAATAGCCTTTTCATGTGGAAGATATCACTGCCTTTTATTCTATTTTGTAGTTTGCAAGTTTCAGAAAAATTTCTCCTGTTTCCTGTTGTGGTGTTTTCATTTCTGGGAGGTGGATGATGGGCCAATGGATTTACTTTTAAAAAACAAATTTTTTATTTTCAGGGCTTCAGTCTTTGTTTCAGATGCTTCATTTGCCTTTGAGGAGTTGCGTGCCTTGGTGATATGGTTTGTAGAAAGGTTTTAGAAGTTTCTTAGCTTTGTCACTCTGAAAATACATGAGGAATGTATTTGAAATCAATGATAAAGATATTATCTGCAAATTTGAGTATAATAAAGTGTTATAATAATAGTTTTTCCTGAAGATGTCTGTTCTTACTATGAAGTTGAACATCTTCCGAATTACAGCAGGTTGAGCTGTAAGCAAAATCTTGCACTCTTAATTACACTGTGATTTTGCCTATTAAAAGATTGATTCTGCAGTGTGTAGGCGGATCTCTGCTATTGGGTGGAACTTACTGCAGTTTGGAAGTATTTAAGGTAATAATCTATAAGTCAAATGCATTAGAATTTGGGGAGAAAATTTTTAAAGGGTTTGTGTCTTTTTCACCTGTGTTCATGAAAATGTTTTTTCAGAACTTGTCTAGGAGGTGTTGGATTTAAAAAAAAAAAACCCAAACCAACTGGTTTTGAAAATTAAAGTTTTTTTAAGACTTCATTGCCCCAAAAGTTTCTGAAAGCCTATTGAATGACTTTTGAGGCTGTTAACTCTGCAGGATGGAAATGGAATTTAAGATACCAGCTATGTGAAATTTTTGCCCTTCATTAGAAGACTTTAAGATTTGGCTTGGTTTTGGATTGAAGTAGTGGGGTATTACTGGTGTGTTTTCCCACTAAATTGTGGGACTGGGATGACTGTAGATGGAATAGTCAAGTATGGGTGTAATGGTTCCACTTGAAAACTGTGTTTCAGTCTTAAATTATGGATGATAGGCAAACAGTGAGAAAACACTTCCCTTGGAAAAATAACTTCAAAATACCATTGGCAGTAGGAAAAAAGTTTTGCCACTGCTCCTCATGCTTACTTATGGATAAAAAAAGGAATCAGATTTTGAGCCTTATGATGTTTCTTTTTGAAACTCAGTAATAATTTGGATGCCATGCGGGATCGGGGGAGAATCTTGAATCTTGAACAAGCTTTTCCTGAACCTTGGTTATTGAAATACAAATTTTAAAAATTTCAGAACTAGTCCCTTCTTTTCACTAGTTGTGGGAGAGTTTGAGTGGTTTTTGCTTGCTGAAAATATATCACTAGTTTCTTGACTCAGGAATATTGTAGAGTATATAAATGCTGAATTTTGAATGTTTAATGCAAACTGAAATCTTGGCTCTTCAAACTTCATATACATGAAAGACTGAGGGAAGATTTTTCTCTTTGTATATTACTCCAAAAGCAGTCCTGCAGGCTTTTAGCAGACAGTAACCATGTCTGCTATGTTTCTAGATTGAATACTTAATCTTGTTTTCATGTGGTTTACTTGGAACATCCTGTGCATGGTGCAGAAGAATACAGATTAGGAGATAGAAAATAATACATTCACACATACCATATTAGATGTGATTATGGGTAAAGCACAATGTAAAGCAATTTTATCAGCTGCTGTATGGCATGACAGACTTTACAAAGGAATTTGAATATAGTAATGCAGCACAGTTGAAAGAAGAGATGTGAGGATGATTTCATCCCACGTAGATGGAAAAATATATGTGTGTAAAAAAAAAAAAAAAAGCTGGAAAACCAACTTCTTTAACAGCTTTAAAATGCATGTAAAAGCGTGATGCTACCATTTTAGATTGCAATGTTAAAATGTGTATTCCACAGTACTCTGGAGAGGTCTCTGTGTTTCTCCTTCATACACGGAAGACCAAAACTATTAATACTGATGTAAATATCCAAATTCAGAAGACGTGCAGGTTGTTTTATGATGTGGGCATCTAGCCATTTATCAATCCCTCCAGGTATAATCAGCTCGAAGGCTGGAGCAGAACCCTTCCAGCAGCCTGCTTTTCCTGCCAAAGAAAATTCTGCCATTGAATTGGTGGAAATTGCTGACTGGTCACCTAGAGACTGCTTCTTATTTAAGTGGTAAACCAGCTTTTCAGCTGCGGCAGCCTGTGCTGCAACTCCTGTGCACGCACAGCAGTTGTGAATTGAGATAGCAGAGAAACTATTCATCCTACTCCCATTAATAAAACAAAATTAAGTGCTAGTAGTAGCATGGCGGTTGTCCATTAGTTTGGATTTCCAAATGGAAAGTGCAAAACTGCAGGAAGTGCTTTTCTTTTTATCCCTTCTTGCTCACCCAAGACAGCACCGGAACTTTTTTTTATAGTAATTTGGCCGATGATTATGGCTATTCAACGCCAGGCGCGTTCCAGCGGCGTTCCGGAGGAGCTGCACTGCAGGGGCGCGGGCGGCGCTCGCACGTTTTCCCGGCCGCATCCCGGGAGCTGGTGCTGCCGGTGCTCCGTGCCCGACTCCAGCAGCGGCAGGCTCCCGGGAAGCCTGCGTGCAGATTTGCCCGGCAATCGCCTTAAGGGGACAAATTTAGTTTACGGCAATCCGCGCTTAATCTGCCGAAGCCCTGGGCGCCTTCGGGGAGAGAGCGCGGGCGGGCGGCTGCGCTCGGGGCTGGCTCGGCAGCCAGAAACTTCTGGCAGCTTCCCTGCTCCGGCCCCTCCCCTTAAAGCGGCAGGTCCCCGGAGAATCGCTGGGGCTCGGCTGGCCACCCCAGCGAGCGGAACGAGTCACCCAGGCGCCGTCTTCCTCCGGCGCCCTTGCCGAAGCCGGAGCGTCGGCCCGGCTGTCCGCAGCTCCTCGGGGCGCTGCTCGAACCGCTCTGGTAGCGCTCAGCACCCCCGTGCAGCGAATGCTGGGGAAGGGAAGAGCTCATCCCGAGCTCTTCCCAAAACAGCCCCTCCGTAGCTCCCGCGGGCTACAGCCGTCCCCTGGTATCGGTGTACGGACGGATGTCCGTCCCCCGGTGTCACCCAGCAGAGCCGGCCCCCCGGTAGCCTGGCCTCGATCATCCATGCGGACAAAATAGTGATGCCCCTTGGAACCGCCCACTTGGTGAGGGGTTTCCATGAAGATCTTCAATGTCAGTGTTCTGGCAATAGTGAAATAACCAAACGAACACGCCGACATATTACCATCAGCTTCACTTTTCTCCTTCCAGTGTGAGCTCAGAGATTTTCGAAAGACTACATATAGAGACATAGAAACATTGACAGGATATCCTGGGGTGTGTATTGAAGCTGCTCTGAATGAAAGAAGTTCATGATCTCATTATAAATAAATGATGGCATGTGCTGGGCGTACTTTTCAGTGTTGCTGTTGACAAAAGTTTACTGATGGTTTTATGATATGCTACTGAAAAGATGATTCTTATCTTTAAATTATAAAGTGCAGGTGATGTTCACATATAAAATGTAAATGCCAATTCACGTTATCTTTTAAAATACACTGAAGGCTGAGACACCAACATATGAGGCTAGTACAGTTTTGTTTTAAGAGGCCTTCAATAGTTTTAGGAAGCCCAGAACTTTTTGTATTATAGGGTAGTCCCCCTTCCCTTTAAAGATCACTGCAATGATTCTTGTTAAGATATTTTCAGTATGCTTGCTTGCATTTTAGCATACTGTTTTTGGAGTTTTTTCCTAGTAACCTGCTCTGAGAAGCCTAAAAAAAGAATAAAAATAAATCCTGATAAAACATGTCAAAATGAAATAGGCAAAGATACATGCAGTCTGAGTATAAGAACATCTAATAAATGACGTAAGCACGAAGCAGGGAAGGGATAACAGAAAGATAAAAATATCTGTATACTAATTTTTAATCTCTCTAATGTTGGTGAAATTGAATAAAACCTGCTTGAGAACAGGTGACTCAGAGTTGGTAAAAATGACAAAGTCATGGTAAGAATTATGTGAAATTAATGCCAGACTCGGATCATTACTGTTTATTTTTCTAGTTTGCATTCTCTATGATGCATCACATTTTGCTTATTATTTTAACTTACCACTTTCAGCTGTTACTCTGTCAGAATGAGGGAAGTATCTTGGAAATTTCAGTTAAGGGATTTGGTGGGGGAAAGCCCATGTAATTTGTCTTTCAATGGAATAATAAAATTGCAGGAAAAAAATACAGTATATATCCAGAAGATTTCAGATACTGTTTTAAAGTATATAATGATTTAAAGTGGTAATTAAAGAAATTAATTTCATCATTTTTCTCTCAAAAGCCACTCCAATACTGTATTTCTAGTAGACGTACCTACATTGGTAATCAAATGGTCCATATGTTTGCTATTCTTTGAAATTCTTTGCAGTTGTAAATATTAACTAATTCCAGTGAAAGGAATAAGAGTAATTTCAAAGGATTTAGGCTAGAGATTGAAATTAACTTGTATGTTAGTAACAGAAGTTCTTACAGATGTAATTTTTTGAATGAATACTCTTTCTGCAAGAGGTTGTTAAGAATAAGAGTAGTGATAAAGTAATCACAGTACTGGTAACTGTGATCTTTATAAGAATTTAAAGTCCTGCTTAAAGTTTGGTTGCTGACTTGCCTGTTCCTCTGCCAGAAATTTTCAACCAAAGACAAGAGCTTCAGATTATCTTGGTTCTCAAAATTTTTATTTTTTTCTTTTTAGTTAGTGTCAGTAGCAGTGAAGAAAAATTGTTTAATGTTTTTCTCTGAGTTCACCTTGATAATATGGATTGGTCTTTGTGATAATTCTTTTGGCTGTATAGGGAACTATAGACTGACACTGACACAACTAGCTTCTTAAATTTTGTTTACGGGAGAATTGTAGCTGTGTGCATCTGTGTGGACCCATCTGGGATCTGTCACTCTTGTTAAAGTAATCTCAGTATTCCACACTTTCTTTTAACTTTAGAAGATGAACTGGCATGAAATGCTATCACCAGTCTAGTGGTAAATGAGTTTCTTTATGTTCACTAAAGAGTGCAGTGGAGCCGGTGGGATGCTCCCCTTTTAGAGCTTACTGTCTTTGCAAGAGAATACGTTGCTGCTTTCCTCTGCTCAGATTCATGTTGTGTGAAACAGCCACTTCTTGGTTCACTTCAGTGAGAGTACTGACCAAAACCAAATTTATCACCATCTGAGTCCCTCTTTCAGCATCCATCCAAGTGCAGCAAGAGAAAAGCATTGCAGCCTGCCTCAGAGGCTAGTACTTGTTGGACAAGCTAGGAGAGAATGAATTTCAGAATCCCAACACTCTTAACAGATTCCTTGCTAATCTCAGCGGAGTTTTATTGCTGTTGAACCCGGATTAGGAAAGGATAGGTGTTCATGGATATACTACCACCAGTGTAGTATATCCTACTACTCTGCATGCAGTCATGTATCACACATGCAGGGAGAGAAGAGAGCAAGGGGCTCATTAGCACATTCATGCCTCTGATGATCTTAGAAAGTGCAGATTGATAATGATTTTATAGTACTCAGAAATATATTCTATAAGAGGGAGAGACTGGAACAGAGTAAATGTAAAAAACATCATTAATAAGGAGTTAACCCTGTAGCATCTTATGTTTCTCAATTTCAACTTTTGTAAAACTTAAATTTCTGAGAAATTGTGCATTGAAGCATTTAAGTATGCCTTTACTACACTTCCATGCCTTTACTTCTGATGTATTGGAGCTGGAAGCAGCTAGTGGGAATTAATCTGATGCTGAGTGCAAGCACCTCAGTCTCAAGTGGTATCAGTCTCTGATGCCTGTGAAGATTTAGCTCTATATTTTTCCCACTGAGAACCTGGATGTGCCAGAGATGCCTTTTGTAAGCTGTGTTTGACTCTGTAGGGGCACAGAAACACGATGTAGCTTCGACAAGGGCTTAGATCTCTTTGCTCTGCTCTTGTCTGGGTCTCCATGGAGGCTTGCAGCTCTTGAAAACAAACCTTGCTCCTCTTACGTGTCACCCTCTGCTTTCCTTCTTCTGACTCAGAGTCTATGAAGTGATACTGAGGTGGTTCAGTTATCTGGAATCTCCTTGCCCAGATTACGTTAGGAGAGGTTGTGTGAGAGAAAATGAACTTCCTTTGAAGGAACTGTGCCTTCATGAGCTCACTCAGTATACTGATTTGACCTATGTTCTCCTCCTACTCCCAAACCCTCTTATTTCCCACCTCTTCTATTTCTTGTTTCCCTGTTTGGGTAAACACCTGTTCTGTGTTTCATGTCACAGAACCTCGTCTTTTGTCTGGACCCTTCACCTTCATTGTGTGTTTAGACTCTTGTCAGTCTCCTACTGTACCTTGCCCGTGGGCTGCTCTCCCGATGAGTGTCACCTTTATCATTTATTTTATTCAAAAGTGAAAAAGCAAAATCTCTTCAGAGTTGTTCTATTTACTAACAAAAAATGAACCTTAATTATTTGAGGGAAATAAACATCAGTGTCTTCATGCGACTTGTCAGGTCTTGACGCAATTAAAGGAGAGAGTAGAATGCTTGGTTGGTCTTCACCATTGCAACAGAATTGATTCCCTGCTGTGTCTTCAAATGGTGCAGAGGCTGGAAGCCTATGTGGTGCTTGTTGTAGATAACTGTGGTATCAGTTTATTATGTTTATGATCTTATATCACGAGATACATGTATATTATGAGATTGTAATTATGTTCATTGTATTAGCTTAGTGTTGTGTTCTGTGTTTCTACTGCTGTGATACACATATGCTGTCAATTTCAGTTTCATTGGGCTGTTTGTAATGCTTTGTCCACAAAAACTGCTGGGACTATGGTAGCTGTGTTGCCAGTGGTCAGTAATTAAAAAGCAATTGTTTTCCTTTCTGTTCTAGGCAATTGATGAGCCTCCCTATCTCACAGTGGGCACTGATGTCAGTGCGAAGTATAGAGGAGCCTTCTGTGAAGCCAAGATCAAGACAGCAAAAAGGCTTGTCAAAGTCAAGGTATGTGGTTTTCCTGCAAACACTTCTTTTGAGGGGGGGGGGTAAAAAAGTGATTAATGTTCACAATGGCACAATGTGAAACTTCTTAGTCTCAGGACAGCTAAGAGGCTGTCCTGTCTTTGGAGGCTGGCAGTACGGTCTTTGAAATAACAGTAAGCTTATTATTGTTGGGATGGGAGGGATTCCCCCACTCCCACACAAAGAAATATGTTCTGTTTCTGTCGTTACTTTGTCATCTGTGTGTTTTTGACCTTTGATGCCATAGGCTGACCTTAAAGTAATTGATTAAAATGTGACAAATGTAGGCTTACATATGGGAGAATATTACCAGAAAATAGCTAAGACTACTCAAAGTAGGCTTAATATGGTTGCTTTTACTTGAGGAGCACAGGTCACTGCCATTTAGCAGTGGCAACTAGATAATGCTTCAGGAATAAGCTGAAGCCCTTCTGCCTTCTGAAAAACACTTGGCATATTGAGGCCTACAGAATAGCAAGCAGGGGATCTCACCTAAGCTTTATGATAACTGGTTAATGACTGAATCAATATAAGCCACATGCAGTACAAATAAAAATTCTGAAAAGGGATTGCAAGAGATAGATTTTAACATTCCTTGAAAATTTAAAGAATCATTTCTAGAAATAAAGAGAGCAATACACTGCAAAATGGCCATATATTTCTCTTGGGATAATGTGTCCCTAAACACTTCTGATTTGGAAGGAGATACTATTTTTCTGCTTTGCCTCTTAACCTCGTACAGAAATATTACAGAGCAAGCATCAAAACCACCTAGAAAATACAAATTAGATTGTTGCTCTGCAAGAGTTATGGTGGCAGAATATTTTTCTTATATCTACTGTAAATTTAAGTGAAAAATGTGTGAAATGTGAGTGGTGATAACCTGTTACAGAAGACTTTTGTATGCTGTAAACTATTTTGCTTTATTTGACTCTGCCCTCATGCTGTGGCTTATTTTTGCCTATAGCGTGTCTGAGGGAGAGAGCAAACACTCTCCATAAACCCTGGTGGGAAGGACTATTGTCACTTATTTGATAATAATGTTAAATACAACAAGAAGATTTTAGTCTGAAATCTGATGGAAGGGCAAATTAGTGGTCTTTTCATTTCATTAGTCAAAACTCTTAACAGCATCAGCTGGTCTATGCTTTACAATACCATTGGGTTTAATGGTTAACTATTGCTACTTAAGCTGTTAAGCATCAGTATTTAACTACAGGGATTGTGTTGTGCCTAGATCACTGAAATCTTAACACATTTCAGTTTTTTGGGGGACTTCCAGTCCACCTCCTTAGATGGCCACTTGCTATTTATTGTTCAGTGCTAAGTATTTTCTTACGGGTTTATAAGTTGAAGTTTGGTCACTGCAAGGTTTGCAGAAAGATCTTGACATGAAATGGAGTTTTTCTGTAAATTGTTTATGGATATTTTGTACAAAGCCCTCTGGATTCAGGTGTGTGTGGGGGATGTGTGTTCACTGTTACTGTCTCACTTAAGGCAGTTCAGGCACAGTTCTGTTGTTGCTTTGTAGAGTAATGTGATTTGTGGTTGAGATTTTTGTAAGTGCTGTAACAATATCTGTTTACATTGTTTTTTCTCCACCAGGAATGTGTATTCCTTAAACTTAACAGTGGCCCTCTGATTTTCTCTGAAAATCTGTTTAGCTCTTTCTGGCACATGCATACTTCCCCCAGTATTAGCTCTAACAAAGATTCTCATTATCAGGTGTGCTTTGTCTGGAATTTTGGTCATTTATCTTCTGCATTATTTTTTTCACTTGCTGAATGGGTTTCTTTTGGCCCCAATATATATTTTATGCCTTAGTCTTCAAGAACTAGTAGAGGAGAAGGAAAGTAACTTAACTTCATACTGTCAGTTTTAGTATAAAGCATTCATTTAAGTTTTATAGCTAGATGTTCTGCTGAGAAAGTAGGATGCCAACAAAATTCTTTCAATATGGAGTATTGTAATCTTCTGACAAGTAAAATACGTTTAATTGTGTCTCCTTTTACCTACTTGCTTCTTCTTTTGAATTCTGCTTCCTAGAATATTTTGAGGAGATACCTTCCCAATAACTTTCTCATCACCAGCATAATTTAATAACTTAATTCAATTTAATGGAGATGCTGTGTACTTATAATTGCAGTGTCAGTAGGTACTGTATTTCACGATTCAGTTTTTGGCAAATTCTGTACATGGTACGGAATTCTACAGTAACAAATAACAGCATTGCACACTTGGTCGTGGAAAGCATTAAAACTTCAGATTTGCCTAGAATTTTCAAAAGTGTTGAAGGCAGTACAGATTTGACTCAAGGGCAAGACTTTGGGTGTTACAAGAGTGTTAGTCTGCTTTATCAGATCTGTTACAGCTTTTTTAAGAGAGTTATTTAAGCCAGTTTATTTTGGCAGCGTCTCCTAAAACAATTAGCAGCGTCATCTACCACCACTTGCATTTGGGCACTCTGCACGGAGGTTTCAGAAGAAACTGTTTTCTGTGTAGGTCTTTATTAAACAGAAATAAGAAAAGCTTCTGCTGTAAAAGGACTTACTAGGACTATCTTTTCAGGATGGTGAAGAAGAAAAAAGAAATTCCAGCTGAGACTAACCAAGTTGATGGTGTGCTGCATGTCTTAATCTTTTGCCTGAGACAGGAAGGTTCCACACTGTTAAATACTTTGGGAATTAAAACCCACAACTAGTAAATACTGACATCACTTTTCTCAGCTTCAAGAAAGGCCAGCAGTGTCACACTGAGTTTGGAGTTTGAATATTTCTGTTAATAACCAGTATTTTTTGAGCACATATGAGTATCTCAAGAAGCAAAAACTGTTGGTATCAAAACTCTCCCCCCGCAAAGAGTCAAAGCCCCAAGATCTGTTTAAAAAGACAAACCATTCTGGAATACACAGTAGCAATTTGCTTTGTTTGCCTTTCATCAGAGTACATTGTGGCTGACTCATGGTTCTGGATAGAGTTCCTTTTTGCTGCAAAATACATCTAAGATAACTACAGAAAGTAAATAAAAACAGATGTCTCTAAATCAGAATTGATATACTAAGTATTTGATACGAGCCACTAGTGACCCTAGGTTTCAGATTATTTTGCACCTTAACTGAACTTTGGCTTTCTAGATAAATTCCCCCAAAGAGAGAATTAAATACCTGTATCTGTCAGGATGAAGTTCAGAAGAGTAGTCTTTGCTCGGCTAGTTCCTAGCCTGAATCCTTTGTCCGCCTCTTGGTTACACAGTATGCTTTTGTCTGTGTGGTGGACAGAAAGTACTTGCCCTCGGTAGGTGCAGGTCTAAAAAAGAACTTACTCTCACAACTGTATGTGTTGCTGTAGTTCTCACAGAAGATAGACAAGATGACTGTTTCATTAAGTAGCACCTGGAAGGCAGTGTAGCATTTTAGTACATTTGTTTTCTAATCAGTCAAGATAGATTGTCCTTAGTCCTGGTTGTTGGTGCTGTTCTTGGCAAAACTCCTTAAAATCTCCTCTCTGAGAAGGCTATTGTAGGAGAGTCGGTGTTAGAGAACACTGTGGTTCTGAAGGAAGTTTTGCTGTTGCTGTGTGCTACAGTGAAGCTCTCAACAGCAGTGAGAACTTGTTCTTGGGCACACTTGTGAAACAAGTCCTGAGATTTGATGTGGGATTGCTGTAGTTGAGAGTTACTGTTACACAGCTGGATCTCATGTTACATTCTTACTTATTTCAAATACTCAGTAAAACATTATATACTTACATAAAAAGAGTGTGTTTTGGTGAACATCAGAACATCATTTGTGTGTGTTAATAAATGTACATAGGTACATAAAATGTAATGACAGGATTTTCTCAGTTTCCTATAATTTAAAAACCAGAGTGAAAATAAAACTTCAGATGTAATTGATAGGAGGATCCTATGACTTTCAGTGTAACCAAGTTAATTGTGAATGAAATGAAAGGTGAACATCTATAGCATCTGGTACAGATAGCTTAATCATACATTTGAATTCCCAGACCAATTTTTTTTCTGAGGACACAGTGTGTAGATTAAAGACAACAGCCTTTGTATCTTTATGGGAATGACAGAGGGAAATACCTTGGAAATATTTACAGGATTTACTTACTCCAGTTTTGAAGGATTGAAGTTAGCTGTTTTTACATTTCCTTCCAATTAACTCTGTGTGTAGGCTAGACTGACATTAACTGAAAGCCTGTTTGAGTTGCTCATTTTGTTTAGTCGACAGCAGTGTCCTGTGTTTGTGTGAGTCTTTCAACCATGAGGGGAAAAATGCACTTTTATCAGCAAAAGATAAAGGTGCTAAAACCGTTTGATTTCAAAGCATTGAAATATCAGTGTTTCTTTAAAGTTGTACTCAGATGTCTTGAAACTTTCTCCTTTCTTGCTGTGGTATTAGAGAAGTTCAAATCATTTAAGAGAACTGCAGAGATCATTTTGAGCCATTAGACAATTTTGTTATACTCATCTGTCATTTCCTTTAGAGATAATGATTCTATTGTGATGGATGAAAAATATTTTAGAAGTTTTGATAACTAGCCCCTCATGTTTCCAAAATATATGAATAAAACAGCTTTCAGCAAGTGGAATGGTTATGGTGACTAATTGTAAAATGAGAGTAAGAGAAGGGCTATTGATGTTTGCATGTGCTTATGCTGCTCAATTGTATCAAGTGATTGTCAGTTGAATTATATTTTTTAGGTAACCTTTAGGCATGATTCTTCAACAGTGGAAGTCCAAGATGACCACATAAAGGGTCCCTTAAAGGTAATAAATCTGGTTTATATCTTGCTAATGCTTTGAAAAACTTTTTTTTTTTTGCAATATTTGACATAAATGTGCATATATGGTATGGGATGAGAGTAGAAGGTTAAACTTATTACACAGGCTTGATGTGATCACAAAGCATAAAAGGTAATGCTGCAAAGTTAGAGAGAGTATACTCTTCATGTTAGCTTTTTTTCTTTGTGGTTAAAGGGGATGCAGCACAGGCTGGTGCAAGCTTCTTTGTTCTTTATGCCTTAAAGCTAAGAATTATGGCTGGTGCTGATTTTTAGTCACTGTTCCTTTGGAGAACTCAGCTGGAGGATTTGATGGGAAAACTCTTATACAAGAGAATGACATCACTCAAATTGGTTCTTGTTCCCCACCTGCTGGCAGGAAATAATCTGCTCAGTTAGTTGGCTTATTTTAAAGGAATGAAAAAAGAAGCTTGAGCGATACAAGTATATTCAAGTGAAACTGGAAAAAACGTGTTATATTTAGCATGGAATAGGTTAGAAATTATCTCTGTTTGCTAATACAAAGGTGTTGATTTCATTGCCTGTTTTAGAAACTCTCCAGTGCTAAGTGAGTTCTGTATTTTAGGTAGGAACTGTTGTGGAAGTGAAGAATCCAGATGGAACATATCAGGAAGCAGTTATCAACAAATTAACAGATGCAAGTTGGTATACTGTAGGTAAGAAAAATATTTATGTATTTGAATAAAACTTTTGACTTAAAAAGATGTCTGTGACCTGGCCATGTTCTAAGCATGGTGAGAGAGATTTTTTGGAGGGAGATGCTTAGGTATTCAGAGTTTTTATGAAAAACCCTTAAAAATAAACTTCTTATATTAGGGTTTTATAAGAAGCTGTCCACCTTACAATGTGAAATTGGGACACCAAATAAAGACCTAGTGAATTTCTCTATAATTGGTGACTGCTCCTTGGGTATTTAATATACTCTTGTTAAATATTCTGAGGCAAAGTATGCTGTCACACATCCTTAAAAAAAAAGCAAGGAAGTGCTTTTAAAACGCAAGCTGCAACACCTGCTTTTCCCTACTCCCAGACTTAGCCCTTACAACAGCTGCTGTTAAAATACACATAGCTTGTTATAATGAGATATTTCAGATGTTAGATAATATATCCACATGCTCTATAGCAAATATAGGGTGGGGATTTTAAAGATTTATATGCAGGAAGTGTATTGATTCTTGAGAAACTACATAACCCTCTCCTGGGTGGATATGGGAAGATGAAGACTAAGTCTTGAAAGGACTTTAGCAAGACTTAGTTCTTTTGAGATATGGTTTGTTGTTAATCAAGTGATGTTGAACAACTAGGGAAAGACTTTATTTTCCCTAGTTATAGTCCTTTCAGAAGGGAATAGAGCTCTAAATTTAGATAAGACCTTACAGATAAGTGTTGAAGAAAATATGTCTGTTTTCCTGTTGGAGAGGTAGAGTCTATTAGTAAAGGAGAGAGTGTGTTAGGATGGGGTGAAACATAAGGTACGAAGACAAGAATTAACATTACAGATAGTGTTTTGATAATAAATACAGAAGTGGATCAGATATGGGAGCTTTTAAGAAGCAAATTGTATAGCTGGTGTTAGAACTGTGGTGTATGTCTGTGTTTATGTTTCTGAGAAAGTGTGATGTTAGCAGGTCAGCAAGAAGAATAAGATAGGAATCCATGCAGATTAAATTTTGAAGGTAGATGTCATGGAGTTGCAGTCAAAGTAGATATCTGTAAAAAATCAGGAACTTAGGAAATAGGAAGAAGTATGGGTTTCACTCTATGCTCTTGTATTTTGTAGATAAAAGCAGACAAAAGCATGTTGACCTTGCAGAATTGGTAAAAGCAGCACAGCTGCTGGCAGTGTAGCACACTTTGATAGAGAATTGACTCTAGCTGTGGATGATTAGAATAATCTTTGTCAGGAGGGTGAGTGGAATGAGAGGGAAATTTTCTTCACTGACAGTGATTGCTTTGCGGATCTGAGTGAAAGCCTTACTGTAAGATATAGTTGCTGTTTACCAGATTCCAGAATTGGCACACATCTTAACAAGCAGCTACTTAATGTTGTCCTAGCACTTGCTGAGAAACATCTAATTATTTGCACTTTTAATGATTTTGTGAATAAAATTGCTATGATTTGGTTAAAAACTTTGTGAAGGCATAGATCGATCTAAAGTAGTACCTTTCCAGAAGTTACTTAAGACCAGATATGCCATTGCAGCAGTGTCTGGAGAGGGATAACTCTTTGAGGGCTGCTTTAGACCTCTTTTAACACTGAAGTATGGGCAAAGTTGCTTTGAGCATCCCTGTGTATCTTGTGTTCATAAGGTGTTGTCTGAATTGAAATTGTACATCAATTTGCTTACGTGTTTGGGTTTTTTTTGGTGCTACTGCTTTCCTATCAAAGAACAACAAGAACTAAATTAAATTTTTATAAAAATCCAACTGTTATAGTCTTTTAAAACCAGTATAGCACTGTGTATATATATATATGCATAAAACTTGTAAATATAATAGGCATACATACATAGATATATATATATACACACATACGCATACATACATATATACATAAGTGTTTAGTTTTGCCTGCCCTGTAAAAATTCCTCAGAGAGCTCAAGGTACTTCAGTCCTGGTAACTAGATACTGTTTTGTCATTCATATAAATGTCTCTTAAAGTCTGTGTTTACTATGAAGGGGGGAAGAAAATTGCAGGATTATTTGCTTTACTAAAAATGCAGAATTATGCATGTTCAAAAGTAGTCTTACCCTCTTTTGCACTTTTTTGTCATTACATTGCTTTTTCATAGTATTCAAAGTGGTTTTAGTTGCATTAAGTTGTCTCTTTTCTTCCCCATGTTCCAGCTTTTTTCTTGCTGTTTCAGAATGTGTGGTTTTAAATACATTACACTACTGTATGCCTGCTCAGTAGATTGTTTTCAGGATGTTCCAATAGATCAGAATGTCATACTCATTAAGCCATATGTGCTCTGCTGGCTGCATAAGTCTTTCAGGGAGGTCAAGCTTTTCTTCTGAAAGTATTCGTGTTACGGAACAAGATTAAGATTCCCTCTGGCAGGGAAGAGGCCGCAAGCAGATTACCACATAGGACATATTATGTGGCTACCTACCTAGCTCTGAATAGGTTTACCACTGCTGTAGCCAGCTTATCTCCTGAAGTGGATAGATTTTTTAATCTCTCTTTATGTAAGGAGACTGTTATGTTAATTAATAAAACTGGATTAGGAACCTGCTGACTTCACTTAACCAAAGGGGGGCTTAATTATGTGTTGACCATTTGAGATGCAGTTCCAAATCTACGTGGTTTGTGTGCAGTTCTTGCCATTGATACTTTCCAACAAATTTTGAAGTGACAGATGTGCATCTCTAAGTGATACTTTACCACAGTTGAACAGTGTTCAACAATTACTGTAGTCTGTAATACAAGATGGGGAATTGTAGTTAGAGGGGGAAATTTCTTCATCAACAGTGCTCAATTTTATGTATTGATGAAAAATTCTCAGAGCTAGATAAAAGGTTCTTTAATATCAAGTAAATACTGGTCAAGAATTTTGATGTACCTTGTTGCTTTTCGTATATTTTTATTTAAATTAGTAAATATTGAAGAGTAGAACACCCTCCATCTCAAAGAAGGAAATGGCTAAAATTGATCTCTCTAATCTTGCTGGTCAACAGCCATTCTCTTAGCACTGTTGTTTTGATCTGTTGATGGACAGAGGAGGATGTTTAAATGAAGGTGAAAGAGACATGTTAAGTTGCTGAAACTTCTATTTTTTTAATGTAATATTTTAATGTTATCTTGGGGTTACTTCTGCACCCACAAAAGTCTTCAAGATCACCGCTGTGTTGGGAGCAAGAATATAATTATTATCACTGCTCAAGAGGGGAGAAGAGATCAATTCTTGTCTCACTGAACAGCGCAAGCAAAGCCTAAGAGTCAAAATTTGTCACCAGGTTTTCATCTGCTAAGTACCTGCAGAAGACTTGACAAAAGGTTACTTTTTGTATGACCAGTTTATCAGGTTCTGAAGACCCCACCTTAAATGTATGCAGTGCATTTCAGGATTCTAAGGGACAGTGTATGTAGCTGAATGGACTGTATTATGAACTTGTTTCCAGTTGACCTAGTGATAGCAGAGATAGCAAAAAGTCTAGAAACTGGGAGCTCCACAGTTCTGTAATGTACAGCTGGTTTTGGTGATTGTCAGCATTTTGGCTATTGTCATCTTCCTTAGGCTGATATCACTGTTGTTTTGTAGCGTAGTTGCATGAAATCAGTAGAGAAGGACATTGGACTTCCATACAACATTAAATTGCAACTTTTTTCTATAAATACCCATTTATATTTCTCCATGGTAAGCAGAGCTTCCACTTGAATATCATAGGAGTTCTGGTTGTGTAATTAAGTTCTTTAAAAATTGTAAATGTTAGAAGAGTAGTTTTTGAATTCTAGTGTGTTGAATTTAATTTTGTGTCCCAATCCATGAGTTGTCTGCTTGACTACTGATTACTCAAGATTCCTTTTAAGGTATGCAAGTGTGAAGTAGCTATGGTGAGAGAGCAGCTTATGTATTTGGTCAATCTGTGAAGTGCTTTATTGGATCTGCAGTGTTACTTGGGCAAAGGTTTGTCCTAGGAGTTGACTACAGAAATATATATCCCATTCTTTCTGACATATGAATGAATTGCTTATTAATATCCTGAGTTAAAAAGAAATGTTTTCTTTCCTCACTTCTTATCTGGTGACAGTATTTGATGATGGTGATGAGAAGACTCTGAGACGCTCTTCCTTGTGTTTAAAAGGAGAAAGACATTTTGCTGAAAGTGAGGTAATTGAAGAGTTTTTATATTACAACTTTTTATTTAGAAAAATTTAAAAGTGATACTTTTATTACCTCCGTTTTTAGTACATTATGTGTATCCATGCTACTAAAAATTTGGGTTATGCAAAGTATGGTCCACAGGGTCTGCTTATTCTTTTTTAAAATCAAGAAATACAATTAGATTTCACCAAACTGTAAGTTAAGAAACAAAATCAGGATTTAATCTTTTTCATTTTTATATTATTGATAATTCATAGATTGTAGATCACACATAAAACCTGCGATCACACAACTACTTCACATTGTATAAAAAATTATTTGTACTTATTAGTCAGGAAAAAAACCACAACATAGCTATAACATAAAAAACTAATGTACATGTTCCCACATAATTAAGTTCTGCTGCATTTTGATGGTCAAGTCTGATTTGTAATAGTTGATGAAAGATAAATGCTTTTCTTTTAAAAGACCAGTAGTAAGTTGCTGTTACTTGTTTATTTGACAACAGCTACCAGTATTTTGAAGCTGGCTCATGTCTTAGAGGTGACTTGCACATTAAAGTACGCAAACATTTGTAGCACATTTCAAATTGGAATTTCAGAATGAGGGTTGGTTATTCCTTCGTATTATGTAAGACAGTCTGGACAGACGGGCAGATTTATGTAAACACGTTTGTTTTTTGGACAGCTACTGAGGATGGGTTTTTTTGCTCTACATAAGTATGCTGTTATTGTTGTAGTCAGCTGAGTCTGTTGTTTGCGTACTGCATTCTTGTGAAGATTTGGATATCTTCTAGAATCCTAAATCAGGTTTAAACACATGTAAAGGTGGGAGCCTAATTAGATGCCTAAATCTAGATTCAGATAGAAATGATATTATTTTAAAGATTGTGGTGTTCCTTCAGTTAGTTCTTTGTTACTAATGGTCAGCACAACTGAAGGTTATATTTCTTCTGTTCCATAAATACTATTTTAATATGGTTTCAGCAGTATTACCTTAGACTACATGGGTTGAAAATTTTGGTCTACATCTATTGCTTTGTGACCTGTTTGGCTGAGTGGGAATAATTTGGATTATTTTGTCAGATTCAAGGAAACCGTACATTCAGATGACTGCTACTTCTTATTTTATCATCTTTTTTTATCATCTAAGCTTTTGATGTTTTGCCAGAAGTCACTGATTTGCAATTCACTGTCACCAGCTCTGAATGAAACATGTTGTACTTTTCTAATAATTACCTTGTGATTGCACACCTACTCAGCAGGGAAAATTGAGTCTCAAATTTCATTTGTAATTAGGCCAGTGCCCCACAGTTGTCTTGTTCTGATACTGCTTCCCAAGTGTGTGATGTAGAATCTTTTAGGATGTCCACCACACTTGGAAGTAGTCGTTCACTTGTTTTTAGATTCTAAAAAACCAGTTTTATTGTCCCTAAGTCAGTTCTCTCTGAGACAGAATACTTTTGAGATTCTTGTCAGTGTTACACGTTGAAAAATTCATACATGGCAAAGAAGTTCAAATCAGAGGACTATATTTAATTTGGAAGGCTTTCTGCCTTCTTTCAAAGAAAAATAATAAGTGGCTGTACAAAAAATTCTTGTGTACCAGGAGCCATTGAATCTGGAATGGTTATCATTTAAACAGTTAACAGCAGGCTTAAGGAAAGAAGATTCTTCATGTCCATGAATTCCTTCTGTTGGAGCATTCTCCCTGAAGAGGGAAAGTTCTTTCTCTCCCTCTCTTTTTGTTTTGATGCTGATAAAGCATCAGTTAGCACCCTCCCAATTATCAGTATAGCAGCCTCTTTAAAATTGTTTTAGAATCTCTCTCACATACCAAAGTATGAATTACTAACAAAAAATACAATTGTCATGTTTGCTGCTATTGAGTGATCTTGCAATTTCATTTCAAAGGGCACCTTTGTTCATTTTTAAGTAGATGGTTCAGTATTTAGTCTAATGATAGGATAGGCAGAAAATTAATCTGGTAGAGATGGAAGATCCCAGGTGTGCAGAATAGCTGATACTTATTTCTCTGTGTTTTAATGGTCCAAAGGCAGGACTTCTGGGAAGAATTGTCTGTGTATGTTGGACAAAAGCTAATTATTCAGAGGTGCAGAGAAAGTGTTGAAAAAAACTGCAAAACAAAACGTATTTCTTTTTAAAAATCTAAGCATGACATGTATGATGTACTTCTGTATTTCTTTTGTAATGAGAAAGTCTCTATTGACAAAAATTACTTCAGTGAAGCAGGTGGTTTGGAGTAACTTATGCCAGGTTTTTCTTATGTATACGTGTATGTATTTTTTCATTTCAACAGACATTAGATCAGCTTCCACTCACCAATCCTGAACACTTTGGGACTCCTGTTATTGGAAAGAAAACAAACAGGGGAAGGAGATCCAATCATATGTAAGCTAAATATTTTGATATCTGTGCTGTGTGTATGCAATTCTGAAGCTTTCAGTGTGTGTCAAGTTTTATTATTTGTATGTTCGGCTTCTCTTATTAAAAGAAATGGAGGCTGGATGGAAAGTATTGTTTAGCACTCAGTTTGAAAGTCAGATTCATGTGTATTATTGTGTGCAAGCATTTCAAGTTTTCATGTAATCAATATTTAAAATAGTACCAGGTATAGGCAAGAGCTTTTTCTTGGTTTCATTAAGTAAAAAAAAAAAGGGGTCATCCCAAATGGAAACGTGATGTTAAATTATATTGAGAAACATCTCTGTAGTGTTGCAAATGTATTGGACTTGAGCTAAAATCATTGCAATGCAGTTTCTTTGTCCAGCTGATGTGAACTCTTTGTGGAAGGTCCCAGAATCTTCCTACAGACCTTTGGTTTCTCAGTACAGGGTCTCTGAAGGGCTTTTAGAAATAGGTGTACAGTATAACAGAATTACAGAATGCATCAGGTTGGGAAGGACCATGGGGGACATCTGGTCCAAGCTCCCTGCTCGAGCAGGGTCATCCCAGAGCACATGGCACAGGATTGTATCCAGGTGGTTCTTGAATATCTCCAGTGAGGGAGACTCCACAACCTCTTTGGACAATCTGTTCCAGTGCTCGGTCACCTGCCCAGTGAAGAAGTTCTTCCTCATATCCAGGTGGAACTTCCTGTGCAACAGTTTCTTCCCACTGCTTCCAGTATAGTTTGCAACAAACTTACTGATACAAAAACAAAGTTCAGGATTTCCTAGGTGCCAAAATTCTTGGTAGCTGTGGCCTTGATAAACGAGTGTTAAGTTATCCAGTGCCTATTCTTTGTTGTTTGTGGGTGGGTTGTGAGGTTTTTGTGTGTTTGTGGGGGGGTTTATGTGCGGTTCTTTGCTTGTTTGCTTAAAATTTTTAGGTGTAGTGGTTTTCATGCTTGGGTTATCTTTTTGTGCTTTTTGGTAGCTTGAAATAAATGTTGCCCTGTATATGTAGAGGTGCTATAAATTTACTCAGAAAATTGTTGAGTTACTGATTTGTGAGGAAGTGAAAGAAAAAGCTGAAAAAAGCTGGCATTACCACAAAGAATGTGATTGTAGCATCTTTGGTGTCTCTGACTGGGTTGTACAGGACATTATTATGTCAGAAGCAACACACTTAACTTTATCTTATGATTAATACTGAGTTAACTGAGTTAAAAGGCAGTTATGCCAGTATCTGTGCAATTTGAGTTAGGAAGTAGTATCTCCAAAATAAATTTTGGCTTTCTCTTTAGTCTTTGACTTTTTTCTTTTCCTGCAAGAGATTCTTGAGCCCCAGAAAGCAGTCTGAAAGACTTTCATATATTTTAAAAGAACCATTACTTTAAAAAAAAAGAATATTGAAGGAAAAAGAAATAAACCAAAACAATGCTAAACCAAAACAATTATCATCACTGGAAATAACATAAAATTAAGGTGGGGAGAAGAAAATTCTCCTTAGACTGTACATCAGTTGCCTTCTGTTACACAAATGGTAACTGTGAGATTTTTGTTAATACTGAATTTTGTACTCAAAAGCAGTTATGTGACAAATGGAAGATAGCTTTTAAAATAATGGTGGTTGTGCTCATTAAAGGTGCTGTGTATTTTCTGAGAATTAACCTTCGAAGTGAATATTAAAAAAAGATGCATAGAGAGCATCAGAAGTGATTTTTTTGTTTGTTTGTTAATCAGTTGCAAGTAATTGTAATTGGAGTAGTGTTGTACATTTAGACTCCTCAAATGGCTAAAACCAGGTGCAACTTTGTATTTGAACAGTAAAAACAATGGACAGAAGCTTTTTAAACAAAAATGTATTTACACCTTGGCCCCATCTACTTACATTCCAACACTTCATTCAATGTGAAATTGAAACAGCCATAGAAATGCTTCACTGCACATCTTCAAAGAACTGTTTAAGGATAAATAGACTTACTCTTTGTTATTCATCTTTGTATCTGATGTTTCTTCTTCAAAGATTTGTCCTTTCTCAAAAAAGCTTTCCATTCTGTGTGGTTGTTAAAGTAAAAGCTTAGAGAGATTAAGAGGAAAAACCAAAACAGTTTAGCTTAACATTGGTCCAAAACTACAACTGCAACAGTATTTTTGAACAGCGTTTCTGTAGGGCAGAATGGTTTCACTTTGAATGCACCCTGACAGTACATTTCTCTTCTTCCATATGGATGCATGGTGGTGTTTTGTATGGGTTTTGCATGTACTACTAGTAAATGTGCATTTCTGAGTTTGTAATGTTTGAATTGTTACTATAATATAATTATAAGTACTTTATTCATTTTCATGCCAAAACACCCAACAGGCAATTCAAGTCACTGTTATTTATGCCTCTTTGACAATTAGCTTTGGATCTCCTGTAATTATAATAAGCAAGTTTTGAATAGTTGAGTTTTAAGTCTCTTTCTGTTGTTTAGTCCCGAAGAAGAATCTTCATCCTCTTCCAGCGATGAGGATGAAGATGATAGGAAACAAAGTGATGAGTTATTAGGAAAAGTTGTGTGCGTGGACTGCTTCAGTGTGGATAAGAAGAAAGCTCTGTGGTTTCCAGCCTTGGTAAGAGTTTCATCTTTATTATACTTGAGCACAGTTTCATCTTTATTAAAATTTTGTCATTTTCCAGGCACCAAAGAAGGGTGTGGGTTTCATTTTGTCATTTTTTATTAGAACTTAGTATGGTTTTTCGAATTGGACTTCACCATAATAGTCAAAGGAATATCTAGATGTGTTTGTTTAAAAAAAGGGAATTGCTAACATGGCCTTAGTTTTTCCAAACAGCCAGAGCTTGTTGACCTAATTCTAGCTCAGCAGTGCGTTCAGTACTTTTGGACTAAAATTTCAGGGCTTTTTTTTTCTAGGCTATTGCATGTCAATTTTCCAGAGTACTGAGTTTTATCAAGGAAGGAAATATAAAGTAAAAAGAGAGGGAAAGTTTAGTGATTACATAGACATGATTTTTCAACATTCAATATAAACACATTTGATAATGAAATAAAATATTTTTTTCTTGATCACTACAGTACATAGTGGAAAATGGCCAATAAATTTACTTTAAAATTACATTGTAGCCTTTCAGTACCAGTATTTTTTCTCTTCCTTTATTCTGGCTTAAAGACACTTTTTAAGAAATAAACTTCTAAAAAAATATCACAGCTAGTCAGTCTAGTGATTGCATGTAGACTCACTGATTGATGTTTTTGGAAATTAATATACCAGTACCATGCTTTTTAATTTTTATTTTATTTTTAATTGTAAATATTTGATTGATTCCTCCCTGACAATGAAAGCTTAACATGTTTATCCAATTTCAGGGAGACTTGTGCTCCGCTTTTGAAAAGATACCATACAGTAACATTTAACTCTTCTTAGTGTGTGCAGTAGCTCTCAATTGCAGCTTTCTGCTTGTAACCTGCTGTGTCTTGTAGTGTAGCCCAGCAGCTTTCCAGCAGGAATTCTTTTGGAGCAGTTGGTGGAAGAGAAGAAGTCACTGAAATCTTTTTTACAAGGGAGAGGGCAGAATGTACAGCAAGGAGATACCATGTTTACAGCAGATAGCTTTAAGTGAAGTTTTCAATGATAAACCAGAAAAATGGAGATGTTTCTTTGCTGAAAGGTGTCATCAAGATGATGCAATATCACCTGCCTCACTGTTCCCTCAGAGAAGTGGTCAGTGAAACTGGCTTGAGAGGTTTTGTGTCTCACTGTTGGGTTTGCCTTTCTGGTCATGCCCATGACAGGTACCAGTTTCCATGGCATACTCTCTGAGAATTGTTGCTTCTGCTCCAAAGATGTACTAAAGATACACAATTATTTCTCTGGCTTTCTTTGGAAGACTGGAAGCTTGTTCTTCATGGAAAGCTTCCTGCAATAAATGAAAAGCAGGGAGATAAAGTTTGAGAGTGAAGCTTAACTCTGAAGTAGCTTATCCTAGCTTAACTCTTACTTTAGTAATCAGGTTTATAGCTCTGCAAATAAACATCATATTGCATTTAACCAGAAAAGATGTGCCAAAGAATGAATGTATGCCCCAAATAGCTGCCTTGTTTGGTTTGGTTTGGTTTTCTTTGTTATAATTCCCTCCCCAGTAACAATGCCTCTTGGCTTTTTTACCTTGTAAGCAGGTTACCTCTACTGTATCAACGAAGTAATCTTATCTTATTACTGATAAATTTTGCATAAACTTTGTATTATGGTAATTGTAATTACATGAATAATGAAATGAAAATTCGGGTTTAATGTGCTGAAGAATGTGTATCTCAGCATTATTTCTTATTAATGATACTTGTACAGATACTTTGTGTATAAGCACAGAGGACATTGCACAAGTTTATTATGTGAAAACAAGTTCAGGGATTAGTGTAAACCTTTACAGCAAGTAACAATTAAGGTTACTAGTGGAAACTGAGTACTTTAGATATCAGGCCTCTAACCAGATAGATTATCACTTACAAATTTGAAACTGTAGAGGTCTAAATTTGGTAAAAATTTTTCTGAGGACTCAGTGATTGACTACATTGTTTTAATCCGGCATACCTGTTTGGGTTGGTGGGGTTTTGTTTGTTTGTTCACTTGTTTTTATTAGTTCTGTGGGGAGGGGGTGAGTACAGTGACTAATTGGAATTGTAAAAGGACCTGACAGTTGGTGCTTATGTCAAAGAGTGTGATTTAGTAAGCCTTATAGCATTGCTTAGTTTTAATGTGTAGTTAAAGGCTTTTGAAAGGTGCAGTGACGAAATCTGCCTGCAGCATTTTCAGAAAATTGAGTTTACGCAGGATCATCTCTTTCATCCTTCTATGACTCCAATGAAGTTTGTTTTGCAAGGAAATTGAGAAAACTTGATTCAGGCAAAATTGAGGTGATGTTGCTTGATGTAAAGGCACTAGATGAGGTTGTGGTAAGATGTTTTCCAAGCTCTGAATGGATTTTTGACTACTAAGATCTTGATGCTTCTAGAAAACCAGCAGCTAAAGCCTGTAGGGCCTTTCTCCATCTTTAAAGAGCTAGGAGTTTGCACTTGTCAGTTTAAAATAGAGGATGATAATCATTGTCTTTTGCCTTGACATTGCAAAATATATCTCAAGTTGAATTTCAGTTTAAAAGTTGTAGTTTTCTGAAGTAATTTCATTGTAGACTGTAGAATGCACTGCATTTCGAACTTGGTCTGTTAAATTTTGTTTCTTTTGAGTAACACGTTTAGCCTGTGCTTTGTGATACGTAACTCTATTTCCAAATCTCTTGGAGCTTTTGACTTTAGCTCCTAAAATGCTGCATGACTGGTGACCTATGCAAGGAGGAAAAAACCCAACTTTTGCCACACAGTATGTTTGTATTTGGTGGAAAATTAGGACTTAAGGCAACAGTTGGTGTGAGAGAGAAGAGATATTTACCTGTGCTAACTTACAGCTACAGTCATCTGCTGCTCTTTGAGGTTTTATAGCAGCCGGAACTTAACTAACTTTCAGGGAACTATACTCATTATGAGACAAGACATGTGAGTGATAGAGAGGGGTTCCTTTTCTGTTTTATATCTCTGCCAATTATATATATAAAAACAAAATTTTAAAAATTAAATTCTTGAAGCTTTTTGATTTGTGACTTGTATACTGGTTTAACAAAACTTAAATAGCTTTTAAAATTGCAACAAATAATTCTTATGTTGTCTCAGGGCTCGACTTGATTAGTCTATTTCTTGACTATCATAACACTTGTACTTGAGGTGCTCTTCTCTCCAAGGGAGATTACTTGTAAGTCTTCCCTTATAAAATTTCATAAATCCTGTTAGCTTTTGGTTTTGACACTGTGTGTGATTACATCCTTGCCATTTCCAGAAGTTTTTGAGAAGTAGTCTCTAACTCAGGTGGCAGCACTTGCTGGAATTTCTGTCCTTTTGGGATGAGGAGTGGAATAAGCTGTAGAGGCATGACGGATACTTATTTTTTGTCAGAATGCTATTCTTATGTTTCTGGCAGCAGCCGTCAGTTTCCCTCTAGGAGTGAGCATGATCTCATGCATTCAGTAATTTCAGGAGGTCATCATTCCTGTGTTTTGAGGGATCTCACTTGCTCTCATCTCAGTGTTGCCAACAAGAAATGAGCACAAAAGCTTTTAGAGAGGCACTGGTATTTACTATTACTCTCTTGTTTTAGCTTTTTCTCTCTAAACTTTGCAATTGTAATATCTTTGCAGGTGGTTTGTCCAGATTGTAGTGATGATATTGCGGTGAAAAAAGACAATATTCTTGTTCGCTCATTCAAGGATGGCAAATTGTGAGTAGGAATGTAGAGGTTGATAATTGAATGAAATTTATGAAAGTGAAAGGTAATATGAGATGTGTTGGGTAAAGTATTAATAACATCAGTAAGTTCCTGCCAAGATTTTTCTAATGTTTAAAAAACTGTTAACAGCCTCATTGTGATGAAATTAGTCTTGAACTTTGTCATTATTAATAATGGCATGCATAAATCTCTGTCTTGGTTTTAATTTCACTGTTAAAATTGTGGCAAACACAGCGGTATTACGTGACTTCAAGAATGGCCAGAAGCTCTTTCCTGCTGTGGCTGGAATAGAGCACTACTTTTCAGGGATGTGGCTGTAAGCTTGTCCAGCTTCAGAAGGGTCGGTGGGGATGTGTGCAAGCCTGCACATAACACCACATGCACACAGAGAAATCCTCTTTCTCGTTTGAAGGTAGTGAGGCATATGTTTATCTCAGTCTAGACTGCAACTGCATCTTACTGTGCTCCTTGCAAAGAGCTGTGATGCTACTCAAAGTAGGAAAAAGCATAGAGAAACAGAGAAAACCAGACTGTCTGGTATTTGCAACAAAACTTTGTGTTCTTAAACTCACAACAATAGAGTTCTTTTTCTAGGTTTTAGTTTCTATTTTAAAAGTTGCAGATATTGTGCTTGGTTCAGTTTAACAGAATGTTTTGCAGAAAGGATGTGGGAATATTTAACAGTTTTGTTGTGGTTTAATTACTCACTAAGTCTAGGCTATTGCTTTACCATTTGATAGGCTTTCAGGCATCAGTGCACGTCACTGAAGGAACACGCATAAGATGTGTGCGCACAAGCACATACCCACCCCCAATCCTCCAGAGCTGCAGTTCAGATTTGCTTCCTTGATTATAGACACAGTAGAAAGCAGAAAGTGCTTTGTTCTTTCAATTTGGAAGTCTTTAATTTCATATTGCTGCTAATTTACACTAATACTCATTTATGTTTTAAGTGAGGTAGGGTTCTAAAGTAATGTTAAATTAATGTGAGGGCTTAAAGTATTACATATATGGGAGATTCCAGAAACTACCTGCTTGTGGAAGTAGCATGCTGTCTTTAATATGCAGTGAATGCATATAGTCTAACCAATGTAATGTAAAAATTTTGTTTTTAATCCATTGACTAATACTGTACCAGACTTAACACTGTAGAGTTCTCAAGATACATTTCATATGCTTCTTATGTGTGTCTAGTAAGTGTGTTATAATCTTAGTGGTAGCTTTGTATTGTACTGTTAGTTTACCTTTAATATATTTTAATTTTTTTTTAACACTTTCTAAATTATTTAGTGTTTCTGTGCCACGAAAAGATGTCCGGGAAATCAGTGAAACTTCACCAAAGCCTGACGCTTTGTTAAAACAAGGTAAAAATAACTTCCTGTGAGAAACGCTTGTATGTATTTGCTTAGTTACATGGATTGGACTAAATCTGTGGCAGATTGATTCATGTCTTAAAGATGCTAAAACATAAGATCTTTTCTTACAGAATTATAAATTGAAGGAGAACGCTTAAGAAAAGTTAGAGGAACTTTTTTTTAAACAAATAAAACCTAACTAAATGAAACCCCCCGAAACAACACCCCACCTGCTCTGCACTGACTTTAAGAGTAGACATGCCAAACAAAAGATGTACACATTGGTTCTGTACATTATTTTAGTATTTTTCCTTTTGCTTTAGAACTTTTAAGAATTATTCTCACCATAGTGCCCTAGTAGTTGTAAGCAAGTTGCCTTTATGAACTTTGAAAATCTGAAATTGTGGGTGCATTTGAAAGTTTAAGCTTGTGTGATGAAGCTCTTAGAACTAGCTTGTGATTATTTCTTCCCCCTTGCTCTCCTTTTTTGATATATGTAAACTGCAGTGTAAACCTGTTGGATAGGGATTTTCTCAATTAAATTTTGATATATGCCCTATGCACAAGATCCTTGTTTGTGTTTGTAGACACTAACATGGTAAAAATAGTAGTAATAGCTCTGGGTGGCTTGCTGTGCAGAGAACACCAGGCCAGTTTCACTGGATAAGACAAATAAGGATGGACAACATGGAGTGGTTGTTGAGGTTCTTTGAATTTGGGGTGGAACTGTTCATTAGCAGTCTTTCCTTCTCTTCCCCATCACCCCTGATTACTGTTTTTTTAATTGAAATATCTGTGCAAGCTGATACTTCCTGCAGTGCTAACAAAGGCTGGTTCTTTTACAGCTTTTGACCAAGCACTTGAATTCCGTAAAAACAGAACTGTTCCTAGTAACTGGAAAACAGAATTGAAAGAAGACAGCTCCAGCAGTGAAGCTGAAGAAGAGGAAGAGGATGAAAAAGAAAAAGAGGATAACAGCAGTGAGGAAGAGGCAAGTGAAGTTTAGTAAAGGGCACAGATACACAGCTGATAAAATTTAGGAGGGCCGTGTATATTTAAGTGGGCCTTTTTAACATTAGGGAACATTTAACATGTTAACATAGGCAACACTGTTAACATAGGCATTATTGAGTAACTCTCTCTTTTCCTGGTCTGCTGAAGAATTGCTTCACCACAAGCTGTCTCTCTAGCTACCCTGCTGTAAAGAAGCAAAAGAACTTTCAATCAAGGTGTTAGTCCATGCACTCCACTTCCACTTTTCTTCTCTTTTTTGTTCTGCAAATATGGAGTCCCCGCCTCATGCTTGGTTTTCTAATTATCCATTCTTTCCTCCCAGCCTCCTGTCTAGAAAAAAAATGAAGACGAGAAAAGAAGACAATTATTGGAAAGATTTCATTTCACAGCTGGCTAAGAGGCTGAAAGAGAGGCTTTTGAATCTTTTACTTCTCTGTACCTTCCTGTGGTACTCTAAATCTGTATCTGCCCATAATCACTTTTTCTCTCACCAGAGTTTGAGAGCTGTTCTCTTAATTTGCTACGCAAGTGCCAGTAATGCAGCAGACTTTAATTTCCTATTAGTTAGGGGTATTGTAAAGAAGAGACTGAACTGATTTGGGTCTTCAATGGTTGTTAGGGTCCTTCTCTCAATGCATCCTCCCTGGATACTGTGTCTCTGGCATACCAGAAGATAGTGTTTGATCTTTCAGTTATTCATTCCTTTAAAATGTGTTGGGAAACTGTAAAAGTGTGAAGTTATGACTTTGCCACCTCTCCATGATCATCATTTCTTTCTGCCTCCTCTTTAAGCTCTCAGAAGATTATCCAGCTCTGATCAAAAGTTTGCAAGGGGCTGTGCTCTGCTTAGTATTTTGAGAAGCAAGGAGTAGTTCCTTGGGCTCAATACCATTTCTGAACTTTCACAGCAGGTTCATGTCCAGCTATGAACGTGATGCATGTAGATAGGCTTTTATCTATGCAGAATGACACATGATGTTTGTATAGTGATCATTCCCGCACTACTTTTGGGTGAAAAATACAGAGCCTTCAGCTACAGCATTTGTAAACATTTGGCCTTGTACCTTTTGAACACCTTCTCTTGAGCTCCTCTTAGTTGCATGTGATTGTTTGAGCTAGTCTTTCCATGTGCTAAAGATTTTATCTCAGACAAATATTGTAAAATTTACTGTATCATCTCTTACGATAATATCTTTTCCAGTAAACAGTGATTTCAGTCACTTGTTGAACTAGGAAGTTTCTAAAACAGAGGAAAAATACTTTTTCTTTTTTTTCCCCCCCCCTTTTCCTTTCTCTTCTTCTCTGCCCTTGGTGGTCAGTGGCATGTGTGTCTTCTCTCTACCTATATTTGAGCAGTTTCTGCAGCTTCTTCTCTTTGTTTTTGTTATTTTGTGCCTATAACCTCCTGGTTATCAAGCAGCATCTCTTCTCAAACAGGACTTGCGGGCCTCCTCTTGGGGCTTTGTCATCCACCTGCAGGTTGTTCTACTGCTTCCCAGGACATGAAAAGTTTTCACTGGTGGCACTCAGGCCATCCATGTGGTCCTACTACCCGTAAACCAGAACGAAAACCAGAAAAGCCAAGCTCTTACAAATGTCACCACGGGCTTCAAAAATAGATATGTTTATTCTATATATTTGTTCACACCCAAGTTCCCGATTTTGTAGATACATAGATGCTCTTCTATATCTCATATCTATATACATGCTTCCATCCTATATGGATAGATGACATACAAATCCTCTGTACTTACCTTCTAAGAAGAGTAGTTGCCTTTTTTTTTTTTCCTAATGGAAGAGACTGAAAAAAGAGACTGGCCTTCCTTTACTTTACAAAATCCGATGGTAGGTAAAAGAGTTGTCAAAGACCCTCTCTTCCAGTGCTGTGTTATAATACTGTGTGAATTTTGTGTTGCAAGAAGCATGTTGTTGTTTTCCTGGATGTCATTATCCTATGTAGAAGCCACTTTATTTTACCTTGTAGCATAGATAGATACATTAGAGACACCAGAGTGACCAGCTAGCACTCTGGTTGTCTAACTTGAAAGTAAGCAAATATGACAGTGTGACATGCCTGCTTCATACCATTATCTAGGAAACCTTGTTGTCTAACTTGATTAAGATCTATTCTGTATATGTTTGAAGATTATTATTAGTAGTAGTATAGTATAATATATATGGACTCTGTAGAGATTCTGAGAAAGTGTAAATGCTTTTCAGAGGCATGCAGGGTCTTAAGCTTTTCCCGTTAGCACACTTTCTTAGAAAGTTCCTATGTTCTGTATTGGAAAAATTAATAAGGAGTATTCACTCACTTGCCATTCTGGCACCTCTGTGTATTATCACATTAGAGACAAAGGAGTACTCTTCAGGCATTGGACTGTATAGTGGGAAAGGAGTGTTTTATTCAGCCTCTTCATCACCTTTGCCTTGTTTCCCCCAGTATTTAAAAGGAATACATTCCTTCTTCAAAACTTTATTGAGTTTCCTGAAGGTTTTGTTCAGTGGCACCCCTCACCCCTCCCCTAAATGCTCTGTGGAACTAATGTCTTATGGCAAGTTTTTTCTTGTTGGTGAGGAACATGAGAAACCCAAGTAGCTGCTCATGATCTCTTTTCCAAGATCCAGAAGATGCTGGTAAAAGTCCTTTCCAAGTACCTGCTATGGGAGATTAAAATTTTTAAAAAAATTACACAGTTTTGAAGTTTTATTCCATTCAAGTAATTTGTTCTCCATGGCCTGTGAAATATGAATGTTCTTAACTAGGCTTTTATCTGTACTACATGCAGGGCTGCAGCATCAGTTTGTACCTGTCAGTGAAGAATTGGGCTAGATGTGCCTGATTTCTGATGCCCCTGCCCTGTAAGAAGGATCTCTAGTATATTGGTTGCAGTTCTCTACCCAGCCCATCGAAGCAGCCTGCTCTGAGCTCTGCTGGTACACTGGGTGTCAAATGCCCATTATGTAATGCCCCTCACAGAGACTCTCCTCTTGCATTGGCTTTGCAAGACTGGAACATTTTCATTGCATTTCTGTTGATAATTAAACGTGAAGGACAACTGTTTCAGCATATTGTGAATACTGGTTCTTAATTTTTTTGCCTGTTTGATCTAATGTCATCCAATTGCATTTAATGGGTAAGAGGAAGTATAGAACAACAAAAAAACCCTACTCCCTGATAGTAGTTACAGCCTTTCCTGACCTTATTTTCAGCTGTCCATCTCTCTATTAAACAGATTCAGTAGATGTTGGAGGGTTTGGGGTTTGGTTTTGTTTGTGTGTGTTTGTTCTTCCCAGTTCTGTTTAGTAATGATATTCTGTTTCTGTTGTTTTCTCAACTGTCTTGGTACAACTTTAAAGACTGTATGTTTTGTCCCCTTTCTTCAGGGTAGGTGAAACTTCAGTATTTAGTACAAAGAGACTGTTGAAGAATGGAAATGATAAACGTGGAATGAAAATACACTAAAGAAAAATAGTTTAGATTACTGAATAACTAGTTATTTTTGGAAACTTTACAAGTAGTATTAAAAATTAACCAACTCATATTTGGCATAGTGTTTTGCAGTAGCTCAGTCATCAGAATTTCTTCAGAATTTGATATATTAATATCGTATTGCTACTAGTTGCGGCAAGCCCCATTTCCAAAAGAAATTATGAGCTGTTATAAAGTAAGCCATAGTGCTTTGTTATGAAACTCCACTGTTTATTAGTCTAAGTCAATCTAATACAAAGGTTTATTAGTGCAATGAACTGAACTTCCAAAATATCCGTTGTTATTTCAGTTCTGGGATTGATCCTGCTCAGCACGCGTTCAGCTGGTACCCCATGGCAGTTCGCATGCAGTGCCATTGGCTGCGGTTTGCCAGTGCAGTGGATTAGAACTCCTAAGAAAGTGCAAGCACCATTTTCTCTTTGACTTCATCTCTGAAAGTGACGTAGTCTATCCAAGAACCAAGGAGTCACTTAACTGCAGTAGAAATAGAGCTGAGATTTCTGATATAATCTCTTGATCATTAATAGCGCTGTCTCCCAGACTTTCTGCATAAATGGATGAAATTGAGAACACATCTTGATTTATGGTATCACTTACGATACTTCAGTGATCAATCAAAAATCCAGTTTCAATGTATGTTTACAGTCAATGTTTTATACATTTTGAAACACTGTAGTTTATAAAACTTGGTTTCGTGTGGCATAGCACTGAGAGCATGTATCTCTCAGTACAGTATCCTGTTGCTGACTACAGTAAAACAAACTTAAAACATTTAAACGTAGGTTATCACTGCCTTATGTTTCTTAATGAAGGACTGTAACTCAAAATGGTGACAATTTTCTTGCATGCATTGCTTTAAACAGGAGGAAATAGAGCCATTTCCTGAAGAACGAGAGAACTTTCTTCAGCAATTGTACAAGTTCATGGAAGACAGAGGTAGGCATTTTAACTAGCAGTACTTTGAAAAATTGAGTCTGTAAACTAGTAGTGGTTTGCAGTACTGTTTTGGAAACGGGGAAACTGTACTCATCCCTTCTGACTTCCCTACTATTTAGAAGATGAGTCTGTCACTTGACTCATCTAAAATGCGGTCCCATATTTCTGCTTTCAGAAGTAAATGGATAGATCTAAATATATATGCTATTATGTTTTGCGCATATCATACTATATTTTCTATTGTGTACTTATGTATAATCAAACACTTAATATTCTCAATCGTATTAATTTATATTCTCAGTTTAATAACTTTAAAATACCAACACACACACTTTTTGGGTCATGGAAAAATAAATTTACTTTGTTCTAATTTTCTTGTGTGAATCCCAATTGCTGACGTGAATGAACATTATCCATAGATTGAGATGTTTTTAAAAGCCAGTACCATTCATTATGTTAAATCTTTACCAGGTTTTTATACACTGCAAGAAAAGGGCAGTATCTGTAGAGGCAGGAGTGAGGGTATTTGTATTTAAGTTACTCTTATAACTAGTTAAATTAGTATCTTTATTAATGCCATATGAAATGAGTTAAACTGTTTACATGAGATGACAGTGTGATAGCTACTGCTAGTACAGTCGCATAGGAAGTTTCGGCTCTTCAAGCATTGTGGGATTGCTCCTGGTGAGGGTTGGGTTGGGTTTTTGTTTTTTTTTTTTTTTATTGCAATGAAAGGACTATTGTATTTTTAGATCTAATTGTTTCAGTGGGTGAAATAAAATTATGTATAATAAAGTTAGCAAGAAAATTTGCATCATTTCTGCATATTCAGAAATATATGGAAGAATGTATATATATGCATTAAATAACACAATCCATTTTCCCTCTAGTTCAGTAAGTAACACTCTTGAGTTTGTTTCATGAAAAGAAAGTACCAGGTGCAGGAGGTGAGGTTTACAATACTGTATTTAAGAATAGTGCATATGATGTGAATTTCATGCTATTCTGAAAAAAATACTTCAAAACACCCTAACAACTATCTTTGTTACCCAGGGACTCCTATTAACAAACGACCTGTATTAGGATATAGAAATTTGAATCTCTTCAAATTATTCAGACTTGTACACAAGCTTGGAGGATTTGATAACGTGAGTATTAGTATGATGAGTACTCCAGAGCCATAAAACCTGAGGATACTGCTTGTTATTGTGAAATAATTTATTACTCTGTGAAGTAGTGATAAAGAACACAGGACCTTTAGATGTATAAAAGTTTTCTACTATGGCTGCATAAGGCACCTTGTAGCTCTAAAAGCCATGCTTTAACATGAACCAGAAACTAGTTAGGTGCTACATCTACTCAGCATTTTTAATTACTGCTGCATAAAATCAGCCAGCATCTCTGTTTTTGTAATATTTCAAGAAACGTTTGTCTGATAAAGTTGTTAGCTCCAAGTGAAACAAGGCACTGCTCAGTAAAATCTCAAAGACAAGCAATTTTGTTTAAGGTCTGATGCGAGACCCTTAATTTCTATTTATTCTGGGTGATATAAAGAAGAATTTGGTGACTGGGATTAGTGACACTGATCTTGGGAGGAGTAATTGAAATATACAGCATGCATGGTCAAGCAGATTCTGTTTGTGCTTTGAACTACTTCCCATGAATGTAGCCTGTCAGCTGAGGAGGTATGTTTGTGCAGTGACACCTTTCTGATATACAAGACAGGATGTGGTACTTGGGTATTGCAGTATATCTGCTTTACCTTCACGGATGGTTAGAAATGAGCATGGAATTTTGTCACCAAAGGGCACGTTAAGGATGTAATGAACGACTGGTAGGCACTATGTCTGGTGCAGTACTACCAGGGCTGGGTGTTGTTAATGCTTTGAATTATTTTTTTATTTCCAATTTAATTAAAATTCTAGCTCTGATAGTTAAGAATTACTTTAAATATAAAATAAAAATGATGTACTGATTTTTCTGATAGTTATATTTTCTTTCCTCTCTTTTATTGCAACCTGGAGAGGAAAGCCTGCTGGGGCTTGTTGCATTGCAGAAATGCTAAATTGCTTAAAGTAATTACATTAGACTACAGTTTGCATTACAGTGAAATACTGTGTGTGTGATAAATAATAATTTTATAGATCAGAGGAAATGACTTACATTTATTTTCTGAAGCTGTAAAGTTTGTCAATTTAGTTTTTTTTGTCAGTGAGTTAATTCAAAAACAATGACTTCATTGTCTTTAACAGATTGAAAGTGGAGCGGTGTGGAAGCAAGTTTATCAAGATCTTGGAATCCCTGTACTAAATTCAGCTGCAGGATATAATGTTAAATGTGCATACAGAAAGTAAGTAATAAAGCTATGAAGTTTGTGCTAAAACTACAATGAACTGAAGTGATGCAGTGCTAGGGGTAATACACATAAAATCCATAACTCTTTGGTTATAATACAGTTTTTTAGGCTTTAAACCTACTGTCTATGTCTAGCTTCTCTGGGTAGTATTTTCCTTCTTGAGTCAAACTTGCTTATCACAAAAAATTTTTTTTTTTTAGGTATCTCTATGGTTTTGAAGAGTATTGTACATCAGCTAACATTGAATTTCAAATGGCATTGCCAGAGAAAGTGACAAACAAGCCTTGTAAAGACTGTGAAAAAGAAAAAGAATTGAAGATGCGTGAAGAACCAGAGCAGGATGCAAAAGAGATAAAAGTGGACAAGGATGAGCGCAAGCAGGAGGAAGTAGCAGTAGTACAACAAGAAGAAAAAAAGTTAGCTGAGAATGATAATGAAAGTAAAGAAAATGATAAGCCCTCTGTTCTGGTAATATATTTTAAAGTTCATCTTAGATCTTGCTTACGAAGTCAGTTGGTGTGTTAATAACCATGAATTAATATAAAGATTGAAATCTCTATGATAAATCTAAAATAAGACAAAAACTCACTGTAAACCTAATTCAGAACAAGACATTTGAGCTATATTTACCCTAGGTGCCTGTTTTAGGGGGTCGTGATGTCAAAATGTCTGACTTCTTAGAAAGCAGCTTCAACATTCCACTTGTTTGGGGACCTCCTGGGTGAAATGGAGACTAATTAGTGTCCAGCTTTATCCTTATCTGGGTAGTGCATGCTCACAGCTAACTACATTGCTGATATTTTCATTATGCATTTAGTTATGCATATAAGCCCTCATAAACACTGCTGTTACTTCTGTGTTCCAGTGAAACCAGTGAAGCTCTACAAAGACCTGAGCCATGTGATGTACACATGGTCTAATGTAGTTTAGTGGTCCAGAGAGACAAATGGTTATAGCTTTTCAAAATCCAGTGTTGATTCAGTGGCTTTAGCAAAGGAAGTTCAGAGCAATAAACTGATGTGCTGCACTGTACAGGCCTCGCATTTTGCTGTGGAAGCAGTCTGGCTCCTCAAGTCAGTGTGCAACACAACTGTAAATGCTTCTGCATATAAGTGGCAGCCAGCCCTGATCTGTCTGCTGGTATTCTCTGGGAGGAATGCCAGATGGGCCAGTACTGGTATTTCTGCATCCCAGTGAAAGGTTCACCTTGGGGATTGCTTTGCAGTCCAGGTCTAAGAGCTGCATGCCTATTTCATTGTGATAAAACGGGCTAGGATACTGGCTGCAGCTTTAAACTCTGTTAGGTTTAGCCTAAGATTTTCAAAAGGAAAAACAGCAGAGGTGCTGTAATTTTAGGACAAGCCCCACACTGTAGCATTGTTTTGCTCTTATAGCTTCAGTGTGTTTTGTCTGCCTTTTCTTAAATCCTTTGTTTTCACCTTGTGAGTTAATTAAAGGTTTTGTTGTCCTAGGGAAACAAAAAAAACCTGCCAGATTCTGTGTTTACTCAGCCTGATCAAGAAAAGGACTTAAATGTAATCAAAACTGAGGATGAAACCAAACTGGAAGATAAAGAGGAGGAGAAGATTAAAGAAATGGAAAATCCTACAGTAAATGTGGATGCTGAAGAAAAAGAAAAATCAGGGTAAGTTATGCTGTTTCTAATCAGATCTAAGTCATATGATACGTGTTTTTTAAATTTTACTCTTGTAATTTGAACTTCAAATCAGACATGCGGTTGTTAACTAGTTTTGTATCTTCCAGAGACCGATGTGTTTATAACTGTGTCTTGGTTAGATCATTGAAGTTCATCGATCTATTATTAAAAGAAAAGGCAGCTTAAGTTTTACAGGTTCCAGGCCTAAATATAAGCTGAGTGAGAACAGAATATACAAAGCATAGGTGACTATTTGATTTTAGTACAAAAATATTGCAGTCATTGCCAGCAGTATTTTTCTACTTGATTTTGGTACAAGTATATGGCAAACTTGTGGTTTCCAGCTTTTGCTTTTGGACAGTGGTGTGTAATGTGGGAAAAGATGGAAGCACTTTGCACTGCAAGGTTAACAGCCTTGCCGTTGAATAGGCCTGGTACTGGCAGGAGTCTCTTGTGCATACCTTCAGACAGGTGTTTTGAAAGTAGGAGATTGAAGTAGTAGGGATGCTTGGGGCTGTCTAATCGATGAATATGTGGGAATCATTTGGTTTACGGAATGGGCAGGTTTCCCTGTTTAAGTGCAGAAAAATCTCACAAGTGTTTTTCAGCAGCCACACAAAAAAAAAATACAACCAGAATGTAGTCCTCTTTAATCCCCAGTGTTTTAACAATTTGTATTCTTACAATTAAAACCGTCATACAGTATGATTTCAAGTGTTAAGAACACAAAAATTGCCCTTAAGAGGTCAGATAGAAGATCTCTTTTAATACAGTATTTGTCTTTAATAAAAGCAGTAGCAGATGCTTAATGGAGAAGCTGTTACAAGAGGAAAAGCAGATGACAGACACCTCCTTAGACTTTCACAGCAATCTGTATATCAGGGATGTGTTGGGTTCTGCAGGGGTTTTTTGTAGTTAATACCATCTGTTGCCTGACCAGTAATTCCCTTGTTCATTGCAGCAATGTTTTTGTTTAGTAGATCAGCTGTCTTGATCTTCTATCTAAATATCATTACCTCTTGATGCTTTTTCTGGCCCATTAAAAGGTGTGGCCAGAATGTCATAGTTTAGCATATTGGTTTCTGATTCATTGGTAGTAGTATTTTTTTTTAAATTTTATTAAGGATTTTGATATTTTTAGTGGATTCTGGAATGATTCTTCTGTAAAGTGTTTTTGTCCTCTGGAATATTTTCAAGGAGATTTCGTTGGCAATTTCTGTAACTCAGAAATGCAGAATACAGAAAAATCAGATTTACCTAGACTCAGTTAAAGAGCCTTTTCTCTATGGATGTGATTTCATTTGTATCCTATGTAAACTTTTATGTTTTAAAAGTCTAATTGCTGGACTTTTTTACATTTGCTATTTTTAAGGTGAACTAGGTGATTTGTACTGTAACAGGTTTGCAAGATTTTCGAAATTATTAATGACTGATTTTACAATGCTGCTTTCAAAATATAGAACTAAATAGATGGAAAACTTTGCAATGCTTAGAAAATAGCAGTTTTTAAAGTTCCCTAAATTGTGTATTTGCATGTTTGTGATGTTACTTTATATTTATTTATATACCTGAAAAGTATGGTGGCTTAATGCTTACCATGCTGCTGTAGTAAGTGGTACATGAAAAGTTAGAAGCTGCGCTTGCTTTTCAGTAATCCTTTATTTTTTTACGTTTGGGTGTTTTTAATCCTGATTCATGTCAATTTGCGTTATTTATGACATTAGGAAATGTTATGAGTGTTCCTAGTTTTTTATTTATGAAAGCAACAAAAATCTATAGAAAATACTTATTTCCTTTTAAGTTTTTCCAATTCACCTGATAGTAATTGGGTGAATTATTTTCCCTCTGCTCCTCCTTACTCATCCCAGTGGGAAACTCTTCTAAGTAGTATTTTGCTATTATGACTCATGGAAGATTGTAATGAATTGCTTAGAATAGGAAGCATAACTCTAAAAAGAGGTGTAGGTGGTGATGTGGTCATTGCTGGGAGGTATGCTATGTTTCAAGGAATAATTTAAGTTACAAAAATGGAACACATAGCAGTTAATTGTAAGTATTCATAAGCAATGTTACTGTAGTAACACTGTTAGCATGATTACTTTTCCCTTCTACCCTCTGATTGATAGGGAGTACAAAATGCACTTGCATCTGCTTTAAAGAGCTTTTAAAAATGTCACTGTCATACTAAAGGCTAAACAATGTTTTTAGCATTTATACCTTAAAGGCTTAAAGGAATTTTGTGGGGCATTGTATTAAATGTTGTACTTCCCTATACCCGACTTCATTGATTAGAAGTAGCAGAATTTATACGAAGGTAGAAATGCTGTGGTTGGCGTTCTTTGTTGAACTGAAATGCAAAATGAGAATAGGCATTTTTGTAGGTAGAAAACTAATCAGACACGCCAATACCTGAAATGTAATCAAAATACATAAGTGTGAAATTCAGACCGAAATTTTGTTATTTGGTGTATTTAAAATGTCTTCCTGGAACTTTTTTAAAGTTATGGATCATCTGTCCTTCACAGTCCTAACAAAATAGCTAAACAAGTTAAATCTAATGTTACATAAGGCAGACTTGTAGGGTTTTCTGTTTGCATATATGTCTGTAGGACTTTGGATATCTTCATGTAGCTTATTTGTCTGTAGACACAAGGAACCGTGAGGACAGAAAAACTTCTGTGTTTCTTCTTGCTGACTTTCTTTTGGGACGACTGGATGTAACTCCCAGCTTGCAGATCTCAGGAAATACTACTGGAAGCCAGGGTTGTTTATTTTCTACCCATTTTGTTTCTCTGTGCAATGCCACATGTCTCAAACCTTTGAGATTGCTACCACTTGAATTGTATGGTCCCATCTACACAGACTTTAACAATCTGATGAAGAGGAAGAAAGACTCAGCTTTTTCTTCCTTTCTTCCCCTGAGTGCCGGTTTCTTGCCTGCCCGTGTATCTGTGAATACTGAGAGTAGAGATTCAAAGGCACCTTGCCCTTTATTCTATACATGCTTTTCTTATTTGCTTTTTGCTTTGTTGTTATTTTTTTCCTCTGTAGCTAGTGGAAGATGCCTGAGCTAGATACAGGTCGTGCAACTTGTGGTCATTAAAACAAGTTTTAAAAAAAGCCAGTAATGTGTTACTTTCCATGTGTCTGTCCCAGAGGGTCCTTTACAAAACTGACTTTGTAAATTGTCCTTCTCCATAACATTGGAAAAAGTACTTCTACTTGGCCACTGAATAAACGAGAAAGTTTAAAATCCATCTTCTTCACAAGTTTCTGCAACCTTCATGTTGTGGGAGTAATGATCTTCAAATGTAGCATTGCATAGTTGGTGTGCTGTTTCCTTTGTAGCATCTAATACTAACTATTCTAACTTGTTGAACACTTGAGTCAACGTCCACAAATTGAGAACCGAGATGTTTTTCTACACAATGAACAATGCAGACCATTGAATATGTTCCAAAGAGATTGAGGCCAGGAGCCTAGTGGAGTTTTTAGAAGGTGTGGGTTTTTTAGTAGAAGCTAATAAAATGAAAGGTAAGTCTTAAAAAATTTCATAGTAGGTGCAGTTTGGAAACTGAAGTGTAGGTTAATTGCTTACTAACCAATATTACTAAGATATATATTTTTTTAAACCAGATAGTTAATTCAACTCCGTGTTTCTTTGTTGGTTTTGGAGTTTTTATTGAGAAAATTTTTTTTGTTGGTTTTGTATTTTATTTTGGTTTTAACACTTTGCTCTAAAGCAGCTGGGACGGACCACTGTCAAGAACTTTATACTGAAATGAAAGGTTAAATGCTGAGAATCTGGGTAATTTTTACTTCTCAACAAAAATTGGCATCAGACTTGTGTATGGGTAGTATTTGAATTTTTGAGGTGCCCAGGTAAAATTCTTTTAAGAATCCCAGTTACAGTATATAGACATTGCAAGATGTTTTGTTTTTGTATTTTCCTTCTTGTGGCTGAGGTGCTGCCTTAACACCAGGAAGGGCTGCCATCTCTGGGTGTTACCTTGTTCTTGCTCATCAGACTTTCAAGTCCTTCTTTGGCTTATGAATCTTCTTGAATTTATTTGTTTCTTGTTCTTGAAAACTGTCTAATTTTTTTATTTCCTTCTGGGAGTGCATAAACAAATGTCCTTAATGCTTTAGAAACCTAAACACCTCTGGTTGTCTGATACTGATGGTTTAGGTCTTTATGGTGTGGTTTTCTGGCAGTTGGTAGTCATGTTTTGACAATATCACAAGGCAAGAATGCGAAACATTTACTCTTTGGTTTAGTTCTGTTCAAGACTATCAGCCATTCATTCACGCTGTACTAGTTTGAAAGCAAACCAGTGAGAGACTCAAAATCAGAACTACAATTTAGTAGGAAAATTAAAAATAAATGCAGTAGTACAGAAACACTGCCAGAGTCAGGGTGCCACCTGACACCTTGTCTGGCAGGGTGGTGGTAGCAGTCCGATTAAATGGTGACTGCAGTCCTCCTGAGGTGATAGATGTGTTGATGCGGTAGTCCTGTAGAAGGGTCTGCTCTTCCTCGGAAGGTCCAGTGGTGGCTATGTAGCTCTTGTCCTCTGAGAACCCAGTATGTAAGGGCTGACTGTGGTGTTCCAAACCTCAGGTTATATCCAGGATGGAATGCTTGGTTCCTCCCCCTGGGCGGAGCATCTCACAATGGGATGATGTAGTTTTATGAGTCGTGCAGTGAGGCTGGATGGCCCATTAACAGAAGATATTTCCGGAGAGAGTTATCAGGGATGTGTCATGGAAGAGATAAAGAACACTGCCCGACATGGTTTTAACAGCTGGTGATAGAATACATACTTTTGGTTACATCTTACATTGTAACCTAAGACACACGTGCAAGGAAAAATCTTAATCCTAGAGCTGTTACATGCATGATTCATGCAGTAATAGCATTTTCCCTCCTGTAAGCAGTAGGAGGGAACTAGGATTAATAAAAGCAGTAATGGAGAACTAAGGGAAGATGGGCAGTGTTTCATGTGAAGGATTTTACTAAGGTTTATTGCCCTTGTGGAAGAGGACTCCCTGCTGTGCCTGTGCTGCTGCTGGAACTTTCTGTACAAGAGTTAAATTTTCTGGTAACACCTATTAGGGATTTTCTGAAAGCAGTTTACAATGGGATTATATAATAGTCAGAAGCTCCATTTCATATATGGGAGAAAGACATTGTTAAACGCAATGGTTTCTTCAGTTCCTTATCTGTTAAAATGACACATCAGAGCTTTGTGGTGGTGAATGTAAAATGGTAGTGAGAAGGTTAGAATTTTTGGAGTGTAGAATATTTTATATAAAAGGCATCTCTCTTAGTTTCTGAAGAGTTAAGAACTATATATTGAGATAACTTTCTCCAGTTTGATTCAGGTTTATGTGGAATTGATTAGCTTGGGAAAAGGGAGAACAATGTGTTGTGTTCAGTGCATGTGTAGTATAAACATATGGTCAGAATCTTAGATGGTTGGTGTGTATGCAAAAAAAATGCTTCTAAGAACCATACTTAGTAGTTTTATTTATAGGAATATATTTCTGTGTTCTCAGTTGTGATGCGTGTTCTATTTATGTATTTCAGCTGTCTTTGTATTAGGAAAGAAGTTTTTGCATAGTCATGTTTTCAAGAAAGTCTAATTGATTTTTTTTTTCTTAATATAGAATACGGACTGATACATACTTGTAATGACTGCTTCTGATACAGCAATAAGCTGCAAATGACACAACAATAAATTGTAGAGTGGCAGTGTAAATGTACTGGCTCTGTGTATTGAATGGAAGGGAGACATCTTTGGTTTGGAAAAAGTGGTTGTGCCATCACATGTTACATAGCAAATGGTCAGTGTGCAGGTTTTTAACCACGGTAGCTGTCACCAAGACTTGGGGAGTCCTTACACATTCATCAAACACTGGATGCTTCCGAGCTGAATGTGAACCAGTGCTGTAGAACTAGGAAGGACTGTACTCTTCAGTCAGACTTTGGAACCACCCACTGTCTTCTTGAGGAATGTTTCAAAACATGTGGCTGAATGACGAGAAGCAATAACATGGGGTCCTCTCACCTGTCTGTGGCAGCAGAGGAACATGCTGGTTACAGACTATGTGCTTGCATGATTGACGTGTACTGCGCTACACTCAGGTGTGATTCAGATCAAGGTAGTGCCTTCCCCTTCCCTTGGGAACCGTAACTGCATTTATTCCAATTTTCTGTGTGCAGACAGAAGTCCCTGGGGCTTTTGTTTTCAGATTTTCTTTGTAGCTTCAGAGGTGGTGTGGTTTAACCCAGCTGGCAGCTGTGTACCATGCAACCACTGGCTCCCTTTCTCCCCACCCTGGTGCATCCAAAACAGAGTACTGTGCTACCAAGGAGAAATAAACTCTATCCCAGCCAAAACCAGGACAAGAGGGAAGACAAATACTGGTAATTTTTTGGGGAGGTTTGTTATTTTGTGTAATTAAAGATGAGATTCCATTCTCATGGCGTAAGTAAAGGTCTTAATGGCCTCTCTGCCTTAAAACTTAAGGTCACTTTAATACATCTGTGATTGAGAATATGAAGAGAGACTGAACATCTTTCCAGCTCTATATTATGAGAAGTAGAGGTTAAATTATGCTCTAGGATGAGAAAAAGGAAAAAAATAAGCAGGAAACAAAAATAGAAGCTAATTCTTAAACTTCAAGTGTCAATTATACTGACGTTTATTTCTGTTAGTGGTTCAATTAACTGTAATTACTTAATTGAGCCAATAATTGAAATAATCCTGCTTCCTCAAATTTTAGAATAACCCCAGAAATGGCATATGCCATCTCACCTGCTGTGTAGACCAGTTTGGTGTGTCAGGGGAAGTGTATTTTTGAGTAGGGTTAGGTTTGCTGCAAAACAGAGGTCCTAGGAGGCAGATATAATGTTCCAAATCACACTTTGTCTCTTAGGTTTCACCTGGGCTTTGTTACAGCTCGTGTTCAGTGGCAGAGAATGGGGGTTGAAAGAGGTTTGCATGATCCTGCGTTTCCTTGAGTGGTGTAAGAGCAGCAGTGTTTCATCTATTAACTACATCTGGTTGTTAATACACTTAATTATGGGCCTGTTGGTGTTAAATCTTTATATTGACTGACAATGACCTGTGTGTGTGGTTTTAGCCTTTTGAAGATTTTGCACTGTCCTTTGGAACTAATGATAAGCAATATTTGTATGACCTAAACATTTTAATGGTTTTACTTTATTAACAAATAGTTTTGCATTTTAATTCATTCATTTCTTGCTTCTGAAGGTTTATATATTTGTGAGATGGGGTGGGGGTATTCTTTCCACTCGGTGCTTGTAATTTGAAATGCTTTTGAGTCCTGATAAGCTTTCTGGTAATACTTTGTATTCTAGAACAGTTACACTTGTATTGTTGTGTCTCCTGTACACTGTGTATGCACGACTGCAGCCGCCTTGTTTCATCAGCTGCTGCTTGGATTGTTCAGATTGTTGCAGCTTTGTGGCAGATATTGCTTGGTACTGGTTTTAAGTTGACAATTACTGTCTGCTGCCAAGAGGTTTGTTTCTTTGTTTCTTTTTTTTTTTTTTTCCTTTGCCCCATGCCCTCCCTGAAAATGGGATTTTGACTAAACAGCATTGAAGAAAATCCAATGGTCTCATGCATACATACGTGGACTAATGAAGTTATGACTGTGCATACTGGATGCCTACAATCACAATTTCCTCTTAGAAGCCTCTGTTTTGTGGCAGTCATGGCTTCTCCTTTGTCTGCACTGCCAGGTTTGAGCTATTTATGGCATTACAAGACAATATCTTCCTTGCAACCATTGGTATATGTTCTTGGGTTTTGTGTTGGGGGGGGATTTTGTTGCTTTTTTTGGGTTTGGTTGTTTTTTTGTTCCAGGAGCTATATGAGTGTGTTGGTTTCTTTCTGCTCCAAAATGAACTATCTTTGCTTCTGTTTGGTTTCCTGAAATCTTGAGCTTATGATCTCTAACCAAGTCACTCCTTAGAACACTTTTTAATTACAGTCATCTCTGCTTCCATTTTGCTTTTGCTTCCTGACATGCCCTCCGCCTATGTACAACCTGCTGTTCACATCTCCTTGACCATCCAAGTTACTCAACTTCACAATGATGGTTTCACGCATCTCTTCCAGAGGGTACCAATTTCTGGTATTGTCATGGAGTCTTTGTAGGATATCTGTTGGGACACCAAGAAAGCCATAGGGTGATTAAGATGAGAGAGACTCCAAATTTGTTCAGCTTTCGAAGAGCCACTGGCACCATAATTGCCAGTGTCTGGAAAATCCTGAATCTCTGGCATAGGCGTACTTTACTTTGCAGACAGCATTCAAGGATTGTGCCCCTACATCTTGGAGAGGAAACAAAAAAAAGGCAAAATTTGGCTCATTGCAGTTTTGAAGTGGACTTAGTAATGGAAAATCACAAGCTCATCTTGTTCTCAGAGCCGTGGTGGCTCTGCTTCTGATCCCAATTTTTTTTTTTCGTTTTTGTATGATAATACCTCTTGAACTGAAATTAGGATTTTTTGTTTAGTGCAGCAGAGAGTATAACTTAAAATCTTTTGAATTACTGGTTGGTGCTTTTTGTTGTTAGCTGTGGAATTCTAGTCAGGATTTTTTCATCTTAGTCTTTGGGTACCTTTTCTCCTGATTTCTTTGGGAAGTAAATTTTTCCGTAAGTGAGCTTTCAAAGCTGGTTTATTCATGTTGCATTTTTAACTCTGGTGGTTTTAACTTCACTAGCAAAGTAGTTCACTGAACATACATAGTTTTATCTATGTGTCTGTCTATCTATCTGTCTCCTGGAAGGCCAAGAGTTCATGTATGTATGTATATATATATATATATATATATATATATATATATATATATATATAAAACTAAAATCTTGGCCTTCCAGAATTAAACTATGGTCCATGCCATGTATACCTGAATAGATATCTCATCTGTGACTTCGTGTACTTAATAGACAAAGAGGGATTTTTTTAGCCTTTGCCTCATTGTGTATGCACTTGTGTGTATATACATATATCTATTTTTACATTTAGTGTGCCTGTGCATATATGTATATGTGACAACATTAATTTCTGAAGTAATTTCATTAAATCAGTGTGGCTATACTACAGTTGAATTTAGCTTATTGTTCTGAACTACTTCTGAACTTTTGCTAGCTAATTGGATAGTAATACTGCAGTTTTACTTCTGCAAAGGAGCATCCTTTTGCAGAGAGAAAGTAGCTTGGTTGATCTGAGTATTTTCTACTGAAAATATTATGGAAAGGTTTAGATTATTAATACAGACTTTTGTGTTTGTGAGGCTAACTTAAATATTAGTGTGAATCAGACTTGGAGCAGTACTTACATTCTCTTATCCAGACATCCAAACTCACCTCTTCCACGTGTCAGGTTTTTGGATTATTGGCGGTCTGCAGTTGTTGTGAATTTAGTCAGCAACTAAATCTGTTGTGTGTTGCACAGGGTGTGGGATTAGAATGATATGTGGGCCAATAATACTGCTTTATAAGTCTAAATAAGATTAAAAGATATTTTCCCCCATTAACTTTTGTAATGTAGTCTGCCTCTTCAGGCTGATTGCAGATAATTTTCAGATAACTGAGCAGCCCATAGCTACCATTGACTGAAACGAGCAAGATTTGTGGGTTCTTACTGCTTCTGAAAATTGGTCCAAAATATCTAAAGATGTGTTCAAAATTAGCTCACTTCTGAAAGCAATGAACACCTGCTTGTGTATTTATATAGTAATTAAATGCACATTTGACATATTTAGAATATTTTCGGTGTAATTGGCAAGGAGTGACAAGGTCATAAATTAGCACAGGTTGTTTAATTTGCTAATACAGTCACATAAGGTGTTGGGGATTTTTTTGGTCCAAAATCTGGTTGTGGTTGCAGTAACAAGCTGTTGAGATAGAGTTTATTTATTCTAATAAAGCAAGGATTTTTTTGCGAAGAAAGTTTCAAGAAGCATTTGTAAAACTTGTAGGTTGAAAAATGGAATTTAGAAAATTTTCTCCATATTGAAAAGAATTAAGTGAGAAAATTATATTTAAACAAAGAGACTGCATGCAAGAATCATATAAAGATGAGTTTGAACAACTTCTGCTCATACAGATTTTGATGGATTTTTTTTTTTCTTTTAGTCACTTTTGCACCTTACAATCACTGGATTTTGTGTGTGTTGCTATATCCTATTTTGCTGATATTACTCAGCTGTAGTACAGTTTCACGTATTTGGAGCCTCCTGTTTCCCAGTCTCTAATGCATCCACAATATTTATCAATATATGTGGTTTGGAACTGAAAAGCTTATGAAGTATCTCATATTAACTCTACAATTTTTTAAACCTTTCAAGAGATGACACGAATAAGGAAGAAGATGAAGATGAAGAAGAAGCAGAGGAGGAGGAAGAGGAGGAGGAGGAGGAAGAAGACAACAATAACAATGAGGAAGAAGAGTTTGAATGCTATCCACCAGGCATGAAAGTCCAAGTGCGGTATGGAAGAGGGAAAAATCAAAAAATGTATGAAGCTAGTATTAAAGATTCTGACATCGAAGGTGGAGAAGTCCTTTACTTGGTGCACTACTGTGGATGGAACGTGAGGTAACTTGAGTTTTAGTTAGTGATTACTTCTTGAATTACTTCTCAAATACACTTATGAATTTTAAAAACTAAATTAATAGACATCTGGAGTCCTAAACTTTCAGTATTGGTGTTCTGTGAAGGTCATTGTACTGTATGAAACTTAGATTTTTAACACTATATAAATGCAGGGCTTTAGTTACTTTGAAAATCATCTTTAAATGACTTGTTCAAAGAAGGCTTCATTTGTTCCTCATCTTACTTTTAGATCTTCCCATACAAGTGACACCTCACTCTTTTCAGATTCCTCCTCTGGCTCTCTTAAGCCGATTTTCTCTCATTCAGTATTTGAGTAGTGCATTTAGCTAAAGCTGTGAACTTACTCTTGTCAGTGAAGCACAGAGTACATCAGCAGTATGGTATTTAACTGGAAAACAACAAGATTTAGTGGGAAATAAGTGCACAGCAAATAACTGCATTTCATCTGATCTGATATCTATCCTCCCTACCCCACCTCCTGCTGAGGCTGCCCTAATCTTCCAAGCAAGACTCTTCTTAGCCTAGTGGCTTCTTATGCTTTCTTTGATATAAGGAGGAGCATATGCTTTTTATTGACTTTAGTCTAGCATTAATAGAAATAAGTTGAAGTATTTCTGTTGCTATTTCAGACCTCTTTTTTGCCATTTAAAACTTGAAGCAACTTTGAAAACAGTAGAGAAAACTAAAATTTTTGAGCAGCTTATAAGCATGTCTGCTTCTTTCCTCAGTTTCAATGTAAGTGCTCACTGTCCTTAACTATTAGCTTTTCAACTCTATTACTGCCTCTAAAATAACTCCAGCCCCCCCTCCCCCCCCCCAAGTCTGAGATAAGTCTGATGTACTTTTTTCTTTACTTATTTTTCCTTTTCTGGGAAAGCTGAGTTTTCAGCTGAAAGCTGAAGGTAGCCTTCCTCTGTCATCTGGGCATCCTGCCTCTGACCAAGAGGGCAGGACAAATGTCATTTGTTCAGTTCCAGCAAGGTCTGCTAGCAGAGGTAACAGAGAAGTGTGATGCTTCTCTTGCTGCTTGAATTCACCTCTTTGCATCGAGGTCTGGTGATTTCCAGGTGCACCTGAGCTACTGCCGAGGAGGAGTCTCGCTCTTGCCGGTTTCGATACCGATCTTCTGTAGAATTTTGATCTACATTGATCTACAGGAATAGGATGTGACATAAACTGTCTTCAGGCAACATCTGTAAGCATAGTGGGCTGTGAAGTCAAGATACAAGGGGAGATGCAGCCTGCTCAAGGTGGGAGCTGGGGTGTGACTTGCGTTTTGGTCTGGTCCTTTTTGAGGACTCCCCCCTTGGAGTGCAAGTTGGTGAAATTTTCATCCTACTCACTGAAGATTACTGTGTGTACCATTCCAAGAGGTTTCTTGCTTTTAAACTCTTTGTTTTGGAATTCACGTGTAAGCATAGAAGTTATTTTTCTTTTTGAGCAAATACTCATGCTATTATCCATGCTGTGAGGTGAGATGATCAGATTTTTATTTGAGCAGTTCCACTTCAAATCTGAAGAAATGAGAAGTCAAAAATGAGTCTTCTTCACCTTGGAGATTCCAGCACCCCAGTTCTTAAAGGAGAAATCAAGATTCTAAATTTTTAACTTTGCATTTTAAACAAATCTGCAGATTCATATCAGAGGCATTATTTCTGTGGCAAGGATATGTTTGATAATAAAAGCATTTTTAGTAACTTGCACTCACTTGAAAAGTAAGGAGTGTTGGTTGTTTGGTCTTTCTGGCAGCAGGACTTGGGTTTATATTTTTACCTCGTGTTTTAAAAGAGCCCCCTGAAAAGGTAGGGGGAGGGAGTGGGATTCTTCACTAAAAAATACATCAGTGATTGAGATTTAGCTGTGGGACTGTGCATGGACTCTGCTAAATGTGGCTAATTTTTTTCTTTTGTGTTTACTTAATTTAATTACTTAAATTTTTAGATTTTACAGAAGACTGTGTAAGCTTCACCTTTAGCCAGCATCTAAACACTTTGATAGTTTAGTATTGTGAAGATTAGTCTTGTATGCTCTAATAGCTTGATTTGGCTTTTAGTCAGTGACAACCTGCAAAAGCCATCTGCCTTAGTTGGGTAGGAAGCAATGCCCTCCTCTCCTTAGTCATTGTAGCTTACTTAGCTGGCACAAGTACAGTACAGGGGATGAACTGAACTAGGATTTTCTAGTCATCCAGGGTTTTTTTAATTCTGTCATCATTCTTCTACTCCTTAAAGTTGACTTTCCTGTTTCCCCTTTTGGTCAAGTATGCCATTTAATGGCCTGTTCTTTAAACTTGTACGTTTGAGCAGAAATACTAAATAACTACTAATGTTTCTTATCACAAGTTAATTTCAATATCAGTCTGGAATTCAGAATAAGTGTGTGTGTGTGTGGGTGTGCTCACATGCTTTAGGGTACTTAGAATGAAGTTTGGTAAACTTGATATTCATCTTCATTAGTTGGGCTTTTTCTTAAATGCTTTGGAACCAGTGACACTGAGAACTGTTGAACTTTTTTTTTTTTTTCTAAAGAGTAAGTAGAAAGTGCAGAAGCTGTACAGCGTTATGATCTTGTTGTTAGCTCCTGAGATTCAGCTGATGTGTGTCTCTGATAAAGCTCTCTGAATGGTAGTGTTCAGTGGAGCCTGACTTGTAGTGAAAGGGAATGGTAGAAATCTACCCTGTTAGAGGGACCTGCTTACCACGTGTTAACCAGAAAAAGCAGAGAAATACAGAGAAACTGTGCTTCTTCTCACAGACCAGTAATGTTCTGAATTATGTATGCTTTATATGTAACTAAAACTTCTTTGGGGCTTACGGTGCCAGTTCCTTCTGCTGTAATTTTAATCTTCAGATGCCAGTGCAAAGAAAAGTGCATTGTGTAAGTGTTTGAGGTGACTTTCCTCTGCAGGGTGTTCCCAGTAATTAGAGGGTGCATATTTAAAAAGCATTTAGATTGTTGAACCTGTGTGTCATTATTGTACAACATCAAATATATGTTACTCTTGAATGTTTCAGATGTTTAAAGCTAAAGACTTACTATTTTCAACACTTCTTTCCTTCTGTATGTGAAAGTGGTAATTTCTGTCTAAGTTTGTTGAAACATTACTTTATATATAAATTTTATACTTAATGGTTAACCACTGAAAGTAAATGTTTAGCAAACTTTTGGGCCCTGGAGAGTAATGTATGTCATGGGGGGCCAGGGGAGGGATTATTTAAAAAAACAAAAAAGAAATTAAACAAACCAGAATCTCCATCTAACATTCCAGTATTTGGGTATCAGACTAGTTTTCTCCTCTCTTTGATCACAGTCAAAAAAAAAATTGATTCTCCCGTTTTAGCAGCTACAGATAATATACTGGAACTTTTCAGTGAATTTGCTAAGGCTTGCTAGCTCCTTGAGGTCACTTGTCCTCCTGAGAAAGTGGTACTTTTGCTAGTATAAATCTAGTCTGGAAAAGTATGCTTTCTTCCTTGTTTCTCCTCTACTACTTCTGTGGAAGATTGACTGTGCAATCTCTTGACAGTGTGTTATGGTGCATTTTAGCTTGCAAGTAGTACCTATGGGTGTAATAGAATCGCTGCATACTCTGATGCAAGGTGTTCTTCTTTGTCTTCATTTTGGTAAAGTAGGGAGATTTTGTTTATGAAAGCATTCCAGGTTTTCATATGAAACCTGATTTAAAAAAATAAGTAAATAATAATTTCTTATTAAATCCCCCCTCTTGATTTTCAAAGAAATCTGTGTAAACTCTTCTAGGAGCAGCTTCCCATATTATCTCCTTCCTCTCCACACTCATCTGCTCACTTTAGGGTGCTGAAGCAAGTACATGTGAAAGACAGCACTGCAGTAAAACAACTCAGGTCCTCTGAAAGTACATGCTTGTAGTGAGAGCTGAAGAACTTTTTTGATAATATTTTTGGGTTTATTTTGTTTTGCGAATAGACCTCTAAAGCAAGATTAGTGTTGAAGTGAGTTTTCATGTTAGCAGGTGCAGTTCTAGAAAGAGGCTCTAGTCTGAGTCACACACCCCATTTTAGATGCAGCTTTCGGGGTGCTTCTCTATCTTGCAGTGGAGGAAAATGTAACTTAGGGTCAGGTTGTCAACTGTGGCTTGGAATGTGTCTTTTTTGCACGATCTGTTTCTGCCTGGGGTCCAGTTGTCCCAGATTTAGGCAAACCATGTATGCATTCAGTATGTGAGTAGTGAAAGGAGCTGTGTGATGCAAAGGTGTGAAGTGTGGGCAGCTGATTCCCTGGAAAAGATGTGAGATTTCTGTGGCTTCGTCGAAGGGTCTGTCTGCTGTTTTGGGTGCAGTCAGGAGTAAAGCAGGATATGCTCTGGCCAGGAACTGTGACTGTCACACATTAGTGTTTCAATTTGTGGTCCTTGGCACGAGGGCTTGCATGACCACTGCTTCTCATGCATAGTGTTTAAGACTCTGTGGTATGTACAGGTATTCCCTTCAGGTTCTGCATTTCTCTCCTTTGGTTCAGTGTGCCCCCATGTCTATCAGCTCTTGCCCCAACAGGCACTACAGTTGCTGTGGATCTCAGACAGTGTGGGCTGTGCACAAACTTTGCATAGGAGGAAGATCATTTTCTTATTGGAGATGCATAAGAACGAGTGAATACGAATTTGGTATTCTAGCAATGTATTTGAGGCAGAAAGGACACTGTCAGAATCATCGTTTTTCACCATGTGTTTGTCAGGTCCTATGCTGTTTTCCTGCATGTATTTAGATCTAATAGAATACTCCTACATTTCTCTGGGTCACAAAGTCCATTTGGCAGACACTTCATGGTATTCCTTATGCAAAACTTGTCTTTTTCTTGAAGAAGGATTGCTTCAGATAGGGTTTCCCATAGTCTCACAGAATATGGGATTTTTCTATGCTGAGCAAGTACTCTGAAGAGTTATATTTCAGTTTTGAACCTGTTTACTGACATTTCACCTGGTAATGAGAGTGTAATAGTAAAATGACAGTGGTATCTGCAGCAGTATAGGCAGTCTTGGTATATCGTAGTCTGCATGGTCTGCTGTGAGATTTTGTGATTTTTATTGTCACATGGAGGGGAAAAAACCAGAACAAATTGTTTTGGAAAGCTATTTTTCAGACTGCTGCCATAAATGTAAGTTACTAGGATACAGTATTTATCTTCTGAAATCCCTTGTATAGATCATAACTTATAATACATAGGAAAGCAAGTTGGAAACTTGCATGTTTTTCCCTAAATATTTTTAAATTATGTCAATATTATGGATATAATTGGCAGTGGTTGCAAAGAAGCTGAATTAGGATGGTATCAGTAGTCATTGCATGTATGAAAGTAAAATCAAGTAAGCCCAGCTGGAAACCAGCATGGTGATTATACTCAGCTCCAACTTGTACCAGGTTTTTTTGGAGAGTGTGGTTTGGGGTTTGTGGTGTTTTAAAGTTGATTTTTTTCCCCTCTATTTTCACGTTTACATAGGAGGATCAGAATTTGTTTGTATGTACATTCAGGCCAAAGTTAATACAAACTAATTTTTAACTGAACTGTTTCTTATGCAGGTGGTTCTTGAATTTACAGTTTAAGTAGTAAAGAGCTTATTTTTATTGGGAGGGAAAAAATTGATTTAAATGATTCCTGAATTTTTTCAGAAATACACAAAGAATCTGGCAAGCACAGTACCATAGGTGCAGTATATTCTTAGTAAGAATGTACTTCTTTGGTCTTGGATTTGTACTTAACAGGTCCAGTCTTGAATACAAGATGCCTGTTGTTAATATCTTGGTGCTATTTAGTATGTTTTTGTCTTGTATCAGTCTGATACAAAATGGAAACCTTTAACAGAAAAGGAACTGAAAAATGTCACTGTGAAGTCAGTGACTCAAAGTTGGTGATTCTGAAGGGTTACTCACACCAGATACGTCTTTGCAGTCACTTGGGATGGAAAGAGTTTATTTTTATTAACTGGCTACATTTTATGTAGTTGAAAGAATTAATTTTATTGTTAAGGTTTTACAGTGTATAAATAGGAAGTATACCTATTAGAGGTCTGTACAGATTTTTCATTCAGGTAGTTTGTTTTACCTGCATTACATGGATTTCTGTTGTTCTGTGCAGACTGGAAAATAGAGGATTTTGCTTTTAGCCTTCAGTGTAAAAGGACTTTAATCCTCTGAACATTAGCTGAAACTTCACAGACTTGAGAATTACAGAAATTACTTGATTCAAATTCCAATTCTGTTTTTATATGGCTACTAATTCTCTTTTTCCTCAGTTAAATTTCTGTTGTGGTGTGCTTACCTGCTTAAAATCATAAATGTGTACAATTTCTTTTTCTGTTTAGGTATGATGAATGGATAAAGGCAGACAAGATAGTGAGACCAGCTGATAAAAATGTACCAAAAATTAAGCATCGAAAGAAAATAAAGGTAGTTTTCCTCCCTTTCTCTCTTGTTGCCCCCAGCATTGGTTTGATACATGGTTATGTAATCCCTGCCTCCCTTCCTGACCTTCTGATTGGTCTATAAATGCTTGTCAGGAAAAGCAACTTTGTAGCGTTTTAAACATGGATACTCTTTTCATCATGGTTTTGGGTATTCTCTTTGAGGTGACGAAGGGAAGCTTCTCTTTCCTTCTTTCCCGAATTTTTAACTTAGATGTATATAGTCATTTACAGAAAATAAATGAGAAGGATACAGGTTAGTGTCAGTGTTGGGAGCCAACATGGGGGGTTGAAATTTGAGAGCTCCCTGATTCTGGAGAGCAAACCTATGGACTAGTCCATGTGCATGGAACTTTGTAATTTTATTGCCAAGCATTTCTTTCAAAATTGATTCTTTCACAACTGATATTTGGGCTTAGATGATGACATATTTCTTGGACAGTAGGCTACAAGGAAGCTTTTCCTTTTGCCACTGCTGAGCCTGGCATATCCTGCAGTGCCACTACTCCTAGAGCACTGCTTGTGTTTGTTTTCCCATTTGTTTTAGTGTTGACAAAGTCCCTGTCTCCAGTAGAAAGGTCTTGGCATGGAGTGTAGAAAGGTATTTGTAGTCCTTTAAACAAAGAGGAGAGCTTTCCTCTACAGGTTGAATGTTTAAGATAACTGTAAGCATTATGTCATTGTAATCCATGATAAGATGTGTGTTCAAATGGGAAGAGTTTTTGTATCTTTTTTCTCACCTAGAATAAAACTGACAGAGAGAAGGAAGAGAAGTATTCTCCTAAACCCTGCAAATTGCGACGTTTGTCAAAACCCCCCTTTCACACCAGCACATCACCAGAGACTGGGTCCAAACTTGACAGCACTGAAGCCAAAAATACTGAACAAGCTCCAGTTAAATCAATAGAAATTACTTCTATCATTAATGGGCTACAAGGTATTGTACTTAAAAGCTTTTTCTAATTCTGTAAACAGCCTTTAAACAGGAGTAAATGAAAATGTAGAGCAACTGCTGCAATTAAATGCTTGAGTCTGTCTGGCTAATTATAACATCATCTTCAGAAATAACCCTTGGACAAAAGCAGTGTTGGCAGTTTCTGTGGATTCAGTGTGTCAACAGTCAGTTACATTTTGTGTTGCCATCCTTTTTTTTTTGTTTGATATAGAGCAAAGCGTTTTTGCCTCCTATCTAATTTCTAAATTTTTAATTTTTTATTTACCTAAGCTGTAGGACCTATTATTCATATCTGCTTGTCTGTTGTTGCTAGAACTGTGTTCCCACAGTAGCATTATAATACCTAGTTGCTTCTCTTCATTCTTAGTTTAGATCATGCCTCCAGAGAAAGAAACCGTGTATGGTATAGGTAGTTTGGGTAACCACAAACTTTTGTGGAAGCTATGTGAATTTAATAATCATTCCAACTTGTTTGAACTTGGATGACACTGGCCACTGGGTTCCAAAACTGTAGGTAGAATAACAATCGACATAATCTAAGAAGCTTAATTTCCTTTGGAAATGAGAAACAAAAAAAAAAGCAATTAACGATGACACTATTATTAGTGCAATAATTAATCTGTAATTAACTTTAGAAATCAAGGAGTTACATATATATACGTATATTTATATTTGAGCCAATTGCTGTGTTTCTCCTTGAATCCATATCTTTTCCCACTGAATGAGATTGCTGTTGATTCCTTCTGGATTATATATCTTTGTTCTTCTCTCAGTTTCCTTATTGCTGATCCTGAATTTTCTTGCAGTTGTCCTACATTCTTCTTGTCCATTTGTTTCCCTAAGTGCCTTTCTTTATTGCTTTCACTTCCTTTTTCCAGGCTGATCATCAGGTTGGTTTGTTAGAGGGTATCCAATGTGTGTGTTGTTGTTCTGTCCTTGAGACACCGGATTTTCCAGGGAAAATGATGTCTATGTTATGGGCATTGGAAAAAAGGCAGATAATGGTAGCATTTGTAACCTGTAAGAAATATGTAAGGACATCTTTCCTTTTCTGGTTTGGGTAATTACGCAGAAATTTGTATTTTATGGATTAATGCTTTCTCAACCTCTTCAGAAATTCCTGGAGATGTACTGTATAACAGAGAATCTTCCTAGTTTCTGATGTAGCCATTATACCATGAGTTTTTGAACTCTTCAGGAGATACCATTTAAGAGAGACTGCTAGAGATCCCTGTAGCATGTCTTCATATCTGTACGATTTTCTTTAGTTGGGTTTGGTTTTTTTTAAATAATTTTTTGTAACCAGAATCAAGACAAACTTTTCTTGTTTTGTTTTTGTTTTGTTTGGATTTATTTTTAATTAGCTTCTGAAAGTTCTGATGATAGTGAGCAAGAAGATGACCAAAGTGCCCTGAATGTACATGCTGATGGCAAAGAGGAATCTCAGCCCGAAGCTGTAAGCCAAGATAAAAATGAACTCCGTCTAAAAGAACAGAGTGGTTCATCCCTTCCAGAAGAAACTAAAGCTCTTACAGATGCAGTAGTGCCCAAGTCTGTATCCAAGTCTCCTGAAAGATTGCGGAAAGAGATGGAAGAGTTATCTGAAGATAGTGACTCTGATGGAGAAGATGAAGCCACAAAGAAGAGAAAGGACGGAAAAAAGGAGATAGTGGATAAAACAGCAAAACCACAAGTGAAACGTGGTAAACGACGACACTGTGTGGCAGAGGAGTCCTTAAAGACCGTGTCACCTAACAGAAAGGATGAGAAGTCCAAAAACAAAGACTCCCTTAGTTTAGAAAACAGCAGTAACAGCTCCTCGGATGAAGATGAGGAAGACAAATCTAAACTGAAAATCACAACGAAAAAGTACAATGGACTAGAGGAGAAAAGGAAATCTTTACGGACAAGTACTTTCTACTCTGGATTTTCTGAAGTGGGAGAGAAAAGAATAAAGCTTCTAAATAACTCTGATGAAAGACTTCAGAACACCAGAGCGAAGGATCGAAAAGATGTGTGGTCAAGTATCCAAGGACAGTGGCCGAAGAAAACACTGAAGGAGCTGTTCTCAGACTCTGATACTGAGGCTGCTGCCTCTCCTCCACACGCTGCTCCTGAGGATGCTGCAGCAGAGGAGCAGCTTCAGACTCTTACAGAAGAAGGTATTTCTTTGCCTAACTGTGAGCTTGAAAAATCTTTGCCAGCAAGTGTGGATGTTAAACCTGTTGAGGAGAAACCGACTGAAGTGGGTGAGAAGAAAGTTGAATTTCCAAGCAGCGGCAGCAATTCAGTGCTAAATACTCCTCCTACAACTCCTGAGTCACCTTCCTCTGTAACTGTGACAGAGTCCAGCAGACATCAGTCCAGTGTCACTGTCTCTGAGACACTGCCACCAAATCAAGAAGAGATACGAAGCATCAAAAGCGAAACAGATAGCACAATAGAGGTGGACAGTGTGGCAGGGGAGCTGCAAGACCTCCAGTCTGAGGGAAATATTTCTCCAACAGGTTTTGATGCCAGCGTCAGCTCCAGTAGTAGTAATCAACCAGAGCCAGAGCATGCTGAAAAAGGTAAAGGAAAGGGTAAACAGAGCTGTCTCCAACCTAACCAGCTCTTATTTCTAACATTGTTGGTGTGTTTTCATTCTGTTATGGTTATGGTGGAGGGAAGCTAGTTGTTGCACGTAGTAGTAGTCTGCTGTCCTTTTCAGATGTGTGGAAATGGCATAATCATCTTGTGAGTAAAATATAATCTGCCAGCAAGTTTATTGGCCTTTTATTAGAAATTGTGGTGGTTTCAATGAGGGATAAAGGGTAAAAGGATGAAGCTTATACTGGATATGGCAAAAAAAGCCCAAAGCAAACTGTAATAGCTTGTGTAAGGAATATTTATTGTAGCAAGATGGAAGCATTTTAAGCACCCTCCTTAGAAGCAGAAGTTGCTTTTCTTGCATAAAATTTGATTCTCTATAAGTTGTTTGTTTGGGGGGAGAAAGCTCTCCTGCTGCTAGGGTGGTTAGACAGTCATTTCTAATTTGTATTTTTCTAGAACATTAACTTCATAAGATTCAAGTCAAGCTGATAAAAGCACTGACCTTTTAAGCTATATTTCACTTTCATATGTGATTTTTCAGATTGAAGTTCCTTTCCTGAAACCACTAGAGAGCAGGTGATAATAAACACTTGTGCACATGATGTCGCTGTACTGCTGCCTGCTTTTTAACTGCTGGCCAGGCTAGATTCAAAAGCTTTTTTCTGAAAGTGACTGGCTGTTTTGCAGATCATCAAAAGTACAGCTACTTTTACTGTGTTGTAGTGGCTAAAAATTAGGAACACAAAGGAAGAAAATTTGTTTTGGCTTTAATCCTAAGAAAGAAGTGGGGTTTTTTTATCTCAGTAGATTCTGGCTAATAATTAGCTAATTTTTTTCAAAATGCCCTTAAAGGTATGTTACCTCCAGCATTCTATTGGAAATATTCTTCTGAAAGTATGCAACAAAATGTGTTTCCTTAAAGGAGAGAGTTTGGAAGAGGTGAATGTGTACCCCTCGATAAATACACCTGCTTTGCTAATTAGAGCTGTGTAGGTTTAAGTTGTTAGGGTTTTTTTATATGAAAGTAGTTTATTGCCACTTGAAAGAAGTTTTACACTGTTTTAAAGGAGTACTTTTACATGCATTAGACTTTAACTTCCTCTCTGATTTTGTCAGCATGTTACCTGTTTCAGAAAATTGAGTTCCTTAATTAAAATTGTTTTATTCCAGGAGTCATTTTTAATCTTTAAGTCACATGGTTATGAAACAACGTTTGAAGAACTTCTAAAACACTCTCTTTTAGCAGATGTACTAGAATTTTTCCATCTTCCTTTTCTACTTTTTCCCTTTGTAGTCCCAAATATCAGTAGAATTTTTCCCTGTTTTTTGTTTGCCTTTCTTTTCTTGTTCTTTTTTAACATTATGTAAGATTTATTTTTTTAATACCTTCAATTAATGTAATTACTGATCACAAGTTATGGCTTTGGTTCTTTTCTCACAGCTTCCAAGTACAGCAAAATTTTAAAGACATTTTTTAGTCCCAGTAGGTCTTGATAACTTTTTAAATAAATGTATTCTTATTTAATTAACAGTATTAAAAAGATAGTAAATCCATGTGGTTCAAGAGAAATTCTGGTGATGTGTATGGGAAAGTCATTCGTAGTCATGGTACATGTGCACTCTGTACAAAGAAACTTTGCCTGCTTTCCATTGTCTTTCACCTCCTCTTGTCACTAGAAGTAGAAAACTGAGCTGCCTTAAGGATAAGCAGGAACAGTTGCACTGTTGTCTACAAACTTAAGCTTTGAAATGTTTTGTGGGTTTTTTTGAGGCTGAGAAAAAGTGTGCCAAGCATTTATTTAATTTCAGGTTTTGGGTTTTTTTTTTCCCCCAATTATAGTCTGTACGGGCCAAAAAAGACTTAAAGATGCTCAGGGAGGAGGCAGCTCTTCAAAAAAACAGAAAAGAAGCCACAAAACGTCTGTGAACAGCAAAAAGAAGAGTAAACCTAGTAAGTACAGCAGCTTGGTGTGAAATAAGAGGTGTGAAAGTACTGTGTCATTTGTTTGACTGATTGTAGGAGATGAAGTCTGTTAATAAAAAATGTATTAGGACAAAATGTTCTCATCAGGGAATTCTTAACCCTGTTTAAATGAAGAAACTGCTCTACCTAAACGCCAAAGTGTTTTTAAATGTCTTGTATTATTTCTGGGCCTATTTCTATGAGGTCCTTAATATTCTGTAATTCAGGAAGGCCAAGAAGAGTGAGTATTTCACACATGGCAGAACTGGGACAGGTATCTCTGTATCATGATAGCTGCCTGTTTTAGATGGGAGACTGGGACCTGAAGGAAATTATACTCTGTATTTTCTGCAAGATGAGTTTTTAGAGGTTAGTATCTCTACCCTGTAGCAAATATGAGGATAATTCCAGAAGAATTCAGATTCTTGTTTTCTTCCTGTGCTGTCTGTTACATATATAGTAAATAATGCAGCTTTTGCAGTTGTTTGTAGTTGTAGAAGCTCATTGGGATAGAAACCATAGTACTGGATAAGAGAGCTTAATAAAAGCAGAGGTGTGTTAGGGAGACAAGGCTAGCACACGTGTTTGGGAGATAACAAGATCAATTACTGCTCCATTTCACTGTTAATAAAAAAATACCAGGAAGCAGCTAGAGACTGAAGCCTGGAGGATAACTGTAAAAAATGGAGTTAAAGCAAGGATAAAAAGCATATGCCATGCCTTTTTTCCTCTCCCAGCTTCTCTCCCCCTTTCTAGTAAGAGCTTTTACTAAAAGTCTGTACTTGCTGGTCTGGTATTTGCTTTCACCCCACCTGTCCTTCATGTTCATTGATCTCCTTTTATATTTTCTCATCCTTTTTAATTCCATTTGACTGGTCTCCTCATTTCATAATCTTTATTCTTACCCTTGCATCAGAAATTAACGTAACAATACAAACTGAATTTGCAGAACAAATACACCATTTTTAGCCTTGCCATTATTCCCCTGGATTTGGTGAATTTACCCCTTTTTCTCAACCTGTGTCTTCATCAGGATGTGAAACTTAAAAGCTACTACCACATAATCCTTAGTGTGTGCTTTTTGTTAGGTTTCGGGCACTACTGGATGTAATAAGGAAAATAAATAGATAAAATGTGAGTCAGCTGTAAGTAAAAAAATCCCAAAAAACTTCTGGCAAAATTCAGATGTATCTGTTAAACTGTCTTTGTGGCAGCTTCAGCTCTTGCCTTTGCATTAAACCAGCCAATGCCAACAAGCAGCTGGGCAAGCTCTTTCACACTTCATGTCTTGGGTATTCAGTTTCTCCTGTGTAGATCACCAGATCATAAAGGCCAGAAGGTTCAGGGCTCATTTTGTCGACACCTGGGGCAGGTGCAACTGAGGCATACATTTTTCTTAATAAATATAAATTCAACGTGTTTTTAAAAATAACTCTAACAGTGGAGTTTGTGCAGATTCCCTAGGCATTTTATTCCACTGCTTTGCTAGACTTGTGTTGCATTACAGTCTCTTGCACCTGCTTTCACCCCAGTTTTATTTTAATAATGCTAAAAAAAAACTTCATCCTTTCAATCATTACTCATAAATCTTGTGTCTTTTAGATAGATTATTTTGTTACTCTCCTTTGAGTGGTTTGAATCAAAACCTGTGTTCAGTTCAGCCTGTTGCTTTATAGTTAGAAAGAGGTAAAGAGGTGAAGTTCTTCTGTTTTGGGTCAGCTAAAGATCTTTTTCCAAAATTAAAAGATTTTATCATCATGTCTGAGGAGATTGTAGAGTATGTCACACATATCCAGATTATTGATAGTGATTTTAGTAGAGGAAAATTAAAATAAAGGTGACATAAGGCTAAGAAAAGGCTGTGTTTGCTCTGATTTCTGCGATACATGTCCTAAAAATGCAGTCAAAGATTTGTCTGTAACTGTTAGCACTAAAATGGGATAGAGGTTTATATATATTGTATACTGCAATAGAAATTGATGTTAAAAAAAGGTGAACAGGAGATGGAACATAACAATGAGTCTTGTGAACTCTTAGAAAAAGTACAGCCCCGTGCGCAGGCAGATGTGAATCATTTTGGCCCCATTTATGTACCTGGTTTGTGCTTCAGTGATGCAGAGAGCATCAAGCCAAGCTGCTACACCAGGAGGGATTCTGTTGTTTTAAAGTAAAGGATTTGTGTCAAATCCTAATTGTATGAAAATCAGCACAGGGGTTCTGTCAGCTTCTGACAGCCTTTAGTTTGGGCTTTGTTTTGTAACAATGTCTTCTTGTTTCTTCAGCAAACAGCAGCGACAGTGACGAACTGTCTGCTGGTGAAAGTGTGTCCAAGTCTCAGTCAGCAAAATCGGTTTCTACTGGCATGAAATCTCACCAAACCAAATCACTCACAAGAACACAATCTCCAGGAAAATGTGGTAAAAATGGAGAGAAGGAGTCTGATCTGAAAGAACAGAATAATCGTTTGCCCAAAGTTTACAAATGGAGTTTTCAAATGTGTAAGTATTTTCTTGAAAACACACCTAGTGTCATCTTGTGGCACAGTGTAAAAAGGCTTTTTGAATGTTCTGTATTTTGGCTTTCTCATTTCCATTCTGAATTTGCTTAAGTTTGTGATAAATCCTCATTAAAAAAAAAAAAAGTGTGGTGGTTTGGTTTTTTTTTCTTTTTTTTCAATTGCAGCACAGGGAACTGCCTATGTCACACTCTTCCAGGACTGTTTTTAGATATGGCTCCTGAGCTGACTTGCTGTTCTCGTTGTCCTGTGCATACCTGTCATTCTGGCATGAACATTATCTGCTCTGTGTGCTTCTTCTGTTGCTATTTCCTTGGTGTTTTATTCCTCATTCCCTAGTTCTTGGTCAGACATGTAGGTGATTGATTTGTAACTTTTTCGCCTTCCATTTTGCATTAGTGAACATGTTTACTATTTCTGATATTAAGAATTTGAACTGTGTTTGTTTCAGTCAAGCTACTGGTCTGGCTACGGGTGAGCAGAGCAAACTGCATTTGCCTATCTGAAAAACAAACAGATCAGTGGTTTATTAATTCTGACATATTAGTACAACTTACCAGTTGAATCTGGCTTTGCTGGGTTGTTTTTTTTATTTCCTCCCCAACCCTGAATCTCAGCATTACTCTACTTTTAAAAGTACTTTTCCCCAGTAGTTCTTCACAAGTTACATTCTGGTGCTCTTCGGGAGTACATAATGTAAAAGGTCTTTATTGTCACTTACTGCCCTGTTGAGATTCATTGAACACTTTCCTGTTGCAACACATTTAAAGGGCTTTTGCTCCTTCCTTTCTTTCTACCTTGGCTACAACTCCACATGCTAAAGTTGCTTTGCTGAAGTTCGTCTCTGGAGTGCTGTTTGACACATTTCCTGCTGCTGCAGAGTCAGACACTCGTAATGTCTCTGAGCTTTCCTCATTTTCCCACAGCCTAATACAGTTGTGGCTTCTGGTCCTTTGGTGCTGCCCTCATTACAGGTTGATACAGTGCGTTTTGCACCCCACAGTAGTTTAAATGATTCTTAAATGCTTTTGAATGGAGTGTTAACAGTGTGGCTTCCCTCTGGCTTCCCTGGACTGAACTGAGAGTTTCTCCTGCCTGTGCCACCCACTGCTGTGTGCCGTGCTGTGGAGAGCTCCCAGCTGGAAGCAGCCAGAGGGGTGGCTCCTGTACTGGCCATGTCTGGCAGGGAGGTCCTGTGTGGTTATTCCTTATGGCACATGTGCCAGGGAGTCCACCAGAACCACCCCACAGCTGTGCAGATTCCTACTGTAACCTGCTTATTTTGTAACAAGGCTGACCTTCCTGGTGTCAAGAGCCAAACTGAGCTCCAGCAAGGACTGAAAGCCACAGGCTCAAAGCTAGTTTTGGCCCTTAGGTTTTCATCAGTTGTCTTAATTTTTTTTTCCTTTTCCTCCTTATGGGGAAGGGAATGCATTTTTTTTTCCTCTCCCAGTTCCTTAAAAAGTCCCCAAAGAGTGTATGGTGGTATCTTGTAAAGAATAACAAAAAATGAACAAATTTGTCTTTGTTGTCTGCTATCTTGAAGCACATCACTAAGATTTGAGTATTTCCCACTTCAGTGACACTCAGAAGTGTTTGGCAATGCTTCAATACAATAATTAACAGAGATTGTTTAACTTGCAGCTGACTTGGAAAACCTGACTAGTGCCGAACGCATAACAGTTCTCCAAGAAAAATTGCAAGAGATCAGGAAACATTACCTGTCCTTGAAATCTGAGGTGGCTTCCATTGACCGAAGAAGAAAGCGCTTAAAGAAAAAAGAGCGGGAAAGTGAGCACTGGAAACTAAATTCTACTTTTAGAGGGCTTAATTGCATGTTATATTAAGGTCCTGATAAGAATTGGATAATTTGTAGGGAGATGTGTGTCATTAGGAATGTGGTTTTGTTTGGGTTTTGGGAAATGCTATGTGCAGTTATTTTATGACCATTAGAAGGCGGGGATCACATACCCAGGGGGGTAGAGCGTTACCAAGGTTTGCAATCTGTTTCATGCTCTTGAGGCACAACTACTTCATACAGGAAAAAATATACAGAAAATAAACACATCTAAGCAGAGAACAAAGGGTGTTAATAACTTCTAACTTTTCTTCAAGTTACGGATAAATTTACTGTAGTATTGCTTGTGGGCCTTTAGTGCCTTTCCCCTTAGGATAAGGGGTTTATTCCATGACTTTAAGGGAGACCAGTTAAATTTCTCATCTTTCAGAAGCTGCCGCACCTGTTGCTGTAAGGAATGTTCTAGTGTGCCTGCTTCTAGGAATGCTAAAAGGATCCTTTTCTATGAGAAATGCCACATGTAGTAGGATTTTATGGCCCCAGCCATGACATGGGTCATGGTCATGGGTTATGGGTGGGAATTGCAGTTGCTGCTTGGTTGTCAGAGCAGGGCGAATGTGCAGATTCAGTGCTGGGACAAGGCCCTGTGCTGGTTCCCATGGGAAAGAAAGGGAACAGTTGACTGTGCTGCTGGGTCAGGGGCGAGCTCTGGCCTCCTTTGGCTGGGCCCTTATCTGGGTGGTCGATGACCCAGGGCTACAAGGGGTAATGGTGCTGCACTGCCTTGCACACGGCTGCATACTTCTGTCAGTGTTTCCTACGCAAACCAGGCAGTGGAGGCTTGCTTCTTTTCCATTGCTAGGCAGTAGTTACTGGAGTCAGTATGTGCCAGTGCTTGCTGCTGAACAGGAAAACATTTTTACTGCTTGATTTATGAATCTCTATAACCTGTATTTTCCTTTTCCTCTGCAGGTGCTGCTACTACATCATCTTCCTCCTCATCACCTTCCTCTAGTTCCATTACGGCTGCAGTTATGTTAACATTAGCAGAACCATCTATGTCAAGTTCATCACAGAATGGAATGTCAGTTGAGTGCAGGTGACAGCAGGACTTGCCAAAGCACTTTGCACTTAATGGCTGCTGAGGGCCACTCTTTTTTTTTTTCCTTTTTTTTTTTTTTTTTTTTTATACTGCACAGTGGCACAAAATTCAGACAAGCACTATTTTGTATTTAAAGTTGTTTCTTGACAAGCTAACTTTGCACTTAAGTGCACTTTTATGAAGAAAAAGTACAACAAACTGCTTTTCCTCAAGCAATAATTGTTTCCAACTTGTCTGGGAATTGTAAGTCTAGTGACTCGAAGGCCTTCCACTGTGGCAAATGGAGGCTGTTCACTGCCTGTAGAGACAGGACAATAAGTATATAGTCGTTGGGGTGATCTAAATCAATGTGGTAAGGCTTACTGTATTCCCTGGTATTTTGTTAAAGCTGGAACATTTGATATTTTTCCATTTATTTATGACAAATATTGAAAATATTTTCATTTGTACAAGCTAATTGTTTTTTAACTGCTAAGTCACCTTATAGTGGCTTTAATTGTATACGTCAAGCACATCTATTCAAAACCTGCAGTTAGTAGGATGTCTGACATCAGTCCTGATAACCAAATATGAGGATTCCTTTAAAAAAAAAAAAAAAAAAAAGACTGACTAATGTTTACAGGTTTGAATTAGGCTTAAATAGGTTACTCTGGGTTTTAAGAACCCGTTAATTGGAATGAAACTACTGTACTTTGCCATTTTTCTATAAAACAGTATTTTTTTTTAATTTTGATAAAATACATTATGAAAAAGAAAGAAAATGGCTAACAAACTGTATTAAATCTTAATGTATAAAGATTGTATTCAGCCAGTTTAAAGTGTATATTTATTCATAATGGATTATAACAGGTATATTTTTGTGTTTTCTTGTAAATGTTTCTTTTCCCCTTAAAGCAACAAATATTTCATTTGTAATGCTTATTTTATTACGAGCTTCAAGGAGAGGACTTCAAGAGGGAGTAAGGTGTGAGGTTATAATTTCTGGTTGCTGATACCAACACTGCCACAAAAGGGTAGTTGTTTTTAAAATAACTAGCTAGCCGAGTGGTAGATGTTTAATTTTTTAAATGCCTTGTACAAATTCCAAAACCAACTTCAAAATGTTTTCACTTGTATTGATTTTATGTTGAATGGATCCCAAGCTCTCTCCTGTTAATTCTATACCTTTGTAAGACATTTGTATATTGCGGAAGTGTTCATTCAAGCTATTTAATACCTGGCACTGTTAATACACAGTACTTTATTGTACAGATTGTTTTACTGTTTTAATTGTAGTTCTGTGTACTTCTTTTGCCTGGGGAAGTAGGGGCTGGCATGTTTTTCTTTGTTTTCTGGCAATACAACATGTAAGAATTTGAAGCATTTTGTTTGTAGATGCTAGAGTGTCAGAATCCTTTTCATTTGACTTTTCTAAGAAAAGCATTTTCAGTCTTCGTAGTGTGCGCTTAAGGTTATAACTGATTTTATTGAAAATGGTTTCAAAGTATTCAGAATTGTACAGGACTGTAAAAATTTGTTGACAGACATTGAAGGAAAAGCTTATAGAAAAAAGCTATAAAATATATATTAGGTTCTGCAGAAAATGGAGAGTTATGTAATATATTGTACAAATGTAAGCAAAGGCCTCTGAAATAAAATGCCATAGTTTGTGAATCCCTGATTTTGTTTCTAACAGTTTAATTAAGCAACTGTAGTGTGTTCATGAAAATTATGTCAAGCTACAGAATCAGTTTAGCAAATGATCTTTGATGTGCTGTAATGGCCATATAAAGGTAAGCTTGAGTAGGTGCATTTGCCTAATTTTTCTCTTAAGTGATTATTTCAAATCCATCCTCTTTTTCAGCAGAAGGCGAAAGCGTGGCCCATCATTAAGGCAGAGCCAGTTGAAACAAACTACTGGCTGTAGTTCAGTTGACCAAAATACTGCTACACCTGCAAAGTGACAGATTACTGATGAGACTGACAGTAACAGACCATGATAAATAAGCTTTGGAAACATTGACTGTGTTAAGAATTATGGTGATCTGAGACTGACAGGTGATTTTAATATTTTCAGTGAAGCTACTCAGAGGATATTTTCATCTGTTTAAGTTTAGTGGAATCAGAGTCATAGTAGTTCAGTTCTGCTTTTAAGTCTCAGTAGGCATAAGGGGTATGGACGTAACTGGGAACTACATCTGGGCAAGCAAGATTCAAATTCAGCTCTTCACTCACTGCTAGGTTCTTGATCAGCTCTCAGTTTTAGTGCCAGCCTTGTTTGCTTTGATGTGACAATTACTGACTCTGTGATCTGGGGAGGGGGGATTTGTTTACCTGTTTAAAACAGGGATCTTTAGTCACCTCTCTGCTCCCAAGTCAAGTTTTTACATAAATAGGATTTTTGCTTTTCCTTAATACAGAGATTATTTAATTTTCATCATATTTCTGATGCAGTTTAGTGGCTACTCAAACATTTGTCTGTGTTACATTGCACCTCTTTCTGTGAAGTGTGTCTGTAAATGGTGCGCTCCAGATTCATGGAACCACTTGTCTCCCAGTAACAAGTAGGAAGATATATTTGGCAAGCTGTTAGCCAGGCAGTTTTATCCCATGTTTCAGTGGGTCAAATCTGAGCTGCTTTCCAGGGTATGTACTGTACAGAGCTTTACACATGGGTGAGTTCCCTGCCTGGCACGTGCACTCTGCTTGCAGCTGAGGAAGTTCACCACTAGCAGTGCCTGCTGGGCTGTGCCCATGCTCCTGAACACCTGCTTGGGCCATGATCCGAAAGATGAAGCAAGGCAAACAACCCCTGCTGTGTTGTCTGCACCTTGGATGAGTGACAGACTCGGGTTTGCCTGCCTCACAATTGATCGTGTTGGGAATAGCTGAGATGGGCATATGCCGGGGGAAAACGTGCCTTACTTGAAGGGTCTGCAGTGCTCCCACCTCCCTTTATTTGCAGTCTCCACTGATACCTGTATATACTTATGACTAGGTAGTTGCCATCACGCTGTGGAATTTTCCTGTTGACACAGGGATTGAACTTGCTCTCAGGCAGAGTTCCTGGAGGCTGTACGCCTCTTGCAGAGTTTCAATGGCCATGGGTCTCTGAAATGGGCTGGATGATGGTTGAGCCTGTTCTGCCCCTCCTGTGTCACTAGAGCTGCTCTTCTGTGTGAAAGCAGATTGGAAAAGCCACTACAAGTCATGCAGCAGCCACCTGCCCCTTTTAAAGGATTTGTGTATTCTCTTGGGCTGACCCCATCCATGAGGGTCACTGCCTTTCCTGGCATGCAGCAGGCAAGGCAGGGGGGATACCTGGTGCATGTGTCAAGACCAAGACTTTTCCTTTATTCAGTAGCTGGGTTACTTGTTTTGCCTTCAGTTGGATGCTGGTGCCAGCCCAGCTGCTTACAGTGGCAGCTCAAAAAGTGTATGAAATGTGTAACAAGACTGCCACAGCACTGCCAGGTTTGCTTCAGCTCCCCTTGGATCTGAGGGTCGTGAGAAATCAGTGAGACAGCACCATCACACGCTCATCACAGAATCAATTGTTGGAGAAGACCTCTGAGATCTAGTCCAATCTATGGCCAAACACCACCATGTCAACTAGACCACGGCACTAAGGGCCACGTCCAGTCTTTCCTTAAACCCCTCCAGGCATGGTAACTCCATCACCTCCCTGGAAGTCCATTCCAATATCTAATCATCCTTTCTGTGAAGAAATTCCTCCTCATGCCCAACCTGAACCTCCCGTGGCACAGATTAAGAGTGTCCATCCCGTCCGGATGTCGGACGTTTCCAGGGTCCCACTCCGCGCACGCGCAGCACGGTCCCGCGGTGGCCGGGAGCGGCTCCCAGCTGTGGCCGGGCGCGGGGCAGGGCTGCGGGGGCGGTGAGGAGGGAGCGGGGCGGTCCCGGGAGCAGCGCCCGGCCCCGCGCGTCGGAAGTGACGCGGGAGGAGCCTGTTCCCGCCGCGCTCGGTGCCACCATGCGGGCCCGCCGGGGCGGCGCGGGGGCGCGGCACCCCCCGGCCAAGGAGAAGGAGCAGGAGGAGCAGTACGTGGTGGGGCAGGTGTCGGGCAGCCTCGGGGCGGCCGCGGCTCCCGCTGCGCCCCTCGCTCGCCTCTTCCGCGCCGCCGCCCCGCCGGTGCTGGTGGCCGTGCCGGGGGTGAGTGAGCGGGTGCCGGGGCAGCTCTCCCGGCTGGCGGGGCGGGCGGGGGCTAGGGGTGTGTGAGCCCGGCAGGGCGCCAGCACCGCTTCCCGCAGCGGTGGGCTTCGGGCAGTGGCGCTCCAAATAAGTTGCAGTATGTGAAGTAACTGCGGGGCGTTCCTGGAATTTTGTCCTTCAAGTCTGTTTCTCTTACCATTTTTAGAAGGGAAATAAGAAAAGGAAGCGTGCAGAAGAAGGGGAGAAAGTGTCAGAAGACCAGAGCTCATCCGTCATACAAGAACCTCCAGTAAAAGCGAAGAAGACCAGAAAAAAAGAACGTTCAGAAGCAGAGAAAAAACTGTCAGAGAGGTGAGTAGGTGACACCATTTTATGGTAAAATTAAGCCCCCCAGCATCTACGTTACTTGTAATATGAGTTTAGTGAAACAATTAAGTTCTCGTCTACTACTCATCTTCAACTTGGTGTTTAAGATTATTTTTAAGATTGTGCAAACTTCTGTAGTTTTCCCTTGAAGGAGAAAGTAGTGTAGCTTCTTGAAACACTAGGTCCGTGAAGTGCAAATACCCTGCTAGAGAGCCATCAGGTCCAGCAGTTGGAGATGAAAACACATGTATCTAGTTCTCTGGCACAGGGAGATGCTTTCTAGCTGTCCTTGGCTTTATCCAGCAGAGGTGGTTTCGGCAGGGTGCCAGGCACAGTGAGCAGTCTGTATCTGGGCCTCTGCAGTGACACAGAACCTCTCTGTGACCTCTTAAATACTTGAAGCAAGGTGCTTCAGAGCAGATTGGAAGCTGATCATGCTACAATGCAGTTTGGATAATAAAGTGAACTTGGTTGTAGCACAAGGCTAACACCTCATCCTGGCACTGGGCCCATGGGACCTGCTTGCTGGGTTTATGTCTGTAGCCTTCCAGAGACTCCTTCAGATCTGCTCGTTATTCATGCTGTTACGGCAGGTTTGGATAGAGAGAGATTTGTTAGTGCATGGCAGTATTCCAGAGGTTTGTTCTTGTCAGTCTTCTACATACTGACAAGGATTTAGCCTGTTCTTAGGTCCAACATGCAAAGATGATTTTTTTTTCCTTTAGTTTTAAAGGCTATCAAATTATTTGATTTTGATGAATTTCTGTGTGATTCCTTGTAAATAGTGAATGCAGTGTCCTGGGAACAGCAAATAGTTTTTCATGTTACTGAATGGTCAGATACGTTTGTTTAATGCAGAATAAACAAAATAATGTTTGAAATTTTAAGTTGAACATAATAATTTCAAATGTAAGTTAAAATATCTTGGAGGCTTCAGTTCTTTGACCCCAAAACACCTGGTTTTTTCCCATCAATTGTAAACTGCCTGTTTGTTTCTGGTCAGAGAGAATGCTTTGGAGCAGGCAGATGAGGAGGAGGATCAAAAATTGTTTCCAAACAAAGTGAAGGAAAAGAAAAAGGCTTCTCAAACCATCACCAAAAGTGTTGTTAATTCAGCTACGGGTGCTACTGCAAAACAGCGGAAGAGAAAAAGGGTGGCTGATGAAACAGCGGACAGAAGAACGGTGTTTGTTGGAAACTTGCCTGTCACTTGTACTCTTCAGGTACGCGGGTGGGTTCTGTCCACTGAAGGAATGAAAGGAGTTACAGCATTCCTCAGTTTGAGGGGCTGTTTCCAGCTGGGAAGCCATACACACTTGTGATTGGAACTGCTTTTGGGAAAGTAGGAAATAGTGCTTGTTCTCAGAAACCATTAGAGACAATCTCTGGTTTCTTGGAGTTGGGCTTCCTACAGCAGTAGATGCAGTGGCTCTTTCTTGAGTAGAACTGGTCAGTTTCTTGTCAATGAAAAAATGACTGAATAAATGAGAACTGCATTTACAAAGTTACTCTGCTACTAATTTTGTACGGAAACAGTGCTTCAGGTTGTTACATAAAACATGTTAAATTTAAACTTTCTTCCACAGTAGGAGGCACGACTTCAGTTTTGGCAATCTGTAGAAGAAGAAGCTGCCACAAAAACCACAGAAATAGTTATGAATTACTTGCATTTTTTTAGTAGCCCATTAAGAGACCTCCTATAAGTAAAACCGTGTAAGAACAGTATTTCTTATAAATACTGAAAAATAATTCTCATTACCAGGTTGAAAAGTGTACTGAATATTTGTAATATCATCTGTTTAGGTACTGAAATCTCTTTTTAAGAAGTATGGACAAATCCAATCCATTCGCTTCCGGTCTCTGGTATGTTATTTCCTTTAATGTTACATACCAAAATTATTTGTTGATGTTAAGGGGCAGTAGTATTTGTAAGGCTTGTATCTTCACTAGTTCGGAAGTGGTTTGGGGTATGTGGGTTTTTCTATTAGAAGAAGCCTTGGAGATGTTACCCCAGGAGCACCACAGATGCCTTTTTCCTGTAGCAAGAGCTGATCCAGGATCAGAGCTATAAGTTCTCTGACAGAGGAATGCCTTTGTTATTGCTGTTTTGGCTGAGGCATTGCTCACCTATTTTTAAATCATAGTAGCAAAGACACGTTGATTGTAAATCATGGTACTCACTAAAGTAGTTGACAATAACCCTCTTGGGACTCGAGAAACAAGTCAGACAAAGTCAAGGCAAGCTCTTTAACTCTGAGGGTTTTTTAGACCATCTCTAGGTTCAGCCGCTTCCATCATTTGCTCACTGTACTGGCGATGTTGCTTTGGGTGGCACCTGCTTGAATTCTTCCTTGTCTTACAGAAAAACTTTTTGTTGTAAATTGACTCTAGGCCCACCTAACTCAAGCTTTTTTATCTTTAAGATTCCAGCAGAAGATACTGTATCCAAAAAGGTAGCAGCAATCAAGTAGGTTCCCCTTGTGAATTTTGTGTATTTTTCAAGGCCTGAACAATGTTTTACTGTTGGTTGTTATAAGTTTGTCTGTATTAAGTCTTTTTTATGTATTTTGTGTTTGTCTTTTGTCATTGCCTTTGTATTAAGGTATTAAGTTTTCTCGACAAGTAATAAAGAATTATGTGCTGTGTGTACTAGTAATTTGTTACCTGAGGTTGCATTTCTTATATTTTAGGAAGGAGGAAGATGCTAAAAGTATTTAATTTCTTTGGATATGTCTATGAGTTGAGGACGCTTTCTCAGGGGGCATATATGGGCTGTACCTTGCATGTACAGGGGTAGCTTGACCTGCAAGTGAATTGAAGTTGTTAGTGTGCACAGAACAAGCAGAGGCATAAATGTGTTCAACAAGAAGTGCTTGTGCACTGCACAGCATCAGCAGGATTTAAGCAGTAACGTGTCCCTTTTGTGTTCCAGGCATAAGGTGCACCCAAATGCAAAGTTTGTCAATGCTTATGTTGTCTTTAAGGAAGAATGTGATGCCCAGAAGGCTCTGAAGGAGTAAGTCTCAGTTTTGTTTCTCATCCCCTGTTGAAGACGTAGATCAGGTAGATTTATAGCTAAATTTAAACAACCTCCCCTCTGTTGCTTGAAGCAGAATAAAATGTTGGTTCAAACTTAAAAGTAACTTTGCTTTTGGAATACTGCTATGTGGTGACATTGTTGATTAAATAATGCTTTTGTTTCACTTTTTAAACTTTTTGCTTTTGATCACGAAAGGAACGGAACAGAAATTGCTAGTGGATTTCACATCAGAGTTGACACTGCATCTAAAACCAGTTCGGTAAGTAAGATGTGTGGCCAGAAATCCCCTTTTCTGCTTTGGTTGTGGGGGGTTTTGTTGTTTTTGTTTGGTTGTTTTGTTTTTTTTTCTGTAACAAATAACTTACTGTCCTGTTTCTCTTGTTTCCTTTAGCATGACAATAAACGATCTGTATTCTTGGGAAATCTTTCATATGGTAAGTCTAAAATGGATTGTTATGCATCATTAATTTGCATTTATGAGATAGTTGACATTAGGCTTTTTGTTACCTCATTTATTGGTATTTAGGTATTTAGGGTCACATGTTTAGGCAGATAAATACCTTTTGCTGGAGGTAATTTTTATTTGTTAATTGAAACACCTAAAGGGGCTGTAAGTTTCTGTCAAGTTCTGCACATTGATTGTAGGTAGCATTGCAAGCACTTTGAATTCTTGTTGTTACTTCATGTTTTTTAAATAAATATGGCTAAGTTGCATAGGCCATGGCTTTCTAAACTGCTCAAGGGTTACCAATACCTGTTTGTGAACCAATTCCAAGTGATGGACAGTGATGGCTTCTCCTTTTGGTGCATTCTGTGAGCCACAGGCTGAGTGACTCCGTCCAGGCAGGGCTAAAAGTTGGACTTGATAATCCTTGTGGAGCTGTTCCAACTCAGAATATTCTATGATTTGCTGTGCTCTGAAATTACTTCAGCAGGTTGGACCTTTGTCAGCACATCTAGGTCCCATTGCTGTAGTTAAACCCATACTGTTGAGTTCAGCCCCTCCCCTCAGCAGAGAGGTATTTTATCTACAGCAGGGGATTGTGTGAAGTATACCTATACAAAAAAGGAAAGTAACTTGTGTTTTTGTGATGGCACATCACACTTGTCTGCCTAGGCGTGAGATGGAGAAAGGCTCACAAATCCGGCCATTATCACAATAATTGCATAGCAGCTGTGGTTGGAAACTGTAAATCCCTTCTCCCCCATTCAGCTAAAATTCATGGCTCAGTCAACCAGCAGTTGAAGAACAGCCAGCTCAAGCTCATTATCATCAGCATTAATTCTTAGAAAGAAATTCTGGCATAAGGAGGAGCTTATGTATAGCAGGAATCTTAATTTCTACTCCGTTAACAACCATAAATGAAATGATTTCAAGAATTTATTTCAGTCTTTGCCTTTGTTCTTTGTGATTTATGTTGTACTCTTCAGAGCTGGAGAATTGGTAACTGTCAAAGTAAATAGCCCTTTATAAAGTCCGCATTGTCAGCTTGCTGGGATTTTTCTGAACTGCTGATATTTGTCTACCTATCCGTATTCATGTGATAATATATACTTAAATATATTTGTCTGTGTCCCTGAATTGGTAAATGTGGAATAACTGGATTTGTGCCAGGCTTTTAAAGCCATGTGTCTCCCTGAAGAGGCATCTGTTCTGTTGTGTTGCCTGCAGACATCCGCGATGACGCCGTGCGGGAACACTTCCATGTCTGTGGAGATGTCGTGGGAGTGCGAGTTGTGAGAGACAGGAGGACGGGCTTGGGAAAAGGCTTTGGCTACGTCCTCTTTGAGGTATGTGTGAACAGCCTGCTCCAGCACACCGGGAGTTCTTCAAAACCTGAATTGGGGCTACCTTTAGAGCATTTTTATTTTCTTTTCAGTAGTTTTTTGGGGTGTGTACATGTGTATGTATGATGTTACATGGTAGCATTGTTGTGTATGGTGAAAGCAGCTTGGAAGACCGGTTCTGTGGAAGCAGATACAAAACAAACTATTTCAGGTTTTGTACACGCTTGGGTGAAGGAAGTGAGTTTGAGGTAAAGACTTAAAGGAGGGACAGATGAGTTTGTTTGGTGTAATTCAATGTTCTTCCATTTCTTATGTGTCAAAATGTGAGTGGAATCCTCTCCTGCAGCTGGTTTGCTTACTGGTTCTCCACTTTTGATCCAGTACAACTTCTTTTCTCTCTCCCGGCCTCATTTTCCTTAGTTCATTTCCTGCAGCCCAGTGCCTTTTTTCCCAGTTTTTCCTTGTCTCTCTGCCTCAGACTTCGGTGTCTCATGAAAGCTGTTTCATAGTCTGTTTGCACGTGTCTGTGCCTCAGTGTGTGCGCTGTGCAGGGGTGCTGGTGTTCCTGAGCAGGGATGTTGTGTCATTCCCTAAATAGAGTGGTTTGAGTGCTCTTCATTGTAAAATCCTGCTTACCAATTTTAAATACAGGTAACTGTTCATTTGAAAGCAATCTGTTGGAGGTAATGCTTTTAAACTGGTTGTCTGGTTTTGTAGAATACAGATGCTGTACATCTTGCTCTGAAACTGAACAACTCAGTTCTGATGGGAAGAAAGATACGAGTGCAGCGTGTAGTGGACAAGAGGAAAGCACAGAAAAGTCCAGACCAATCTCATGCTCCCAAGGACAGAGCTGATAAGAAGAAAAAAGAAAAGAGCTGTTCTAATGATTCTTTTGTTGGTGAAAAAGCAACCCCATTAAAGAAGAGCACGAAACCGAAAAGACTAAAAACTATTCCTAGGAGTAAAGCTGGGAAAAATAAACAGTCCTTTGATAAAAATCGATCGGATAAAAATGCTAATTAGTGTTATGAAGATGGATATATATGAGAGTGTTGTGTCATAAATTTTGTTTGCTAATATAGCTGTTGTCATTCTTGGTGTTTGCTCTGGGGCATTTGGCTTTTCCCAGAAGGCAGCAGGAGGTGCTCCATGATTTTATTCCTATGTTCCAGGAATCCGTCTCTAGCCGAGGTCTTGCTGTAAAGATTATCTGTGAATTCTTTGTTTTGGAGTTGTGTAGGATTACCCACAATGATTATAGGAAAAAGTGACTCACCTGCAGAATGATGAAGTAGAAATCGTTACCTTGATTTGGGTGGGTTTTTTTGTTGTGCAGAGAAGGGCAGTGGAGCTGGTAAAGGGTCTGGAGCCCAAGTCTCACGGGGAGCGGCTGTGGGAGCTGGGGACTTTCAGCCTGGAGAAAAGGAAGCTCGGGGATGGCCTTATCGCTCTCTCCAGCTCCCTGACAGGACGGTGTAGCCAGGTGGGGGTCGGTCGCTTCTCCCAGGCAACAAGTGACAGGATGACAGGACATAGCCTCAGGCTGTGCCAGGGGAGGTTTAGGTTGGACAGCAGGAGAAATTCATTCACAGAAAGGGTGATTAGACATCGCAACGGGCTGCCCAGGAGGCGGTGGAGTCACCGTCCCTGGAGGTGTTTAAGGAAAGACAGGACGTGGCACTGAGTGCTATGGTCTAGTTGCCATGGTGGTGTTCGGTCAGAGGCTGGACGCGACGATCCCAGGGCTCTTTCCCTGGGATCCCTGGGTTTCCCGTTCCCCGGGCCCCTCACGGCGCTCCGCGGCCAAGCGCCGCAGCGCACGCGACACCCGCTCGGCCGCGCGCCTCCGCCCGCGCATGCGCCCCGCCCTCCGCGCAGGCACCGCGGGAGGCGCCCGCTGCCGCCGCCGGCTGATGACGTCAGCGGAAGCGAGGAGGGGTCCTTTCCCTGTGCCCGCTCGCCCCAAGGTGCCTGCGGAGCTCGGCGCGGGCCGCGCGGCGGGAGCGGCGCGGGGGCGGCGGCAGCGCCATGATGGTGGGCAGGACCAGCGCCATCGCCGCGGGGCTCTGCGGGGCGCTCTTCATCGGATACTGTATCTACTTCGACCGCAAGAGGCGGAGCGACCCTAATTTCAAGAACCGGCTGCGGGAGCGTGAGTGTCCCGGGACGCCCCCTCCCCTTTCCTCCCGTCCCTTCCCGCCGCCACGCGCTTCCCTCAGCGATCCCCCCGTTTCTCCCTCCCTCCCTCACCCGCCCGGCCGGGGCGCGGGAAGGCGGCACGTGGTGTCGCCGCAGAGCCGGGCCCGGCCAGGACCCCCCCCGCGCCCTCTGCCCCGGGCCCCGGCGGCCCCTGCGGCTTTGTGGCCTCTCGCCGTCCCTTCGCCGAAACCAGGGGCCGGGTCACGGAGTCACAAAACCATCAGAATTGGAAGATACCTTCGAGTCCCGCCCAGTCATCCGCCCAGCACTACCACTGCAACCCCTGCAGCACTAACCAGCATCGTCCAGCGCCAGATACGCCTCTTGAACACCCCCGGGGATGGTGACTCCTCCACCTCCCTGGGCAGCCTATTCCAATGCCTGACCACCCTAACAGTGAAAAAGATTTTTTTCTAATGTCTAATCTGAATCTCCCTTGTCTCAGCTTAAGGCCATTTTTTCTCTGGTCCTCTTCACTGCAGGCACGGTAGAAGAGACCGATCCCCACCTCACTACAACCTCCTTTCAGGTAGTTCTAGACAGGGTCATCCCATCGGAAAGCGTTTGCTGTAGGTGTTGGGTAACCTGTGGTTTTCGTCAGTGCTTGGCTCAAATTTGCTTCCCCCCTGCCTTTTTGTTTTTTTTTTCAATCTTGCTGTCCTACAGGCTGAGCAGTGCTATTATAGCCACTACATTTACGTGGTGACACTCTCTTTTTTTTTTTTTTTTTTTTTTTTTTTTTTCTTTTAGAAGACGAGCAGGTAAAGCAGTGTGATTTCTTAGAGTGCAGTTGTTGCACTGCAGAGTGCAGCAGAGGAGGCTGGGGTCGGTGGGAGCTCTCAGATATTTCATCGGCTGCATTCTAAACCCTCCTGGCAGCCCTGCCATTGGCTTCCAGGATAAGAATGAATGCCAGAGAAAACTGTTGATTAATCCAAGATGTAGAGCTCTTCTCCCATGGCTCTTCATTATTTCACGTCTTCAACATTTATTTAAACGTTTTAATAATCAGGGACGGTTTTTAATGCAATTGTAGGCATGAGTACTGAAGGAACACAAATGAATCGTGAGAAATAAGGTGATACTTTCTATACTGAGTTATTTCTGTCAGGGTTATATGTATATTATTCCTTTGGTAACTAATCTGAAGATAAGAAGTTATCATTAAGGTAAATTTTCCTGGCAAGTAAACATGATGTGATCAGCAGTTTCATGGATGGAAAATCAATAACTAGATGGGTTGAAAATGAGTATTTATCTGATAACATTAAAATGTAGTGTAAAAGCTTTGGTTCTGCCTTCATGGGTTGAATTTGAGTGGCCAGTGCTGTGGCTTAGCAGCACGTTAATTCCGCTTTCCAAAAGCTCCTCCACAGCAAGTTACATCTGTCAAATATTTCGCCTTCAGGCCCTCGCTCCTGTGTGTAGGATTTTGGGCACATATGTCTTGTGCATCTTCCAAGTCCTTTTTTTTACCTGCAGTGCAAGTCATAATTTGGGAAATTTTAGCACAGTTAACTGGTATGTGCTTGTCTTGCACAAGCAAACTTGATTTTGGCAACATAATCAGCCACAGGTTTTTTTTTAATGATGCCACATATGTAGTAGGAGAAACACTGAATTACATAAGGTTTTTGCAGAAGCACCAAAAATTATTTTTGCATTCCAGGTTTCCGTAATCTGAGCCTCTATCCAGTCATGTTCTGAATAAACCTTAGAGTTGCTCTGATTAAGATTTGACATCATCTTTGAAGTGGAAAACGAATCCATTTAGATTTGATAGGAGGGGGCAGGTGTCATTTGAGGGACTTCACTGTAGGACTTACAGTTCTTGCATGTGATGTGCTGGTCTGCATTTAAGGCTTTAGTTCATTTGGTTGGTTTTGTTTTTTTTTTTGGTAGTGTAACAGATTATTTTGTATGGACACTTCAGCAGTGGTGCCAGGGATCTGGGTATTACAGCATTTTTACTGCTGGGTAGACAGGAAGGTATGGGTTGTAAAATACTTGACCAGGAAAGGTTCAGTGCAGCAGCCAGCTGCAGTTCTTTGTGTAAAGATGCTCCACGTGTTGTGCAATAGTGGGGGTACAGGATGGAAAGCTTGTGGAAACCACCATCACAGTGCATCTTTTCCATTAACCTTCTTAGGATAAGATCCTTTTTCAGCCTCTGTGCTGCAGTGTCACCAGAATATGGGAAGGACAGGAGATCTAACACGTCAGTGGATTGCCTGTTGAATTTGGTCAAGCATGTGCTGACAAAATGAAGAACCAGTTGGTGTTTTTGCCCTTCCAGTTCCACTGCACGTTTCTGTGTGCTGTGTTAGGGCCAAAGTTTACATTGCAAAGGCCTGTCATAAAAATGAGGTGGCCAGATTTAGGTTTCTGGGAAAAAAAATCTGATTTCCTGGAAATTTCTGGAAGGCTTATAGAACTACTGGGCTTTGATTTTCCAGATGTTTTAATCTTATTTAGCAGGTTTTGTGGGTGAATTTTTAGCTGCTGAGCTTCCCCAGCTGTATTTTATGATTAAAATACTTCAGGTATGTTTGCTATTTGCCTTCTTGAATGAATAAAATAGAAGTGTTCTGCTTTAAAGTTTAGACACAGATGTCTTTGTTCAGAGACAGCCAGAATTTCTGACCATGCTGAATTTTGCTCAAGAGCATCTTCTGCCTGGACCAGCTGAGTGAGAGGAGGGCAGTAGGCAGACTTCACTGATGGGAACTGAAAATGCAAATGGCTTTTTGGTCCTTCTGCTCTTTCGTGGGCCTGGGTGGGAAGCTGCTGGGGCTACTCAGGGGCTTTTGTAACCCATGCCAGCAGGACAGGTCATCCATTGGTTCTCTTTTGAAACTTGTACCCTTGTACAGGAGCTGTGCCTGGAGGACCTGCAGTGTGAGAGCTGCAGTTTAGCTTTGTGTTTTGGATGCATGCACTGCATTTCTGTGGTAATAAAGACTCATTCTATGAAAGATTGCCTTTCTCTTTTCAAAATGTGATTATTTCTTTAGAAAAGAGGGAAGTGTTTCCCTTTTGTGGAGGTCCCTGAGGGAAAACAAACTTGGGGTTTTTTTTAGGTGTGGGGTGGGTTTGTTTGTTTGTTTGTTTTTTGAGTTTTTTTACCCTTCAAAGCCATTGCTTTTTGCTTGTCATGTTACAAATGTAACTTTTGGCTGTTACTGCAAAGATACTTTGAAACTAGTATTTCTTCCCAAGAAGAAGAATTCATAAATATCCTTTAGAGTTGGGTTTTGTAATTGTTTTCGCTAGTGAACTTTTAAAGAGTCCGTAAAAAAGTATTAAGAAGAGAAAGAAAAGTTCTATAGTAGTCAGACTTGAAAGATTTGGTAGATAATTTTTCAGTTTTAATATCTTGGTGGTTCTTCATATTCCTTCACAATTTTCAGCTTAAAGTACATGATTTCAAATCTGTGTGATCAGTGGTCAAAAGCTTTCACTAGTTCCAGTTACCAGCATGTCTTTTGTTTTGTTCTTTATTTCAGAATGCTTAACCTGGTGAGTGATACCTTTTATTATATTTTAGAAGGTGTCATAGTCATGCCAAGAAAACTCAATTTTCTCCTAAAAATGACGTACAAATGTTAAGCTGTTATTCTTTGTATTTCTCTTTTGTGTTTTTGCTGAATGCACTACAGTTGCAATGTGGCTTGTTTTAATAGTAAAACATTTCAAATACTAAATGAAAAAAACTTTAATCTTTAGGATTTTATCTATTATCAAAACTTGTTTGCATAGTAGTGCAGTTTAAAGTTTTGTGCAAATCAATGCTTCTGAAAAGTTGGAGTGAGCTAACTGAAGGACTGACTTTGAAGAGAAATTCTTTAATACTGAACCCACGAAAATGATAAAATTATAGAATACTACAGTTCTATCCAGCACGTTTTTCCATATATAGTGTAAAATAACATACACAGGTCAATGAGTTGTGGAAATCTAGCTGCTAAGTGTTATTAAAGTTTTGTATTAAGTAATATAAGTAAAATAAAGTAAAATAACACCCTAAAATAAAAGGGTGTTCCATCTCTTTAGAATGGGAAGCCCCTTGGTATAAAGAACACAGTCTTGTCCGGAAATGCCACATGTTAGGTTATCAGTATACTAGGGAATAGTATTCCTGAATGTCTTCATCATGTGGACAACTGAAAGTTTTTAATTACCATGTAAAAGTGCTAGTCACATTTGGAAGTATTTCCAGCTTGTAAAATTGTATCAAAAGAAAAATCAGGGCTGGGTGACAGTTTTTCTTTGTCAATATAAGAGTTTTCTGAGCAGGCACTGAGGACAGAGAGTGAAAGGACAGTTTAACCATAGGCTGTATTCAAAGGTTTTATTGATGTAACTATTTCATTTGATGAATTGAAGACTTGCTAAAATGATTATTCTAAGGAAATTGCCAGTGTTAGTATAATTATTCTTTCTTGTATGAAGAGCTGCTACTATAAAAATATCTTTATCCCTGCCTACCTGCATTAAAAGCAACTTTAATTACACTAGTTTTGCTGGAGTGGTGCAGCTTCATGTAGCAGACCAACTTTTTGCCTTTAGGTTAGGTAGTTAAATCTGTAAATGTTTGTTCCATCTGTAAATGTTTGCTTTCTTCAGGTTTCAGAAATGTATGCTTTAGTACTGCTCTTGCTGGGGGATGATGAGATACTGCCACTTATTAACTAGTTCCCATGTCTTTGCTATAAAGCAGCTGAGAAAGTGCACTGTGTGGGTATCTGCTCTGGCCTGCCAAAGTTCCCCTTCCTTGATGGTGCACCATACAGTTCAAAACTAGATAGCCTTGACTTGTAGACAATTCTTCTGTGGCTTATTGTTAGAAATCATGTAGATAATTCCTCTGTTACTCTAATTCTCTTTGTGTGCCTGCAGTGCACGAGGTGTGCTGTGCTGCTGGTGTGCTACCCTGCACAGCTGGTGTTTGCTGTAGCCATCAGGAGAAGAATTGCCATTTTGAGTTGGTGCTACTGCCAGCCCTCATTAGACCCCTAAATGATGCTCTGTTGCACTGAGTGGGTTTCAGTCTTGTGCTCAATTTTCAATGTTTGCAATACATTATCAGTTTCTTCTTTTGAAAGGAACTTTGATTTTTTTCATGGTTTTAGACTATAATCTGAAGGGCTTTTTAATTGCAAATTGAAAATAAAAGATGTTTTTATTCTTACAGGAAGGAAGAAACAGAAGCTTGCCAAAGAGAGAGCAGGGCTTTCCAAGGTAATACTGTGTTCAGTAATGTAGTGCCATTTTGAAAGATGTTTCATTTGTATTACTTGTAAGATTTACTTAAGGATTTGTTTTGATTCCAGGATTACAAATATGCAGTCTTTAGGTTTTTTTAATGCTCACAGATAACTGTATGGTTGTTCCTTTTTTGTGTCAGATAGAGGAGTTATATTAGTACAGCATTCACTGTGTGATTCGATGGTGTTTGCCTTTTTGTAATATGAACAAGGACTTCTCAGACTTAAAATCATTGATAGGACACACTTATAAGTGAACTTAATATGTTGTTTTGCCATAAGTATTTGATTTCCCTTTCATTATCATCAATGAATCCAGAAAGAAAAGATGAGATTTCTCTTCAAAAAATTGCAATAAATACAGTTGTTATAAACATAATACACCTTAGACTTTATGTTTGCTCCTAAATCATGTACTTAATAAACTGAGTAGAGGTATTTCAGGCTCTGTCTCTACAGATTTGTGATGCAGTGTTATGAGACCTGAGTCTGATTTTCAAAAACATTCTGTGTACGTTTAACTTAGTGGTGACACTTGTTTTTTTGCCAGTGTCAGTGTAACAATAGGGTTGTGTGCATGTTTAATTTCAGTTGAGAATGTTTTCTGCCAACTTTTTATTAGCTGGTGTTTAAGGGCTGGTTTAACTTTTACTGTGTGTGTTATAGTTGCCTGATCTAAAAGATGCTGAAGCAGTTCAGAAGTTTTTCCTTGAGGAGATTCAACTTGGAGAGGAATTACTAGCTCAAGGTAATGGCATTTTTTTCCCCAAAGAGTAAGTTGTAAAATAAGTTTTCTCTGCCTTTGCTAGAAGATTATTTTTATACATTAAAAAATTTTGGGGACTCAAATTCACCAAAGAAAATCTGCATATTTCTTTTTAACCTTGTGTGTTCAGGAGGTCCATCAAGGGAGGAGAAGAGCTAAGTAGATTGATTCACCATCATTTAATCCAGTCTTGGTGGATGTCTTATGTAAATGTGTTACAGTGTGGAAGATGGTTGATTTCAAAGCATTATAATTTGTCATACAGGTGAATATGAAAAAGGTGTTGATCACTTGACCAATGCCATTGCTGTGTGTGGGCAGCCACAGCAGCTACTACAAGTTCTACAGCAGACTCTTCCACCACCAGTGTTTCAAATGCTTCTAACTAAGCTCCCTACAATAAGCCAGGTATGTGAAACATTCCCTGATGGTTTGGAAATAACTCAGATACTTACTTTAACCACTACATCAGTCTTGAGTATTGGGTTTTGTAAGCTGTTGGTTTTTTAATATGTTCAGTTAGATTAAAAGTAGCTCTTTTTTCACCTGAGATGTTAAAAAGTGAGTATGAAAATCATCATGTAGCATTAATAGCAACCAGGATAAATCAGAAATACAAAACTTCTCTTGTGTGTAGGGTATGCTAAGCTCTTGAAGTAGAGGCATCTGACCACAGCTGATACTAGAAGTGGATCCACTGTTGCCCAAATACAAGTTGGGGGGATTGGAAAAGCAGTAACTTTATTGCACTGGGTCTTGAGGTTTTTTTTTTTAATTTACATGTCTATGAGTGTGTGTAAGCGCTATGAAAGTTCATCAAAAGGAATCTGTTGCTTTTGCTACCCCGTTGCTTCTGGGGACAGCTATAGACACAAGATGTTAACTAGCACCAGAACCCATGACAATTTTGGAAGCTTGGGAGTTTCCCTGATGATAAAAGTGTTAGTAGCTCTATGTATAAAATGCTCTCCTGTTTTAGTCTGAGTACTGAGCAGGTAATGTTGTTAATATGCTGGCAGGTGAGTCTGTTGTAAAATAAATAATATGTTCTATGTTCTTGGAAGTACAAGGGAACTCCCTAACAGTGTTAGCTGACATAAAGCAGAGAGTCAGTGCTGGGTATCAGCTGGCTCTTCTTACAGCTCAGGCCTGGTTACATTTCAGGTTAAGTCCATATAGTCAGTGGTAACACTGGAAAGTGTCAGGTACACGAGATGGAAGAGTCAGGGAAATGACTGAACAAAAATGTTTCCTAAGAGAACAGTGCCAAAAACCACACAGAGGTCATCACCTGAGGTTGACAGGATATTGTTTATCTGATGTTGGCTTTGTTAGGTATTGCACTGTATGTAAATTCTGTGGAACTGACTTCAAAAACCTAAGGCAAATAGATTGCCATTTTTAACTTTAATCAGTTTGTTCAGTAATTACGCTGCCTAATGTTCAGTGTAAAATTACATTGCTTGATAATCAGTTGCCTACTGTCAATTTTATGTAATTGTGAATGAGTTTTTCTCCTTCTTACAGAGAATTGTAAGTGCACAATGCTTGGCTGAAGATGATGTTGAATGAGGTCACACCACAACGGGGGGAAAAAAAGTTTTCTTACCCCAGAAGATGAGCATCAGTAGGGGGATAAAGGGGCAAACAGTAGTTAATGGACTGTGTACCACATCGGGTTCTACCAGAGTTAAAATTAACTTTGTGTAGGTGGGATTCGCAGGATTTTATTTATTATCCCAGTGAAAAGTGTATTTTGATAAGAATTCATTTTATAAATACACTGTGTTGAGTTATCAAAGTATCACTAACTTCATTATTATTAAAATACGCAGTTGTAATGTTGTACATATACAGACATAAAACTACGACCTATTGAAAACTCAGTGCTCATTTTTGAAAAAACGAAGTTATGGCAATAAAGATTTATCTGCACTTGTGTGTCCCTATAGTACTACTTTAAAATCCAGAATATTTGGGTGTCAGAGCAAATGATCTAAAAATGACAACATTAAAATTTATTTTTAATGTTATGGCTGGTCTTCCAATGCTTTTAATTGTTTAAAACCTTGTGTAATTTCCTGAGAAAATAAATATATGATCATTTAAACAGTAACAGATCACCTTAGAAAGAGATGCAAATCGCAATGGTGATAGATAGCTGGCTGCAGAAAGAATGACAAATCCATTTCTGTCAGGAACAAAAACATGTTAAGTGATCAAGTCAAAATTACTGGCAAACTTGAAAGCTCTATTAATACAGGTGTCTGAAACAAAGCTGTTTGGAATAAAACCTGGGCAGATTTTAAGAGCACAAAGGTTGGGGTTTTTTTGAAAGCTTGGAACTTATTTTGCAAGATAGACAGTTGACATTTCAGTCTGTAGTCTTCAAGACCATAGGAAATGGTTATTAACAGTCTTTTTAAGGCATTTGCCTTAGGAAAAAAATTGCACTGGTAAGACAATTATATTCCTGGGCTAAATAGCAAAAGCTAATGGAATTAGATGTTGTAAAATTTCAGTATGGTGTGGTAAATTTTCCTTTGCCAATGAAAAGGAAACAAATAATATACAGCAGGCTCAGGTGAGTAGGAGAAGTGTACTTATGAAAGCAAGTTTTTCAAAGGATCTTCTAAATGTCAAAACAGATTGGCTTCTGTTATTCTCTGGGTGTGTACTATCAGCACTCAGGTGGCAGAAGAAACAATTAAAAATGTAGCTTTATCTTTTTGGCACAGCGACTGATTTTTAACTTGAGAATGCTTCGAGGTGTGTTTTTCAGACCAGCTGACAGTTTGTACTAATGATGCTGCTAGATTAATAGTGAGGTACTAGGTGGCATAATCTAGTAGAAGTGAGGTACTTTGAGAGCACTCTAGCCAACTCTGTCTCATTTCAGCCTTGTGTAAGTTTCTTCAAAGGCAGATTCTTCTCAGTGGTTCAGGAATTGCCTTACGCAGGATTTTTGAGAGGTTAAGTGGATAGTCGATGGTGACCTAGCAGTCAATACCTGAGTTTGGGAGTAGAAGGGGCTGTTACTGAGTCAGTCTGCTGAGATGGTTTGTAATGGAAGAGGTACCTTCCCCTTAAGCCCTTGAAAACATTATTTCCAAAGATCTGAGGTGCTGTTGAAACTTTCTGTAATGTAATAAATACTGAAGTTAGTGGCTGGTCTCAACAAACATATCTTAAACAGCTGGTTGTAGTTTAATCTTTGTGCTTAAATTGTTCAGGTAGCATAAGGTAAAAAGTAAAATGTAGTAGCCATATTCTTCAGGGGACAATGGCCAGGGTGCTCTTTTAATTTATTTTACAGGAACAAAGTTATTTTGCACTTAATAAAAATACTGTGAAATTACAGAAGGTTCTGGTTTTAATGAGGCTTTTTGAAGGAGTTTTTCTTTTCCCTTCTAATGCTTGAAAATAAAAAGTAGGAATTCTTAGGTTATGTTGACAGAACTGTTACCATATTTACCTTCTGTCTTGCTGGTAACTTCAGTGTATCTTTTTAGTTCAGCTTTTAACATTGTCTTAAGGTGAATCAAACTTCCATCCTGCCTTGAAAAACAAACCCAAACAGCCTAAGACAAAAGCAGCACCCTTACGTCAAACCTAAGCAATTTTCTACACTCTTTGGTAGAATGATGACAATTTGAATTCACATTTTCGCTTACAGCAAAGCTTTCCTGAACTGTGTTTCAGCAAAGCTGGGTGTCAATTCTGATTTTGATGGAAGGCTTGGTGACAGTCTGATTGTATCTATAAATGGTATTTGCTGTAATAAGCATCACAGACACACACATATTGCTCTAACCTTTTTTGTTTTCTTGAGCCTGCAAAGTTAGATGCAAACAAAATTTAAGACAACATAGGTTTAAATGAAGCCTTAAATGCAAATTTATTCTCATATCTGATAACCCAGAAGTACCTGGTTAGTATGCTAGAGGAAGCTCTGATACCTGTTTTGAGTGCCTTGGGCTAATAAGTTGGAATGCTGAATCCTTTTAACGAGACTTGAATTTTTTTCTTTTCCCCAAATCTCCCAGTGAAGCTAATACTGTACAATTGTGAAGACTTGGAAGATACTGTCTAGAATGCAAATTTGCTGTTGCTCCAAGAGTGGCAGGCTGACAGCTGTAGCTAAGCATGCACGGTCCACAGATGTTTCAGACATGAGCAAAGACACTGCTTTCAGACACGAGCAAAGTGTAGGTCATCAGAAACGTGGTGGTAATGATGGATGTTTCTGCATCAGCAGTAGTAATGCCATTGCATTAGCTATGCATAGTGCTGTACATTTCTTTTCACCTGTGCAAATGAAAAAAGTGTGGAAGTAAGCCATTCCAGCTGTGGATTTGCTGCTGTGGAGCTCACAGCTGCTGGAGAGTAAGATCTGTAATCTTATTTTACTGCAGGTTAAACTGCTAATCTTTCTCCCAGAAAGCACCATCTTCCTTTCTGTGCTTCTCCAAGAACAAGGCACTTGTTTTCAGCACTAAAAGGATTTCTTATAAAGAAAATGAGAGGTCTGTTAGTTTTATGTTGGAAAGTCTTCTATTATCGGTTACGAGCTTCTCAGGCAGCTTTTATAGAAAAAAACCCACCCAGCTAGTTTCATTATCATCCAGGACTACCTTTGATGTTTCACCATTAAGTTTTCTAGATAATGGAATCAAATCCAAAACCAGAGTGATCAGGCACACAGTGAATCATCTGGCACTAATTTCCTTCCCCTGGGAGCTGACACAATATTATTGTTGCCCTTAACTTGAAAAATGGAGAAGTCCCAGCCCTGCTGTGTAGGAGGCCAGCCAGCCATCATCAAAGTAAAGCTCCAGCTATTTATGCACTGAGAAGAATCTTTCTAAAGTTTCATTTGTCCATCTGTTGATGATGTGTCCCTTAGGCTGAACAGTGGCCCTACATGACTCTTGTGTTACAGTTAACGTGAGTTAAACATCAAGGGAATCTTTGAAGTGGTCACCAAGTGCTTTTAGCAATTGTTTCAAAGGCATGTTGTGCTGCACATCCATGCTTCTGTGTTTTTAAACATCTGGATATGAAAAGGGCTGATGTGAAAAAAAATAATAAATTCTGCAAGGCTTCTGTTGTACCCAAGCTTTGGTTTTGTTTTCAGTCTGTGTGTTTACACAGACCAGCACAGCTTACAGTATTCTTTAAGCACTGACCGAAAGCCTGTTGCAAAGAGCTGAAACCTGTGCTTTATTCACGAGGACTGGGCTAGGCTTCATCAGAGGCGCTCCAGAAGCTGAACTGGTGTGGGTCACAGTACTTGTTTTCTGCATTTGTACCAAACTCCAACTTCCCAAAAAGATGTGGATGTCTAATGCTGTTCTCACAGGGCAGAATTTGCCACATCCTGTGTATGAACGTGTGAGTGAAACTGTAGAAAACAGCTGGCCCTTCTGTGATACCTCTTGTACCAAGCTGTCCAGCATACTGGAACTAGACAATGGTCAGCTTTTTCGAACTACAGTGAACATGTGTTCTTGAAAAGAAAATCCAGGTTCTTTCTTCTTTCCCTGCAGCAGGAGCTAGCTTTAAAGAATACTTACTGGACATCTTCTGATGAGCTCACTACCCTGTTTTCCAATCATTCCTGTAACTTAATAGTCCTTAACTCTTATTAAACTTTTGACTCAGGCATACAGTTCCTGTTCCTGTTTTGTAAACGTCAGGTCTGTCTTTAACAGGCTGACAGTGCTCACTCACAATTACATGATTTCCCTTGCACCATGAGATGTTCTCGACTCATCTTTGGGATGAGAGGGTGTCTGCTGGTGCTCACCCATAGTGAATGAATGTTGCTGAATGGAGTGAGTGTTGCAGCTGGCAAAGTGTTGCTGCAACCTACAGATCTCTTGGGATGGTCTGTGCTGCAAGGCGGTTGTGAGTGGCTTTTGTGTATGAAATTTCTGGTGTGCATGGAGGCAGAAAACAGATGAAGTCAGATAGTTCTGCCTCTTTGCATGTTGGAACCTTACAGCTAAAAACTGATTTGGTCACACAATCATTTACTTGAGCAGGTCTTAATCTAAACAGCAGGGGGCAGTTTTGCACACACATTTTGTGCAAGCTCACCCTGCAAAATCCTAATTTTTAGAATCTTCCTGTCTGGTGAGGTGATGCAATGCAGCATTTTGTCCAGACAGATTTGGTACGGTGTATAAGACAGGCTCAGTGGAGCAGCAGTAGAATGTGTTTCTATTGATAGTATCTAATTTTGGCTTTTTAAAATCCTGTGTGTTTAAATTGTTCCGATGACATGATTAGGAGGATTTCCCTTTTTCTCTCCATCCCTCATCACAAACTAGGTATATAGATAAGCCAGCTGCATTGTACAGCTTAAACTCTGCAACAAAATGAAACCGCATCTGATTCCCAGGCATGCAAGAGAAGTTTTCCCCTGCCCTGTGATTATTCTGGGTGAGCTTTGCTAGCTGGAGTGAAAGGAATGCACCTGTTAACTGCAGTAGGAGTGGAAGTGAAATCTGCATCTTGAGATTTTGCCTGGAGTTGGACTCTGCCTGTGATGGCCCAAGTGAGGAGAGCCAACCAAAAAAATAAAGAGGCAAGATATTATAGGTGGGTGACAGGATGCATTTTCAATGCTGGTAGAATTTCAGCTTAAGTTGACAAAATCTACTCACCCTGTCGTGATCCTGCAGCTGACATGAAGTGAGCTGATCTCATACCTTGTCTCTCTCATGCCTTGGAGGCAGCTATTCACGTTGTAGTGGCTCTCTGGCTTGAAACTGAATCTTAACTGCTCCTATATCTCAAAAGTGTTTTTTCTCTGCTTCCTGATCTGTGTTTGTGGGGGTAAAGTGTATGTATGCTATACAAGTAAATGGAAATTTTCTACCCTTGTAGCTTCCAATCATCATTTTTCAAAACATTCAACTTGTTAGTAAGAAATTCTTCAAAGTCTGCTTAAAACATGGCAATATCTAGAGAAAGCTGTTTAATAAAAGATTCTGTCTGAAAACCATGCTTCTTCTTCCTTAGGTCACTCTGGCCATGTTACACCCTGTAACATAGCCTGGAAGATACAGAAATTTGCTGTAAAAAACCAATATTTGCCTGTTTTGGCATGTATGTGAAAGAGCACTTCCTGGAGCTCTGAAACAACCTGGTTAGCATCTCTTGTTGTATTTAATATTATTTAATGAGAAAGAATGTACATTCAGCTTTGATTATTAAAATGACAATGATTATTGCATGAATTTGTGAATTATAATGCAATGACTAATTAAATGGAGAAATGAAGAAAAGGGATTCTTGAGCAAGCATGTTCTTTGAGAAACTCTCCCTTGTTGTTTTAAATTGATAGTACACACCTAATCAATTCATAGCAGTATTTCATTACTGGTGGGAACAGTCTGGTTTTGATGAAGATTTACTTTCACCACACATTGACCTGGTATAATTGCCTGGTCCTGTAAGTTACTGTGAGGAAGACTGCCAGCTCCCAGCACTAACGAGGTGGAAGTTTTTGCTTATATAAAGAAAGGAAGCCCCATCTGACCCCAGGTTACAGCGTCCATATTTATTGAGTTCTTCTAGTTGGAGTGTTTGCTATAATGACACTCACCTGAATTTGCATAACCATGAAGGGTTGCTATTTCGTTTATGTTTCCTTTGTTTTTATCTCTCCATCTAAAGTTTTGAGCTTTAACATCAGGTTCCTTGGCTTACGTTAGAAGTTGTCTGACACAACTAAAGGCCCTTTTTTACTTCTTTGTAGGGATGTTATTTACTGGCCACTGGCACTGGCAGAATTCTTAGCATGAAATTATTATTATTATTACTTCTGTATCAGCAGAGATGTGTGTGGCACTCTGAAGAATCTGTCAAGATGAAGTCTCTGCTTCTGCAAACTCACGGCCTGCGGTCCTGATCCCGTAATTTACCCTGCATGGTCCTTTCCTCATGGAAACCTAAGCAGTCAAGAGCAGGACATTGGGACAGTGACACAGGAAGTGAAAAGGTAAGGTTTAGATAGTATGATTGTTTTGGTAGTAATTGGGTGGGTGTTTTATCTGAATTTTGTTTGCAGCTCTGAAGCTTGCTTCTTTTCTACGTCACATTAATTTTAGACTAGTTGCCTAATCAGTGCTAGTTACTAGTGTAATCAGGAAAAATGAGACTTCAACCAACCATAGGTCCGCTTATAAATCATGAAACCTACAAAAGAAAAAGTATTAAAGGCACTCTCTATAACTGAATAAATTTGAGACACAACTTCCCCCTCCACAACTGAAATCAATAACCTGAGCTGTCAAGCACTGGGTTAATTGCTCTGCTGGCGGTCCTGCAGTTCGTAAGTTCCTTCTGCATTGAAACTGTAAGAAGCAATCTTTCAGAAATCTAGCTTGCTGTAGGATAGCAGCTCTAGAAGGAACTCTGTTCTGTCAAAACTTTGTAATCAGCCCAAACCATAGTGCCTGAAATTCAGTGACACCATCATGCAAATAGGAAAGCTGGGCATAGGTATTAAAGCAGGCATAAATAAGGGAAACAGCCTAGAAGGCAATGCAGCGAGTCAGTGTCCGTCCTAGATGTTGGATTGCAAACTGTGAATGCTTGACAGCCTGATAAAACAGTTGAAAATTGGAGAGTTACTTTACAGAGAGAGTTGTAGCCCTGTTTTGGACAGCTGCCCCATCCTTAAAAACAATGCAGCCTTCTAAAGCATGCCTTTTGACCCTCGAAGTCCGTGGTGGTTATAGCAGATCTGTTGTCCAGAATGGCTGTATCCTCCTTTTTCTAATTTTGAGCTGGTTTCCAGAAAGGAGAGGAGGCCAGACAGGAGCTGGTTATGTGGTAACCATATATTCAGGAAGTCAGATGATCAGACTGGTGTGTCCTGCCACCCTCAAGAACCAATGGACTGTCTTAATGGGAGCTTGAGCACTAAGCTTGAGCACCACTTGGGCACCTTGGCTTCTCTGGGGAACTGTGAAAGTACATGCTCATAAGTTACGTTGATTTTCTAGAGGGAACACAGCTCCTGGGATGGAATGTATTGATACTTGGGCAGTGCTCTTCCCATGCTTTTGGTCATAAAATGTGAAGCAGGGAAAAAAATTGACTCCTGTGTAGAATCCCTCTCTTTATTTTGGTTATTTCCAGGATGGTGTTAGGACCTTGTCCTAACGGACAAGGTCAGGAGCAGTGTTTCTCTCCTGCATTGCCCTTGAAGATCTTCAACAGGCCTGACAATATTTGTCATTAGACTTTAGATCTTTTCACAGATGGATGTCTCCTACCTTGGGCAGCACATTTTCAAGAAAAACAGTGATCTCACCCTGATTTTAAAGAAAAAAAGAAACAGATTGCAGTCTGACAGAACCAGCAATGGCTCAGACTCAGGAGTATTCATGGCCTTTCCTTTTTTATATATCTAACTGCTCAAACTCTGCCTCCTCAACTCCTGGTAATGTTGTAGGTGATGTAGGCTTGGTCTCAGGGGGTGACAACACAAACTTTATTATTAATTGATGCAGGAGTGGTTTTGTAAATTCAAAGTATTTGTAGGTCCTCATAGTATATACAGTCACCAAAGAATTTGTAGAGGCCATCACTGGGTTTTTGAAGACATGCTGCTGTAAGAGTAGTTCACTGGAACAGCACAGATTATCTTCCTTTGGGGGAACTTAACTGCATTTTCCCTTTTTCTTGGAAGACCACACTATTTTTTGCTAATATCAAAGAGTATCACCCTTTTTGACATGCCTGCAGATGCAGTATTGCAGTGCTCTTGTGAAGCTTCACAGGGCTCAGGGACCAAAGACACAAACCTAATGGTTAGCTAGACACACCATCCTTTGTCCCAGAGCCAATACAGTCTGCTGCTAATCACCTTTCAATGCCTATAAGGTGTGAGACTGGTCATTTATTTCAGTGGGAAGGTCATGTGCCATGAAGCAGAGCTTTGTGGACAGTCTTGGATGCCTGATGCAAGGCTTCTTCCATTGCTTCCCAAAATGATGGTGTCTTCTGGCAGAGTTTAGGCACTGGGAGTGTTTTTGTTTTCTGGGTAAATGTAGCCAGGATCTGTCAATTTAACAGCTTTCAGTGAATGTCAGAATTCTCATACACTAAAGCTCTCTTTTCTTTTTAACTTGCTGTGTGAAGATCATACAGAAGAATTTGTTCACTGCCCTTTGCTGGGCATCTTCTGAAGACCAAGTGCCTGCCTTTTGCTCTCTAAGGGGCTTAGCACTTTGGCTTTTCTTTTTTAAAATGTTGAAAGGTTAACATTTGTGTTCTTTTCAGAACACAAATGCAGAGGTACATCGCAGAGGCACATAGTGGAGTCAAATTTTCAGGGTTGGCACTGCAGATAGCATCAGGGCACACAGGTGTTTGGTCCAGCATGACTGGGAACAGGGCATCAGGTCTAGATTCAGGCCTGTCTCCGTGGGACAAGGTAGCGCTCACTGTTCCTGCCAGCCCATCATTTTGCCACAGACATCCATGTGATAACTGCAGAAGATGATGAAGCTGCGGTAGCTTTGTGTGCAGCAGCAGTAGCAGCAGCAATAGAAGATGAGATTCTGTGGGCCTCAGTGTAAACACCATCTTTTCCTAGCAAAGCCAAGCTTGTCTGAAACTTCTTTATGGTGGAACTTTTCCCTTTTCCCCTTGCCTTCCTACACCTGTCTTTTATAGACCAAGTAGTTTTGCAGTTTCCAAGCTTGGCTGTAAATCACGGGAAGGAAAGGGGGTCCCATGTCCAGGTAGCTGCAGGCTGGCCACTGGGGCCGGCGGAGCCCCGCTGCTTCGGCTTCCAGAGCCCGTGTCGCTAGATGGCAATGTGGCACTCCTGCAGCTGTGGCTCCTGAAAAATGGCTCGCTTTTCCTTTATTTATCTCTGCCAAACTGATGATTGCACCCACCACCTCGGCAAGAGAACAGAACAAAATCATTTCATAGAACATTACAGCTGTTGTGCCTTTTTCTTTTCTTTCTTTTTTCCTCCCCCCCCCCCCCCCGCCAGTTCTTTGTCCCACAGCAGGGTGCAGAGGTTTAAAAACCTTCTTTCTTAATCACTCTCCTTCTAAAAACAGAGAAAACACAGCCTCTTGGGAGCAATTAGCTGTGAGAAAAGCATTTCTCAAACAATTGCCAGGAAATATTGTCTTGACCGATATTCCTGATGTAACACTGTCGTTCTCAGTACTGTTATTCTAACATACTCAACTGAAAAAACAGCAGGATACAGATCTGTAACGCATGATCTGCAGCTTACCACCTACCTTACCTTTTTATATTCATTTGCTTTCAGTTTGTGTCCTCCCCCCACCCCCTGGAGCCATTCTGTTTAGGAGAGTGAAGAATTATTTGTGACTCTCCTCTTGTGAGTAGTGTATCAGGCCAAGACTGTGACAAGGCATGGCTGAAAATTAAGGTTATGCCTCTGCTGCCTGGGTTCCTGATTGAAATTCAGTGTTGTGTGCTGTGGAGGGGATCAGGCTGCACGCTTACAGCGATCCTTCCTAGCCTTAAAGCCTGGCAGCCTGAGAGTACGTGAGGTTGGTGAAGCCTGAATTTCAGTGGGAGCAGCTGGAAAGCAGGTATACATGAAGCAGGCAGCAGAAAGGCACTGAGACCAAGGTCTTGACCCTGAAAGCCCTCTCCCCATTTTTGTATTCATGGAAGATGGACCAGGCTGTAGGGTGGGGACAGGTTGGAGGAATGGTGGTAAACTTGAAGTGCTAAAAGCCAGTGTTAGCAGTGGCTAGGAACTGCTACTAGCTATCCAGATAGCTGTGTGTACACATGTGTGTGCCCATTCGCATGCACAGCCATAGCTGTTTGTATTGTGTGGTTCAAATTTTGTCCCTCCTTACATAAATTTGTGGAGATTTGAGAAGCGAGCCTTGCTCTGTGGGACAGGGTGTGAACTGAAGCGCCTCCTGGAAGACAGACAGCAGTGTAATCCTTTCATTCAACCATGTCTGCAGCTGCTTTTTATAAACTTGGCATAAATACATACTCAGTGAAGCCAGGCCTGTGTAGCTGGAAAATATTTTCCACCATCCAAAAAAACCAGAAGATTGGAAAAAGAGCCCAGAAATTGTGCATAACATGGAATGGCCTCACTTGTGGTTTTTTTCCATGACTTCCTCAGCTCATTTTTCTGCTGCCAATTTTAGAAGCCCATAAGTCATACTTGTTAAACTTTCTCAGTTAAAATGTAACTCTAAGAACAAAGTCATATGATACGTTGCAGCCAAATAATCCTCCCAGAGCCTCTGACTGGAGAAAAGCTACCCCGATCTGGCCAGCTTGCAAACCCGCATGGGCTCCTGTCCCAGGAGAGGCAGGGCTGAGGGGCAGGTTCACTGCCTGGGGCTCAGCTGTGCTGCCTGCATGGGTGATGGCTTCCCAGTGGACTTCAGCAATGTCTCCCTGCTTTTGCCAGGGTGGTCAGGCGAAAATTTCAGCTCCTCCTCTAGATGGACTTTAGGCAAGAGGCTGAGCAGAGGAGGGAGCGAGGGGAGGCAGCACAGAGGGTTTGGCAGTGGAGGAAGGTGCTGCTGTGGTCAGGGGGAAGGAGCTGAGGGGTGAGAAAACAGCAGGTTGCCAAAAGTGAAAGTGAATTTGCTGGAGAGTTTGAAGAAAGGACATCCTCATTCTCATTCAGTGCCTTTGTAAGTGTTGAATCAATATGGAAGTACATTCATGCCAGGAGCAATACTTTTGTTTGCCAGTTTTCCCCTATTTTATAGGGTGATTTTGCTTACACCACGCCTCAAATGACTATTTTGAAGTGCCATCCCTTGTCCAGGGTCTGCTCTGAGCCCTTGCAAAGACCAGATTCCCAGTCACTGCTGGGAGGATGTCACTCTAAATTTACCCTTGGCAGTAGCCGAGAGTGGGATCTGGCTGTTGGCCGTGCTGGCAGTGGTGCTCCAGCCCACCTGCGCTGGCAGTGCTGGCCTGGGCTCCTGTGACCTGCTGCTGGCTTGGGAAGGTAGGGAGTCCTGGTATCCCATGGGCTACCTTGGGCGGCCTCTGTGCCCAGAGTGTGCAAGGCCAGCAGGGTGTGAGGGACTGGAGCCGGCAGAGGAGAGGCAGAGGAGAGGAGGGAGTGGAAGTGTGAGGGGCTTCATCTGCCCAAAGTTCCAGCCCTGCCTCCCCCTTGTGCTTGAGGGCGGAGCAGCATGAAAAAGCTCCCTCTGGAAAAAAAAAGAAATAAAATACTTATGTTTTCCCCCTAAATATCAGCTTTTGAGTTTGGTTCTGGCCCTTGATGGAAACTGGGAGAGTGTCTGGAGGAAGTCCGGGGAACCACGCTGCGGCGCAGCGGCTGCCGGGAGCGGTGGGCCCCAGAGACCGCCTTTCTGCGGCAGGGCGTAACGCCCTCGCGAAGCCTGTGTGGTCTTCATGGGAAGGGAGGAACTGAGCAAACCCACTGGAAACCAGCAAGGGTGTTGTAATGTTTTTTGGACGGCCTGCTTCAAAAAACAGTGACTGCCTCTCTCGCTCTCTCTCGCTCTCTCTTGCTCTCTCGCTCTCCCCCTCTCCCTCCCCTGGCAGCTGCTTCCCGTGCCATGACTTTGAGGGAGGTGGTGGTGACTGATGTAACCGCGGCCAGGGAGAGTCACTTGCCCAATGTGCAGAGGCTGGACGGTGGCCAGAGAAATTTGCTAAGGCTGGGTTTTCTCACAACGAGCTCCCTGTGCCTCCGCACATACCTGTAACTGGGCCAGGTGCTTGGCACGGCCGCCTCCCCAGCCGAGTACACGAGGTGGCAGAACTACTCAAGCCAGGAGGAGGAGAAGAAGGAGAAAAGGAGGAAAATGTTGTTCTTTTCCCACATGAATGCAGACCCAATAACATACCTAGGCACACATTGTTTGTGTCACCATGTTGTAATTAATAACACTGTCTGTTCACTGAGGCCAGCTGTTCTTTGTGCTCATGGCTGGAGTGTGGGGGAGATAGTGAGGAGAGGCCTAGCAGGTTTTTTGCTGGATCACCACCTTTAAGTTATTGTGACAGACCTTTAAAAGGATGTCTTTGTATAAACTGGAATATAATGCTCAGCTGGGCTCTTAAATTCTGGCTCTGTTGAGAAAAGAGATCCTTTCATATCGATTGTCATTTTGTATGCAGTTCAGGCACCAACTTGTAGAAAATCTGGGCCAAGAGAGATATCATTAGGTATTTATGGGGGTTTGGTTGGCTCAGCAGTCAATTTTTCCATTGTCATGCCGTGACAGTAGTGCATTACATACACCCTCAGGAGACATCCTTCTGCTACCACAACAATAAAGGACTTTTTTTTCTTTTTCTGACTCATCTTCAGCTTGAAAAAAAAATGCCAACCACCACCAGTAAATATAATTAGCAACAGGCAGATACACTTTAGGTAGCTTTCAGAACCCATTGGGATAGTTCCTGTTAAAATATATTCTCATGGTTGCTCACCCATGCTTGGACCTCCAGCTGCATTCCTGATTATACTTAGATGTTTTAACATAGCCTGGTGATATTGTAGGCTGAGGAGCCATTTCTAATTTGGACAAAGAGGAGGAATATATTTCATGCTGGGATCGTCTTTCATGCACACGCAGGAGTTTTGGCCAGACTCACAAGGCAGGGGAGTACAAATGGCTGTGCTGTGCCGGATGCGAGGTCTGCTTAGCTCTTTATCCTGCCTCTGACAGGGGCCAGCAGCGGATGCTGCGGGAAGGAGGACAAGGAGCAGAGCAAGTCTAGACTTATTCTGCTCCAATGTGCCCTCTTGGCTCCCTGCAAGCTATTCTCATTCACCAAAGGGCAAGGGAAGAGGGAACTTCTTCCTTAGGCCTGTTCCCCAGCCTCTTCAGGTCCCTGCTGTGCAGTGGCCCTTGTTTGTTTTGCTTCCCAGATGTGGCTTTGGGTGGGGTGGAGCACAGACCGAGGTCTGCTCAGCTTTGCTTTGCATCCACTTGGTCACGTGAGGATGTCTGGGTTAAATGTGTCCTGGCCCCCTCAGTATTTCCCTTATGTAAGCGTGGTGGAGCTGGAAGCAGGTGGCATACAGCTGGGCTCTGCTCTCTGCCAGGTGGGTGTTCCCTTACACTGCAGGCCGAAGTCTGTGCCATCCCAGTTAGGGGCTACTGCCTGTCCTGTTTGTCCCACTGGAGCACTGTGAAGCCAGGACACAATCTTTGGGTCCAAATTTCACCTTGGGGTGAGGGCTGACATCAGTCACATGACTGTGAGCAAGCCAACTGGGAGATTGTATGGCTTTGTTTATTTATTTATTTATTTTAGCCTGTGACTAAGATGGGGGAGTATTTGGATGGAGCCACTCCTCCCAGAAATTGCTGTTTATATTTCAGTCTCCTGAGCAGAGTCTGTCATATCTGAAGTGCTCATGGCCCAGCAGTGGTATGTGGGCTCTGCTGGCATGTCCTCACATAACCTGGCATTCACACTGCGGGACAGAGTGTGGGCTGGTTGTTTGCTCACCCCGAATGCAAATGAGCAGAAGTTTCCCTCTGTATTCCTGATTGCTGAGCTCAGAGGGGTGGAGGAGAAGGAAGAGCAAGCTTCCCTCTGAAAAGTGGCCAAGGATTGAGTAGGGCCAAACCTGGGGTTACACTGAGAAAAATGAGACAGTATGGGTGGGGTGGTGGCCCTACAGCCACGGACAATATTGCAGGGCTCACTGGTGTAGCATGTGTTCAGCACAGTCACTTGTAGCACTGCTGTGTGTGTAAGCAAGTGAGTACCTGCTGCCATGTGATCAAAAGGAGAGATGTTTTTAGAAACATGCGAGGGTGGTGTGATAAAACAAGTCAGCTGAAGCATCCCTAGCTTGTAGGACACCTGTAGGCTAGTAGGCACAAATGAAACTGCACAGAAACTCCTCAAATATCAAGCTGGTGTTTACTTCATTATCTCTACCTAATTCCACCTGTGTAAGCTACTTATTTCTTTGGGATCTCATCAATTCAAGATACTGGTTGTAGACACACCTAATCTCTGGAGGAAGGACAGAGCCAGCTCAGACAAGTTTACGGGAAAATGGTTTCCCAAAGCAAGGGTCTTTGCCCCTATGGCAGGGCAGAGGTCAATACAAAGAACTAGCCATGAAGAATGTAAAGCCTAGGGCTTTAAACAGCATTTGACTAGGTGGCTAGCAAAGTAATGGTATATGGGGAAATAGGATTTTGTATTCTTGAGCCAAGGAAAGTTTGGGGAATCCTGTCCCCATATGTCATCAGCTGCTAAAACAAGTCTTCTGGAAATGCAAAACTCTGTCTCTCCCTCTCCTTGCCCTATAGCAATGTAAGTAGCACAACTTCATCTGAGTTTTGTGATAAATGAGTAATCCTGCCTCCAAGGCTGTCTGGGACTTCTGCACCACATCCTTGCTCCAGCTTGTAACTCAGCACAGTATTTTATAATGTCTGGGATAGAGATAATTTCTTCTGTGTAGTGTGCCGTGGTATGTTCATTTGGCACAATGCTGTCTATGAGGTGAGAAGTGGGGCAAGACTCCTCTTGGCCATCGGTATTGGGCATTTTCTGGCTTAGCACTTCCTAATTCTTCAGTAAGTCCCCTGATCAGCTAATGACTGAGGTCAGGCCTGTTAGCTGTTGGTCAGCAAACTAAAACCTGGTTTTTTTTCCCTGAGCCAAGTTTGTAAAGAAGGCATAGACCAAAACTTTAAAGCTGACATGGCAAAGGCTAGAAAATGGGAAGAAACCAATGCCAGCTCAAGTGAAGTGGTGCTCTCATTTCCAGCAGGGAGGACTTTGACATTCTAAACCAGCAGCTCAGCCATGGCACTGCAGCAGAAACCTTCCAGAGAAAGAGGACTGTGGAAACTTGCCTTGTGTTGGTGGTACCTCCTGGTCAGGGCCCAGCAGCTGTGGGACTGCGGGGAAGGTTTGTGTGGCGCTTGCTCATGTGTTTAGTGAAGGATCTGCAGGCTCCAAGCTGCCCTCCTGTTTGTGAGCTCCTTAATCTATGTTTTCAATGGTAACTGGGGGAGAGGAAAAGCAGCTTTCTAGCCATGTTGAGGTTGATCTTTTTACAGTGAAGAAAGACCTACATATTAGTGGTTCTCAGAGATGCTGAGTGAGAGGTTTGGTCTTGGGAACACCTATGCAAAGATGGGGTATTTCCAAGGAGGTAACTGTGTGAAACTGGTGTAAATGAGGCCAGGATCATGGGGTTCTGTTCTCCAAATATGAATTTTATATTGAGGTCAGTGGGAGGCAGAGGTGTATCAATCTTTGGGTGCATGGGGTTTTTTGCCACTGCTTGAGCACAATGGAGAACCTTGGGGAACTATTTATGAGTGAGTTGACTACCTGCACCTTGCCTGATTTATGTCCTTCTGGCTTGTGCTGATGCACAGCCAGACATTGGCAGCTTTCTTTGTGTCTAGATCACTGCTTCCATGTGGTTAAACATGCAAAGTGTCTTTTAGAGAGAAGGAATGGGGTTAGGAAGAGGAAGCTGCTGTGTGAGACTTAGTTTGCATTATTGAATCACGCTGGGCTTGGTTTGGTAATTCCCTCTCTCTGGCCCAGAGTTTCAGTGGTTTCATGTTTCAGCCCAGCACAGGATCAGTAAGTCCATTCTTCCAGGAAGGTCAGACTTACTTTTGATCCATCCCTCCCCCTTCTCCCTGGGATACTAAGGGTGTTTAACAGCAACAAGGGTTCAGGGTGCAGTGCGAGCAGTAGGAAGCACTTTTGCTTCCTGTCAGTTTCTTGTCCTTCTGCGAGCAAGCAGGGACATCTGTCTCCTTTCCCCATGTAACCACTGAAGTGTCCAGCTGCCCCTATGGGGGTTTGGCTGCCTGTGCCTCAAATGGAAGTCAAGGCCAGTTGTGAGTACTCATGACCTCCCAGGACTGGCCCTTGGCATAGTTTTCTCTCTGGCCTCACCAGCTCAGGAGGAGCCCCATCCAGTCATGACAAATTTGGAGGATGTGCTTTTACTGACAGTGCCTAAGGAAAATTTGTGGTGGCAGATGACAGTGCACTTGTGTCTTAAGCTTGCTCTGTGGTACTGAAGGACAATTACTGAAATGAATAAATAAATGTAGCAAAAAAAAAAAAAAATTCAGGAAAGAAAACAGCTCAAGGGGAAAGTTACGGACTTAGCCATCAGCCGGGTTTCATTCATTTTGGGCTGGGTGACAGCCACAAGTTCAGAATTCAGTGACATTCAAACCTTTCTCTACAGGTGAAGGGACACAAAATGGGATCTAATTTGTTCTTCATGGGGCATCACTTTCTGCTGTTCTCCTTTGTTTTTTATTTGGCAAGGAACTACAGGTAATTTATGTCAATGTCATCAAAGAGTCATTCTTGTTACTCACGAATGTGACCTTGTATCCAGCTAAAAGGGTTATAGCGGGTAACCAGTGAGATGCTCAACTTACATCCACAGGGCAGATTTTCCAAGCAGCAGCTATACTGGCAGGGCTACCTGCCATGCTGTCCAGCCACATCGGTGCCAAGTGAATCTGAGAAAATGCGGGCAGTGATGCCATAGACCAGTAATGACGGAGGAGAATTCCTGGAAGAAGCCTTCTGAGAGCAGCAGCCCCTGGTGCTGCATACTGTGGGATGCACTACTGTAGGGACAACCGAAATGTGGGAGAAGGGGTCAGACAGTCACACTGGCATGCAGCAGTGTCCTATCTGCACAGCAGGCAGCGACCTTACTGAACCGGTCACGGAAAATGGGCTGCTCGGCCAGGAGGAAACAGCTTAGACATCACAGCTTTCATTCAGAATTAGCTGTGAGCTGGCCAGGAGCTGGCCAGGCATAAATTGTGTTTAGGGTTTGTCCTGCCAGCTGCGTTACCAACAAGGCAAAAACTGTCTGAGGAACAAGGCTCGGGTTCACACACTTAAACCATACCTGTCGTAAGGTTGCTAAACTTTTCCCTAGGGCTGGTACTACACTATTTACTGTATTGGCATGCTGTCCTATCCGTTCAACTGCTGCATGATCGTACTATAGCACGTGCTGTTGACAAGGACTAAAGCTCAGATCGAGCTGTGTAAAGAGGTAACTGTGGCCTTGATCTCTCCATGATGAAACCAGAGTAAATTACTGGATGCCAAATGAGTTAGTCCCTGTTTATTTCAGTTTAAGCAAGCTTAGAATCTGATCTTCAGATCACATTATTTTTCTAATTCAACTGGTCATATTTATAAATTCATGTAATGGTCAAAATGATCCAGTAAATGCCAGCACACAATACTAGCACTTGCAGAACACTGAATGTATATATTGGCACTTTTCTTATTTGCTGACTGCAGGACAAATAGGTTTCATATTGGGACATCCAAGTTTGTTTCAGCAGCTGGATGCATGACAAAGCCGTGTTATAATCTGGGTACTGATTACGGCTTTGAAACATGTTGGCTCAGCATGTGGTGAATTTGGATGTGTAGATAGATCAACTTTTTAGTGACCTATGGCTTGATTTCAGCATGGAGAAGATTGTCAGCATATTTGTGCTAATTAAGGAAACGGCATGGGAAACTCCTTTCCACTGCAGATACAGCCAGAGCTCAGGAAGTGTCATTGCTCCTCAATGTTTTTGTAACAGCCAGTTTTTCTTGAAGTCGAGAAACAGCTTTGTATCTTACCTGTACTTCTAAGCTGCACTGAAGCTTGTTTGGTTCTTGCCCAAGTCTTCTGTTTTAACCTGCTTCTGGAGGATGGATTGAACGGTTAGGTCACAAACACATTAGGAGAGGGTTTCACCTGTATTTGGGGCCAGTAGTGCAGGCTTAGATTCTCTGCCTTGATTTGGTTTATTTGTAATGTTGACAGTAACTGAACACCAAGAAATAAACACAAGTTTGGGCTCACGCTTTGCTGGAATAACTTTCTTGCTGCTGAAAATAATACTATTGCCCAACACTAACTCTTTTCTTTCATTCAGGCAGTGTTTTGGATATGTTATGCTACTCTTAACACATTCCCATGTTCAAGTTCCCGAGAAGGCAGGCTGAGATGTTGCCAACTCTATTAAGATCTTTCTGTTACACTGAGTCAGCTGCTGTGATTTTACCTTTGCTCTCGGTCAAAGTATTACACTCAATTACCTTTTCGTTCTTTTTTTTAAACGTAAGAAATTGCATTACAAGTGTTTGTTCCGTGTGCTTATATTTCCTCCTACTTCAATAACAAAAACAGCACATTACTTTTGTTATTAATAAAACAGGTACACATAGAAGCCCTTGATGTTTGGGCTGTGGATTCCCAAGGGATTCACAGCTCAAACACAAAGGGTGAACAAAGATGGGAGAAATAAGTGCCTTTATTTGCATTTATGAACAGGGAACTGAAGTAACCACAATTAAAAGGGCACTCAATTCCTTCTTAGTGAAAGGCCAAAAGAAGAAGTCTTCAGTGAGGCTATAAGTAGACCCAGGACCAGCAGATCTCTGTTCTGTGGACTCAGTTCTGCTTGCAGGCCCCAACAATGCTCGGTCCAGCAACAGCCATATGTCCACGTGCCTGCCCGCCTGAGCTCTGGCCAGCAGCCCAGCCCTTCACTAGGTCAGCACAGTATTCCTGTTCCCGGTGCAAGGTGCTCCCAGAGCTTCTGGCCTTCTGCCCCCTCTGCTTTAGTAACAGTTCTTGCTGAATTGAGGCCTGCAGCGAGAGGTTGTGGTGGCTGCTTGTATTGAGCATTGAAGGCCTTCCGAATGGCAGCTTCCATAAGTAGGGGGTCATGGCAGACCTTCCCCATATGCCAGTTCATGGGAAGAGTTTTGCAGCTCTTACAAGTTGAAGGTGGAGTCAGCTGTAACCTGACTTAGCTTCCTTGGCATTTTGAAGTCTGGTGAAACATGATGCATAATGACACTTATTCTGCCTTTGCAAGTAGGAGACTGCCTTTAAGCCAAAGTGTCTCATCGGCAAACCTCACCTCAATGCAGAGTGCTTATTCAGATGTAACCACGAAAATGGGGGCTGGCTAAATAATGCCTGTGACTGAAAGGATCCAGTGAAGCTCATTATAATGATCTTAATGACTTCCAATTCAGCTGTGTCTGTGATATCAGAGTGCAAAGGTAATTATGGAGGTGCTAAATACTATTATTACTTGATATTAGTGACAGGGTGGAGGTGAGACCTGGTGAGTCCTTCTCCCATCTGGTATAGAGAGGAATGAGGGTTGCCCCTTCCCTCCACCCCTTTCAAGGCATGTAAAGGAAGGATTGTGCAGGCAGGGTGGAGCCAGGACTCTGCTCCCTCTTCCAGCTGCAGCAACCTTGGCTCTTACTTTGCCTTCATGGTGTCAGGAGGTGGCTTCTTTCCATGTGCAGCAAACAGAGAAAGGAGAAATGTCTCCACACCACCCTTCTTGCCTCCATCTTGTCAGCAAAGGAAGCAAAAATGTCTTCTCTCTCTCTCCCACACTGGTTTTGCAGGTCTTTCCCTCAGTTTACTCTGTCTTTCCAGTGGCCCTCTGCTACTACCTGATGTTGCTGGATTTTCCCATCATTTTTATTTCTTAACTGTGTGGTCTGGGTGGGGCTTCACAAGCACAAGTGCTCTTTGGCTTGCATGGGATTTGTGCTTCCTCTGTGCCAGCTCAGACTCTGAGGACTAGGAGCAGGGTGTTCAAGCCTGGCCTTGTAGGGGTCTCAGACCAGATGACCTCCTGAGGTCCCTGTCAGCCTCAATTATTCTGTGTTTTGGAGGCCTTGTCTTGCTATTGACATAGCTCTAGCCCGTGAAAGTGCTAACCCTTTGACCCATGAGGAGTTTTTAAGGATACAATGATAACTTACATGGTTAACAATTAGCTACCTGACTTTTGTGTGGGGCCCGACAGACTACGTGATGTGTGGGAACCCTCTGTGCTACCAGGGTCTGCATGGAAAGCTGCAAGCAGCCTTGCTGGCCCTCCTGGATCATGGGTGAAACAGTGAGAGCACATTCAATTAGCTCTGTTCACTGACCGCGCCAGCCTGCGCTAGGAGAAACCTGTGTGGTGGCGGTGAGTCAGACTCAAATGATTACTTGACCCAAAGGAAGGCTTGATGATACACTGAGGCTGGGACACACCAGCAGTGATTATATGATGATTCACTGCCTGTGCTCTGCCATTCAAAACATCCTCTGTGTTGCACAGGCAGGGCCATTCATGGAGGCTGCAATGAGGAAATGATGTTTGCACCTTTAGCTGCCACCTTCTCAATGAACCTTTCAGCAGCTGCCTGTGGTGTGGCGCTGGTTTCCCTCTGGGCAGGCTGACACTGGGGAGGTGTGCTGGCAGGGGCAGCTTTGTGATGTGCCAGGTGACTACAGCTGGGCACTTCCTGCCAATAATATCGAACCTCACCCTCAGAAGGTTTGGCCAAAGTGAAGTGCAGCCAGACATCCCAGTGTCCCCCCAACACCATCCTCTTCAGTGTGAAAGCACATCATTGGACTTTAATGCTAAACTGAGGGGCAGGTGGGAACTCAAAGTCCTTTAATTCTCAGCATTCCAGCCCATAATTTGCACATCATTGTTCAAAATTCTCGTAAATTCTTTGCAGAGCTGTTCCCATTTCCATTTTCCCTGCTGTCAGAAATGTGCACCTCACACAGCCCAGACTGCTTCTGTGTTTTTTTTATAGAGGGGTGCACAGTCTGCTGTCTATACTTCCCTCTGTCCTGATCCACCCACCTTTTTGTCTTTCACTCTTCCTCTCCTCTCCTCCAGATCCTCTCCTGCCAGATGCGTGCACTCATATGGTTTTACAAAAATGGTCTGAGTGTACTGACTACATCTATCTCGTTGTGCTAAATGCTTCCTAAAGTGCTGATATTACTGCATGAAGAGCAGGGAAGTCCTCAGCACCTGGGAAGCACCATTTTTTCCTGACCCAGGAGCTGATACTGCTTGTGGCAGTTTGCTGGCCACTGGTAAGATCTGAGGCACAGAAAGTTTACTCATGTTGGCTGGGACTCACAAATGTGTTTGGGCTAATAATGCACATGGTTTGTATTGTTCTTTCCCTGCAGCTAAGTTGAGCAACATATTAGCTAACAGGCAAGGCATTACTCAGAGCTCCTAAGCCTTGTGTTTTGCCAGTGACAAAGTTGCAATCTTGAAGTACAACAACGCTGACGTTTTCTGTGTAGTGTAAAGGCCAAGGTCCAGCAGAGTTGGCATCCATTCTCTTAGTCTTACAGTTAGTTCTGCCTGGACTTTTTTCAAATTTAAGTCTTCAGCTGTCATGCATTCTTGCCAGCTCTTCTATATGTCTAAATATCTAGGTGAACTCTCTCTGGAAAAGAATCTATCTGATTAATTTAGTCCTTTCTTCTTTAGTCCTTTAGTTCTTTCATTCTGTGAATGAACTGTCTTCAAATTGTCTTTCAAATGTATTTTACATGCAATAGTATTATTTGTGTTCCATCTAAGTGTTTGCTGTCTATGGCTTCGCTGTGTGCTCTTGGATGTAACTGTGGTTTTAAGTACCCTCCGCTGGTTATTCATAGCATGCATTTAGTCATTTAACAAACATGGTATTAGTTCTGCTCTCTAAGTGGATGACTAATACTCTTATAAATAGGAAGAATGTGATCTGAAAGGTCACGTGAATGTTCCCAGTGTGAACATATCCCCAAACTATGAGACTTCTCATTCCAGGATCATGCTTGCAAAAAAGAAAATGCTCATTATTAGGAAGAAGGAAAAGGGTTCAAAACCCATTCAAGCAGTTTCTCTGCTTTAACTCAAACAATTTGCAATTGTTTGTAGAGTTTTGCATTGCAAAAGGTTTTTGCAATGTTTGCTTTTCTCTGCAATCTCTCCTGACCTGCTTGGGAACATATGAATTGGAGTAGTCCTGATCTCTGTCCTGTGCTAGTGCCCTCCCTTGGAACACAAGACCTGAATGTTTCTTAAGTAAATATAAGAAACATCTTTTTACTTTTTTCCTAATCTCTTTCACGTTGCTTTGGAAAGCAAGACAGTGCCTAACACTGGATTCCAAAGGAGTTGAGAGTGCACGGTACAGGTTTCTGCACTGCCTGTAAACTGACAGCTTTCCTCAGCTCAGTACTGTGAAGAAATGTTGTGCTGCCCAGGCAGGGGTGGAGGAATGAGGGCTGCTTGCTAATGCAGCCTCCCAAGAGGTCAGGTTTCTCTGATGGAAAATGCAGGAGAGAAAATGCAGGAGATCAGCTATGCAGGCACCCTTGTCTTTTCATTTTTATCAAATGAAAACAGAATCACTGACTGCTGCTGCTCTCCTGCCCCTGCAAAGTTTGGTTTATATTCACAGGAATAAAATACTAAGGAAGGGAGGACTGCTGGCCTCAGGACATCCAGCTTCATTTCATGGTTGTGCCAGACTTGCTGAGGGTATATCTGTAGCAAATGCTTAGCCCAGGTTTGAGCCCAATCTATGTTCAGTCACTGCCTGTTTGGCCAATTAAAGTCCTTGGCTGGTCTGTGGCACACCCTTGGTCAAGTCTGAGGCCCTCCTTGGCTGGAGCAGTGAGGGAAGGCACATCATTCTGGGACTGGGGCTGGGGCAGGAGGGCCTTGCAGAGGCCACATCAGGGGTTGGGCTGTTTCTGCTGCCATTGTGATGCCAGCCAGTGAGGCACCTTTTGTGCTTGCCTGTGGCATGAAGTCAAAATGAAGCCTTTCCAGCAGAGAAACAGGCAACCATGGCACCCTCTTTCTCCCTGGCTACAAGTCGAGTATGCCCAGGTGCTCACCTGATGGGATTTGGTAGGGTAGCTGGGTAAGATGCTCCTGGGGACAGGCTCAGCTCCCAGCTGGGACGTGGCACTAGCTGCATCACCTCTGCTCTGCTCAGCCTCCTCAGTGTCAGATGTGATGGTTTAAATCAGCTGTAGCCAAAGTTAGTTTGACATTGCACCAGAAAAAAGTGGGGGAAAGGGCTGGCATGGCTGGCTCAGAGGTGTGTCCTGATCAGCAAAGGCAGGTACACTGTCTTGCAAAAGCCTGAGGCACAGGCCTGCATGGTGTGGGCCATGTCTGTGCTAATAAACCAGGCAGCGGCTTTGTTTGTGGCTGAGTAACACTGTCTGGCCCTGGTGTGACAGATGTTTAAACCCTCTTGCCCTCCAAAAGCAACTGGTCACATACAGACTACCTATGGGCAACAATCCTGGGCCATGCTAACTCCTGGACTGTGCTTGAGAACAGTTTGGTAGAGCACTGGTTGTCCTGGGCCAAAACTGTACCCAGGAGCACACTAAGAGCTGGAGGGATGGCTGGTTGACCTCCCCTACTTGTGCCTTGATTCACTGGCTTGATTTTCTGCTCTAGATGCTGCCAGTCCGGCTGGTGTCGGGCAAGTTACCTAATGCATGACATAAGAAAGAAAAGACTCTTCCAGCTTCATTTCTAGCCTTTGTCACTTCATGCCCTCTCTCCCATGGGGGTAAGAGTGTATCCTTACCCACAGACCAAGGGAGGCTGACAGATTTGGATACATTGGGAAAGAGAAGTGTGGTGCAAATGTAAATTCACTACAGTGGTTTATAGAAATTTGATTCACTGAAAAGCTGGGTGTGTGGTATAGGCTTGCCATGAAGATGGTATTCCCCATTCACAGACATATTGTAACTTTGTCCATGCTTATGATACAGTTACTGAAATGCATTAGCATTAAAGTATGTTGTATAAAAGCAGTCAACTGTGTCCTATATTCTCCTCCTGCAAGCCTTTGTCTTGACTTTATGTTGCAGATTAGGAAGGACAGCTGAGGATCTGGGTCGCCCCACGCATGCTATACATAGTCAAGGAGTCCAAGAGACCTGATAGACTATGCATGGTGTTTCTTTCTGACCACACAACTTACTTCAGCAGTCTCAGAGGCTTGATTTCAGTGGAAGATAGTATACATAAATGATGCTTGCTGAGAAGTGCATATGCAGTTCTTGTAAAACAGCATGCGTGTCTGCATGTGCCTGCATTAAAATAACAGGGCAAAGGTGACTGCCATATATTATTTACCTGCTGGCTGAGATTTATCTGCCTGCCTTAGGGACTCCTGCCTCTTGTCTCTCAGATTTTGTTCCTGGGAAACATTTTGGTTTGAAGAACTGTGTTTGAGGGTGCTGTACTATGGCTAGAGGGGCTGAGTTTAAACTGAAATTATTTAAATTGAAATAATTTAAACTGAAATCAAATGTTCCACACAGGTTATTTTAGGTATGCCAATATTTTATGTTTGCTTGTGGGTGCATCTGAATTTCTCTTCTCCCTTGGTCAGCAGCAGAAACATTTTTCTTATTGTTGTCAAGTAGGTGGTAGTGGTGGGGGCAAGCCTTGTTTGTGGCTAGTGGCCAGCTGATGATGATAAAAATACAGAAAAAGATGGGAAGAAACGAATGGATAGTGCAATTACACCTGATAAGGATCAACTCTACACTCTATGTGATATGTATACATTTGAAACCTACACACATAAACACATAAAACATTCAAGACATGGAATCAGGTTCTTCCACACAGCAGCTACAATTACATAAAGAAACTAAAAAGGATTTTTTTATACTGTGGTGCTGGCAGTCAGAGCCTCCCCTCTGACTGCGTCTGGGAGAAGAGTGTGTTAAGTGTGAGCAGAATAAATGACCCGTTTGTAGGCAGCATGGCAGACACCTGTGTAGCACCTCACTGCTGCCCGGGTGCCAGGCATCATGACTAGACAAAAGCAAACCTAATTACAGCAGACCTTGAGCAAGATCCTCGGAGGTGACTGTGGGAAAAATGCACCTACATGTTCCAGGTAGATCTTTTTTCAGTGCTGTTCAAGTCATGCTCTCTGTACGTGGACAAAGGCAGACCTGGTTTTGCACATTGCAGGGCAGCTGCACTTCTGAAGAGGAGCCATTTTGCGAAGGAGAAAGGAGCAGCACCTAGCCTGTTCCTGAGTCGCTGCCTCTCTCCTGGGGTCTGAGAAAACCAGAAAGGAAGCCCTGAAAGCTTTTTCCTTTTCCACTGAGGCACAACAGAATAAAACAGAATTTTCGAGTTGGAAGGGACCCACAGGAATCATTAACTCCTAAGTGAATGGCCCATATAGGGGGTTGAACCCACAACCTTGGCGTTATTAGCACCATGTTTTAAGCAGGTCTCAGGATTTCCTGTGAAGCAGTAACAGGACAGCTTTCAGGATTCTTACAAGAGTGAATTCACATGCTAGAAAGTGGAATTTCCAAATGCATTTCCCTTCCTACACCTTTTCTTTTTCATCTCCATAAATCTGTGTCAGTTTTTAAAGAACCTATTTTGGTGGGAGGAAAAGGGGACAGAACAAGTGATGAGCTATTCAGAGCTAAAAGAAGAGATTCATGCTGCCAGAGGTAATACTGTAGAAAAATGTGTCAGTGTAGCAGATGATAGTTCTCCTCTCCTAATGTCTCTCCTGAAGCATCAAGGTGTGTGTGTGTTTCAGAGGCAGTCTATGAACTGCATGTTGAAATGGTTGCCATGGCAGTGACTGAGTATAAGTTAGAGAGCATGATTAGCCAGAGTTGGCCTAAATAGCTAAAGGGAAGGAAAAAAGAAATAAAGGGGGAAAAAAAGGCCAAGGACTTTCTCTTATTTGGAATACAGATCCATCAGCATTAGACTGTGCCAGGAAAAGGAAGCAGGGCTGATAGAGAGGACCTTGCAGGAGCATGCTCCACACCCCAGCCCCGGCAGCACAAGCTGCCAGGGGACCTTCTTCCCTTTACAGTGTGCCAGTGCTGCAGCTGCAGTGCCAAGCATCCCTGTCAGTGCTGATTCAATGAAATGGTGCTTCTCCAGAGTCAGAGGTGGGGCCAGGGCTCTGCTCGGCCTTCAGCAACCCAGAGAGCACAGTCGTGCTGGTCTCCTGGCTGATGCGGGGCACAGCCACATTAGAAATGTGGGAGACTGGCCTGCAGAGAGGTTGCAAGGCTTGCTCCAAGAGACATAGAGGGCTGCTAGCCTGGGTGGGGTGTTTGTTAGCAAAATCCCTGTCCTTAGAGGCATTCCAATTCCTCTGGCCCACTAACCCACATCTGATTGACACATACCTGTGAAAGGTATCCTGTCTTCATTTGGAGCCTGTGAATTGGAGTGCACAGCCTTTTTTGTTAATTCATTGCAGTAGTTCATTAAAAAAATAATATCCTAATATCTAATTTAGATGTGTATGATATTAATATTCAGCCTGTGCTGCATGCTGTGTTATTCTCTGCTATATTAAAAAAAAGTCACTTCTTGAGATACTGTGGGTTTTTGTAGTGAAGGTTTCTTATGCACTAGAGTCACTTTCAAGCTTGTTTTTGAAGAAGTAAAGATTCAGAATTCTTTCTCTCAAAGGATTGTATTTTAGCTCTTCTCAGGGAGAAGAGGAAGAGCGGGAGACCAACATAAAGATGTCTCAATAGCAGTTCTGGAGCTGTGGAGTGCCACATTAGGGGGCCAGATGCCCAGTGTAAAATCAGTAGAAAGCTTTATGCAAGCTGAGAGTATGGAGGTAGGTGTTTGCAGGAGCAGAGCCCGCTAGCCTGATTCTCTTCTCTTACAGCTTTCTAAAATAGACAAGTTTAATTTACATTAGCCTGAAGTGCTTCTGCTCTTAGTCCTTTGAGTGAGATAAGATATGAATCCACTTAGGCCAGTCCATAACATATGATCACTTATCAAGGATATTTTTCTCCCCTCATGTCCAAAGGGATCTGTAGGTTCCTCTGTTAAGAGGAGTACAAACCAGCAGTACTTACTGTGGTTAATAGGCATCTGTTTGGCTGGCAGAGCTGGGATGAGAGAGATCAGATCATATGGCCTGCAATTTAGGAGGAAGAAAAGAAAAACCCACAAGACACCTATTTGCCCTGCAATCAGGTTGGCTTTTGCTGTTATTTGCAGGAGTCTCTTCCACTTCTTGCATCTCTTAAATCCTTGTCATCTGGGTTTGAGAGCTAGGACTATCTTCTTTGGCACTAAGTCAATGATATGTTTTTTAGCACCAGCAGCCATTCATATTTTACATTACTGTTCCTCTCTGTTCCTTTCAAGCAATAATCATAAATATCAGCCTTCATTCCTAGAGCGCCTTTCATCCCAGGGGCTCCCAAAGTACTTTCCAAGCTTAACAAGCTTATTGTAGAGTACTACTTTAGAAAGGTTGAAACTTACTTCCCATTAAAGCCTGATTTTGGGAAGGAAAATGCTGAATTATAATGACTTCAATACATGAGGGAGCCTTTGCAGCTGTTATTTACTATGTTCCCTTACAAAAAAGATTGCTTCTTGCTCCTCCATCCCCCTGTCTCCCCAGCTCAATCCAGCATTGCTCAGTTACCTGGGGGAGAAGAGTGCAAGTAGGAGAGGTGGTCCTCCCCTGTGATTTGAGAGAGTGCTTTTTTTCTGGAATCTATAGCTGCCCTCAACGATTTCTTCTGACATCTCCATTTCCATCCAGTCTATTTTGTCTTTATCAGGGAAAATGTCCTAGGGCAGAGTTGAATGTCCTGTGGCTTTGGCCAGAGAGGTCACCATCCACAGTTAGGCTATGCTACAGATCATGTGAGAAATTGTAGTCCTCTTCAGGACAAAGTCAGCTGGCCTAATTTAAGTCACATTCCCCTGGAATCAAAGCACACCCGGGTGCTTTGCACTGAAATTAATCACAGCCTTTGAAATGGTCCTTTATTTGGCTCATCTGTTGGAGCAATAATTCCAGAAGAAAAGATTGTTACTGGTAATTTCTGAACTGAAGAATTTGTTTCCTAATGAATAATATGATTAATTTTAGAGAAGCCTGAATCCGACCAGTGTCAATTTGTTTTCTCTTCTTTCAGGAGGACTCAGCACGGTGGGACCTGTCCATCTCATGATGCACAGAACTTTTTTCCATGCTGCCATGTGGGAAAGTGATCTCTCCTCTGCTTGGCTGAGAGAGGCCTGGGTCAGGCACACAAACTCTCATTGCTTTTCCAAGGACACACCAAGAGCTCATGGTAGAAATGGGTACAGAAATGTCCTATCTGGTTCAGTGCTTCATCTGCACAAACATAGTTTATCAATACACATAGCTTTAGATGAAAGATACATCAAAGCGTATTTTTGGCTGCAGCTTTCAGAAGTAGTACTAAATCTCCTGGGGGAATGCAAGCAGTGAGATATGATCCAAGTATCCAAATCCCCATCTTCTTACTCTCTTTCCTCCTCTCTCACACTGGTGGGGTTCACAGGAAAGCCCTTCCTTGAGGTTATGTCATCTATTCCCATCAGTAGATTTTGGTTCCTAAATGCATTTTTGCTCTTTTCCAACAAAACACTGCCTGTTTCAACACTAACTCTGAAGATTTGTAAGCTGGCAAAGGATACAAAAAGAATAATGAACCAGCAGTTACTGTTTACATTGGCCACCTTGTATAAATGCTGATATTAGCATTTCTGAAAGGATTCATTCATCACTGAAAAAAAGGTTTGTACCTGTGAATAAGAGCTTGCCTGGGAGGGCCTGTGTGCTTCCTCTCCTCTATCAACAAAGCCTACAAACATGAAGAGATGGTTTTGCAATGGATATTAATGCATATCTATTATTTCAGGATGAGAATAAGCCATTGAATATATTCCATGCAGTAGTAAATGAATGAAAGCAGCAGTAAATTAAAAGAAAAAGAATTTATTTTCATGTGTCATGTTTATTTATTTATTTATTTGTTTCAGGACCGAAAGTGTCTCTTGGGCTTTTTTCTTTGAACTAAAATCCTGTGATACAACCTCAAGTGATCTAACCCAGTGGTTAGATCTGGTGTCATGGAAAATCAGATAGACCCACACTAGAAAGAACAATGGCTGCTGAAAACATTCTGCCAGTTCCAGACGATGACCTCTTCTGGGGGTGTCAGTGAAATAAACACACTTTTAGAAGTACCCTTAAGCCTTCCTTACCTCCTGCTGTTTGTCACACTTGTTGCAATTTGCCTTAAATTAGTTGATTTCACACCAAGGTTCATGGTGCTGTTTTGTTCATAAAAGAGGTTGGTACATCCTGCACTGGCGCTGCCGACATGCCATGAGCCACAGGTCAGAGATGGAACAGAGCCCCAGCATGGCCAGCAGCCAGCATTTGTTCCATCCTCATACTGCAGGTCAGGGGTCTTCCAGCAATGGTGGACACATAACAACAGCATTTCTGTGGCAGGCAAAAGGGTCCAGACTCTGTGGGATGGTTACATTTTGACTAGGTTTCTTTGGGATTCTGTAGGATGAAGATCAAACTCTTTTTCAGAGATGTTATGTTAAAACCTCTACTATGACATTTTTCTTTTAACCTTTAGACTGCTTCACTTTTAGGCTGGAAGCAGCTGAGGGCTAGGATGCTCCCTGGGCACTCACACAGCTCCTGGCATGGTACAGCTTCAGTTCTGGCAGGAGACAGGCCATTGCTGCAATCCAAATGCCTGATTTTTTAAAAAATGAAAAGTCTGGAGGGTAACCTGCTTGCAAGTGCACCTTTCATGCCAAAGGTGATGCTTTGCAAGCACAGTGTTTGTAAAGCAGAGGAAGAAACCAAGTGTAAATGAAATGAAAGAACAAGGATCAGCCCGCTGCTGTCTTTGGGAAGTTCTTTGGGAGGGGTGCGAGCCTCTGAAACTCCTCTAGAGACGTTTCTACTCAATTCTTTAAATTGTGGACAGAGGAAGCTGGGCCAATGACTGATGAGGAACTATGAGGGTCATTCCCCCAAGGGCCGTACTTCCAGCATGCAGCTCTGTTGCACACAGAGAGCAGAAATAGCGCTAGGAATCTCTAACAGGGCAAGTGGTGCACAGGCCAGTGATGCACAAAAGTGATTTCATCATAAGTGGTTGGAGAAGAGGTGCCTGCTCTGCAACAGGCAAACACTGCTCTGCACAGAACCAGAAAAATTTCCCTTCAATCTGGGGCAGATTGCCAGCAGTCTCAAATGTAATCCTCATGGTATTACTTCCAAAGATGAAACAAGGGTATTATGGACACTGCCACTGAGGCAGGTAGTCTTTAAATATAGCTGCAAATTGCCAGGTTTAAAGCCAACAAACTCTAATGTTGAGGAAGACAAGACAGGTAGCAGCACTGATACAGCGTAATATAATGTGATGGCTGATATAAATGTGAGTCATTCTAGCCAGAGGCTTTAGTATAGGAAGTCGGATAAAAGATATAAAAACAAATCTGATTTTTTTTCCTCCCTGGTGAAGGTCACTGCCAGGAATAGCATGGGAAATAATTAATGCAGGAAGAAATGTTCCCCTTCAACTTAGAAGTATTGTCTTGCTTTACAGTTTCGTTCTCGTCTTTGGACTCCCATAACAAACACCGGCAAACACACAGGGCCTTTCTCCCTGAAGCCACTGACGGGTGTCCCAGCCGGTGGGCAGGGACTGTCTGTGCAGTGCTCGTGGACTCTGTCAGTGGGTGTCCCCCTTGCTGGCAGTCCACCGCAGCTCTGCGCTGAATGGGCCTGAGAGGCTGAATGGGGCTCTATGTAATGGCAGCCAATCTTCCTGGTTGGCAGGAAGGCGCCGTGCCAAAGCTGTGTGTGAGAGCCTGCTGCTGGGAGGGTTTCACCTCTTTCCCTCTGCTCCTGAGCCCTGGGGAGGTGGGTTGTCTTTTCCTGCACCCTCAATCCCCGTGCTTCATGGGGGAGGACATGGATGACACAGCAACCATTGCACTTGCAGGGGCATGGGCTGTTCTCTGCTCATCCCACAGAGACCTGCGAGTCTCTGGGCTGCTCGTTTGCTCCCCATGACCATCATTGCATTTACAAATGTACAAAGGCATGGGGAAGCCATGCAGCTGTCCCTGTGGGTGCAGTGTGCATACAACACTACCTGGGGCGGGAGTGATCCACAATGCAGCCTGTCTGCTGCGCAGGAATGCTGTTCTGCAGTTTAATTCCCTTTCCTCAAAGTACTCTTTGAGTGGGGGCAGGTGAGGAGAGGAGTGAGTGCCTCTGCTTCATGTCACCACCCTGCAGGCTGGAAACTGGGCAGCTCCTGGGGCTGAGGGGCTTCTCCTCCCCAGGGCACTACTTTGTTTTCTTCCAGCTGGCCATCACAGGGAGAAGTGCTGGTGGGAATCTCTGAGCTTCACACTGCTGACTAAAATCTCCTGCACGTGACTCTGTGCCTTCTGCCACAAAGGACTGGTCACATTTTCCATTCTTGGCTCCACGTGGCTGCTCTGAACATCCCAGGTTATCTCTGCACCAACTAGCTGCCTTTCCTACTGCTTGGCTCACCAGGCCTTCATCTCTGCTCAGCATCCATGCCAACATGCTAAGACAGTTAGCAGAGTGTTAAGATACATTTATTTTTGGAGGACTTTTCATTTGGGAGCCCAGGAGGTAAGAGTTCAGATCTCTCTCCTTCAGCCATGACTCCACAGTGGATTTTCAGGGATAGAAGCACTGCAGAAGTCCTGAGTAGTCTGGAGCTCCCAGATAGCACAGGAAAAACTTATTATGGGAAAGCTGCTAATAGCAGAGGTAAGCTCTTAGCCACATTTTCCACTAGTGTTACAGACTCTGGAGAATCAGCTTGTTTCTGCCAGGTTTCCAAACTGCTTTCTGGTGTTTATCCAAAGACTTGGGGCCACACATTCTCTTATTTGGGCTTTTCACAGCTGCTTCGCCTTGAAATGATTGCAAATGGGTGCTGAGTTGGGTGGGATGACCTGTTGCTCTCAGGTTTATTTCTTTGGAACATCTCTGTCAAGAAAGACTGTAAGACATAATAATTAAAATACTTCTAGATCACCATAGTCTTGTCAAACTTCTTGTTGTGATCCCTGTGAATGTGACATCTGTGAACTCATTTACCAAAGCTTTTATTCACTTTTTATTCACTGAAAAAAGAAGTTATGTAATTCAAGTTTTTCCTTCTTCCTTCTCTTTTTGCTCTTAAATTTACCATATTTGCAGATAGACTGCGCCTATGGTTAGCAGCTGGTGTGGTGCATTGGGAAGCAGATTCACAGAGATGGCTGTTTGGTGCTGACCACTTGCTGTGTCAGGGGATTTACATCAGACTGCCTCAGTTCTGGTTCCCAGGGACTGGATGCTCATTAGAGGTTGGAGTGCAGGAGTTGTGCTCCTGGAGTCCATCTCCTCATTTCCTTTCACTCAAAGGGAATCCAGATAAAAAACTGCTCCCTAACATAAATCAAAATGCAGCAAGTGGGACGAACATGGCATTTGCCTCATAAACTCACTCATAATGTGAACAAAATCCAGGACATAGAAAGACCTGTAAAAAAACCAAGGTCAAGAGACCAAGGCCAGGCACATCACTTTACCTTGAGGTCCCACATGGTTCGAATGCATGGCAAACGGGTCAGTTCTTTGGCTAGTGAAATAGCTGTTTTTCTTGGCTGAGCAGCTCTCTTACTCTTTCTTGGATATAGCTGCTAATCTATTCTTCTCTCCTTGTACACTTCCCCAACCCTCCCTTTTGCCAAACCCTCACTAAACATATACATATATATCTGTGTGTGTGTAGGCAGTCGTGTCTGCTGCCGGGATTTCCTCCCAAACAATACCTGTTGTGCTGGCCACAGCGGTTCTCTTGGTTCCCATGCTCAGAGCAGTTCGAGTTTCCTGCTGGCTCAGCAGCAAGACTTTCAGGGCTTTTTATACTTATTCTTCTTTGGGAGCCAAGTGGAGGAGCGCAGTTTGCCTGTGAATAGTGAGCTGGCTGGGCAGGCAGCAGGAAGCTTGCATACTAAACCGTGTGAACTTTGAGGAGGGGAAGAAGGGGGCCAAGGGCTGCTGTCTGGGCATCACGAGGCATTTATTGCAGCCCTCTGCCTTATAAACTCATCATCTCAGCACAGGGATGCTCTTTGCCAAAGGAGCAATATCTGTAAAATGGGGGTGGAAAGAAGGGAGAGACATGAAAACAGAATTTTAGAGAAAACAGGAGGAGGGATTGGAGCGTGGAGAAGAGTGAGGAGGCTTGGGTTTTCATGATTCACATGAAAAGTTGTGCATGGATTCCCTTTACAGAGTGATGCCACTACAGCTCGTGCAGCTCTGCAGGGCTCACAGGCCCTCTTGTTCATGCGCTTGCTGCCGCAACAGTGGTCACACCATGGGTGTAAGGGCAGCTTTCCTGTATTGCTCAGACAAAATCAAAAGCACAGGAATTAAAACACACTTCTCTCTTGCCCCCTGCACCCCACCTCCACTCCTTTCTGTTTCTGTCAGCAAGGATAAATAAATAAGCAGGTTCCCAGTTGCAAGAATCAGGAATCATGGTGTAGCTATGAAAGAGGGGCTTGAAGAGCAGCACTGTGAAATGCCAGCACTAGCTTGTTAGTCGCAGGCAAAACCATCCCTGAAGCAGGGAGAGAGGTAGGTGTTTCAGCAAGTGCTGTGGCTCCACTGCAGGTGCAAGCATGCAGTGGGCATTCTCGGGAAAAGGTGGGAAAAGGTGGGAGGCAAGAGGAAGGAAGGAAGGACAGGTTGAGCCCATCTGTCTGCAGACCTGCTACCTGCCTCCTACTCATGTCTGCATAAACAAATGGGGAGTAGGCTTTGCCTGTGCTTTGAGGTGGCAGAGGATTGCACATTCTGCAATGCTTCCTGAGCAAGAGCGGCCTGATGTAGGGTATGGTGCCATGGTGGGTATCGGTGAGATGGCCCTGTGCAGGGAGAGCATGTGTGTGTGTGTGTTTGTGTGTGATGTAGAGATGAAATGGAAATGCTCAGCAGTAACAGACCAGGAGATGGGCTGAGGCTCAGCTCTGTTAGTTCATGCCATAACATCATTCATTGCAAAGTGATGTGACCTTCCTGGCCTGATCCAAAATAACAACCCACAGCTTTCCCTCTGTTCGGCAGCACCATTCACTGAGGGTGCCTATTACTCCAGGCTCTAAATAATCCACACATACACAGTAAATCCAAAAAGCTGGGGCCCTTGCTCCCCTACCCAGCTCAGCAGCTCTGTGTCTAGCTCCCAGGTGAGCACTGAGCAATGCAACACATTCTTGGCACCTGCATCCTCGTGGTGCCCCCCCAGAATGAGTAACCTTCCCTGGAGGTCTGCGAGTGCTGGGAAAGTGGGAAGATACAGCTCCAGGTCCCAGAGTGGGCTCCTGGAGAGCCAGTGGCGGTCCTGGGGAGAATCACTCATCAAGCCCATTTAGATCCCAAACAGTCTGTGCCTAGGCAGTTTGTGGCAGAGCACAGGCATTTCCAAAGGAAACAAATCTCTTCACCATGGTCTTCCTAGAAAGTACAAAAGCAGTTACGAATTTGGGGAATTTACCATCAAATTCATGCATTTTCTGTTATCTCTACTCCCGACTCAGCAGAAGCTCAGTTTCAATTACATGTACTTGATGACTTTGATGCAGACTCTGCCTGTTTTTAAGACTGTCTAACGTTTCTTATAAGACCAACAGTTCAGCTGCTTGTAAAACCCTGAAAACTTTATCTATCTACCACTTAGCTGTTCTGGGTATCTGTCTCAGGCTGAATCTATCTGGGAAGCTTCAGCAAAAAATGTTTTTACTTGCTTACAAGAAAGAGATGGAGAAACAATTTTTTTTTCCTTTATATTCAAACATGTTCTCAAACTGATCTGTTGATGAACTCTCACTTTCTGCCTCTTAAGGGGAGGCTTGAAATTTGGCAGATATCAGGAATGCACCTTTGGTTGTTTTTCATGGGGAAAAAAAAGTAAGGTGAACTAAGAAACCGTAGGGGGAAAAGGGCCTCAGATCTCAGCCACTCAAGAGAAACTTCTTAAGAGTTAGAATCTGAATTCTCTGAAGACACTTGCTCAGTGGGAACTTGTTCAAGTCTGGCGGCTAAATCACAGATGATGATATGGCAGGCACACTGCAGCCTCCTGCTGCAGGTGCTGAGCAGCAGCTCTTTGACGTTATTTTTCTGTGCTGACAGGGTCGCTGCAGTGCTCTGGACCAGAGCCTGGAGGAGCTCCCAGATGTGCTCCTTTGCTGATACTGAGGTGAATGTGCAGGAAGGCTGATGTTGACTAGGGCTAGGACCTGGCTAAGGGAGGGAGGGACAGAGGGACAGAACCCTACTGCAGTGCAAGGGCTGAGGGCCCCCTGCCTGGAGAGGGGAACTGATGTCAGATGTGGATATGGGAGCAGGACCAAGGCAGAAGACAGGCTGGAAGGACCAGGAGGAGCAGAAGAAGTCAGATTTGGGAGTATCCTCACAAGATCATACCTCCTGCAGAACCTGGGGTACAGCAAACCCAGGGGTTTCCGCTGCGCAGTAATTGTCTGTTGTCAGCAAATATGTGGGGAAACTGTTGGTACAGGCTGTGAGTCATTTCTGCCTGCTCCCTCAGCAGAGGCTGTTGGGCTATCAGTATTCCCAGTTATTCTGCTTTTCAAGCATGATGGAATTAACATCTGAGAATAAGAGCCAGTCCTGCCGGTGAGTCATGCAGTAGCCAGTGTGATGTCACATGATGGGATTCCTGCATTTTTGTTTCAGTTTGCCAAGTGTAAATCAAGGAAATGACACAAACCCAACAGACTGAAAGTATGGGAAGCTTGTAGGGTCAAGCACTGGGCAGTTAGAAATGACTGATGTAACACTTGCCACCTAAGGCCCATCTGCACAGGCGCCATGATGGTGTTGCTTTTAGCTACAGGATTCAAATGCATATGTAAAATTTTTTTTTTCCCCCAACAACAACTCTGTATCTTTTAATGCCCAGGCAGCCAGTTCTCAGGGGAGTTGAGGTTGTGTGGAGAAGGGTCCTTGTCCTGCCTAATTGCAGCTGTGCCGGTGAGAGGATCCCTGCTTCACCTTCGAGGCCACAGCAGGTGGCAGCCCTTGGCACTGGTGTTGGTAGGCAGCACCTGTGTCCCTGGCCTGCAGCAAGACCAAAACAGATGCGGTCCTCAGATAAATTGTCTACCAAACTCAAACAAGCCCCCATGAGGCACATGCAGAGTGAGGCTTTGTATAACTTGTAACTTGACCACAGGTGGGGAAACTTAGGACCCTCAGGAAGGCACATCCCCCTCCCCTGGCTGAGTATCAATACCAGCCGCTGAAGACAGACGCACTTGATCTCTTGATTTGAACAGAGCAAGCTAACATATATCTTTCTAATCTTATTCTAGGAGACAGCTGAATTATTTTAGCTAAAAATTACCAAAAGAGTCTGCCTGAGGCAGACATCCAGCATGGTGTATTTGAGCTCAAGGAAGCCATCGCTAATGGGAAGAGTTAAGCAACTTTAACTCCAGGCAGAGCTCACAGGGAGAAATTAGAAACTGGCTCTGTGGATGGCCCCACCAGAAAACATGTAAGGGTGTGTGTGAGATCTTGCCGCTATGCATCCGGTTATCCAATTGCTACAGGCAAGTACTGACCTGTGCTTGTAACGTGGCATTTGCAGGCTCCAGGGGTGGACTTGCTGTTTTGCAGACCTATGGGGTGCTTTGTGCTTTGCTGTTGAATCAAATGCCTGGGAGAAATGGTATTTTAGTGATAGGAAAATGTGAAGAGAAACACTTTGGATTTCTCTTTCTATGCGGGAGGTGCAGGCACAGGGGGACAGGACCCTGCTGGTGTGCAGGACACACAGCATGTGTGGCAGGCTGCTTTGCAGAAGGGTGTTGCCATCGTGGCTATGAGTGGTCCTGGGGACTCACTTGGCAACCTCTGCACCAACTGAGGTTTTGGTAGGGGGTTGAGAGGGCTGCGAAGGTCACCAGCAGAGGGTTAGCAGCTCAAACTTCCAGTCTGCCTTTTCCCTTTCTGCAGTAAAAGGTATTTTCCTTTCTTGTTACACTGCATCTAGAGCTCTGTAAACAGCACTCTCTCCTTGATGTTGACACCTTCAAATGATTTTATCTTCCTCTTAGGGATTTACTTATTCAAACTGTACTATTTAGTTATTTAATCTCCCCTTTAGTCATTTGATTGTTGTTCATTGTTGAATTCTTTCCAATATGCCAACATCTCTTTGACACATGAGTGCCTGCAGTTGCTTTCTCTGTTTAGAGGATGGCTCAGACCCAGCAGCACACTGCAGAGAAAAGTCATCTCCCTTCTGCTCAATGACACAATGTTCTTCACCTCTCTGCAGGTCCAAATGAAGCCCTCTTATTTTATAAACCAGAATTTAGTTTGATACTCCCTCTTTTCCATTTGTTAAGCCCTTTTCAGCAATTGCTATGCATTATTTTTCCAAATGTTTCCTTGCACTGCCCGTGTCCTGGCAGGAGCTGTTAGATGCTGTTTTCCTTCCTAATCCCCCATTTCAGAAACATTTTTTTGTGAGATCAGAACTAGAAACCAAACTTCACACACTCCTTGTCATTAGTAGATCCAAAATGAGAAAGAGAAAGAAATGCTTTACAGCTTGGGAAACGATTCCTCTCCGTTCATGGTCACACTGGGCACTCCCTGGGGTCTGGGCAGGCTGACATTTTGGATATATGGAAAGGGAGGGGCGTTAAAATGGTGAGCAAGGCTCTTCTGGAGAAGCCCAGCCCCTGATTATTCTAGCACTAATGCATTCTGCTGAAACTTAGGCAGAGGTTTTAAGAGCTGATTGTTTGGACACATAAAAGTTTTGGAATGGTATATGCACTTCGTATGTGCAGGTCGCACTTCAGTTTTTTATTCAATGTGGATTAGAATATGAAAGGACCCAATTTCAACCTAATCTGTAAATGACACCTAAGCCCAGCCTGTGAAACATGTGCTACCTGAAGAGCATTTACTAGGACGTCTATGCAGTTTTCATCTTTCTTAAGAAACCTTTTTGACTATTTCTTCCCTGTAGGCATTAGAGGTGGAACTAGGAAGGGGTTTGTACCTAACCTCATAATCAAGGAAAGGAGAGAGGCAAAGGGCTTTGTCTGTGTAGCTACCCAGTATCATTGTGTTAAACTGGCAGTGAACTGGAAGCTTTTCCAAAGCCGTGGGAGCCAAATGTCCCACCCTGTTTGCCTGTGGCTCATGAGTAATTTGATTTCTACTTTTGTGGTCTGAACCCTTCAAAGCTTTGTCTTACATGGATAAACAAAAACTTGCTACAGCCTATGGACAGACCTGGAAACCATTAGGTGCAGAAACATCACAGGACTTCAAGAATGAATGCAGACTTCTTTTTAACTGAAAATAATAAATACTTTAAAAGGGTAGAACATGGAAATACATTTGTAATGACCACTATGAGGAGCTGCTGGCAGTTTCTCTGAACAGAAAAGCCCTTTTCTTAGAGATTTCTGCTACCCCTCAGGCTTCTGTACATTTCTATGTTGTTACTTGCAGTGTTTAAGCATCATTAAGTTAAAATGCATAAATTTTCTTTGGCTATTCAACCCCAGGCACTTTTGGGAAGGAATTGGCCAGAATCCCTGAACCTAAAATAATCAAACGTCTGTCTTTGCATTAGAAAGGTTGCCATTTATCTGACAAGTAGTGCAAAATGGAATAGGTAGCTCAGTTCCAGCATCATCTGAGAAAGCTGTTGATGTAAAAGCAGGCAAGTGGCTTGCACATAAGCAGATGGTACCTTTGCCAATACCCAGGTTGTTGCATGGCATGTAAGTATATCTGCTTTCTTAACATGTTACTTTTATTATCAGTCTCTTGGTTTCTACCACTCTTTATAAATACTCCAGCCACAACTTGTAACATTTAGAGGCTCATCCAAGGAGCGTGGCCTTTCAGACACTCCTTTTGAGAGTATTAATTGTGCTCCAGGAGAGGATGTCTTTGTTTCAGGACTGTTCTGGGCATGAGAAATAAAACCCAAAATGGAGATGGTGGCCAGCACAAAGAACCGACCAAAGTAATTTTAATGAATTTCTTTCCATACCTGCCAGTCCACCCTCCCCTGCAGGAAAAACAACTCTCAGATGAATAAAGCATATGGCACAGAAGATGGAGCACCAATGCCAAGTTTGTCTTTGCCTTAGCAGAACTCACTGCAAAGTGCTGAACCTGCAGATCTTCTGAACATGCTTGTTCCCACTTCACTGCCTTCTTAGCTGGAATTGTGCACTCTCACCGTTTAAATCCTCAGCTGGCAGGACATTACTGCGGATGCAGTGCTGGGCAGACACACAGTACTACATTCAAACTACCTGCTGTGGAGAGCAGTGCATGTTGCAGCAGCAAAGAAAACCCATCAGTGAGGTGGGCTAAATATTTGAGAACGATCTGAAGCTCTCACTAACCTGCCTTCTGCATGCACACGGGCTACCCATTTTGTGACAGGCATGCCTGCTGCTGTGTGGTTAGATACCCTGTTCCTGGCCATGGCTTGTTGTATTTGAGCTGTGCAGCAGTGAAGCATTTGGTGTAAGTCCGATCATTATGACTGGCTCTACAGTGGGCAGATAGTCGGCAAACCCCACATGTTATTTATCCTAAAGGAGGTGTGGAGTGTTGTGAGAGGGTACTCCTCTCTCTGCATAAGCTCAGAGAAAACCCTCAATGCCAGCTCAGCCTGTGTCCAGCCATTACAGGTCTGTCTGCTCCCAGCTCAGCCCCATCAAGTGAGGCTCTGGGAGGACGTGTGGCTGGTGGGTCCTGGTATGGCACAGGTAAATGGGATGTCACCACCAACATGCTCTGCTCTCTTCTGAAGAATGTAGGATACTGGAGGAATGTCCAGTTCCTCTCAGCAGTACATCTCTCCACGGTTGGGTGACACTGAAGATGAGTGTCTAAATTAAGAAGTTAGGCATCTAAGGCCTTTATTGGACCCATGTCTGTGGGGCCTGAAGCTGAGCAGACATATATAAGGAAAACTCCCCTGCTGAGTTACTTTAATCTTTCAGACAGCTGTGGACACTTGTGTGTTGTGTACTCCTACGGACGTGTTTCTTTATGGGTGCTCTTGGACCCAGGAGACAAGGCCATCATTTTCCCTGGGCAAGTGCCATGGGTGTACACCATGGGCTGGGTGAGGGGTCCTGCTCTCCCAGGACCTCTTGCAGCAGTTTGGCTTGGAGATGTTTCTTAAGGTGGGGATGAATTCCCCACCTTTGGACCCATGTTCTTCCTACCACTGTGGGTAAACAATGCCTCTCTTTCCAGAAAGTAGGAGATACCTGACATGGTGATGAAATTAATGGACCATGGAGCTCCTTTGTTTAAATGAATGCTAGGAGAGGCAGTAGTAGGCTTGATTTTTCACATGGTTAATGTTCCCAATCCTCTTTTTAGTTCTCTCATGGCAACTGTGTACTTTGCAGCTCAAAGTCACATGAATCTCTGCTCAGCAGAAATGTAAATGTTTTGATAAAACTGTTCTTAACAAGTTTAATTCATTTAATCAGCTTGATTAACTGTGGAGCTTTATGGTCTTTAATTGGGAAGGATTTGCTATAAATTAAAATTTTCTGTAATTTTATGAAGAATGTGGCAGTGTACAGGATCTTGCTGCCTTGGCAGTGGCATGGGAGGTGCCTGTCTCTGGCACCCAGCCATTCACCTGCAGCTCCACATGTTTCAGAGCCCTGGAGACCTTCGGGTGCTGAGCCTGCCCACAAGGCCAGGAACATGCTGGGCAAGGGGCACTATGTAGCTGCAAGTGTCTCAACAGACACTATTTCTTTTCTCTTGTGTTTGCATCTCCTAGATGATTAATCTCCCAGTAAAAATGCAGCATGCCTCTTTTTCCGACAAGTCCAACAAGAAAGCAAGCACAGATGTCCACAACAGCCCTCTCCTTGTTCTGGTTCATAACCAGCCCCAGCCTGCACCTAGTTGTCAAAGTCTCCAGGTATATGAGTAGAAAGAGGGAAAAAAGAGGAATGATCAGAAGATCTTAGCTTAGGTGCATGTCCCAGCTGGTCTTTCCTCTCTTCCATTTAATGTGGCAGACTGACAGGCTATAAAATATGTCCAGCTGGAAAGAACATAATTTTGTTTTACTTTGTCCAGCCTCATTTTTGTCCAGTTGTGTACCTGTATGAAACCTCCCAGGCCCTGGAGGCTTAATGCAGCAATATTAATTCTTTTAAATAGGCAGTTTATTGTCCACATGACATTTTTCTGTGCCTTTTGGTTGATATCCCAGACTAGAGAAACCAAGAAGAGATTGAAAATAAAGGAACTATCCCCTTAGAGTCTGCCCAAAGCAATGGAGCAAGCAGAGCATCAGCACAGTGTCTGCACTGGTGAGTCCAGAATTCTGGTGAGTATTATCCCCACTGCAACAGGTGAGTTTGCTCTTTGCTGGGTGAGCACTGTTTGCCCTGGCACTGCCGCGCTGCAGAGCCGCTGTACAGCGCGTCCTGGGGGCCTCGACATCCAAATGCATGGGCAGAACAATGTGGGTTTGCAGCTCTTGTCAGACATCTTTGCACATTTACTCCTGTCTGACTCTGAATTGGAATGGTCTCTGGGAAAACAGTGTATTTCACAAGAAAGGGAGGTTTCTCATCCTTTCCTAGAACTTCCATGGTGCTTCTGTACACATGGCTCTCACAGGCCAGTGTGATGCAAGAGGAGACATTTCTAACAGCAAACAACCCCTGTTTCTCTTTTACCCTTGACATTTCTACGTTTCTACATCTGATAATTTTTTTGCTTTTTTCTTTTTTTTCCACAGACTAAACATTCACATGTCATATCCTGTTCGAGTAGTTGTTTTAATGGATGTGCTGCCAACAAAGACACTTGTGTTTAGGTGGCTGATCCTTTGTGATTGTAATGGCCTTTAATGAAAGGTTTTGTCTTCATAAGGACAAAATGTTCTTTATCCAGCTTCAACTTTTGAAAGAAACACAAATGTTTTTGGATTGGATTGGATGCAAAATGTTGTGTAAATTCTTTATACCAAGGTGGAAAATCTGCCCTTCCCTTATTAACAAACTGTCTATCAAACCAGGGAGGCCTAATGCGTATACATAATTAATTCATCAGAGTTTTAGATCCCCAGCAAGGAGAGTACTTAAAAACAGAAGAAACGTGTAAAAATAATTTAGATATGAAACTAAAGAAATATTTGTCTGTGTTTGGTTGTTGGTTTTGTGGTTTGGTGTTTTAAAATCAGATTTAGCTTTTCTTTTCAATTCCTCTTCTCTGAAATTGCTTGCACTTTGAGGCTGCGCATCCTGAGCCCTGGAGGGCTCTGACAAGAACAAGCAGGGGCACTAGAGCCCTGAATGACTCTTCATAAAGGCAGAGATTCTGAGCCGTCCTTCAAAATTATTTCAGTTCATGGTGCGGCTGCTGCAGCTCATGTTTGAGGCTGAGGAGGCCACAGCTTACTGGTGCAGTCAGAGGAAGTGGCAAAAACCTCCATCAGTGTTCAGGATGCAACATGGTTTGGGTGGCTTGGAAAATGAAAGTCTTGTTGCCAGTTACTGGATTCAAGGAGAAAGCAGCTATGTGCTGCTGATTGCCTTATGGGAGAAGTACCAGGTGACTGGCAACTTTTAAGTTGCTCTTTCATCGTGCTGTGTGAACTGCACATGAGGCTGCACTGGAGTCTGTTGCATTACAGATCATGATTTCAGCAGAGCTTTTCAGAAAAAAAAATGAAAGTAAACGGTGTTATTTTCAGCCTGAATAGTGAGCAAGTTCTCAGTATCTAAATGAGAGCCCTTGAAGCAAGCTCCAGGTGCTGCAGGAAGTGGTGGAGGTGACTCAATAAATGTCACACTTCCCTCCAAGTCAGTTCTGAAGCGGTGTCCAGAAATAACACTTCATGGGCATCTGGCTGTTTGAGATGGCTCTGCTTTTCCATGGAACTCCAAACTAGTGCTACCTGGCACCTTCATGATTTTACACCTCTTTTTTGTCACAAATGTTTGCCTTTAGCTTCCCGTGTTTGTTCTTCCCTATAAAGACAAAGATATGAAAAGTCGTGTAGGTATCTCATCTCAAAGCAGGAGAGTTGTCCTTGGCCCTGGCTGGTGGATGGGGGCCAACACTCCTGGAGTCTCACTGTGGCTGTAATGTAGGGAGGGTTTCGGTGGATCGATGCCGCGTTTTTTCCACAGGGTCCCTCGTGGACACGCTTAGCTGGCACTGTGATAGCGCCTACGCGTGCCCCCGATCTCACCCTCGCGGGTGGCTGCGAACAGCCGCTCACACACACAGTCTGTGCACGAACTGGAGACGGAGAGGCGAGAGGGGTTCTCTGAATGCAATTCCGAGGCCTTTAATGGAACCAACACACTCGAAGGGAACAGAGGCAAAGAACCAAGAACAAAAGCCCGCGCGTGGTTTTATCCCTAAGGGTCCCAGGGGCGGGCAGAGCATCAGAAGCCAATAGTCTGAGGGCTAGGGAGTAGAGGCAAGGTTGAGTGACATAACAGGGGCCAATGGGAGAAGGGAGGGGAGGGGGGAAGGACCAGTGACCAGTGGGCTCTTGGTAAAGGGAGAACTTTCTAGCACAGTGGTGGGGGGAGAGACCACTTCGTAGTAACATGGGGGTGTAAAGTGGACTTAGCCACTGCAACATGGCCGCTGTGGCACAGGGGAGCTCTGAGGAGCTGCAGTGGTGGCACACAGCAGGCTGCACCTCGTGCCGGCAGTGAAATCACCCTGGAGCCCCTTGCCTTAGCATGAACTGTCACCTCCTGCTTTCACAATGATAAGGTTTCATATCCTTTCTGGAGCTGCCTGGGCTGCAGGCCAGCCCGCCCAACTGCCTTTTCCTGGAGGAGGCTGGGCTGAGCTGGATGCCCCTGCCCCACTGCCTCCACCCCCATGTCCAGGCCTTCAGTCAGATGTGCATTGAGGATCACCTTCCTTCTCTCTCATCACTGCCTGCGGGAGCACAATGTGGGCTGGGGGTGGAAATGGGGATGAGATTGTCGTCGGAAAACCTTGTCCTGTCCCACTGGATCCCAGTGTACACAGGCAGGGTCTGTAACTGCATCCATCCTCCTCTGCAGCATTGTCTTCCTAAACATATCTCCTCTCCTTCCCCTTCTCAGCCAGTGTCCTCTGTGCTTGTGCCTGGTTGCCTGGATCCACTGAGGTTGCTCATACAAGTCACTTGGCATCTGGTGAGCAGTGACAGTGGGGCTCTTCCATTTCTGTGCCCAGGGCAGATGGATGAGCTGGAAGTGCCTGCATTACTGGCTCAGTTCAGGCTGGGGATGCCCTTTGCACAAACATCCTGGTTGCTCCCACACAACTTTCCACCTTGCGGGGTGACCTTGCAATACGTAGGCTGGGTTTCTGGTGGAAGAAACTAAACTGGAAAGTGCTCTCTGGGAGCACCCCATCTGCTTCCCAGCTGAATTCGCAGAGCCAGACTGCAGCTAGTCTGATGCAACCCCTCCTAAAATGTGTGCTACATGGATGTAATATCCTTAGTCCCAAGTGCTTTGCCCTACAGATATGCTCCTGTTGGACTGCATGACTTGGTCTCACAGTCACAGCCCCTGGGACTCCTCCTGGGGTAAGGGAGCAAACCTGAGCTCTCTTGGTAGTGGCCACAGCCCAGCCTGCTGAGATGTTATGCTACCCTGAAATGGGTACCAAGCACACCAGTGTGTGAACCGTAGCAATTCAGCAGTGTTAGCAGAAACCCACAGTGCCTTGAAAGACCACAGGGCACTACAGAAACAGCAGCACCCGTCAGCCATGTCCCCATGCCCTACCTGTGCTCCTCAGACTGATGCAGAGATGCAGAAGGGTAGACAAAAGGCACAGAGGCCGCAGGACAGATTTTTGTTTCAGAACACTCAAATGTCACAGGTGGTGGGGATTTTGTCTGGAGGTCATTTTAGTCCCATAAGTACAGAAAATAGAGGCCATTTGCGTCTCACTTGTACTGATGAGACTGTGTGTGTCCCGTGTTTCCTGGCACAGAAAGCAAGTTTTCAGGGCTTCTGTTGTTCTGCTTCAAAAATTCCTACCTTTTTTTTTTACTTAGATAAAGGAACCCTTTGGAGAATGATGTCACCTACACCTCAAATACTCATAAGTTTTTGATCATGAGTTTTGGATGGCTTCAGGGTCAGGCTTGCTGATTTACAAAGCGCATACATGCACTCTTCAAAACTTGTAAAATATGGAAGTGATTTGTGTATGGTTGGGAGAGGTGCTCACAGGCTTGAAGCTTTGGGTTTTTTTTCTGCATCTAAAATTTCTCAGTCTCAGGGGCTTTTTACTGTTTTTTTTCAAGTAGACACAAATGCCTTATGTGAAGCACAAGGCTTGGCTCTTTTAGCTCAGGACTAAGTAGCTCTGAGAAGTGGTCAACCCTAAAAGCAACTTCTTGTGAGGACCCTTCTCAGTTTTCCCTGGCAAGGAGCCAGCAAAGAGCACCCTGCCTCTCCTCTTTCTGGGACCATGGCCTTACGATTTCCAGACTGTAATAAGAGGATGCACTCGTACCCTTTTCAAGCAGCAATGGCAGCCGTAGTCATGGAAAGACAACAGCTGAGTTGGCAGGCCCAGCAGCCCCCTGAGGGGCGGGCTGTGCCTCCCTGACCTTTACAGTGGGCTCAGCTCCCCCTCTGATGCGGCTGCCAGGGGGGCAGAGCCAAAACATCCAGGCAGATTTCCTTGAAAAGGTCAAAGCAGTGCAGCTCAGTGGTGGTGGCAAGGGAATGGTGGAAGGGGATTTTGGCCTCATTTGTGGGACAACAGCTGTGGGCTGGGAGCTCACCCTGAGCACTGGTGCTGGCTGTGGGGGGACCCCAGCTGCTGCCCATCCCAGTGTGGGCATTTTTGAGTCTGGAGGAGCGCCCCAGCATTCTGCAAAGGTCACTGGGGGCCTGGCAGCCACAGTTTCCTGCTGGGGCAGGCAGCAGTGCAGGGAATCATTCAGGGCCACTCAGCAGGGCAGCATTTTCTCATGGGGGAGCCCAAACAGCACCTCAGAGAGCAGGCACAAAGTGGGAGCAGAGCAGGGGATGTGCTGGGGCCTAGGCTGGGGTGATAGCAGGAGCCAGTTGTGCTGGTGCTCAGCAGGACACCCGGGACATGCTTTGGGGAGTCGTGTGGGGACACTTGTCCTTGCATTGGCTCAGGGTTGACATCAATCCCCCCAAACCCCAGGGAATACTTGGATGTGCTGGTCCCCACTGGGTGGTTGTGAACTATCCCCAAGTGTTTCTGCTGGACATGAGCAAAGCTGCGGGTGATACAGCTGGGCCTGCTGCCCTCCTCACAAGTGCGATGCTACTTAGCAGGACTTTGTGTACTTTCTTGAAGGGAAGGATTTGGCAAGACAGAAAAGGGGAAATGCAGATTTTTTTCCTTTGGTTTTGTTTTTATCTTTTTTTCCTAGGGAAGCCACAGCCTTACGAAGTCACCATTCATTTTAGCAGCCAATGCAGCTGCACACAGCAGATTTGGTGACCGGACGCTGCGGTCTGGTTGTGTGTGTAGTTGATGCAAAGCTTGGAAAATAATAAACACAAGCTTCCCCGAGCAGGGCACGTCCGTTATTGCGTGCACGCTGTAATTCAGGAACTAGCAGATGTCTGAGCTTCATGCCCAGCCTGACAGAGACACAAGAAGGGAACTGGTTCAGGGTTTGTGCACAGCTGCGCTGGTCAGATGACTCTGTCAGCTGAACCTGCCTCCAAATCAGGCCTGATTTATCATAGCAGGGACTCTGACCTTTGTCTGGTCACCAAAATACCATCTTGGAAAGATTTCTGACGGCTTTGTAAAGAAGGAGAGTGGTGGTAATAATAGTTCAGGGGCGTCCCTGTAAAGGACTCTTTGCCTGCCAGCTGAGATGTGAAGCCTTCTTTCTTTGCATGCTTTTCACCAGGGCTAGTGAGAAGCAATCACATAAGATATTTTCCAGGGCCCTATCTCATGGGATGATTAACATTTTTGCTTGCATTTGTCTGGGGATGATGGGGCATTGCTCTGCCTGGTGGTCTTGTTTCCACCTTCAGGCAAGTGCAATTTCAGGTCCACCTTCAGCCTTGTCTGCAGTGTGAGTGGCTCAGACCCATGACCAGCCCATGGCTGTTTCCTGGCCAGGGTGACACGAGTTGGCAGCTGCCATTGATCCTGTGCTGCAAAACCAGTGTACATTGACAACCTCAGTCCAAGCTGAGCAGGCTGGGCTGTATTTCTCACCATCAGGTCCACCTTGCTTGGAACTTGAAACCTGGGCTCAAGCTCTGCTCTCATGTGGCACAGTGGCCAAAGGCTGTCTGAAGACAGCTGTGCAGACCAGTGTGGCCTGGACTCAACCACGTCTCCAAAAATAGCTGAAAAAGAGAACTGGAGAAACCTGTGGATTTCCTTTCAACCTCATCTGCCATGGCCAGGCACATTGTGCTGCAGGCTGTTGTGGCCATAGCTGAGTTGTTAAAATGCTCAGTCAGAGAGCCTGAAGCTGTGTAGGCAGACTCTGGGGTGCCGTTCCTACTCTTAGGTGAGACCTTGGAAGAAAGTAGGCTACCACCTGGGCTGCACCTGTTGGGTGTGAAAATGGAAAAGTGTTTTCTTTTAAATGAAAAGTGCTGCTTAGCCAAGGTACGTATTCACCAAAGTCCCTTTTCTTTCAAAGTCCAGAGGGTAATTGTCTTTGCCTACTGTGTAAGGCAATAGGGACTTTCCATTTGCAGGAAGAAGGGAGCAGAGGTTGGTGGCTAAAACTCAGGAGTGGCAACTTGGAGATACGAGTTCCATTAACCCACAGGCACTGCCACGCTGAGTTGTAATTACAGCTAGCTCTTAATTCCTTCCATTTTTTTTCCATTCCTCCAAAATGCCCTAATGAAAGTTGCAAATGAATCCTGAAAGACACTGTTGTCAAAGAGATCTCAGAAGGCAACTTGCAGAAAAGGCAAATGGGCAATACCTTCTTGTAAAAATCCGTGACTTGTTCTCCGAAGGCAGGCGCACAAGGATCTGGGGTGTTTGCAGCAGAGCCCAGTTTACAGCTGTGGCCCTGAGGGAATTGTAGCTACTCCTGCCAAAAATAACTTGGTTCAGGACCTTTTCCTCAACCTTCACACCATGTAAGGTTTTGTACCTTAACAACAAGCAGCAAAAATGCGCTTCAGAGCAGCAGGAAGAATGCCATCAATTTGCATGGGTGACCATCACGAAATCAGGAGATCGGGATATGGATGGACAAGAAGAATGTGCCGGTTGGTGATCGCATAATTTCTTTGCAGTGATTCATGATCTTCCACTTTCACACATCCCCTCAGCCTCCTGCACAAGGATGCACTGCCTGTCTCTGCAGTGTTCTGTGGAACGACTGTGTCTTTTGGCTTTTCTGGACAGTACTCTTCTCCTTCTTGTGCTCTGGTGATCCTGTAACTTGACAATGCCTGCAGTATCATTTCATTAATGCCTTGGATTTTTAATGCTTCAATGATATTTACTTAAGTCCCGTGGCCACACTTAGGAAAAAATTACTCTCTTCACCAAGAGGAGCCAAATGGAACGGGTGTTTCATGAAAGGAACAACAGTTTGGGAATGGGAAAAGTCAAATGAGTGCAAACAGTGATCAAAGCTGTTCTCTTGCTCAAAACGAATACAAGAAAACTTGCTCAGTGGGTCATGATGAGCTCATTCAGTCCACTCAATTACTGGAAAAATCTTCCACTTTGAGCAGTATGCATGTGTCTGTGTTGAGTCAGAACCTGGCACAGCAGCTTCAGTACACATTTTTGTTATAAAAAAGTCCTCCTTGTCTTTTGCAACCCTAAAAATATTCTGCCCTGGATGCTTTCTGTGTTTCATGTTTTTGACGCAGTAAATGTGGGGACTGTAGTGTTACATTTCACCTGGAAGGTGATGTCGATGAGCCTAGGGTAGGTCCATTTTTCTTACCTGAAGCATCTCAGTGTTGTACATATTTTTATTTGCTGTCCAAGCACATTTTATTCCATATGCAAATAGCAATGCATGATGCATAAAAAGGCTGCAAGTGCACTACGGTACATGGAAATCACGTTTTGAAAAGTTTGCTAAAAGCATAGTGGAATTTTTCTGCTGAACTTACAGGCATATTTTCAATGCAAAGCTGGCAGCTATTGTATAATGCCTCCAGTCTACAGTACATGGGCCTCAGAGAAAATGATGCGTTCAGTCAGACTGAGAAAACACAGTTGCAAACACCACGGAGCCCTGCTGGGATGGGCACAGCAGTTGTGGGGAGGGGTCACAGTCAAATGCGCTATTTCAAGCAAAATCTGAGATGAGGATGTGTTTTTAGCCACAGGAAGAGCGTTGTCTTAGTCAGAACAGTTAATCATGCAACACGAAGAGAAATACACACTGCAAGTCCTCATGATTTCTGTTCCCAACAGCTCTTTTTCCTCCTCTGAAATGACTTGCATATATTTTGGTGCTGCTCATTTGCAACATAGTAGCATCTGTGCTCTGGCTTTGTTGATGGAAAGCTGGAGGTTCTCCGGGTGTACGAGCCATGCTTCTGTCACAGCATTAGCCTCCATGTGTCTCTTTTTGGGAGGCAGGCAGACAGAGGGAAAGAGAAGGGAAAAAAATGTCCTGCTGACGTCAGTGAAGACCACACTGGGCTGGATAATATTACTGTGTACCTCAACCGCCCACTCCCTTTAATTTACTAGAAACTAAGCAAGCTGTTTTGAAACCCATCCCTTCCAGCGTTTTTGCACTGTTCTCCCTTGACCAAAGGCTATTAATTGTCAGGAGGTTGAAAGCTACCTGATTCCTTGTTCAAAGCACTGAGACAGAGGGGATTTCCATGAGTAATAATTTCAGTCTGTGCCTGTGCAGTGCACCGTAGGCTAGAGTAAATTGATCCAGCTGCTTGCAAGACTAGATGGAAAAGTGCCCGGCGGGGCTGGGAGCACATCACCAGATGGAGCTGGATGCTGTTGTCATCACATGGGTCTCCCCAGCTGCTGGGCATGCTCGGGCTTGACTTCCACCATGAGCAGGGAGGCTCAGCCTTCCTGTCTGCGCTGACTTGCAGTGTGAGGCAAATTCGCCAGCACATGTTGCAACGTCGTCTCTTGTAATAAAAAGGATAATTTTAGATTAGCCAGAAGTGCTTCCCCCCCCCCCCCACCTTTTCCTCCCTGCTCAATATCCTCACCACACTGACCCCAGTATTTTGTGCGTGTATTTTGCTCAGCAGCAATCTTCTCTGTGACAGAGACCATAAAAGCTTCGAAGAGGCCAACTACTTCTACAAATAATAAAAACTGGCAGGATTAACCTGTAACCCGAGGCAACAAAAATATGGATTCCACTAGCCAGATGGCAGAGTTCAAAGATCCACTCACTTCCTGGCGGAGGTTGCACAAGTTATTTTTTATCCTTGTTAAAAAGAAATAAAAAGTGAAAACATAGCAATAAACTGTGTGCTGCTTGCTTCTCTGGTTTTAATCACATTTGTTTTATACCTTTATGTTTTGTTACTAGACATGTTAGGAAATACATTCTTGCTCCTTTTTTTTTTGTTATTTTTCTAGGGTGTCTGTATGCTCAATTCAATTTAGTCTATTGGAAGAAGAGCACTACATAGGAGGAACTAATTAACATAGCAGGAATGCAATTCACTTATTTTTTTAAATGAGCAATTTAATTAGAAGTGCAGGGAAAAGAGATGGCACCCTGGATTCGATGGCCACATCCTTGCTGGAAAGCCCGGCGGTGGGAGCGTGACAGTGGCTTCCTGGTGCAATCTGAACGAGAGGCAGGTGTGCTCAGAGGGTCTGGGGGCTGCCTGAGCCTGAGTGCTCTGGTGAGAACACGGAGGGAGAGACCTCTATCGCAAACGAGGTGCAAAGCCATTAACGTGCTTGTCAGAGCAAGGGCTGCACTCCTGTGGTGGGACAGGGACTGCGGGGAAAGGCATCCCCGAAGTGCTAGCACTGCATACTGCGGATAGGAAATGGGGAGCAGAGGCTTTCCCTCCTCAATGCAGAGCAGCTTGCTCAGCAGAAGAAAGTCATTTTACAGAAGGGCACACGGGAGCGGTAAAGTGGGGTGTGGTTTATCCAGGGAGCTGCGCAGTGATGTCCCACCCATGCCCCATGCCCCACACTCCTGTGGCAGGGCTGGCCAGACAGCACTTCTCACGAGCAACAAATCCACTCTGTCCCATGAGTCCCTGCTGACAAAACCAACACATGCAGACAGTGTTGCAGCAAGGGGACCTTACCGCACCACTGCCGAATTGGTGGTAGTGAATTTACTGAAGAGAGAGGATCAGGACAGGTTAATCTGAGAGCAGCTCTTGGTTCTTCTTTCCCCCAGGACAGGTCACACAACTTTCTTCACCAGCCAAGTGTTAGCTGTGAGAAGAAAGGATGTGAAGTGTGAGGTTGAAATAAGTGCCTTTGTGCCTGGCTGTGGTGTGGCTGTCATGAAGTGTACACAGATGTAAATGGCTCGGCCAGCAGATTGCAGAAGTGGGAGTGGAAGAATAAAGTTCATGGGTTGTTTTTGTGATGGTTTGTCCTCCCTCGCTGGCTGGGCCCTTAATGAAAACAAGGTTTGAGGTACTGGTAGGGTTTTGGAGCAGGCTGCAGGTACTCTTCAGGAGAGCAGCACTGGGAGTTCCAGGCAGGGAGTTCATGATTAACTTTGCAGGCATTTATTGTGCAATGGGAGATGGCCACCAGCCAGCTCAGAAGTTAAGCCAAAAGATGACTGTCAAATGGAACTGTTACGTTTGGCAGATCTTTCCAAAGCTGCTGTGCAAAACAGGCGTAGTGAAGCTGATTTCTGGATTTTCCAGACCCTCTGGAAGGCATATTCTTGCATGGCAGTTCTCTTCGTTTTCCCATTTTTGACAGAAGAATTGGATTTGACTCGCAGGCTGTGTGGATTTTAGATCAGGATTTGTTGTTCAGGCAGCCCTCTGCATGCGATAACGTTTACCTGCAAATGTCTCCTTCTGGTAATTCCTCCTTTAATGAACTTACAAGGAACCAGCTCTACTTGGCTTTCTGAAAACAAAACCATGTTTTCTTTGAAAAGCCTTTTCAGCCCAGATGAAGGGGGGGAGGAGATGAAAAAGCTGGTGGTGCGAAACGAGCTCTGCCCGTGCAAGCAGATTGCGATAGAAATTTCCCCCTTGTGTGGCTTACCCTGAACTAAGGTCAGTCAGTTAACTCTGTTTGGACACCGTCTGGCATGAATACTTCAACGATAAAGCTTAATGTGTAACCCAGGGCTTTTTTTTCTTCTGTGTCAGCAGTTGGCAGGAAGATACTGTAAATAAGGCTCCCTATGAGTAAATAGATATGTGTGGAGAGGGGAGGGGAGCACCGCAGTAAGCAGTTTTGAAATTCATGCCAGCATTGCTCCAAGTGATAAGGTTATTTGAGTAACCTGCAAACCATACGGATGCACAGGTTTCAAAAACAGGAAAGCGTCTTGTTTAAAAAACTTCTGAGGCAACCCAAAGGCTTAGAAAAGAAACTGACTGTGTGGTTAAGTGCCTGTACTTCCTTGTTGGTATCAGGATTGAGGTGGTGCAAGGCCTCTTGGGATGATGGCGGGGCAGGCGGCGAGGTGGCAGCTCTGGTGGCCATGCTCACCGAGGGGCTTTTTGGGGAGATGAGAAAACTCAAAGTTGCCTATTCATTTCATCTTCAGGCAAGTTGGGAGGGTTTTTTTCTCACTCTCCTTTTCAGTAATCTAATAAGAAAGAAATAAATAAATATTTCAAGTGAGCTGACATCCTCAGATGATGCACTGTGTCTGAGTTCACCATGTCCCCTCTCCTGGTGGACGTGGCCCTGCTATGGGCTGTGCCAGGCTGCCTGGTGCTGTGCCAGACTCCTGGCTCCTGACACTGCCAGCCCAGCACCTGAACAGGGGGGCGTTTGGAAGGGCAGGGCACAACACCCTTCTGAGGGGTTTAAACGTGGATGTGCAGAATTTGCTGATGCTTTTGGAAAGTCTGATGGCTAAGGTTCTTCATAAATAAACCAAAGCCATGTACTTTCTGTTTGACCTTTGCTTTTGGATTAAGAAAATCAGCCCACGAGATCTGAAGTTTAGTTTCTACAGGAGAGAGAAATGCATTTGCCTGGGCACACATGGCTGTGGGAGCGTACGTGCCTTGCTGAGCACAGTGTGACCCTTGCTTGCCCTGACACCTTGCTCCTCAGGGATTTACAGAGCTGGTACCTAGAAAACACAAGTCTTCCTCACCTGAAATGACATAGCTGACACAGTTCCAGCATACTCTGTTATTATTTATTGAACAGGACTCAAAGCACAAAGTTGGGACACGGGCTTTTTCTTTGCCAGCATGTGTGGTTTCCAGTGGAGGTCATGCTCCTCTCTGTTGGATTTGGGTACATCCATTCTTTGAGCCTTCAGGGTCAGACAGGGACCTGAGTGGGTCTCTTCCCAAAGGGGTGGCTCTTCTTCTGCTGGAAGCAGAGGGGATATTTCAGTCCCAGCTTCTCCTCCCTACTTGCCTTATTTTCCAGGATGTCCACCTCAGCTGTTTCCCTCAGTGGTGGCAGCTGCAGTGCCAGCCATGGCAGTTACAGCAGAGATGCCTTTGGCCCTTCAGGTCCTGTGTTTTGATTGCTCTTCAGCTGAAATGTCAATGGCTTCTCAGTCACTTAGAGCAAAAAAGGTGTTTGAAAAACTCAAGGAAATTAATTTAATTAGACTGGGAGAAAACATCTTTGGCTAGAAATTCAGGCTATAGCCAACATAGCGGACTTCTGCCAACTCAACTTTTGCCTTAGTCCTAGAAGCAAGCAATGAAAAGGAAGAAAAAAAAAAGAAAGAAAAAAATCCCCTCCATTGCCCCTTAGATTTAATTGTGTTTTTTTGTAAGCCTTATAAATCCTGCCCAAATCACGTCATCAAGCCACAGGGAAACTGAAACCTTGCCCAAGGCAAGAGCCAGCAGGGCTGTTCAAGCCAGAAGGGTTACATTGAGGGACAAGTTCAATGCACTGCAGTCTTGTTTTGAATGGGAATGTGCTCGTCTGTGTGTGTGAGAAAGGCACCTGGGTGCAGGAGATGGTCCTGCCTTTTTCCTCTTTGGATGTTAGAAAAGATACAAAAGGAAGAGTGGCATGAGTGGAGGCAAAGCAGACATCCTTGAGGCCACCCCTTAGCCTTTCAAGTGTTTTTCCTCTTGTGCTGCAGCGAAGGGGAGCAGGAAGGGAGGGACAGGGACTTAGACCAAACGGGCCAGTCCAAGCACTTTATTTTTTCCTTTGGGCATCAGACAGACAGAAGGAGGAGGATTAAAACCCTGCATGTCTAAGCTGAACTACTGAGGGTTTTCTTACCTTTCTCTCCTGTGGGCCTCTCATATAACTTTTTTTCATGTAACTCCCAGCCAGGAAGAGAAAAGCAAGTTTGGAAGCTGAGACTCCATGGTGCCTTTGGTGCCTTCCCTTGGTCCTGCGTGTGGGATGGGTGATGACCAGATGAGAGATCATCAGCACCTCCCCAGGGGAAAAACAGAACCTCCCCAGCCCTGACAAGGCCAGCTAAAACATCACTGTTGGTATTTTGTGTTGGGGGATGTGTACAATAGGTCCTGCAAGGTTTCAGCAAGTGCATTTTTTTGATTTTCACTGGAGCAGGGCTTGGCCCAAAGCAGTGGCTAGCACTGCACGGGGGCACAGTTGCTTGCCTGTGACACAGGGGTGCCACGTTGTGCCCCACTGTGCACCTCCCTTGCCTCAGTGGCAGGCAGACTCCATCCCTCTGGAAGCGATACAACCAGCGGCAGCAGGCTCTGATGGGGGCTGAGCTATCGCCAGCAGTGTTTAGTCACCCCTCTACAGAATTGCAGCAGAAGCTGAAAATGTTTGCTTATTTTTATTTGGCATTTTTCCCCATCTCCTGCAGTAAAAGACATTTAAAAGTACAAGGGGATAGGGCTCCCTCCTGCCAAGCACCAAGACGAGACCCCTCTGCTCTGCAAAGTCCCAGCAACCTGACCTTTGCCTTTGGCTGGGCTTTTTTCAGACTCATCATTATTTTGGCTGCATTTGTGCTGTGGAGGAATGCAGGTGTTTCCTCTGTTCCCACCAGCATGCCCATGCTCTGGTTTCTGAAGAAGTGTTGGGGAGGTTGGTCATGCGTGTCCTGTCACGTTCCAGAAGGCATTTGAGGAAAATGTGGATGCAGTTCAGGCATATGACCAGGGAAACAACACATTTGCATGCACTTGCATGTAAGTGTAATTTAGGCAGGCAACGTGCCGAGCTTGCTTGAAAAACTGGCCCATGTTTTTCCATTTGTGGGTTGGTTTTTTTTTTAAGTTAAGGAAAGGCAAACAACTTGTTCCTCCATTTGATCTGTAATAACCTGAGCTGGTTCCCTTGGAAAGCTTATTTATTCTCCTTGGCTGCTGAAGTGGATGCCGAATTTTGAGCATCCTGAGCAGAGACGGTGTGCTTATGGGGTTCTTTGTTGCTGAAGCTTTTGTTGGATGATTATGAGACTCATTTATTTGGCTGTTTATGTATTAAAATTGTTGGGTTGCCTGGAGCTACGGATAAGCGCTCCTTGTTTGACATATCTCTAAATAAATATAGAGGCACATTATTAATGGATACAGCTTTAAAGCAAACACCCAGAGATGCACTTACAATAAAGGGAGGAAAAACCAAGGTTACATCATGTTGCTAGAAGCCAATTGCTTTGTTTTCTAAAATGCTTCTCTGTAGGACACAGATGATTTTTTTTGACTCATTCAGTGTTTGAGCATCCAGAAAGTCTCACAGTTGTTCCAAAATTCTTTCAGCAGCATCCCACATGGCATTGATAGATGGTTACAGTGTTTTACTGTCCAGTACATCATTTTTCCCCGATGGACTCATGCTTTTGTATTTCTGGAGAACTGTGTCCCTGCTGAGGGAGGAATCAGCATTTTGGGGTTTTTCAAACTACATAATTTTGCAGTCTGAAGAAGAGCAGATGGCCTGGGGCTTTTACATGTGTGTGAGTGCAAGTGTACTGATGTGTGAACACCCTGGGTCACCAGGAGAAAGTGGCAGCCTACTGCCCCTGCTGTCATGCTGCTGATCCCTCAGGTGCTGAGTTATAGCTGGCACAAGAAAACATCTCCTAAGTGCAGAGCTGGTTCCCTAACTGGCAGTTACGAGCTCACTTGTGCACTCTCTGCCACCCCTGCTGCACCCCTTCTCTGGAGAGCAATGTTCCCATCACTGTGCTGCTTTCTCCTCTTCCTCCCCAGCTCTCTCTCAGGCTTAGAGCCAGAAGCTCCTACTTGGCTCTTGCTGATGGCCCTGCTGTTTGCTCCTCAGCCCTACCAGGAACTGGTTGTTTGTTTTGGATCTGGAGGGCATGGATTCAAGCAGGGCTGTGACTGAGGACAGGTTGTCCTGCCTCTGAACAGGGAGCTGAACCCGAGGTTCTGTTGCAGGTCAGGTTGAGAGCTGACAGCTGGCATCCCTCTGTTCTCACTGCAGAAAGATTGACGCTTTTGCTGCCATTTGTGCCCTGGGCCAACCACCTGCAGTTTTGGTAGAGGATCTACCACCAGCCACCTATTCCAGAAGGAGGAGGATTATTCCAGGGGCTGGCCAGATCTCTGTTCAGACCTCCATGCTCAGCAAAACCCATGTGATGACATTTGGGACACAGGAGTGAGAAATGCCCACCAATCTTCCCTGGGGAGCTGCAATGCTCCCAGGGCTGCAGGTGTATCCTGCTTTGGCAAGTTGGATGGCTGCATCCCCACACACACCTCAAAGGCACTGTTCTGCCAGCGAAAGCCTGCAGCACAAACCTGGCTGCAGGCTGTAGTTGCTGTGGGCACAGGCCAGCTTTCCATGACATGCCTGCTGTGCCCTGGGGGCAGGCTGGGACCCTGAACCCTGCCATGGAACAGGGAGCCAGAGCACAGCTGGGTGCAGCGGTGCTAATGCTGGCCCAAGGGGGCTGTATAACTTGATGAGCCCCTTCCTGCTCTTCACTAGCTTTGGTGTCAGTTGTTGCTGCTCAGCCAATTAAAAGTAAACAGACTGTGCTTGGAAAACCACTGAAGGAGCAGCTTGGCCATGTGAAGCAGCAAGACTCCTCAATATGGACACGCAGGAGGCATGATAGCTATTTAAGCCCTCAGAGGGGTTGGTGAGGCTGCTGGCAGCTACTCTGGCTCCTTCCTGGGACACACAGTGCCCCAGGCTGAGGGCTGGTGGCTCTCTGGAGGGTGAAAGCAGGGCAGACCTTGTTATTGCCTGCTTAACTGGCCCCTTCAAGTGGCTCACCTCTTTCCTATGTGGTTGTTTGTGCTGCAGTCTCGTATGTAGGTGGGTGAATTGTTCTCTTCCTCACCTGGCACTACTCCTGTGGGCTCGGAGGGTTTTGGCTGGTGTGCTTCTGTTTCTTTGCTCTAGGGAAGCAGTGTGCATCCACCTTCCATGGGGAGGGTGCAGGCTCAGCAGCCAGCATGCCTCAGCCAGGTGTTTGCAAGGGCTCCTCAGACTGCTGCTCTCTTCTGGATGCGTGTCCCTTGGCATCGCTGCCACAAGCAGGGGTGGTGTCCCAGCCCGACTCCTTGCTTCATGAATAGCCTTCCTGAGAGGCTCAGCCTTGGGGCTGGGTGGCTGCAGTAGGGCCATGGACCCAGCCAGGCACAAGCACCCCTCTGCAAGCAGCCCTGGCTGTGGTGTCTCTGCTGTGCTGCATTGAAGTCACAGTCCCTGTTCCCAGCACCCTTGAAGCAGTGACATGGTGTCCAAGCAGTGGCTTCTCCCTGTGGGACAAAGGGTCCCATGGGCTGGGGACCATGCACATGGAATGCAGGTCTCAGCAGAAAGGAAAGTAGGGAAGAGTAAAAGAACCCAGAAAGTTTATCAAAAAGTGCAGTCCAGTTACAGTGCCACCACTGTCCCCAACTTCTACCCCCATGCACTTGCCTGTGTTGCTGGAATATGGTGAAATGGCAAAGGGGGACTGGCCTGGGCACTCGTGGGCTGCATGGGAGATGTTTGTGTACCCAGCTGGCTGCTGCTCAGCTACTGCTCAGATTCCAAGAGGCTCTGAGACTGGCAGGAGGGCAAGACACCTCTAGCAGCACTCTGCCGTCAGAACAAGAGCACCCATGGCACTTCTAACCTCTAACCAGCGTCCTGGCTGGGCTTCAAGGACTTTTGCAATCCCTCACCTCTCCCACCAGCTAGAATTCAGTTCTCCTGAATTACTCCTGCTTCCTACTTCCGTGAACAGCCCTCTGTCAACCCGTGGGACAGCTCTCCCAAGGAATGTGAACAGAGCTAGCTTTCATATGTGTGCTGTTAAACATTAGCTGCATCCCTCTGGGCAGGCAGCCACTTTCCACCTTCTATGCTGTGCTCTTTGCCATGCGTGCCAATGTGCTTGCAGTACAAAGCATTCACTCCTCATCTTCCTCCAATGGGCAAGCAAAATTTCATGACATTGAGGTGAATGTATTGAACTTCTGGTTAACTTACAGGCTTTCACTACATAGAAGATCTTTGGGATGTGATAAAGGACAAGTGTTGAAAAATATGGAGAGAGAATAAAAGGGCAGGCGGGGGTGATCAAATTCCAGCCAAAAAAATCTCCACAGCAGCAAACCAGAGATGGATAAAGAATTGCCAGTGAGTCAGGGGGAAGGAATGGCAGCATTGTCTCATGTTCAAGCAGAGAATCTGTAATGGAAGAAGATGAAGTGCCAGGGAACTAATATCCCTCTGCAGCAATTGTTTGATCCCTCCCTTCCCCTCCAAAAAAGCAAGTTGCTGCTGGCTAGCTAACACGTTAAAAAATCCAGTCCAAAACCTAATCTAGTCTCTTGTGCCAATAAGCGCATCTGTCAGTGTGTCAGTGTTGATCCTCCTTCAGTACATGCCACATGCTCATGTCTTCATACAGCATGGGCTGGAAGGACCATTAACCAGATTAGAAATTCTAAGGCACAATTAAAAACCATGCTGCTACTTTCCTTTAATCTTCTCTCCTCTAGCTTCCAGGCTTGTTTTTTCTCTGGGCTGACACAGTCCTAAGTTGTTTGGTGGTGGTAGGGTAGCATTACACAACCCGGGCTGGTTTCTAAAGTGTGTAACATCGTGCATTACCTTGGCAGCAACACGAGGCTCTCCGAAAAAAAAGAGTAACCCGACCAACTGGCAAAACAATAGCTGTGTTTACTGCCTGAGGAGGGGAAGATTTGGGCATTGAAGCTGTGCAACCAAGGGGTGAAATGTGCAGTTTGCTCTCCAGAGCTGCCCAAGGAAAAATTGTACAAGGAAAGGAAAGGTCTGGTATATTTGTTCAAAATGCAGCCGTATGTCTGCAGACCTGTGGCAGCTGGAGGTACACGGGAAGGAGGGAGACTGGAAGGTTAGTGGCTCTCAGTGGTGCTCAGTGCGGCAGGACTCACGCCACTGAAGCCTGGAGGAGGGGCCCTGTGCCAGCAGCATGTCCCCCATTGCCACGCAGACCGTTTCTCCAGGGAAAGCTGTGATGCTGCGGATAACCCATGGTGCGCACTCCTGCAACAGGGGTCCTGCTCTTATTCCTCCTGCTCTCCCTGCGCAGCCTGGCAGAGACGTGGACTTTCCTTATCCTACCTGGAGCAAGGGGTGCTCGGGCAGTCCCTGCCCCGCGGCTGCGAGGCAGAGAGCAGCTCTCGACGCCAGGCTGGTGCCTGTGCCCCAAGGGCAAGGAGATCCCGGGAGAAGCAGCACCATTTGGAGCATTCCTGACCTCCTAGGCAACATCTGATAACACAGGGTGGATTGCAGCCTCTTTTCTGAGACAGGGAATTGCTTCTTAATTGCTACTGAGTGGTACAAATGCAGTGGGAATTTTACAGAGGACATAACATATTCTAAAATAGCTTTTTTATTTTTATTATTTCTTGGCTAAGTGTTTTCCTCACGTAGAACCACATTTATTACTATTATTAATGGCTTCACTGGTCCTTGTGCTGGTGCCGAGTCTTTATAGTTACTGTCATTATACAATTTTAAAGGTACAGATTGAATCCTGGCCTACCTGCATTAAAAACAGTAGAGTTCAGGAATTTGAATTTTCACAGGTTTGGGCATCAGGATATTTTTGCATTCTGTCCTGTGCTTATTGTGATGAAAAGCTCTCATCACCACTGCCTACAGAATATATCAGGAAAACACTTCTCAGCTACAGAAAATTAGAGACATTATAATTGTCCCACTGGGATTTTGGAAATGAATGCTGTAGTGTCCTAGTATTTCTATAGGACCCTATTTGCTTATCCTTTTTAAATGCTGCAAGATTTTTCCATATGGTAATGTTTAGGATGCATTATGAAGGCCTTTCATCTTCCTCTGAAGCACAGGATGAAATATGGGTCATGGCCAGAACGAAGCAGTAAGGCTTTGTGATCTGGTAGTCTGCTGCATCTGATATGGTGAACCCCGTGCTGCCAGGAAAGCCATCGTCCTTTTGGGAACTTAATGGCTTGGCGGGGTTGCTTTAAAATTGCAGCTACACCTATTTGATACTTTTTTGGATGAAAGAACAAGATCTTTCACTCTCCTTACTGTGGAGTGCCAGCCAGGTTTAAAATTAATATCAGCCGATGTTGAAGAGGGAAGGAAATGAAAGAAGCGTTTCTTCCCCAGAAACAGCCCTGCTTTCCTGCCTTTTCCATACGTGCACAGACGTCTGTCAGTTTTGGCACCAGAAAACATTAAAAATAAGAAGTTTTTTAAATGCCGGGAATTCTTTCGCGTCTTTAAATGTCGCCCAACAGGAATGCAGAGGCTGTAAAACGGACAAAAGGGAATTGAGCCAGTCAGTGTTTCTGCAGAGAGCTTATTCCTGCCTAACAAAACATTTGAAATATCCCGTGTGTTTTTGGAGAAGGCTAGAACAAGGTGAAAGGCAGTGCCTCTTGTGCCCTGGAGCCTGGAAATTGAGAAGAAGCCCAGAGCTAAGGAACAGAGGTTGAGTTTCCTGCTGTCCCAAATTCACTCCAGCTCTGTAGCAGATTCCAGGAGTCTGGGATAGCTGATGAGAGATGCCTGTGGTCTTTTTTGCTAGAAATACTGAGTACCTATCCTAGACACTGATTTGGAGCACAATAAGCTGTGGTAAATCATGCTCTTGGCACTCAGAATACAGATGTTTGAAATGAACAGAGGCTCTCTCAAGAGATATTTTTCCCAGCCATAAAAAGGGGGAATAGCTACATTGCAAGAGAGGAGGTTAAATCACAGAGTTTTTTGTAAACTGCTGTGAAGCTTTGGAGAGGAAGCCATTATAGGAGTACAAATTGCTCTTTATTTTTTATTTTATCTATTGCCTCATTTTCAAATAATGAAATTCTGAACGTACCTCCTTGCTAGCTGCTGAAAAATAAGAGAATGTGGGAGGATTCTTAATGACACTAATAAACCCAGCTGAACACTTTGCCAGCAGTTTTTTTTATTGCAAAAATACCATTTTATTAATACAAATGATCTTTGTAGAATTGCATTTGTTGTGACACAGTTTTGTTTAGAGAAATATACAGGCCAAATTATTTTGTTCAAAACATTCCCTTTTTCTCTGGTTAGAATGGAACACTTAATTTCAGAATTTCCTTTTATAATGGCTTTTTTTTTTTTTTTTTTTTTTTTTGTTTGGACAGTGTAATTTGTATGCCATAATAAAAATATAAAGAATTGAAGTGACGTGATTTTAATGAAAGTGCAATGTATTATCATGGGATAGTTTTATGTGAGTGGAAACTTCAATTAGTGGGAAAAATGCCAGTATACTGGTGGTCCACCCTGCAGCCTTTCTGCCCTGCTCTACTTAGGAAAGAGATGGAAAGCTTGCTGGAGTGTCCAGAACATCCCTTTTTGCTTCTTCCATTCAATCCTTCTTGTTATTAACACCTTCCTTAGCTAAAAGCTAGCATGATTTCAAATGCAGGTTATTTTCTGGCTGCAGTACATAGATTTTTCCCTTCTCTCACTTGTGTGGAGATCGTGGCCATGTGTGATAGGGAATCATTCAGCCAGCAGTGAACGAGGGTGTGAAAACCCATCCTTTTTGCTGAAAATGCATCCCAGCCACTGGCCTGCCATGCTGAGTTCAAGGGTGCTCTGTATTTGGATCTCCATGTGCTATTGGGTTTGGTGGGTTTGGTGGGTGCCCAGAGATAATTTTCTTCCTACTGTCCCCTTTGGCAATATGATGCTGGAAAGATAAATGAATTGCTGCACTTCTTAGGGGGTCTTGCCTGCTGATATGATGGTGCCATTTGGGTTGACTGCCCTCTGCCCCACTGACTAAAGATAATAAATTGTGAAGTACAGTAAGTCCCAGGGCGGACAAGGAACACTCCTGCCTTATTTTGGGGAAGAGGGATGTGGAAACATCTGCCCTTGGAAGCCATCAAGCACGGAGCAGGAAAAGGAATGAGGAAAGTGGGACCTAAATTCTGCTAATGGACATGTGTTGGAGGTGGTGTGGTGCTCAAAGTGGTCAGAGCCCAGGCAGAGCCCGAAACCACCGCTGCTCTGTGCTTTTCCAGGAAAACGGAATACATGATGCTCTGCAATATGTGCACTCTGTTAAGCATTGTCTGGAGTGGCTTTTCAGGGAGCAAGGGAGCTCTCTGTGCATTAGCTGGAACAACTCCTCCACTGAATGTACGCTCTGCTTCCTTGCTTCTCTGGACCACTCCCTCCCGTCTGGCTCTTAGCACTTCCAGCCTTCAAAATGTTCAAATAACTCATTTTGTCCTCACAAGACCTCTGTGGGAGGAATGGAGGGATGGGTAAATCCTTAGTTTGCAGTTGGGAAACTGAAAAATAATCCCTCATCCCTGATTTGCAGTGAGACTTCAGTTGCCAGGCCATGCTCAGACCATGCTGCAAGCACATGCCTGCACACACAGGAGCAAATGGACAATTCTGGGTGTCTCTGTACTGACACAGCTGCGTTTTTATGGCTTGGTCAAGCTGCGTGGGTACTGCAGGTTCAAACATAGCTTGATTTTGATTTCTCTCACACAACGCACACCTGGTATGAGAGGGTCTGGTTCCCGCTGCTTGTAAGAGACGCATTTCCCTGCCGGGCTTGGTCGGTGAGGAGGAGGAGGAGCGGGCGATGTGCGGTGCCATCCATAGCAGTGTGTGCTTGGGCACAGCAAAGCGTAACCCACTGGTGGGGCTGGCCAGAGGTGCCACATGTGTGGGAACCGCTGTCGGATACCACAGGGTACGAGGAGCCAACAGCACTGCTGCCTCGGGGCGCTCCTGGGCACAGCTGCTGCATTTAGGGGGCTGGTTTGCTCTTCCTGGAATCAAACTAGAACCCCCAAAGGATCTTGCATGAAATTTGTAAACCAAAGTCAAGCTGCTTTGTCTTTCGATGCTTGCTTTAATTTTACTGTGGGCTGTCAGGAGAATAATTTGTGATTAAAATTGAAAGCTGCCTTGGAACAGCTGCCAGGCTGGGAGATGTCAGTGGAGGCTTTGGGGTTTAGTGAACTCCAGATCTTTGGTGCATTGTTTTCCCCACACTTAGATCCATGTGCAGGATCTATTCCCAGATCTAATCAGGATTTGGAATTGCAAAGGGGTGAATGCTAGAGCTGTGATCAGAGTCTGGAAGGACAAGGCAGCCCTTGTGTGATTTACCTTTATGCTGCTGTGAGCTGGTTGAAACCCTTTATGAGAAAAGGGTGAGTCTGATTTAACGAATTTACCAAAGCTCACAGGTTTGTGGTGAAAAGTCAGTACAACAGGTCTTTGTGAGCCACGGATTTATGACATGTAAATAAGTTGGTGTGCTAATTGTGGCTGGTGTTACAGGTAGCAGGCAGTTAAAAAAAGTCTCGCAGGGTGATTTATGTGGGTTATTTCACACACGCTTGTGTGAAATACATTTATAGATCCTCTGCCTCCCCTCCCCGCGGCTGCAAGAGTAGGAGCAAGGAGCAGCATTCAGCGTAGGCTGGCCCACGCTTCCTCCCTGGGGTGCTGAGTTCCAGCAACCAGGAATCATTAAACCAGAGGAGAAAAAAATGGCTTTTTGGCTCAGCCTGAGCCCTCCCATCAGTGTTGCCCTGCAATCTCTGTACTGAATGGAAATGGTTTCCTCTCTCCCAGCCTGAAGCTTACAGACTGGGTTTCCTGCCTTCCTGTTAGTGCCTCCACCTACCCAGACAGCTCTGACACTTCAGACTTACTGATCAGCTATTTTCTACCACAGCTCTTTTAGCAAAGGTTTTATGTGGCGGTGTAACAGCTGACTAAGCAGCGAGCCTGCGAGCGAGAGAAATGAATGTAGGGCTTTTTTTATCCGGCAACCTGACAAGGCTCCATCTCAAACTGTGAGGCATTTCTCCATGTGAGCAGCCTGTTTCATTGGATGGGCTGATGTTCAGTTATGCTCTTGGAGCTGGGAGGCAAGCCCTGACAGGGACCCCCATGAGGTAAAAAGGCAGGGGAATGCATCAAATACAGTACCTAGAAAAGAGGGGCACAGGCAATTTGCATAGTGAAACTACGATGTGAAGATATGCTGAATGTGTGACTCGGCTTTGAAAACAGTTATCATATGCAAAAGCAGTTAATACATACAAGAATTATAGAGGGAGACTCTGGACTAGAAATATGAAAATTCAAAGTGATTTTCATAACAGACAGCCTGTCATTTCAGAAGGCTGCAGCATGGGGCATTTTGGGGCACCACAGCTGAGCTAGAACTAGCCAGCCATCTCCAAACTGAATTTTACATATATGTGTGTGTATATATATATATATATACACATAATATATGTATTCCCTCATCTGTGCTGAATTCCTTCCATAGTCAGCGTAGTGTAACCATTCAGAGCACACGTCCATGGTGCTTTCAGTTTTCACGCTTGCTTTTGCAATTTACTTCAAGTATATCTCAAGAAACAAACTAACTCTGTCTTCAGTTAGTGATGGATGTACCTTAAAACATTCAAATCACTCAAAAAGTTCTGATATATTTGGTCTGATCCTTAGCCAAACTATGTCTAGCCTTGTTGGAGTCCCTGTTTTATTCAGACACCATTGGCAAAAACATCTGTAGACTTCCATTTAAACACTGTTGATCTACTGTCATCTATCATAAATGGATCTTTAATTTTACCACACCGGGCAGCTGGTGAAAGAAAAAAACTGGAGCACAATCTTTTTCAAATTTTAAGAATTGAGAAAATTTATGTTACTGCTATGGCAGTTTGAGGGCAGCGGGGTAAGGACACCAGCAGGACATTAACACTTGCCCACTGATGAGACACCCTGCTGGACAGGGCTGCCAGTTCTGGGCAGGCATGTTCCCTCCTTCTGCCTGGAAAAAAGTAAGAAAGAATAAAGGAATAGACAATTATTAACAAGGCAAACCAGGAAAAGTGCTAAATGAGTTCATAAGGACTTGAAAAGGAAAATGGAGAACATAGATGCTCAGGCAAGTGTTGGTAATGAGAGGAGATGATGTGGGGGGGATAAAATCTGGTTCAGTGGCAAGATGGAGCAAGATTAGAAAGAAAGTCCAGGCCTGACCTGTGTGCTGAAGATGATAGCACCTGGAGGGAAAGGTGACTTCATCTGAGGATGCTTTTTCCTTGTGCTTTGTCTTTTAAGAACAGCAGTGGTACATTTCTATTTGTACCTGCTCCTGTCTCCGTGCTAGCCAGTACCTCCTTGAACACCTAACTTGCAGAGCAAAAAGGATGAACTATCCATTGATATTGGGAAGACATGGCATTCCTCTCATTCAGAAGGAACCTCAGGGGTGCCTGTGAAAATGTTGGGAAGGCAAGTCGGCAAAATTGAAGCTTTTATTCTTTATACTCAGTATAATACACATGGTTGGAGAAAGGTTTGCCCTCAGTGGGGAGCTGAGAGGGATGCTCAGTACTGGAGTTTCTACTGAATGGGTCAATAAGCCCACTGATGTGATGGTGCCTTTCATGGCATGCCTAGAAACTGCTGCTAAATGCAATGCAGCATTAATGCCTCAGTGAATCGATTTCTCTGAATGCCATGCCAAGCAGATGAGAAGCCTTTGTCAGCCAGTTTGGGTCAAGTCCGTCATCCGATCCCTGACCTATAGCTTGTGGGAGTGGAGTACAAAGGATGAAGTCATCAGAAAAGTGCAAAGGTCTTGTGTCCTTGGAGGGGAGAGTTAGATGTGCCAGGGGAACAACACGGTCAAACTAAATCAGTAAATCAAAGATGCCAGCCCTAGGCAGATGTGTTTCTGTGCTGATTCTGGTGCCCGTGACAAAGCACAGCAAAGCAAGGGCTTCCTTGGTGCCTGAGAGGGCCCTTCACACCATAGGTTTGAAATGCGCTGTCACCACTGGAGCAGCAGCGGATATTTAACATGCAGTGCTGTATACCTTTGCTCCCCTGACCCACGGGACTAAAGCCTGAAGAGTGAGAAGGATTTTTCAAAGTGGTGTGGCAGGCTATCAGAAAAAAAAGAATGGGTTTGTGGTGTTACAGCTATTCTTGTATGTAAATGTCTCTTTTTACTCTGTTCAGATTCCATTTCCCCCAGACTTTCCTCTGATTTCTTTATCTCAGCAGAAGTGGGTCAAACTCATCAGTATGTTTGAGAGAGAAGTCTTAACTACTGCATCTAGGTAAGATACCTTCAGTCAAACGTCAAAGCCTGCCCACTCCAGTAGAGTCATGACTGCTTCTACAAGCATAAGAAGGTCCCAGATCATAATGCCAGCATCGCTGGGCAGCTTGGTGGCTTTTTGGCTTTTCCCTCTCTATATCTCCACGTTGATCCCAGGATTTGTGAAATGTTGGAGAGGCTGGATGTTCTTGTCTCTGTGGTTTGGACAAGAGAAGGAGTAGGACTCGTCTGGCTCTGAAAGTCAGGATATTAGTTACATGTTGGTAGGCTCTCCAGCAGGGCATGCTGACCGCTGCATGTACCAAAACAACCTGGGTTGCTTTTTCTGGCATGACATTTCAGCTCCATGCCTTAACATGTTTGCATGGAAAGTAAGACAGGGGCAGCATTTTCAAAGGTGGTACTCAGAGGTATGCAGGGACCGTTAGAGGAAGAGTTTGCTTGAAGAGCTGGAAAATTAAATAAGGAGAGTCTAAGAAGGGTGATTTAGGAGTGCAGGGGCAGCAAGATGCCAAGGCTATGGACAGATAAATGGAGTATCAATTTAGAGTAAATTGCAGTGTAACAGCTCTGTGCACACAAGTATTATGGGATTTTAGAAGCCAGGCAACTTTAACCCTTATATCCCAGGTCTGGATATGTCACTATTGTGGCTGGACTGGCTAGTTCTCACAGATTGCGGGGTATTTCTGGCTTTTTAAAGATGGGACAGTTTTAGATCTTGCCACAGCTTGATCCATTTATGGCTCCTGGATCCTTGTGTGGAACAGAAGAAATAAAGTGAGGAGCTGAGAAGAGTCTGGAGAATGAAAACCCAGAGAAATGAGAAAGAGCAGGAGGTGGGAGGCATCCGTGGGCCTGTGTGGTGATGGTGCAGGGCAGTTCAGGGAAGTGGGAGAGAAGCCGCAAGGCTGGGGTAAGATGACATTGTCAAACTGATGAAACCATGTCCAGGCCAGGAGAAGAAAAGCCATGAGTGAGCCCAGCACCTGCCCCAGCACTGGTGGACTGTTCCAGCCCAAGCTGCTTTCTAGAGGTAGCTTTGGCCAGTGTCACACCAGCAGAGCTGTGGTGAGGTGTGCCTGTGGTGTGGTTGACCATCCCTCCCACTCATCTTATGGGAGTTTTTTTGGCCTGTGCCGGCTCTCCATGGGTTTATCTCCTTGTACATTTGGACTACAGCCTGTTCGGCCCATGGGGATGCTTGCCAGATTTCATAGAATCATAGAATAGTTTGGGTTGGAAAGGACATTCAAAGGTCATCTAGTTCAACCCCCTGCAATGAGCAGGGGTCTCTTCAACTAGATCAGGTTGCCCAGAGTCCTGTCCAACCTGACCGTAGATGTTTCCAGGGATGGGGCATCCACAGCTGCTCTGGGTAACACATTCCAGTGTTTCACCAGCCTGATCAAAAAAAAAACCTAACTCCCCCATGGACTCCAGCAGCCTGGAAGTTCACTACCTCTCCAGACATGCCCTGTGGCCCCACTTTCCTCAGGGGAAGATTGCTCGAGGCATTGGTTGGGGAGGCAGCTTCTCAATTTAATTTGAAGTTTCTGTTGTTATCTGGAGTACTGCAGGAGCAAGGGGTTTTAGTAGAGTGAGTTGTTGCCGTTTCTTGCTGTTAATACCAGGGACATTGTAATTTTCATGGCTGTAAAGATGCCTGGAGCAGAGGGTGGGCCCACTTGAAGTTAGCAGCAATAATTTTTTTTATACTCAAGAGAACAAATGATCTTTCTAGCAAACAACCTTCACTTCTATTGCCATGATCTGCCCTCCTCCCAAGAAAGGACTCACATCAGAAAGACTGCAGCTCTGCAGAGTGTGAAGGGCTACTCATAAGACACACACACATGCAAACAAAAAACCCTAACAAAACAAAAACCCCAAACAAACAACAACAACATAACAAACAACCCCCCCCCCCACTCTGAAATAAAAAGCAGCTGCTGGAAGTCAGAGCTAGACTAATGTGGGATTGAAAGTATTTATTCAGAGCAGAGGTGGGGAATATTGGCTCAGTGGAGTGGGTGGAAGTGTCCTAATGAATGAGCAGCACGAAGCGGGGCTGCCTCAAATAACAAAGAGGAAAGGAGGGCGCTACGATTTGATAGTACAGACTTTGGAAAAAATGAGAAGCTGAGGAGAGAAGGAAATCATGGCTAATTTAAAACTGCCTTGGAGAAGCAGGTGGGAGGAAGACCTTGAACATTTGTTACACTGGAACTTGAAAGTAAGGAAATGGTAAAACAAGGGTTGGAAGGCAGAGCAAGGGAGGGCTTGTCTCCTGATTGCCCTTTAAAATAACAATACTGACTCTCAAAGAGAACATTAGGGATTTTCTGAGAAAATGCAGAGCTCCTGGAGTAAACTGTCCTAAGGGAAGGGCTGAGGAAAGAGAACGAAGCCAGTGGCTTCCAGAAAAATTATGATATGATGAGTCAGAGACACTTTCAGTTGCACTGAAATATTTACTCTTTGTCTGCCTATATCCACATCAAGAAATGAGGGCAACCCTTCTTTGACAGGTTAGAGTTATGCTATCAGCACACCTGCTATGGGGATAAATAACAGCACCCAGAGGAGCTTTATCAGCTCTTCCTGTTGTTGCTTGCTTTGGACCAAACTCTTATTGACTCAGTTGGGTGCGTACGGGGTTGACCAAGAGCAGAGACTGGACACCTCTTCCCAGTGTGCCTGCATTTCCCTTTTTTGCATGCTTATCTTGACAGAGGTGACAACTCCTTTAAACAAGGCACACGTGATAGTGGCACTCTGCCCTTCTTGAAAAGTTGCCTGGGTCTGCATCCCACATTTTATACAAAGAGAGTGAGGACCATCCAGAAAAAATAGGCCCAAGCAGCCAATACAATCAGTTTCAATATATTCTCCTTTTTTCAAAAAAAGAGGCTGAACAACTCTCCAAAATAATCAGAGCTGTTAAATAACACTTATTCGGTGCGGAGGAAGTACAGTGCAATGGGACTATGGGCCCATGCCAAGGAAAACACTTGGACTTGCTATAACAATGGACCAAACTGAAGGAAATGGGAGGCTGTGGTGCCTATGGGCTGTTCTGGAGGGAGCTGGGGGGAGCAGGACCTGGTGGCAGACCCGAGGGAGGAGAGGCACATGGTGGTCGTGCCATGCCATGCATCCGGAGAGCTTGTTGGCTCACTCTCCCCCAGACAGTGTCTCCCAGCAGCCAAGCTCAAATCAGGTTATAAAAACAGAGTGCTGCCACCATGCAGCAGCTTTGTGGTGATCAATCAAATCACAGTGATTTCACTGAGGGAAGGATTTAGGTTTTATTTGCAAGAGTAAATATGTATCTTTTTTTTTCTTTCCCCTCTGCTGTACCAAATATTACTTGCTCATATTCAACAAATAGTATTTCTGAAACACTGTTCAGGATCCCAGCACCAGCACTGAATAAAGATGTAGCAATATGTATGCAAAGGTTTTAAAGCTTAGAGTATGAGGTGAACTGAAGAAATCCTTTAAGGACCCTATCTGATCAATCCCATATTCTGCCTCCACCTTCCCCGTGCAATATTAATAACCTTGTTTCAAACCAGACCATCTCTGTCCCGCTCAGCCACATCCCATTCTCACAGGTATGTAGATTTTCAGACATCTCTGCTCAGGTGTCTGCTCCATAACAATAGTATTGAGCAGCCCAGACTAGCTGCTGGTGAGGCCCAGGGTGGGGAGGCAGGGACACAAGCAGCCTGCTTACCACAGGCTGCTGGAAGGAGAGTGCTGGTCGTGTAGAGCCAGATTATATTTGCTGCTGCAGCAACCCAGCATTGTGGCACTCATGCAGAGACCCATCACAAATACGTCATGCTTCATGCAGAGAGCCATCACATGACAAATAACACCACTTGCTTGCATAGGTATCAGATTAAAAATGGGCAGTGTTTGGCCTGAGCAATTATATATTAGTTGTGCTTGCCTGGTGATGGGAGGGAAGGGCTTCAACTGTGTCAGAGATTTTATATGTGAAAAGAGATTTAATGAAGCTCTCTAAGCTCACAGTCATTTTCTTGTGCTTTTCCTGGAGCAGGAGGTGAAAATGTAGATTTGATTAGTGTTGCTGGATCTGTTCTAATAAAAGACATCTTTACTTTGTCTGCCTATCTTCACACAAGGAGACATTTTAGCTCTTGTGTTTCTTTTTTCTGCCTCTGCACATGAAACATATCTCTCCCTCCTATAGATCTCCCTGTAAAGGTCCTTATCCTTGATCCTCAGGTGCCCTTAGTCATCGCCAGTCTCCAGCACTGTTAGACAGCTGTTCCTGTCTATGGCTGTGCGTGGGGCAGCTGCACTCCCCCACAGCCAGCCCCATGTGCAGTGTGGGGCAGCTGCAGCAGGACTCCCTTCTGGTCTCCTGCATCCCAGCAGCTGCTCTCCTGGGCTGCATGAGATCCCCACACGATGGCCTTCAATGCAAGCAGGACGTATCATGGTGTGTAGCTGGAAAGGGAGACACTCATAGGAACTGATATAGGGATGAGGTGGTGTCCCCCTCGGACTGCCTCTGCTTGCAGGGAGCAATGTGAGGACGTGGCACTAGGAGGATCAGCATCATGCCAGGGCAGGGCTTCTCCTGTCCCAGAACTGTTGCACAGGGCAAGTCCCTGATGCCCTGGAGGCAGGAACAGGAAGGGAGGAATGGCTGAAACAGGAATTGCTGACAGCCTTATTTTAGTCAATGTCCCACTGAAGTCAATGGGATGTTGCTCCAGGAAAAACTGGATAAGGATCTGGGGTTTGGCAGTGGCAGAGGTTCTGTCTTCTCACTGTTTATTCTCCGAGTGGAGCCCTAACCCGCTGTTTGTGACTTCATGATACTTTCCAGAGCTGTGCTAATGATGTCATACCCGAGAGATTCTGGCTTCAGGTGGGAAATTAACAGCAGGAGCAGATGAACTCTTTAATAAACAAAGTTCCTGTTTTCATGCAAATGTCTTCGGAAATAAGGAATGAAGGGAGTGAGAAATATAGAAATTTATGGTATAGAAGCGACACTGTTTGGAAACAGACTTTTTATGAGTTTTCCAAGAGGCGCCAGCTGCTCTTTAATGTTTTCATTTAAGAGTTTTATGTATGAAAGCTCGAGCTTGTGTAAACAGCGAGGCTAAGAAAGTTGCAAGGATTGTTGTTAATGGTGAACCTAACAGGCTGGGGATTTGGCTCAGAAAAGACTGTGAGTGTTGATGGTTTTTTGGAGCGGAGGTTTTTAATGTGGCTGGATGATGCCTCTGATGTCGCTGTTGTTCTCTGGGCTTTCCTGCCCATGCCCCTCACTCTCATGACCACCACCAACATCCCTCCTTTCCCCCAAAACCTGGGAGAAGGTGGCGCAACCTCATGGGAGACCCTTCAGGCAGGGTAGCACCTTCTCTGCTGTGCTGCACCTTGTTATCTTCCAGGAGCAAGCCCTGGGTTAGGAGGTGGCCAGGTTTCTGCACTGCCCCTTCCTGAGCTCTGGAGGCAGGGCTGGGCAGGGCGTTGCTGTGGCAGCACGGCAGAAACGCAGCCAGCCATCCATCGTCCCCTCTGTCCTGGGCCCTGCTCCTCCTGCCCTCACCAACAGCCACTGCTGATCTGCATCAATTCATCTGCTATTTCGGTGAGTGCCTATTGTGCACTCCAATTAATATAATTGCTTTATTTTACTGGAGAGAGTGCTGGAGCCCATGCCACAAACAGCTTTGTGAGTGTTTTTCTGGTGGGTTCCCTTTGTTTGGCATTTAACCCTCCATGGGTGAAATGTGTGGCACCAGACTGAAAAAAACATAAATGAAGTCATCAAGGCCAGAGGACACGAAGCAGGCAGCTGCACACCCAGCACTTCTCAAGGAGGAGTTGGGAGATGATCCATGGTGCTTGCTGCTCTCCATCTTGCTCTCAATGTTTTTCTGCAGCAGCTTTCTGTTTGCTCATCTACAGGAATACTCTGCATCTCGCCTGCCTGTTTTTGAAAAGGTGGCTGCTGATGACAGCTAAGATAACGAGAGAGTGGGTTTTGGGGGGTTTTTTTTGCCTTCATGAGAACACCTCCGGTTCTATTAATAAAATCCTGAATCTGACTTGTCCTTCTGAGAACTCCCGGCCTCTCTTCACCCATTCAAATCTGTATTTTTAAGCTGCTGTAGGTGGATTGTCGACAATGGTTGTTATGCAAACTCCAAGTGCTGGCTTCAGGAGCTTCTTAGAAATATGCAATGAGTAATCTTTATGTTTCTGACAGGTCTACGAGGAGGGAGGGTGTGCAGTTTTGCTGAAGATAGGTTGACAAAATAAGTGTCAATTCATGACAAACTGACTGCCAAAAATACTCACATCAAACACTGAAAACAATTAGTGAACAGTATGACAGAACATCTCTGAGGCTGGGGAGTGCATTGAGGACAGAACCCCTCACTAGTAAATGGATATTTTAATGGTTTTGTTAAATTTGGGTCAGGAGAAATGATCAGGTGCTTTGTTCTCCAGGATTACTTGTAGGTTTGGTGGGGGTTTTTTTTTTGTTTTTTTGGGGTTTTTTGGGAAACTCATGGGCAGTGGCTATACTTGAAAGATAAGGTAGGTATATTTATTTTTCGAGCTTGTTGTGTGAAGTGAGCACTGATCACATGAGACCTGGCTAATACAGTGAGATCATAGAGGTGTGAGGTGGACATCAAAATCTGAGGAACTGTGTCAGTAGCAACCTAGACTGCAGAAGTTTCAGAACTTGAAGATGAAGCAGCATCCTGTGCTCCAGCAGGCTGATTCATTTCATACTTTGGAAAAAATTTATCTGAAGAGAAATTTCCCTGAATAGAGAACTGGCTGTTGATGGCTCCTTTTGTAATGGTCTGCATCAGAACTACAACATGCAAGCCTTCAGATGCCAAGCTGAGCAAAACGGGGACAAGAAGGACTTCTCGGGGCAGGGGACTCGCAGCAAGAGGAGGTCCCTCCCAGACAGCAGTGCATTTGGGAGAGTCACCATGTGGTGCAGTCTGCCATTTGACCCAAGGTGATCACATCCTACACTGGCTGGAATTAGGAAGTTTGGCTTTGCAGTAGCTGTTTCCTGACTGTGATGAGTGGCTCCTGTGACCTGCAGGGCATGCCAGCAGCAGATGGGGAAGGGGAGACAGCACAGTCCTGTGATGGCCCTCAGGCTTGGGGCTGCCACTGCCTCTGACACACAGGGTAAGTCACCTAGGAGTCAGTAACAGCAACAACCAGTGGTGCAGGCTCATCTCAGTTGACTTTCCAAGGTTCTAAACTTCTCTTCGTGATAGCTCATCGTGCTGTCACCCTCCCAGCCCTCCCCAGAAAGGGTTTGCATTTGGCAGAGGTTTTGAAGTATCTGTAGCATAGCTGCATGGAGGTGACCCTGGGGTCAGGAGGCTCTGAAGGACACAGCACCAGGTGCCCTGTATGACCTTACATTGCTGTTCTCGTAAAGCACCCCGTGTTGCTTTCAGCTGGCACACCCAAGTAGCCATGGCAACCCACATCTTTGCATCATGCCGGTAGGCACAAGGAGGCAAAACCCAGGACTCCACCAGCTGGAAAGCCCCTTCTCTAGGCACAAGGAATGCCTTTTACTACACCATAGCTCACAGATCTTCAGAACTCAACCAGTTCTGTGAATCCATGTTTTCTAATGCTGAGTCCCAATGCTTCTGCCAGGCTGCTAGTTCCATCACTCCTCTCACAAATGAGTCAACAGCCATCTGTGCATGCTAGAAATCAAATAACTTTTGCCTTAAGAGGTTTTTTTGTCACTGATAATGAATCCCTCTGCATCACCCTGTGTGGGACCTAGTGATGTCCAAGATGCAATCAGAAGGAAAGAGTATGATCTGAAGCCACCCACACCAGCCTGGTATCACCTTTTCATCTCAGCTGCACTTCAGCGAGCCAGCTGAAATGAGGCAGTTTTCTCTGTGCTTGGTGCCAAACACTATTCTTGCTGAACCAGAGGGAAGTTTTGTTTTTCCCTAAATAGGAATGATGTGGCCTTTGGTAGTGCTCAACTGGAAAGAATCCAGCAGTTTTCCGATCTTGTCAGAGTGGCTGAGATGGTCATAAATCAGAAGGGCTGCTCCAGAAATATTTTTCCTGGGTTTGATTCTCAATCCCACCATGCTGATATATTGAAAAGAAAAATTTGGCCCACCACTGGTTTAATTTTACAGATAACCACTCTCTTTCCAGGCAATCTTTGTGATTAATTTTTCTCACAGTCTGTCTGGGGTTTTTTTGGGTTTGTTTCATAGGGCTGTTGAGTTTTTTTACCCTCCTCTCCCCTTCCATATGGGGAAGAATAAAGTGAAGAAACAACATTTTCAGAGAAGAAAGACTTGGAAAGAGTTGCTGTTTTCTGGGAGTCTGCTACAGCTGTTAATTTGTGGAAAAACTCAGTGGAAAGTAAGCAATATGGCAGCATCGCTTTACACGGGAATTCAGCAATGGCCTCGTTCCAAACCATGGCTGATTTAGGTTCTTGGCTTGCACTGCCAAAGCTTCATGTAGTGTCATGCTTTTTTTAATAGCTAATGTTGATGCAGCTATGGAAACCTCTGATGTTCTTTTTTATTTTAACGTGGAATTGTCGTCATTCAATCAAGCTTAAGCATTGTGGAGCTGTGATGCTGTTTGTCTTTGCTTGTTAGATGTTGGTGTGTGAGCCTGAGACAGGCTGAGAAGTTGTTTGGGAACGAAGAAAAGGCTCCCTCCCTTCCTCCTTGTCTCCTTCACAGAAATGCACACAGACCCAAACTCCCATCCAAAAAGGCAGAAATGCTGAGAAAATTTGGAACTGGACTTAAATATTGTGGGCTGGGAACCTTCTGCTTCTCCAGAGCATGCACATTCTCTTCTTCCTGTAGGCTTTGCTCCTCTTTGCTCCTCTCCAGCATTTGTCATGCATAGTTGGTGGCATATCAAGACTCTGAGTACTGTACTGAGTGCAGTAACCTCTTTTTCTTGGATGGACATTTTGTTTGTGGAGAATACAGCATGGTGCTCAGTTGTCTGGGCAGAAATGAACACTGAGGAAAATCTCAGATATGTGATGTCTATTAGATCAGAGATTAATTTTCCAGTAGAAATGTCCAATTATTCAAACCTCTCCAGTAGATAAAAGAGCTTTTGACAATCTGTTTTTCTGAAAAACCCTGCAGTTCAGTTGGCATGGATTAGATGACCTATTAGAGATTAGAAAAGGGGAAAAAGGTTTCTAATTAATGTCAGCCCAGCTGTTAACTTGGGAAATATGAGTGAGTGGTAGCACAAGACAGCTCCTACAGATATTTCTGTGGTCACAGTTCATGTGTATATTGCTACCTGGACCTTCTGCATAAAGCATTGCACGAGTTCCCCCTTCCCCGGTAAGGTGATAGTGTGCAGTGGACCAGCTGCTGCTTCTTGGCTCTGCCTCCTTCTCCAAGGCAGGCTTTTATGAATGGGTAAGTCCTATTTTTTTCCCAGTGCTACCTTGTCACATAGTGACTGATTCACTCACATCCTTATCTCTGGGCCATATGACTCGCTTTGATTGCGTCTTCCTCACCAGCACAACCGTATCTCGTTTCTTTCCCCCGAGGTGAATTAGGGTAGAATCCTTCAATCCTTAGAGTTTCCCCACAGCATCTGGAAAAAAGAGGAAAACCAGAGATGAGCCAGAAAGAGTCAGGCAGAGAAAGATGAAAGAATGTGGAGGCGGGAACTATTCACTCTTGGAATGAAGCTTCCTCCTGGCTGGCCTAAGGCAGAGCAATTTACGCTTTTCTGCAAAATGCACAATGGCCTAGGCCCTGCTCTTAGGAGTAAACATTTCAAAGGTGCCTGAGGGGGCCCCTATCTGTATTTTTATAAGGTACTTGGTCTCCTTTGAGTTTTAGGCTATATCCCCATTGCCAATATTGGAGCTAACTTGAAGTGGGGTAGTGTCTTGTGGAGATACTTGATCTAGGTTGAAGAAGTTTAGCTGATAGAAGTAGTTTACCCACAGCAGTGTATCTGTCAGACCATTGTACCTGCCTGCTGTGATTCCTTATCCTGTGCCAAGCCCTGTTTAAAGCTGTCTCTAGCCCATACTCAGGACTCTCTGTGCAGCAAAGGCTTGTGCTGCAATCCTGACTTCTCTGCAGCCACCCACTGATGCTCCAGGACCTAAATGCCACCATCAGGGTAAAACATGGGTTTGGGAGCTGGAGTCCTGCCAGTGCTTTTGCAAACGTTTTGTAGGGCTGAACCCACATTCACTATTAGCAATGTTAAATGCTTTCCTGTTTTTCTCTGTCCACTTGAACTCACACTGCAGCCCTAACCGACTATTGCATTTTGTTTTTAATGACAGAGCAAAGGTGCCAAAATATTTCAGTAGCTCCCTATGGAACATCTGCAACTTCTTTAGCTAGTATTTTTACAGCTGGCCATAACTTTATTTTATTTTTGAATGCTAATAGTTGTGAATCTGGGACCCTGAAGGAAAACAATGGCTAATTTCCCTTGCCTCAGGATTTAAAACTTATAAAAAGCTACTCTTGTACCTTTGAATAAATCACCAGGAATGGAGCTAAGGGGTACTTTGTCATTTGACAGACCAAGTTTCTGAGCTCCAGACAGAGCTTAGACCAGCCTTCAGGCTTAGGATAAAGTCTGTGTTTGGAGCCACCAGGATCAAATCCTACAGACCCCTTAGGTGACAGAGCTGCTGCTGCTGCTGCTATTGAGGTTCATGCTGCCATGTGGCAGGAGAGCCATCTGATCGCTGCCTCCAGTGCAGTTTCTGTCATCTTTGATGAAAAAGGGAAGAATAAAATATCACACCCCTAAAATGATACCAAAGTCTAGGAACAGGAATTAGGTTTGGGAATTCAAACTTCCATCTAGTAAGAATGCTGCAGACCTTTAATTGCAGCTCAGATTTATTACGTGCTAGCTATGCTTAGTTGGTCTAACGATGAAAATAAGCCTAAGATGTTTAGTCATTGTATGAACCCATCACTCATAATCTTTGTGTGGCATCTCTCTCTCCCTCTACTGAGCTAGAAAAGCATGAAGAGAAAAAAAAAGCATGCTGCAGGGCTACCAATTTTATTTAACTACTGACAAAGAACCTTTAGACTGAGTTTTAGACTGATATTGTCTTTGACTCCTGCTGCAGTGGAGACTGTACCTGACCTCACACTCAGATGCAGCACCAGGCAGCACTTCTTGAGTGTGGCCCCCACCCACCCGTGAGAGCTGCACCCTGTTTCTTGAGGGCAAAATGCTGGGGGCAGGCAGGTCTGCAGCCGCAATTTGAACAAATGTACCAGTGGCACTTGCAGGCTGGTGACACAGGCAGGCTGCAAATCAGCACTGGGTGTATCTGCTCCTGGAGAAGTCCTTGATGGTCTGCCTTTCTGGGGAGAGCCAGAGCTGCCAGGTGAAGGATGCCAGTAGTGGAGGATGGTGTTAAGTGTCACTTTCTGAAAGCCACATTTCTTCCCAGTGTAGGTGGACCCATGCCAGCATCCTCAAGCACCGGTGAGATCTGACTGTGAGATTTCCCACAGCTCAGGGGAAATGCTGACGTGGAGTAGGATTCGGGGTTCCTGTTGGGGCTCATTCCCAACACAGACAGGTAGCTCTGGTGGGCTGTTATGGTGCTCCCCTGGGGACAGAAAAGACAATACTCCTCTCACTTGCACTGGGACCATGAGCTTGTCATTCCCTCAGATCCAGCAGTGTTTCTTTCAATGTGCTTCTAAGTGGGAGGGGAGGTAGGCTAGGAAAAAAGTCTTGATGCTTTTTTCACATTTTCATGGACCTGCCCTGTCAAACTGAGTGGCAGCTTTGCTGTTAATTGCAACTCAAGCAGACACAATGTTGAGTGTGCTAAAATCCAACAGAAATCTTTAAAACTCCCCAGATTGCCTCCAGTGCTGCAGTTAATTTTTTGTCCGTGACTTCTCTATGAAACCAGATACATCTCATGCAATTCAAGAAGGCTTAGTGCCTTGACCTAAGTGCTAAGGTATTGCATGATCTGCCTGCCAGATACCACAGCCCCGCTGCTACAGACAGGTAATTGGGTCACCACTTGTGAACTTTTGACACACACAGACTTATGGCCTGATAGCACGGATGCCCTCAAGCAAGTACAGGCAATTCACCTATCACCATGAATCTAACAAGCACTGAACTCCAGTCATTTAGAATAAGGTGGCTTCAATCCTCTCCATTTCAATCCTACCTGAAGGCACAGAACTTGTCTATGTGGATGTCTTCCAGGAGATGCTCAAAGGAGCTGGTGGAAGTGCTGTGCTGATGTGGTACCATGCAGGGACTCTCGCTGGGTGCCGTGCAGCTGTGTGTGCAGTGCCCACTTTGGGACCCTCCACAGGGGAAAATGGTGTCCTTTAGCACTTTAACACCACAGAAGGAGGTGTATGTGTGTATCTCTGTGCCACAGCAAGCCCACAGGAGTAATGCTGGACTGCAACAGAGGAGCACGGCTAAGGACTGGGCTTGGCAATGCTGCTGTTTCAGGTGTGTGTGAGACAGGAGGTGTCCTAAAAATGCCTCCACTCATCTTTCATAAATGGAAAAAGCAGAGTTTGGTCAGCTCACCCCCCTCTGTCCCTGCTGTATTTGTGTATTCTGCATATTTTTTCCTCATAATAGATCTCAAGACACTTTCCCATCAGCTCATGCTGTTATGTCACTCTCCAGTGGGTGAACTCAGTATGACTAGGAAACACTGAAGGAAAATGAGATGCAGATGTGGTAACTGTATTAATATTCCCCTTCAATGCAGTTGCTGTTGGGGAGCTCAGGCTGTTAATTTGACTTTGCTCCTCCACAGAGCATGCATACATCAAAGTGTCAATCTTATCTGCCTTTTGTTTCAGCCCACCTGCCCCCATGGAACATTGTTCAATGTACTTGCATCCTCCCTGGTGATTCTCCATGGGTGCAGCACATCTGGTGGGGTCCACAGGGGACACTGGAACCTGAGAGGGGCTTGGATCTGTGGTTCAGTTATGTCATGTCTGAGTGGTGCTTGTTTGTGCATTTTCAGAAAACCCAGAGTAAGAAAGGTTTTTCCCCATAAATTAATAGTGACCTCAAAGCTCCCATGGTGGAAAAACTGCTATGTGATGCAATGCCAGTAAAATAAAAGCAACTGCAGCTTCATAGAAAAAGCAGTGATATTCTGATTAATTGCTCTGTTTTCTGGGGTTTCAGTAAAAATGTCTGCTGATTATTTCTGAAACTTATGATGACTGTCTAAGTGCATAACCCCTTCTTAACATCAATTTGGCAAACATAAAAGGAAATATATCATACAATATTCCGCTTGTAGGGCCAAGTTCTGTCATTTATCTGCTTGAAAAGCCTCTGTTGAGTGCCTTGGGATTTCTCCCTGCAGAATGATGGCAGGACATGATCCAGACCCAATATAAATGTAACGTATGAACCAGTATATCTTCAGATGGAGAAAACGTGTGTGGAATTTCCCTGCGCCATCATGTGCATATTTTATAGGCAACTGCATGCACAGTTATTGAAAAGAAGCACAGACGTCTGTGGTTAGACATCAATGACTATTGTGGGAGGGAAAAGAGGGAAACTGGAAGGCTCAGAATTTGTGCTTTATTGGTTTACTGAGAAATACAAGGCGAGAGAAATGAAAACAGTTTAGGATAGAACTGTAAGGAGGGGAAATTGGCATTGCTGGCAACACTGATGAAATATAATGTCCTTGCCAGAAGAGTATAAATAATGGGTTTCCTGATAGAAAATGTTGATGAGGCCAGTAGGGGGGAGAGTATGAGGAAAATGTATGCATGTGGAAACTGAGTTTTATTTTGGCAGTGACTGAAAATAACCATGAAGCCTGGCGCTTGTAAACCTGGGAATCCTGAAATTAATAATTTTCAGAGTTAACTGTTGGAGAGTGACAGCCCCATGAGGACCATTTTCTTTTCAGGTTTTGCATATCCTTGCCTATTTTAAGTCCCCAGACTCACTGCTGGCCACATAACAGCTTGTGAACCAGTAGTTAGCCAAGAGAGCAGCCTTCATTTCAACAGCAGCCACGGAGGCTGCAGAAGGTGCTGAGGGCAATGGGCTGTGTGGTTAAGGGCTCTGCTTTGGGCAGGGTTTACATTGCATACACCTCTGTAGTACCTGACTGATGCCTTCCTTAGGTGAGTTATATACCACCTCTATCTGTCCTGTGCTGTTCTGTTCTAGTCCTCTCTCCATGGGGAGGAGGATGTCCCACATGGTGCTCCGTTTCCATGGAGCTTCTTGCTTAAGTCTACACTGTGGAACACACGGAAGCTTTGGAGCTCTCTTGTCCAAACTCCTGCTCAGAGCTTCACAGGGAGATCAGGTTTTTCAGGGCCTTGCTCAGGCACATTCTGCATGTCTCCAAGGATGGAGATTTCACAACTTCCCTGGGCTGTAGGCCTGCTTCATCAAGTAGGATGATCCTTCTTTATGAGTTTAAGTGATTGATGCTGATCCAGGTTTTAGGCCTTTACAACAGAGGACGCTGCTATTCGTTGCCTTTGGGGCGGGTTTGGGCTGCTTGAGTAGAGGCAGATGAAGGAAGATTTTCTTGGCCTGACAGCAAACCTCAGTATCAGCCCCAAGAAACTGGATCTAAAGAAGTTTCCACAAAGGCAAGCCTTAGGCTACCTGGCAGAGAGAAAGAGGATCCTGCAGGGAATAGTTCAGAGCACCTCTGTGAAGCTTCTCTTTTGAAATGCCCTCAAGAAGTGCTGGCCTATCTTCACTGATAACGGCAGGCATGTAGGAAGATTAGTTTCCCCCTTGCTTCCTATATGCATCTGCTGTGCACGAGAGCCTTTCTACAATCAAGCCTGGAACCCTTTTTTCTTTGTCTGGACAGAAAACTAAAGAGATCTGAAAAGCCAGAGGGGAGAAAGGTGCTGCTGAAGGGCATTGATTCAACAGCTTGGTTTTGTATACAAGTAATGATAATGCTGATGATTCATCACCCCTTCACCTCCTTACCCTGTGCATAGGTTGCAACTGCCCTTCAACTGACTTGGGAATTTCTTGAGATAGAGAAGTATTTGTGATTAATCACTATTTTCATCACCTGGGAGCTGGAAAGTCTTGGTCTTATAAAGGATCTTGTGGCCAAAGTCCCAAACTAAATCTACTGCCTTTGAACCTGGTGGCTCTCCTCTACAAATACAAAGGTATTGGTGGTTAAGATCTCAAAACAGCCCATCAAATACATCCGCACATGTTTAGGGAAAAGCAGACTGGTGATCAGTTAATAGACTTGCTACACTGTGCCCCCAGTCCCCATATAGTCAGACCCTGGCAGGTAGCAGAGGAAAAGTGTTCTCCGTGGGTAGGCTCCTAAACTCTTCCTCAGTGCCAGGAGCTGTAGTCTGAACAGTCAAACAACAATTACATTAGATAGGGAAAACCAAAAACGTTAACAATTGTCTAGACCAAGCACAGCTCCATCAATTCTACGCCATGGCATGAAAAAAAAATGCCAGAAGCTTTCTCAGAATTTTGCTTTCATATGCAAGCATGATTCTCTGCTTGAGGATTGCCATTGGCCGAGGAGACGTGTGGTGCAGTGATCCCCATGGTGTGCTGCCCAGCTGTGGTTCAGGCCTCTCCATCCTGGGCAAGCTTGTGGCTGGGAGGATGCTGCAGAAGTGTTTGCTACGTCCTCTTTAAACTTCATCTGTGCTTAGTTTTCCTGGCAGATAGGGCTGAACCTCCTAACTATTCATCTTGAAGGAAAAATATAAATAGTGTGCAATGGCAAGATACTGCCACAGGATGTTTCATTTTGTGTGCAATTCTTGCTTTGGTCCTTTGCTCCACGTTGGGATTTGATGATGTAATGAAAAATCACAATGTGCTGCCACGTTATTGGAAAACAGTGCAGGTCACCCAAAGATGGTGGGCTACAGGTTACTCCTAAAATTCCACACATGCCTACAGGTTGCTGGGTGACTGGTGAGCCTCTCTCAGACTGCCAGTGCAGCAGCATTCCCCTTGGAATAGTGCTTCCCTTCTGCTGCACTTACAGCCTGGCTTCTCAAGAGAGCAAGGCTCATGGGGTCTTGCTTCACATATGTGTGAAAGAAAGTCCCTGACAATATCTTTCAGTATTTGGCAGATTTCAATCAAATTCGTCAGGAGAGTGGAGACCTCAGCAACTTTATGCTCTCTTAGCAAGTTTTGTGAAAATAAACAGCCAGGTAAAGAGGAGACAAGTCCTCATTGGTATTCCTATTGTGGGAAAGGCTGAAGTATGAGCTTGTATCTCCTTACAGCATCTGGATGGGAGACACAAAGCTCCAGGGTTTTCCCTGGTTATGAAGCTATGTTTTCATTTCCTCACCCCAAGCCCAGGCGAAGCACTGCATTGCGAGAGGCGGGGCTGGGGCTGGTTTCCCATCTGCAGTAAAGATGGAAGTGCTGCAACCTCTGCACTTTGGGCTCAGTCAAGAGACAGCCTCTTCCTGGGCCCCTTTGGATCACTGTCCACTGTGGCAAAGGCCGGTGTGTGAAATGTGTGCACGTCTCCTTCTGGCTGCTGGACATTTTTTTTACAACGGAGCACAAATGCTTACCCAGAGTCAACTGTCTCTGGCCTCCTGTCTGCAGAATCTCTTTTATGAAGTAAATGTTTATGCTTTCAGACTGCCTCTAGGCCTCTATACTCATTCAGCACGTCTGCAGTATAAATCTGTTCTTGTAGTTAGCAAAGGAGTAAATACATTCTCCAAAATCCTCAGTGAAACCATGAGAATTGGAGGGACACCAAACCCAAACATTCTTCTCATTTATGCTGTTAGAGCTGCTGGGAAACTGGATATTTTGCAAAGGAACTGGCTTTTCTCCCTGCCTTCACTGCTCTTTTTCCTTGAAGTCTGCAGCAATGGAATGAGTGAATTATTTCCTGGGGCAGCTGCTGTGTAACATCCAATACTTTATTCTTTGAGCTCATAAAAATAAGCGCATCAACAAGAAGAAAGTGGCAAGTTGCTCAGTGTTCCAGAGGATAGGGCGGCTCCAGAGATTTCATGTTTGTTTTCTTGACATGTGCTAGATATGTCCATCTTTTCTCTTTCAGCTTCTGCAGGCACCACCTGCCCCTTGTTCTTCTTCAAAAATAGATGAAATAAATCTGAGACACAGGGCCTCGAGGGAGTGCCTAGGGAAGGAGAATAGAAAGTAGGAAGAGAGAGGCTTGCATCTCTCTTGAAGGGATGGAGATGATAGATTTAAAAAAGCCTTAAATATCTGAACAGTTGTTGGTGAAAACTGTCAGCCATCACGCCTTACTTGCATACTTACATACCTCTACAGGCAAATTTCCATCCACAAATTAAAGGAACTGACATTATATAAATGTATGGCCTTGGCCCCTCTTACGGCTCCGTTCCTCTCCAAGCCATGCAAGGTGTCACAGTCCCATAGCAATGGCCAAAGCTTATGGCAAACAACTGGCCATTCCAAATTGCTTTGCTCATCTTATAGGATCCCTAATCCAAGCTGCTGGGGTGGAAAATGCAACTTCTTTCCCCTGGAAACAAAGGTTGAGCAGGCAGTAGCCAAGGTCTTTGCTGTGGGATCTGAAACATCCAGGCTCATCGGAAGGAGAAATCTCTCCCTGGCTTCTGCCTGCAAGGCAGGCTGGAGGGAAGGGGAAGGTGTAACCAGCCAGCTAGGGAGATCAGTTAAGATGCGTAGAAAAGGAAACCAAGGCCTGTGTGAACCGTGCACATCAAAGTTATCAAGGCATAAGCTCATAAGCTTCCTTTCATCCGAGGCACGCTTCTCAACCGGCTTCCTATCATAAATGTTATTGCAACATGCCTATCCAAACAAATAGCAGAGGAAAGAGCAAAGCAGCTCTTGGCTCAAGGGTCACTTTTTAAGGAGCTTGCACCCAAGAGGCACCCAGCACCACTGGGGTCCCACCCGTGGTGTTGCCTGAAGTGCCGAAGACAGGGGATCCACATGCAGCACCTGCCCAGGGCAGCATCCTTCACCTCCTCCCCTCCCTCTCTGCAAGCAGACACAGCATCAGCTGAGGCAAAGCTGTGCAACTTGTGAAAGTCCACGTTGCTATGCTGATTCACACTCTCCAAGGATGTGGCCTGTCCTCACTGCCTTGCTAGCTGGTCTCCAGATCGATATTATCCTAGGGATTTTGGACACTCGTGCACAGGAAGCGGCTACGTGCTGCAGCTGATTGCACTTCAGAGGAACACTTGCAGGCCATATTTCTCTGCTTCTTGAAATACTGGAGTGGCTTCCACTATTTCATACATTTTACAGCAAAAAAAATCGTTCCCTCCTGCTTCATCTTAGATGCAGGAGTGGCAGAACACACCCTTGGAACATGCTTTAGGCAGTTGAGAAGGGAACAAACTGTACGGGGATCTCTTTCATCCATCCTGTGCTGTTCTTTAGGCCTTGATACACCCTGATCTCACTGGGACCTTCTTGGGCATAGAGAAGGGTGAGTGTGAGACCCCATGAGTGTGTTGAGCAGCATCAGGGTGTGCTACCCTGCAATTCTCACAGAGTATGATTTGGGCCCTCACCCCTCCCCAATCTCTCTGCTCCTCATCTTCCCTTCTGTGAAATGAGACATCTCTTTGCCTTTGGAGAAGGCTCTGAGATACTTGGAGGAGTTGTGCTTTTTTCATTGCTATGTATTTCTGTTTATGGGGTCTTCAGGGTTTAACGGTGTCAAACGGTATTTAGTATTGTCCTAGTTATCTGTGGAGGTTGGGAAGAATGAGAAGGACATTATTTGAGGTGAAAGAAAGTCTGTCTGTGACATTCTAAGGCCATAGCTCAGAGCACATTAAGAAAATGTACAGACAGAAACTTTCTGGCTAATATATTTTCTTCCTTATAACAATATATGTGAAGTGTTTTGAAGTAGGAAAAATACACACATGACAAAAGTGATGAAATCAATAAATTAGTATCATATTAATGAAAAACCACTTCATCCACAGAATGAAGGTTTAAACAAACATTAAATAGGAAAGAAAGTTGCCTGGGAGGAAACCAGTGCTGGAATTAACTGTAACCAGATGCAAACTACCATTATCTTTCTGAACAATGTGAATTTATCTCCAGCAACAGTCCAAAGTGCTGCCACTTACTACAATGCTAGCACAATTGTTGGGGAGTCTGCTTTGGCAAGCTATAGGCTTTTTTAGTTATAAAAGGACAAATTCTTACATTATGGGAGGGATATGCAATGAGACATACATATTTTTTAAATTACGAAAGTCCTTTCTTCTCTTCGTGTGGAATTAACAAAAAAAAAGACAAACATGGAAACTTTCTTGCAATGCAAAGTCCTGACAAGCCATGTAGAGGAATTCAGAATGTCCCAGTTCCTCACCATGGGTCTGCCACTGCTTTACTGAACAACCTTGAACTAGTCATCTGCCAACACTGTCCTTTTACTTCCTCTGCAGAAGGGATAAACTATCCTGAAGCAGATGTTAGTATGTTAAAAGTGGGATCCAGAACTGGCTACAGCAAGGAAAGTACCATGTTATTACAAGAGGGTGACCTCCTCCAGGACAGAAGCATTAGTGATGGTCTGTGTAATGAAGAGGAGGTGAAATAATTAAAAGAGGGAGACCAAAGCCTTACCAAGGACACTGTCAGTGAATTTGCATGGGCAACTGTCAACTGAGACTGATTTGAGGATAAAGTTCACTGGTTCAGCATCCTGGTAGACTTCCTAATCACGGTTTGAGTCTCCCTCTGCTATTTAGTTGTCCTCCACAAGTAGTCCCATGAACACTGCTAGTGCTCCTGGAGCACAGCACCACTCCAGATGTGCTAGGTTGTAAGAGTCTCCTCCTAAATCAATCTTCAAAACAGGGATAATATGCCAGAGACTTTTAGTGTATTCACTAAAAGTAATAGTTTTCAAATGCTTCCATAAAGTGGCACAGCTGGAGTTTGAGAAGGCTTTTTATGGCTTGGTGTTTTGCTTTATAAGTAAAGAGCAGGAAGGAATACACGCTATGTATGGCTGTGTTTATAGGAGTGGAGAGATCTGGGTGTATAGATTGAAATCCTGTGTGGAAGTGTGTGAAGCAAACCAAGTATGTCCTTGGGAATTAAAATAAAAATAACCCGTGACCTTTCCCTAATGAGCTGTGTGAAAGGTTGGTAGTGATGGCCAATAGACTGCACTTGTCAGAACAGCATCTCATCTGCTGTTTCACAGTGGGAGTCACAGCAAGAGCTCACTACTCCTGATTTCTCCATCCATTTCCAGCATAGCATCCACTCTGTGCCAAGTTCTTTAACTACACTCATCCTTGCAGCTACAGATTGCTTTATGTGATATACGAGTGCTCATGGTATGCTCAGATCCATTTTCTTTCAGTGTGTAGTTTGTCCCATCTGGTTTCCTTTCCCTATCCTGCATTTTTACATGGAGGTGTACGTGCCATCATGAGCCTTCTATTCATGGAGCAGTTCATTCTGTGCTGCCAGAGGGGCTGGAGTTTTAGGAAACATTGTGTGGTTGTCCACTAGCTTCCAATTCCCAATAAGGGAACACTGCGAAGTCTGTCCTTGTGCATCTAATTTAGGTTAGAGATGAGTCTTTGACCCACTTTCAGATGTCAAGCAAATCACCTCCAGTGTTTCAGACCAGTGTTAAGTGAAGGAAATCCATGCAGTCCTTATGAAGGTAATATACTGGCACAGCATCATTAATAACAGACTTTTACCTAAACTGCCAACGTGTACTTGGTTTTCATTCTTGATAGTAATTCTTTCTGTCCCCACTCCAACATGGTAGTATTTCATAACTGTGAGAGCAGTAGTAACTCCGGGGCCTTCTGGCTTTAAAGTAAATGCTTTCCTCAGTGGGAAAATGCCCTCTGGTTCCACAAGAGCATGCCTACCAGACTGAAAACCAAAACAAGCACTCATCAGATCTTCCTGCAGAAATTTGGGAACTTGGGTTCTCATGTTTGTGTGCGTGTGTGTGTCTCTTTCTTTTTAAAGACTGATGAGGTTTAGTAGGGAGGAAAATGGCCAGTGTGAGGGATTTTGCTGTTTGCTCAGCGTGCCTGTGGGAGGGTGTGAGAAGAGGAAGGAAGAGTCTCCGGGCACAAGCACCAAGCCTGACCTCACCCCACACCATTGGAGGCGGATGGGGTGCCTGTTGTAGGAGCAGAGCAGGGTGGCTGTGCTGGCAGCACCAGTGACAGCAGCAGGTTTGCTGGAAGCAGCGGCAAGCAAGGTGGCTTTAAACAAACTGAGCAAAGAAGTCTGTTGGAGCAAATGCAGCTCTTTTGCTGTGTAAGGAACTGCGGTCCATCCTTGTGCCTCTTTGTTTTTCTTAGTGCCTGTTGAGTATATTTGCACTGGTGGCACCTAAATATGTCCAATTCAGAAGGCAGTGTGATCTTTTGTCAGATGAGCCAGGGGCACTGTGCTGCCTCATGCAAGCTCTACATTCACGCTCTCCCTAGCTCCCTCTGATCCCCAAATCCAGTGTGTTTTGCTCTTCCTGAGGTCCTGGGGCTGGTGAGGAAGGGGCCTGCGACCAGGCAGCCTGGCTAGGGCTGGCTCCTGCTGGCATCCTTGGATGCTCAAGGCTGCCCTAAGTTGTCTGAATCCTAGCCTTTGATGTGGGAGTCTCTCTGGTCCCCTCGGAAAAGTTTCAGGACTTGGGTTTTCAGCCTGGTGTCCACAGTATGGACCCTGGTGCCACCAAGTCCCATCTCCTCTGTGGATGTGCTTTTGGAGTTCCCTGCATGAACAAGCTATGTTTGACCAACATGGCCCAGTTGTTCCTACTTATCCAAATAACAGGATTTCAGTGTTTCAGCAGTGGCTGTGTCTAGACAGTCAATTACTCTCTGCTCTCATGTCTCTTAAGAAACTTCAGTGCAAATGTCTTCTTAGACCTTGCATGTATAATTATTTGTCTCCCCTATAAATAATGGATTTATTTGTTGCTGGTTGGTACCAATTCATTAATATTTTGTTACCTTCTTGAGTTTCAAACACACTTAGCGTCTTTCCAATCTACTCTTGCACCAAAGCCTGGTCTTTTGCATGGTTCCTAGCCCTTCTCCCAGATGCTACTTCCAAGTTTTCTATAATCCCATTCAGTTTAACAGTAGATCTTCCCCTGATGTGTGCTATGACATCATCCTATCTTAGCTTTTTTCATGAAGAATGGGATGATGTTTCCCTCTGCTCATGTATTCAGACTCAGAGTATCTCCTCTTCATTTTTATCATCTCCATATCAAACCCAGGAATCTCAGTTTTGCCCAGTGAGGGAGAAGGAAAGATATGGGGCAAAGTGGGACCAAACCTTGGGGGAGTGCACTATACATAATACGGAGTAATTTCCCAAGGCATTTAGTAGCAAAGCCCCACGGAGGGCAAACCCAAAATGAACCTGATGAGCATGTGGAAAGTAAATTCCTAGAAGGGTTGCAATGACACTGGCTTTGCTTCCCAGGTGATAGCTGGCAGTCACGGTTCTTCAATTTTCCCTTTTGAAAACCAAGCCAGGTCAGGTTAGCGCTTCTGGGGGCAGGAACAGCACACACGAAGCTTGGCGCGGCAGAGCTCCAGCTTTGGTTAAGGCCCCCTCGGGCGCTCCTCCAATTGAGATGCTTAGCATGGGTAATTAGTAAGGGCGCTAATTGTCCGTTTTTAAGATCTCATCTTTCTCGCAATGCGAATTGGCTGGTAGAGAGGAGAAAAGGCACAGGAACTGTCAGTACCTCTCTGCAGCCAGCTCACTGCACTTAAGGAAATAGTCTTTGAGAAGTGCAGTGAGTTTACTGTAATCTGCCCAAAGGCTCTGTTGCTAAGTCAGCACCTTGTGAAAACGATAGCAAACCACCCTTTTCTCAGGCGGGATAGGAATTCACAGTGAGCTTATCGAGAGGAGCTACAAACCTGACAAGGGCTATACCTCTCGGATGGGATCAAAAGGGCACGGGAAGGGGGATCAGGGCGGGTAAGCGGGGCCGTGTGCTCTCAGATCTCTTGGAAAGATCTCTTGGAAAGAGCACCAAGACTGTGCTGTTAGGATGCAACTCACTCATGCAGAGCGAGACGTCCTAGCCCCACGTTTGCTTTGAGTCCGCTGCTCCACTCCCCCTCCCTGCATTTGGAAGAAGAGCTAGGTGACTGCGTGGTAAGTGGCAGTGAAGGAACCCGCATGCTCAGGTTTCCTTCCCAGGGTGAGGGACCCAGGTGTGGTGTGTGCGAGCAGCCAGTCTGTGTACACAGCTGACAACATTCAGGATGGCCCAGGCTCCCCACCCTCTCTGTCCCGGGTGCCTTACCCTTGGCGATGAGCCATCCGTCCCTGCCTGCCTGGGGGCATAAGGGCAGCACTGCAGCACCGGGCAAAAAAGGGCAGAATTGGGTTAAAGTGGTTGGGGCAGGGATCTCACTGGCTCTGCACGCTGGTACCTGCTTACCACAGCGAGTGTGATGCACCCCAGTGCCTGTAGTGGTTCATACTTGCTCCCACCCTCCTCGCACTGCAGAAACCAGGAAATCGGCTCTTTGTGGCTGTTGGTGGGGGTGCTGGAGTGTTCCTCCCACTGAGTTTTGCAAAATCACACAGCACTCCACTGCTTCCCTGGGAGTTAAAAGAAGCTGAAATCTGAGATAACTGATATCAGCAGGAGACCAATACACAGAGCATCAGCGATGCCTACCCTGCGATGCCAATGAGTTCGGTAGCAAGGAGAGCTGTGTCAGTGGCAGTCATGTGCTAATCATGTGTACTCCCATCAAGATATGGAATTTCCTCCCACCTGCATCTTGCTGCTTACTTGGGCTCTCCAAAGCTGTTGCTGTTTCCCACACTGTGTGTGCAGCCCCGATCTTATAAACTGTCCAGCTTGCAAATATCAAAACTAACAACGGTGGGAGCAGTGAGTACTTGGTTCTGAGCACTGCTCACTGGGTCCACATCCCTGCTGAGGCTGCTGGACTAGCTGGTGGCTGGTTCCCTTCTTCTCCAGGGATGGTAGGAATAATTAATTTTTCCTGCTTCTCCTTATGCTGAGGTGTTGGTAGGCTGATGGGGGGTGAACAGTGCATCACTCTCTGTTTGACATGAGCTGTGTGAGAATGTAGCCCACTGGCAGACAAGTAGTCTGATGTCTTGGGAAATAGTCTTCATTTGGCTCCTGCAGCTGGCTGGCTAGTCTGAAATGCTGATGTTTGCATTGCTTACAGGAGGCCCCAGCTGCAGACTACAATTTCCCAAGATTCAGGGTATTCTAGATTTGTGGGTTTGGTTTGGACTCTTGTTGAGAGGCAGTGACCAGTTGTTTTAAGTGGAGAGCTGACTTCACATGATAAATCTGCTTCCTGCAGTTTTGGGCAGTAGCTGGATTCATCCAGTGCATTTGTGTACGAAAACCTAGATTTCAGAAGTCTACCAGCTATGGAATTTAAAACCCCCTTTTTGTTACACATTTGTGTCCTTGGTGTTCTGCACCCCCACTGAAATATATTTGCTCTGCTGTTGGGGTCCCTCCCCTGCCGTGTAGCCCTGGGAGAGGGGCCCTGAGGGCACAGACACGGGGCTTCCCTGTCCCTGCTCAGCCTCGTTCCCGTTGGTTGGTTTGTGTTCCCTGCGCGGGCAGAAGGACCCTTGGTCCCGTGACTGGAACAGTTCCTCAGCAGAGCTCCGGCCATGCGGCTGGAGAAATAAACATCTCTCTGAAACAGCTATCAAGAATCTGTCTGTCCATATATATTTCCTTTCCACGGGACTCCTGGTTTGATATATGCGTGTTGCAGGATCCCCACTGCAACACTCTGCCGTATCCCCCGTGGCTTTCTCCACCATTTAGTATTGTCAGCTCCTTCCCACGTCTCTGTCTCCCTCTAACTTTTAGTTGTCTTCTACCTTATAACTGCTGTCACCTCAGCTCTGTTCCATGCTCCCATGTCCCTGTTCCCAACATCCCCTGGCACCTCTCACGACCTATTCCCTTGGGAAATCTGTCTGAAAAGCAGATCAAGGCTAAGCACTTTAACTGGATCAAAATTGTATTTTTACATTTTCTGCAGCTGTGGCAGTGTGGATTTTACTGGGAACTAAGCATGCTTCATAAGTCTTTGCAAGGCCACGCACCACCTGGATCTGGTGCTGCACCACTGCAGCAGGGACAGGGCATCTTTTCCCATGTGCAGGCCTCAGGCTGCAGTGTTGGGCTACAATCAAGCTCACTTAAAACCATGCTGCCATCACCAGAGGGTCTTTCTGCATTTTCCCTGGTTCACGTGCCACAGAGTGTGGTGTGAGCACTCCTGCAGCCACACCATGTGTCGGAACAGTTTGTTGTTCCAGGTGGAAATGAGTGACTTAGTGGGGCAGTACTCAGTCTCCAGAGGGTGGGTGAGCAGAGGCAATTCACCCCACAGCTTCAGGAGCCCTTGGTCTGACACCAGGCAGGTGGCAGGAAGGTAGAAGCAGGGATGAGAGGCAGGATAAGACCATAAGCTTTCAGCAGTGATGCTGTATTAGGTCAGTGTTGGGTTAACCATGACAGAACACACCCTTCATTCCAGCAAATGTGGGAATGACAAGTGCTGAATGCAGTAGGCTAACATGAGCTTAATGCTTGTGGGGGGAGGAGGAACAGGACAGGAGGTCCCTGTTTGGGGGCCTGTTCAGGCAGCGTAAACTCCCTCCTCAGAGCAGGGGGAGCCACCACACTGTAAATAAGCTACTGCATCCTTTTAGACCCATGCAGTGCCAGGAGATATGTGCCCTTCACTGTTAATACTCTCTTTGTTCCAGAGCAGATTTCATCAGTGCCACTGGATGCCTCTTTTCTCTTTCAACAGAAAACACCCAAGTAAACCCAAACCCCCAAAACTTTCATTGAGCAATGGTATCATATTAAAAGAAAACAAACCAGGGTGAAGAAAAGCCCAGTTATGGCAGTTTGCATCAAGATATGAAGACATATTTCCAGAAGGTTGTGTGCACAGGGATTGCAGAGTGATTTGGTGAGCAAGCCAGTGCTGTCAAAATGGGAGGCAACGGTGTCAAAACTATTGATGACAGGAGCTGTGCTCACACAAGGGAGCAAATCCTTCCTAGTGCAAGTCCAGGTGCCTCAGAAATGTTCTCAGCCTATACCTCTTTTCCTCCACCTTGGACCAACTTGTTTTTTCTTTTCTACTTCTACAAACCACAGAGAGCTCATCCAAAAACCTGTCATCCTTTTTAACAAAAGGGTGAAATAAACATCCCAGCATCATCCTCGGCAGCCTGCCACAGAGAAACTGCTGCAAGATATGACAAGATGAATACTGCCTTTAAATGTGATATGGAGAGGAAATGAATGACACCCACTTGGAAGAAGCAACACTGAAGCCCTGCAGAGCTGATCCGATGGTGGCAGGATGGGATGCCAGGGTCTCCTCCCTAGCACAGCATGTGGTCCTCATGACCGAAAGGGTCCACTGGTCACACCTAGGGCCCTGTCTTGGCTGTCCCCATCAAACCAGGATGGATTTATATTGGCCTGGGCAGATAGCTCTGCCAGGGCTCTCCCAAATGGTGTGGAGACAACATCAGGGCAGCTGCACCTTGTTTTGCTAAGTTGGCTGTAAAAAAGCAATGCCCAAGGCAAGCTGATTTTTTTTTTTTTTTTAAGAAAAAGGTAACGCTTGTGGATCCAGACTGAGGCAAAAGGAAAAGGCTAACTTTAAGCTTGCTAAAGAAAACTCCTAGAAGAAAGGGAGCCACTAGGGAAATAAGTGCAGTAGCAGGGAATGAGAAGAAAAGGTGTGCAGGGCTGCCAGTCTGGAGGCCTTTGAGCCTCCCAAGGGCTGTACAGGTGCTCTGCACCCAGGCACTTGGCCTGCAGGAATTTGGTGCAGAGCTGTACCCACACATCAGCAGCAGGAGACACTTGCTCCCAGAGATGGGTTTAGGGGTGATCTGACTGCTGAGCTCTCTGCCAGCAGTTACCCTGCTTGTGTCTGTGTTCTGTGCAGTGCAGCTCCTTCTAAGGCAACAGCACAGCAAGTGTAATGCACCAAAATGTAGCCATTTAAAGGTGATCTATGGCTTGTCCTTCTAGTTCTTTGCTTTTAAAGCTTCTCGCTGCCAGGGACCCACCATAAAACACAAAAATGTAGCATGCTCTTCATGGACAGACTTGAGTTATTTTGACTCAGTCTCTCTAATCTCAAAAGCACATCAGACAAATGTATAAAGGATGTAGTCTTTGCCCCAGAGATATGATCTAAACATAGATAAAGCATAAGTAGAAAGATGACATAAGAGGAGACTAGAGGGAAAGGCACTGAGATGTTGTATCTGGGGTATTGCAGCCTTTGCTAAGCTTATGGAGACCAGCAATGCAATTCTGTGTGTGTCTATGCATGTATACACACATGTGCATATGTGTATTTGCAACCACTACTTTAGCTCTAGTTGCTAAACATTTATCCCATAAATGATTTGAAGTAAAAAAGTCCTTAGTGATGCATGGTGGTCAAAGGGGATGAAGACAAAAAGAGGATAGAAGTGTAAGAGTTTTCCATGGCCACCTTGTTTTCCCTCTGAACCCTCCAAATGCTGCTGAGCTCTGTGTACTGAAATTGCAACTCCCACATACTCTTACATGTCTTCCAGGAGCTCAAGTCCCTATCTCTACCAGTTTGTTAGAGGGCATTAGTTGCAGTGATGGTAAAAATTCTGCCTGGAACATGTAAATCTTTGGCTTTCACAATGTCCGTGCTCTGGTTCACTAACTCAGAGCAAACCTTGGGCAGCTCTTGTAACCATGTCTTGTTACAAAAATATTTCTGTTGTCTGGAGAATGGGGATAATGCCTGGCTATATTTCTGCCAGGAGTTCTGATAATTATTTAATCTTTCTAGAGCACTTAGATACATGGATACCTCTTGATAGAATCACATATTCCCTTAGCTGTCAAACCACAATAGCACCTTTTCAGCCCTACTGGTGATGCAGAGAGAGATAGTAAAACATCCCAAATGCCTGAACAAACAGAGTGACTGGCTCTACCTTTATCAAAGTAAACCACAACAGGTTTCACTACTTGAATGAAATAAAGACTGAAAGGAGATATGAGAAAGAGACAGTGAGGAGATTAATGCTAGTCTTGATGGAAGATTTCCTGGCTGGCTGCAGTTGCCCAGGAAGTCCCTTAGAGAATATAATTAGTGGGTTTCATGCACACATTAGCAACATTTCTTTGTCCAATGCCGTTCATGTTCTCTGTGCTTGATTCCTCTCTTGTGGCTCTGCGTGCTTCGTGTTCATAGTTTTGTAGCCTGGGTCACCCTTTCTTTTGTGTCTGTGTGGATGGGCTCATCTGCAATGTACTGCAAAGGTAGAGCAAGGTGGGGGAAGCACATGATACCCAAATGTCACTGCTGTCTGGATGGGTGTTGGTCTGTTGGAAGGCTTATAGGCTGCATGGGAACCTGCAGTGCTCAGAAATCCGGTTTGGTGGCACCGAGGGACATCCCGCGGGCACTGCTGCCATGTGCGCCCGGGCAGCGGGTCCAGGCTCGGGTCAGCCGGGTGCTGAAGCAGCCAACTGGGTCACTTGCTCAATAATTTCTAGTCTTTGTTAGCAAATGGTGATGGTGCAGTGTTCCTCCTGGCTGTGAGCTGTGTCAGTACAGTGCCACCACAGGTGACCTCCACCTTGTGCTGCCACGCGGAACTTGGAGCAAGGCAGGCTGTTTTTTCTCTTAGAACAGGCACAAAATGGCAGATCTCAGCACTTTGAAGCAAAGCTGGATTTTAGTGCAAGTCAGACTTTGCAAACTTCAGCAGATCTGAGTTTGATTTAGTATCTCAAATTCAGGCATGGATCTGTTCTGGATCTTAGAACAGTCTCTGTTTACTCTTTGGATGGATTAGATAAACTGAGATCATTGTGATTTTACCACTAGAAAGAGTCACAAAATCTACGATTTTCATCCAGACCATGCAGAACAGACCTTGATGACTTCAGATATATTGAAACCCAGCTTTAATCTGTTTATGGTTTTTCAGAATTATAATACAGGTTAACTAAACCTGCATGAACTCAATACACAAACTCTTCACCTCATCTTGGTTTCTGTTACCTATCTTAAAAGTGGGATTTTTTAAAAAGTCACATTGAAGTACAGCTTCAATTACATCCTATTAATAACTAATAATTTAATTGCTACTTAGCGCAAGATCCCACCCCACCAAGGATTGGCATTTAAAGGATTATGCCTGCAGGGTTGAGGACAGTTTGGTTTCAGAGTTGTATCTCCTTGGTGTGACTGATCCTGATGGATTGTGAACAAAATTGTATTGTGAAATACATGTCCTTATTGGAATTGCTGTTAACTTCATAATTGCTCTGTAATTACTAAAGAGAGAGTATCTTACACTTCTGACAGCCAGGTGCATGTATTGCTTAATCTGTCTCCATTATTGACTTGGCTCAGTTCCTGGGGGTGCTTTCCTATTCTCTTTCAGTTGTGCAATATCAAAACTGACTAAATGGTTTGTCTGCTGTTTTGTTCCTGCTTTGGAGCTAACAACAGGAGCAGAGATGAACTTTGAAGAAGCTGAAGCGTCTGGCCAGTCCCGAGCTGCCACTGCTGCCGTGAGCTCCTTCCCTGGCTGGAGGCCGTGCTGCTGGCCCCGTGGCAGGCTCCACACAGGGCAGTGGGGAGCAGAGCCTGGCTCAGCCCCATTGCTCCTCCTGCCCTGTAAGCATGGAGCAATACTGCAGCATCTGACAGGCAGCTTTGCCAGCAGCTGAGAAGGCTACCAGGAGGGAGGTCAAGGGTCTTTCTTCTGGAGATCTTCAAGCTGGAATCTGGGTTAGAAAAAGTTTCATCTCAAACAGTGATTAAGAGTGGGACTGAAACGAGATAAACAGCGAGTTGTCAGCAGCTTCAGAAGTTATTCCTGCCCTAGGGGAAGTGCCATTCATCTGTTTTGCTGTGTACTGGGTCAGAGCTTATGCTAAAATATTGCAGATTGTCAGCTTTGTCTGTGGCTTTGGGAATATTTCAGTGGCCCTCGCTGCATGCACTGGCATTCTAATGGAGCTTTATGAAAGGGCTTTTTTTGGTGTAATCCGTCAACAGATAAGCCCAGGGAGAAAGAGAAGGAGAATTCAGTGCCTCTCCCAAGAGAGGCAGCAATGAAGATGCATGCATTAAGCATCCTCCTCTCCCTTTGGTACACCCCACATAGCAGGGCCTCCAAGGATCTCGTCAAGCACAGTGCTAGCTGAGTGGGTGTCCTGCCTGACAAAAGCTTTTCTTAATAACCTTTTTCACTTACATGTAGAGAATAAAGTTCTTGACTTTTCTTTCCCAGGGAAAGAAATGTTTCAGGTATACATGACCAAAAAACAACCCCATGGGGGTATTGTCAATTTTTATTGACTTTCCAGTAGAGCAGAAATCAATGAAACAGGTTACTACAGATAAAACTTGCTTGTTACGCATGTGACAGCCATGCAAAGCTCTGACCAGGCAATAATTTCTCCCAACACTGATGTTATACCTCCAAGGCCACTAGTAGTGTTCGGTTCCCAGGCAGCAGGAGCCCATGGCAGGCTGCAGAACACCTCAGTCCATCTGTGGGTCTACCCTCTCTCTCCTGACAGGCCCATGAGCCTGCAGGGCTCAGAATGTGCTTTTGTTGGCATCTAGCTCCAAGCAGCTGCTCCTCAGGGGGCTGCTTATGCCCAACACCTTTGTTGCCCACAGCCCAGGCTGCCTGTGGCCTGTTTTCTGGGCTCGTTACTGGAAACCTTTTGCATCTCAGGCTGACAAACTGGCTTTGTGCTCTCCTTTGCCAGGAAGATGGAGGTCCCCTTGGGCTATGGAGGCAAAAATTGCCTCTTTTTGAAGATGTTACGAGTGTCATATTTCTCTTCAGTCATTGTTTCAAGGTCAGATGATGCCAATGTTTCTTTCTTACCCTCAGTGGACTGAAAGCATATGAAGCATCTGGCTTCCCCTGCCCTTTTTTCAGTTGTCTGCTTATCCACATAGAGTAGAAGTTGTCTTTCTAGGAGCAAAGAGTGCACTTTGTGTTATAATAGATGAACTTTTCAGCTGCCACAGCTCCCCTTTTCCCATTTCCTCTGTTGTTAGTATCCCTTTTCTGCTGAGAAACTTTTTAGACACGAGACACCCAGCAAAATACTGACGTTTCAGGAGGTGCTGCAAAAAGAAAAAGGAATTTTTAATTTCAGAAAACAGTTGTGTCTTCAAGGCCTCACAGTCAGTGCAGTTCTAGGAAACACTTCGAACTAGAGAAGGATATGAGATTTTTTTGGAGTGACTCATACTTTTTCTAGATTACCAGTTTCACAGCCTTGGAGGCTGATAAGTCTGTCCACAGAGCAGGTGCAGCAAGCACCCTGTGGAGGCCTTACCGTGCGTGCAGGGGGGTTGTGCCAGTGTTGCTGCAGGGAGATATGGTTGTGTGGATGCCCTTGACTTCTCAACCCCGCTGTGTGCTTGCTGTGGGGGCTCCCAGGGCTTTAGGATGCACAGCCATCTATACAGGCACTGCAGGAGACTGGAGAGGATGGATGCATGTCTCATGCTGCAAAGTTGCACTCTTTGAGGGTGCAGGGAAGAGAAAGTCGATGTGGGGAGTTTTGAGGAGAGACCTGCACAGAAGGAGCTGCTTGCCATGACATGGCAAAATGAATTCCAAGTGTCCACAGGTGCATCGTGGCAGTGGCCAGAGTGTGTCTGAGTGGGCACTGAGCTCTGCCCCTCAGCATCCCAGGGTCTGAAGGGAAGCTTGAATGGGCTTTACATACAGCCCACCTTGTTCATGGTGTGTTGTTATTGCTGCTGTACCTTCCTTTCCAGCAAATTTACAGCTCCTTTTAAGACTTTTGCCAGTAAATGGAAGTTGAGGAGAGATGTAAATGCTGCATGACTGTGCTTTATTGGATACAGGCACTAAACAGTTACTGGTGCAGCTTGGGGTTAAGGCCTGAATCTAAATGTGAATTTGCAGTAATTCACAACACACTAGCTTTTGGAGCTGCAACACTTTGTTGTCTTTTCCTCTGGCTGTGGCATGTTCCTAAATGTCCTCCCTCCAAATACTGTGTCCAGGTGCTTTCTACACATATGCAGAGCAAATGCAATGTCTGTTTTTTTTCCAGGAAGGCATCTTGGACCTTTGATTCTGTCATCAGTCAGATGAGAGTCAGCTGCTCTAGGCCTGTTCCTATTCCCAGTCTGCTCTGGAATTCATACTCTCCCAGATGTTTGGTTCTCACTGGAAACAAATTTTACATAGAAGCATTTTGTAATAAGGTCCTGCCAAAATTTGGTCCCACAGGTGGGCTAAGTGATGGCACGAGGTCTCTTTCTCCCTGAGTGCTGTGTCCTGTGCTGCATGGCTCTGTGGGGCGTTGTTGGCTCAGCATTACCCAGCAGTGATGCAGCTCCTGGTATCAGGATGCACCTTGGCCCCGGCAAATACAAAAGGCCCCATCCTGCTGGCCTTGGGATGAGTTACTGGCAGGTAACTCTGTCTTTATAACTTTCTTTATAATGTTTGGAGGCAGTGGCTTGTGTGGAGGTGGGAGGATGGCACACATTTGTCACTGCCTCTCAATTATCTTGAGGCAGGTTAGCCAGGTTGTAGATTAACTGTACACAAAAGCCTGGAAAATACAGAGCCATTATAGATACGCCATTATGTATATCTTTATGTTTATGACTTCATTCTTTCTTAACCCTGTTTCTCAAAGACAAATACATTGAACGTGTGGTGTTTTCTCAGCCTGGGCTGACGCAGTCTTTGTGTGTCCTGCCTTACTTCTGAACGAGATGTGCACTCCTGCCTGCCCTGCCTGCTATCTGCTGATCCACCCTGGGTCTCAGCAGGATGACTGGGACTGAGAGAGATCAAGGATATGCCCATCAGAGCTGCTGGGCATGGGCTGTGGAAGCAGAGGGCCTTGTTTGTGCTGCCTGCAAGCACCACATGCTTCCATGCGCCCTGTAAGCTCAGCTGAGAGCTGCCTGCCCTGCTATGGTCACAGGGGCTCAGCCCCACTGGGGCTTGTTGAAACCAAAACACAGCTTGGTGTCAGGAAGGAAGGCACAAGAATAGACACTGTCTTGAAACTGCTGAGCACTGGCTGCGGAGGAAGAAGGGAGTAAACAAACCCTGGGCAGAGGGAGAGCAGGGTGAAGCCTGGATCCTTGCATCCTCCCCATGGAGGTCCCCTGCACAAAAGGCAGGCAGAGTGTGGTGTGGGGATCTGCAGGCACACCATGGAGGTATTTAGATTCCCCTTTGTCTGTGAGCTGGCAGGCTGTGTGCATGAGATTCATCTTAGCTTGACAAGGGGAATAGCCACCTCTCCTCCCTGCTCTCTGGCTACCATGCCTACTTTTGCTGGGCCTGGCTTGCTGCAGGCAGCTGGGATCAGGGGCAGACTCTGGCCTCACAGGGGGGGCATGGGTGTCCTGGTGTGTGGGGTCACTCCTCTTGGCTGTCAGGGAAACCAGCGCACTTCAGCCAGCAGAGCTGCTTCCAGTGCCTTCTCATTAGCTGACTGATTTCTCTCTTAATGCACACATTATATTGGCATGGCTGTTGAATGAATGCAGAAAGTGCTGGGAAATGCATTTTGACTTATAGACAGCTGGAGATTTAGTGATTCACAGAAACACCCATGGCTGAGAAAATACTCATAAAAGCAACCAGCCACTTACTCTAGCTTAACGCTTCCACTTCTGGCTGGGACGAGGAAGTGCCAGCTCCTCAGGAAAGCAGTGGGCAGGCTCATTCAGGTGTGTCTGAACTGAGGGAGGAATTTGTCTTGAAAACACTTCTAATTCAGCCTCATAAGCCTAGTCCCTCAGCCCTTGTGCTGGCTCAAGTGGCCCAGGTCAAACCCATTGATGACATCAGGCAAGGGACTTTTGGCATGCTTGGGAGAGTAGTAAGAACAAAAGGGGAAAGACAAATCCAGGCCTAGATTTTGCAACACTTTTGAAAAACCCCACCAAACCCCAGAGCCAAACATGGCTAAGCTGGGGAATACCGTGAGCACAGTTTGCCTTTTGGGCCTGTCTCCCATGTTCTTCTTTCTCTCCAAAGGTTTGCCACTGAACTTGCAAACAGAAAATAAACTCAATGTCATTGACTTCAGCAAGTCTCTGTGGATGTGGCAATGGTCCCATGTGTATCAGCAGGACTGCAGCGCTCAGTAAAAGTGGCTCTGACATAGGCTGAGGCTGGGAGGCACTAGTGAGCCCTGGGCAGGGTAACCTCCTGGCTGTCTTTAGTGCCAAGCTCAACCCATGGCTGCCCATTAGAGTGGTAGACAGGGCAGGGCAAGGGGGGCTTCAGAAAAAATAGCTTTGTGGGAAATCCTCTGTTCTTCTCCCTGGTGTTGTGCACTGCAGTGGGGGCAGGCTAGCAGATGTTTCACTGATGATAGCCTTCCACGGTTTCAAATTGCCAAGTTCTGCCCTTCTTTCTCCCTTCTCCCCTTCAAAACTAAAAAAAAAAAGTTCACCTACTTCCTAAAGTTTAGAGATTTTTGAGAGGTGCAGAGTTAACAAGGGGGATTTTGAAATAAGATGGATTTTAAGCTTGAAAAAAAGCAGAAAACACAGGACTGAATACTGAGTGCAGCCTTTCTGTGGCCCATCCTCACCTGCGTCAGGGCACCCTGCTGTTAGAAGGAAACACTCCTGCGCAAAGCATACACTGACACCCTCTACCTTTGCAAGCAGAATTAATCATACTTATGTGCCATATTCCATTTTAATTTTTATTGCACAGTCCAAGATTAAAGGTTAATGTAGTACATCTCCCCATCTCCACTCCCATTACAATGGAGTGCTTTGAATAACTATTAACTTCTCGGTTAACTGAAAGAAAATTGTTAATCATCTACAAGCTTATGTTGCATAAAAATCGTTCTCTCCAACTTTCTCCTGACTGTGGGAGAGCCCTTTCCTCAACTCTGACCTTCAACGACACCTGGTACCTGCAGCCTGCAAAGCAGAGAAAATCATGCTGCATGGGCTTATCTGCCAGCCAAGGTCATAAACTGCATGAATCAGTGGAGTGTAACTTATGTTTCTTGGTGTTGATGTTGATCCAATATCCAGTTCTTCTGCCAGGAAAGATACAGCTCTCCAGGTCTTCAGAAAGCACCTAAAGAGTTGCTTTGTTTTGTTTTGTTTTTAATTTAGCAAATTAAGGCTAATCTGCGGAGTGCTGGGTGTTTCTGGGACACACACAGGGACAGTACAGGCTGTCCTTGCTGCTGCACGGGATGTGTGCAGGTCAGCAGGCGTGTGCACTCTGCATCCCCCCGCCAGAGGAGCCTGTTGGCACCGCAGGCAGGGGGTGGTGGCTTCTGCTCCTTTCTGCCTCCTCGTGCAGCTCCTGCAAGTGGCCAAGTTTGGCTGCAGAGGTGCAGCCTCCCTGTTGAGCGATTACATGGAGGAGGCTTGAGTCCAGCCATTTGGGAAATAAATCACCCGCTGTTTGTGAAGTAGGAGGGAAGCACTTGGGACGGTGAAAGATTAGACTGTAAGCCTCACAGAACTCCCCTTCTGGCTGTAAAGATGGGCTGTGGATGTTGTGTTTTTCAGCTCTTTAAATGATTATTTCTGTGCCAGACTTATTAGGCAAGATATTGTTGGGATCTTGGCAAAGAGATAAATACGGCTGCAGGCTCCGCAGTTGCTCCTCTCCACATCTGGTCACTGTCAGGCCTTCAGCTAATAGGCTGAAGACTGTGTGCTACAGTAAACAGCCTCTGCAGCTGCTAGGGGCTAAATGTAACTATATATTGCTCCAAACACAAACATTTCCACATTAGGCATTGCATGTCCTCCCCCGGCACAGAGCTGCAGCCACTGACCTTGGGAGCCTGCACTGCATCAGCTTGCCCTGGCTTCGCCTTGGCCAGCAAATTCCGTCTCTTTTTATGGCTGTGGCTCATGAAAGTGAGAGCAACAGCCCCTGCTCGGGTCAAGCTGAATGTGGCCAAGCATTGTGCAACCTCCTGCAGATGGTCTCAGTGCTGAACAGCCAGGAGCTTGGCCAGGAGAGACTTGCTGGGGACAGAGGGAAAGATGGGGAGAAATGGGTAGTCCCAGCATCAGGGAGCTACAGAGGGAAGGGTTTGGAGGAAGGCACAGATAGCTCCAAGATCTCCTGGGACTTTCTAGGCATCTCTGGCTGGGTGTCCCCCCCCCGCTCCCAAGCCCTGCCGAGAACTGGGAGCTGCTCTTGGCTGGACTTCAGACAAGTGGCCTTGCATGCAAACATGAGGTTTCTGTGTACAGTGGCCGGCTCCCCCAGTAGTGTGCTTCCTCCCCTCTTCCTCCTCCTCTGTACTTTTCTGTCCAAGGCTGGGAGCAATTTGGTCAAGACTGCTTTCAGCAAGGTGTTTGCTACACTTGTCTCGTGAGAAAGACAAACATGTCTCATCAGCTGGAGCCTTTGTTCACCCCTATGATAAAAATAAAATCCACTTCCATCCAGTATCTGCAGGAGAGCTCACTCACACGTGAGGGAATCTGTGAGTGGAGGGGGTTTGGTGTTGCTGTTTTCAGGTCTGGCCGGTTCCCAAGTTGTTGCAGAGTTCAGTCCCTCAGTGCCTGCTCTGGTGAACTGGATAGATGACAGGGCTCAGGGAGGCTTTGCCCTAGTGCAGCAGTTGGGTGTCTAAAGCAATCTTTCCAGAGAAGACTTTTCCAAGACCCGGCATCCAACACAGCAGGTGCATCCCAGGCACCAGCCCCCAGTCTGGAAATTCAGCATTGCTGAATTTCAGTGCTGACCAGGCCCTGCTTAAAAACCCTCTGATTAATTAAGTGTTAGCCTATTTACAGCAGCCCTCCAGCCTGCTTGTCCACTGCACAGCACTGCTTGGTGCTGCCGGGAAGAAAGACGCCTTTCGCTGTTTGGTTGACTCCAGGCTGGATCAGCTGGCCAGGTGCACAGCCAATTTCCATTGCCACTTTGAAGCTGAGAAGTATTTTGAAAAGAATAGAGCCTTTAGCCTTGTAAGTAAAAGCCATTTATCTTATGATGAAAAAATGCTGGCATGGAAAAATTCCAATGCTATGAAAGTCTCTTTTCCTGAATGTCTTGGATACTTGCTGGATTAGGTTCACTGGTAAGGAGCTCCGAGTTATGAATGTGTCTTTTACAGAAATGAGCTGCAGAAGGAAAAGGCAAGCACTGGCATGTAAGTGGGACAGAGCGAGATTCCCTGTGGACCAGACATTTCTGAGATTGCTTTTAGATGTTCAGTATTGCTGCAGCGAGCTGAGGTGGTAGTAAATCCCCTATTGTAACCAAAGCTGTTACCATTTCCCAAGGGCATAGTATCAGCAGAATACCTTGCATAAACAAAAGCGAAGCACTGTTGGCTTTGCTCTGCGTGGCTGTTTAACAGCGCTTTGTGCTCCATATGGACAGCGTCAGAGTGTTTTACGGATGCTAATGAAATTAGCCTCATGATGCTCTGGCAAGGTGGGGATGTGTTATTAGCCTTTCCCTGGGCTCAGTGTGTGTGTGGTGTAGGATTCCCAGCAGCATGGGGTGCTCACCTCTGTGCCTTCCAGCAGGAAACACCTCGTTTGGATGGGACCTTCTACAGCCCTTGGTCTGCTCCACCACTCCCTCTCCAGATAGTTTCTGACTCCTGGTGCCAAGGGTGAGTGTGAGGGGAGGTGGTGGCAAGTGTGCTGCCATGTCAACCCCTGCTAGGCACAGACTTTCTCCTGGGTCAGAGCAATCTTCCACCACTCAAGGTCTGCTGGCAGGGACAGAAAATTCAGATCTTCCTCTCGAGTCACTCAGTGTGTCTGATACATTTCAGGACCTTATGTCAGTTTGCAGTGGCTGAGCTCCAGGACTTTTCTTACGTGGCCAGTGTGGGATAGTGGAGATGCTGGAGAGGAGCTCTCTTGCTTGCATTGTGCATGGCTCTGACCTCTTTGGGTGGAACGTGGGATGTTGTCTGCAACAGCTTTGCAATGATCCAGCTCTCCTCATATGCAGTAGCCCCAGTTTTGTCACAAACACCAGTGCTGACCCTGGGGTTGTATTGAAGCTACCACTGATGCATTGCTTTAAATAGATCCTAAGCAAACCTCTTTGTTTGTTTTTCTTGACATGGTACTGACTGGTGCTTTCCAAGAAACAAGGAAAAAAAAGCTGGATTCACAGTGGTGACTTTGACCCCATCTGGCAAAAGCAAACTGATCTCCTAAATGAGAAAGGCACAGCCATGAATAGAAAAAGTAAACAGGTCACTGTGAGAAGCAGCTTGTTCCTTTCAACCCAGTGGCTGCCAGTGACAAAATCATACTGGTACTTGGTTCGAAGATCCCCTCACTTTAGGATTTTCTCTGTCACGAGAAAGCCAAAGGTTTTTCCAGATACATGAGATCTGCATATGGAGTTTAGTATTGGATTTCATAAAGCTTGCTGCACTTTACCCTGCTCTGCTAGGTAAATATTTTGCTTCCAAATCATCATTTGCTTTTCTGGGTCCTGTGGCCTGTGAGGCTGGACCAGACTGGGGAACTATCATGCATTCTGCATGGAATAAACTTCTGTGAACCCCTCAGAGCCTTACTCAGACACTCCTTTGCTGTGTTACTGTCTTCTACCTCAATGTTCAGCCTGCAGGAGCTGAGAAACCCCCCTGCCTGTGCAGTAGTAACACACGGGCCACTGAAAGTGGTCCCTGTAACTCAGAGTGGAGGGAAAATGCCGTGTTCAGGCTGTGAAAACACTGTGCTGGAGGTAATTATTTTAATGATGGCAGAGCCAAACCCCATATTGCAACACAGGCTTAAATATGGATGTACTTGACCACTTTGTCAGGTCTTGAAGACTTTGACAGGTCTGCATCTAAATTTCGTGACTGATTCTGTCTTAATGACTGGCTGGGCCGTGCATTCCTGAAATCCAAACTGATTGTCCACCTTGTAAAGCTCCACTTCTGAAGAGAAGTTGCCAACAGCATTCCCTATACACAGCACATTGGGTGGGCTTCTCGTTGTGGGGGTGGTGGTGAAAAATGCACTTCAGTTTTATTTTATGGCTATGTCCACACATCTTATTAGGTATACTAGCACTGAGAGGGAGAGCTTGGGGCAGGTTTTGTCTTCCATGCCAGCCGGTGAGCTGTGGAGAGAGCGTGAGCACCCTGGAAAGGCTCTGCCCTACTGGCCCTCCCCTTCCCTGCCTGTTGCTAATTAGAGCTCAGCTTAAGCCATGAAGCTTGAGTTTAAGGACCACTTCTACAACACTCTTATCATGACATATAACATTGACACCAGCAGGCAGTCTTGGTGTGTAGGTAGAAATTCCATCCGCGTCCGAGCTGACTGCTGGCCTTTTGCAACTCTGCTTGAAATTTGGGCTCTTTATAATCTGAACGATAAATCTCTGGTGCTTCCCACTTGGGTTTTTTTCTGCTGCCTGTAGTGCCCAGAATATATGTTAACAGTCTACTGATGGAAATGATAATTAGGGGATTTGTCATGAGAAATGTGCATGAACTTTTCAAGCTGTCATTCAAAAAAAGATTTTTTACAGTCAACTCTTGATTATCTGTGGGTGCATTCTCTGAGCTGCAGATTAGCTGTGCCATGTTTAAAAAATGCAGAACTCTTTCAGAGCCATTATAAAGTATAATGTACAATGTTTTTTTCTTTTTATTTATAAACTCATGCTGCATCTTTAACTTGTTTTTTCAAAGGTAAAGGTATTAAAGTATTACATTCCTGGGGCCTTATTTACATATATTTTGTATTATTAGTTTTGCTTTTCTTTCTTTGCCCTCATTACCCCGGATACTGAGAGCTGAACATATCAGCTTATAGCATCTGTGGAGGAGGGCATGTGACATGGTAACCTTTCCCCAGCTGTTTTCTTTTCTTCTGGTGCTGCATAAGAGTTTCTGTAGTGTGATGCTGCACAGCCAGATGGGCTGGAGAGGAAGAGGAAGTGCTCTGCTGTGAAAGAAAAAAAAAGGTCTGTACCTGAAGGAACATGAGTGAGTGACAAACAGCTGAAAGAGAAGGGATGTCTTAGAAACCATTTGTCAGGCTGAAGAAGCGTCAGCTTGTTAAAAACATGCCTGTTCAGTTAAAAGGATGAATTGACAGACGAAGGCTCTGTGCAAATTCAGCTGCCATCACTTCAAAAGCCCTCACAGCTGAATCAGCAAATTTCTGTTTCCATACGTAATGGATGCAGCCAGCGTGCCATTATGATGCCCACAAGAAAACTTGTGTTAAGCTCTTTAAATTAGCTGTTTATGATAGTCACACTCTATAGCTGTAGCTTATTTTTTCCTGGGCCTCCTTCTCATCTCATGCCTTTTGTTTTTGAAGCCCTGGGAACAGATGCCTAAGCAAGGGTTTAGGGAAGGGAGTGGTACTGACTCAGTGCTACCATGGCGAGGTTTTCAGCCATGCCTTTCATCTCACTGGCCTGTGCATTGCCTGCACATCCCCCCGACCCCTGCTGGTGCTGCCGGTCCCACCGTGAGCCAGGGACCAGGGTCCAACAGCGCCACTGGACCGACCCGCAGGGAGCTGGCCTGCAGGAGCCTGCAGCTGCAGCACTGGGCACTTTCTCCCGACACTCGTACCCACTCCTTCCTTGGCATCCCTCACTGCCTCTGCTGTCAGAAGCACCTTTCCTCTGCCACCACCTCCTCTCGAGGGTCCCTGTGTCACCCCAGCCTGGAGCTGCTGCCCTGCCCCCCTCCGGCTGGCTGTGGCTTGGGGCGTGTTCCCCTCCTGCCTGGCTGAGCCCTATCCATGTCAGCATTGGGTACAGCTAGTGCTAGAGGAAGACCCAAATTAACCCTACCCAGACTTTGACAACTTTTGGGTCTGGATCCCTGGTTTGGTTATAGAGTTCTCTAAGGATTGAGACCTGTCTTTTTTCAGTGTTGCTTGAAGAGTTTGAAAGTAGCTCAGGATCTTCACAAAAAATCCTGCTGAGTAAAGTATTATTGAATGATTGTCAACATTAATCCAAAACCTACTGCCCTATGACAGATTTACTCTCCCATTTTTGAGGGGTTTTTTTAAGCTGAAGGAATGAAGAGGAATAAAGAGTAAAAAAACCCAAAAAACAAAAAAACCCCACTTTTTCTGTGAAAACCTAAAAAAAAAAATCAAGTTAGCACCTTTTTATTCGAATCAGAAGATTTTCTGAAAGCAACTTCTGGCTGAATTTTTTTCTAAAGTGTTGGTTGAGAAATGTCAACCAGCTCTAGTATCTGATGAAAGATGTTGCACTTAATAAAACTGCAGGCAGGGAGGCAGAAACAATATACCCATTCATCTCCCTTAGCCCCTCACTCCCTTCCCCTGCTGCTCCACTCGCTCTGGAACACACGAGCCCTATCAGGTGATGTGAGCCCTTCCAGTGGCTTCGGTGTGATTTCTAGGCTAAGCAGGCATTTTGTAAGCCACAGCTGCAGGGCATCTAAGGGAAGCACACATCCCTGCCCGGGGGGATGCACGGCATCTCTGCCACGGGGCAGTGCGAGCTGTGACACCTCCCGTGGATGTGCTGTGTGGAGGCCAGCAAAGCACAGTGGAGCAAGCAGCTGTGCTGGCTAATCCCCGTTTCCTTACACAGGCTTTTTGCTTCCTTCTCTTGACCCTGGGGAAGTGTGAAAGCTGTGTTGCTGGCGGAGGAAGGATGGAGCAGCGGGAGCTCCATACAGCACCCTTGCAGTGCCAGTAGCAGGGCAAAGCTGCCTCCGGGGGCTTCTCCTTGCTGTCCCTCTCCAGAGGTGGGACCAATGGGGACGGCAAAGTGCTTATGGACCCCGGAGGCACAGACAGTGTTTCTGTTTGCTGTGCTATTTCGGGAAGGTTTCATAAGGTAAACAAGGGCCTCCTCTTGATTCATTGAGGTCATTAGTGAGCCATAGGATGGTATTTACATTGCTAAGGTATTCGCACAGGCTCTCTCCCAGACGGCAAGTTCACTGGGGAGGAGGTGACCTTCAGCATGTCTTGTTTTGCCCTGTATCTGGCACGCAGGGGGCCTGCCTGTTTGACTGGAGTGCCTGGGTATTGTAACCAAAATAAATCATCCTTATCGTGGCTGGTGGCAATACTGCAATGGAAACAGATATAGGCACCTACTTTGCAGTTTGTGAAAATGACATCACTGCGAGGAGTGGGATGGGAGGTTGGGGGATGAACTCCAGGCAGCTGCAGCCACCACCTGTCCTGAGCAGGGCTCTCCTTTTTGGGGCCAGCCTCCCAGCTTGGCATGGATGAAGCACTGTGCATGACAGGGGAACTGATCTGCTGTCCAAATTAAAGCAAATAACAACTGGGGAGTATTTCTAATGAGAGAAAAGGAGAGAGTGTGGTGATGTTCTGGTTCTGCCTATCACAAATTGACAAGGGAACCCCCCCCAATCCTCTGTCTCCCCCCTCCCTGGGCAAATCACAATACACAACTTTTCATTTTTGTTTCCCAATCCGTTTTGATGAGTAGTGGAACCATTTAAGACTGTTGGGTTTTTTTCTTTGGATTTATATGGTTCTCACAGTGCTGAGAGCTGACTGACTGGACTGTCATAGTACTGAAAAAATGAGTGCTTGGAGAATCTACTCAGAGCAACAGTGCTATGAAAACCATAATCATAGGAAAAAACTTTACAATTTGCATTGCATAGAGTTGCATGCAAACCCAGCAACTCCATATACAAGTAGGCCATGAGCTGAGGACTGAATTCTCTGATGCTTAGTAATGTGTAATAATTCTTTCCCTTTGAAGGAGGATTTGTAGAGACCCTGTCCAGCTGCATATTTTCATGAAGCTTGTAGCAGCAACTTCCTATCTCAGAGGCCAAAATGTTTCAAAGATGATTTTTCCGGTTGGTGTCAAGGAAAACAGATGTGGGAAAGGTGGGGAGATGTGCAGGGAAGAAAGGGTTTGTGCTTGAAGAAATGCCAGGTGAAGCAGGTCCTGCCTCCTACCACGAGCAAGGCACACACTCTGCTTATGCCTCCATCGCCTGGCCACAAGGCAGGATGAGCATGAGTGATGTGGGCATTCAGGCTGTTGAGCACTTTGGTCTCCTTGGGGATGAGATGTCACTCCCTTGCTGCAGGCCCTTCAAACCCCAGGCAAAGTCTCTGGCTCCATCACCTAGGAGATGGAAATCATGGGCATGCCAGCTGCAGGGTCAGCCAGGGAAAGTTTCCTCCTTGAGCTATCCCATGTGATATCCCTGGTGATGCTCTGCACCCTGGCAGAACTAGGCAAAGGGCTTTAAGATGAATTGCTTTAACGCTTCCACACTCCTCCTTCTCTCCCTGCCTCAAAGAGACAAACCTTAGCTTTGAAGCCTTTGAAATTACATCAAAGGATGAGATTTCCAGAAGAGCTTAAGTGAGTTGGGTGCATTTGTCCCATTGATGGTCAACAGGAGATGGGGAGATGGGTGCTTAATCCCTGGAGGCGCTTTGAAAATTTTGTCCTATGTGTACATCCTTGCTGGGGAGGAAGTGAGAAGCAGCTGGCAGCTCCTTGGCTTTGTAAAAGGCAAATCTTGCCTTTTTTTCTGAAGATAAAACATGATGGATTTGAAAATGATGTCCAAAACTCAAGTTTGCTGTGAAAACTTCCGACTGTTTTTTAAAGAAGGATCTAAAAGCAGCCTGTGATTTTGCCTGATACAAAAGATGGTGTCTGTTGATAACTGAGGTGCTGTTACTTTCTCTCCCTTCGCATCACTGCGGGCGTTGTGTAACCTTGCCGGAATCCTCTCAACATGGAGGCTGTTACCCATGCAGGTAGTGCCACTTCCCTGCCTCTCTTCGTGTCATCTTTCAGCAGTACTTTAGTACTGTGTTATTTTTTGATGAGTGTATCACCACCGGTTTGCTTCTGCTGGTGAATATTAAATCTGTGTGGTTTAACTCGTAACACCCTGGAGGGGAAACTGCAGGAGCAGTGTGCACTCTTGGGGTCTTCTCACTGCTGCCAGCACCAATGCCAGCTGTAAGTCCTGTTTTGGCCAAGCCAGCTCAGAGTGCTGAGCCACCAGGCAGACATGGGAGGTGTGGGGCTAGTGCTGGTGCCTGTCCCTGGGGCTGGTGATGACCAAGAGGAGAGGTGGTGGGAGGAGGCGGTGGCTGGGAGCTGTGGCCAAGGGCTGGTGTTGACAGACTCTTGCAGAAAGGCAAAGGAAACTGGGCTGCAGCCTTGCTGTTGTGCTATTTTTGTTCAAGGTAATAACAGGAACTCCACCGTAAATAAAAATAGACATGTGAAGAATTTCCTGAGTCTGTCTCTGCTCATTTCTTTCCTGATGAGGAATTATCCCACTCCAGAAGAGTAAATCCTTTCTGTCTGCTCCTTGGAAACTGGGACAATAACACTGGAAGTGAAAGAAGAGATTATGGAGTTGTCACGAGGGCAACAGCAACATATTGTACACTGGGTGCCAAAAATGCATTCTTTAAAGCAAATAATAGCCGTGCTCTGTGTGGTTCATCCTGACAGTGTGAGGGCAGGCAGAGCCAGTCTCTGCCGCTCTTGGTGCCAGCCGCCTGCCAAGGCTGGGCTGGGTGAGGGCCCCATCTCTCATCTGCCCGGAGGGGCCCTGCCGTCAGTCACTCTTGGCTTGGCTCCACCACATCCCTCCCCGCCTGCCTGTCACCCACACTTGGTGGCACCTCACCTTCGGAAGCACATAGCATTCCTGCATCAGCTGACAATCAAAGAAGGTGTGGGGGGTGTGACCTTCTTTCCCTGATGATATCAAGTGCCTTTTTCACAAAAGACAACATTTTGCTGCAAAGTCTGAATTTCGGGGGTGCTTTTTTCTTACCATATGATCCTGGGCTCTGAAAGTCTCCCACTCTAAGCCACTGAATGTGTCTTTTGCTTAATCATAAAAGTGCATTAACTGCACTATTCCCACAGAGTCAGGGGACTCTGACAAGGATTGGACTAACTGACCTTTGTCACAGTCTTCCTGCCCCTTTGATGGTGCTGAATGGTGCTCGCTTGCTCCTTTTAAAGTGTCCTTCGAGTTTGAGGAAATCCCAAGTTGTCAGGAAATGCAAAGGCATTTTAGCAGGAATCCCAGCAGATGCTTTGGGGAACCTGCAGATGTGCTGCAGACCACAGATGGGATACGGCAGAGTCGGAGGCAGTATCACACAACCCTAGGTGAATTCTCCCTGCCGGAGGGCTCTGAGCAAAATGCGTGCTCATGCTTCCCATCCCAGACGGGGTTTGTAGAGAGAGTTAGTGACTCACTAGGAGTGGGAGTCTTGTTAAAGCTGTCATAGGGAGGGAGCGTCAGAAGCTCACCCAGTTTCAGATGTTGATTTTTCCATTCTCAGCTATTCATGGCTACAATAACGAGATGGATAAGCCCACTGTTATTGTCTGTACAGAAATTGAAGGACAAATGACATCTACTTTCAGAAGCAAATGCAGGAATGTTGTCGGATTTTTCTCCCCCAGATTGTAAGCAGTGAGATAGTGTTTTCAAACCCCTTATTTTTGAGAAGTTTGATTATGCTTTAACTAAAACCAAAATGTCAAAACATTGAAGGCGCTATG